>NC_052679.1:16387547-17048797 GCF_016802725.1 Solenopsis invicta
TTTTGATATTTTAGCAACCGAATGAACATTGCACAATCTTCTAAATAACTGAACATAATTATTCTTAAATCCGTATTTCAGCAAAATGTTCTTTTCGCGTACACGTCGAGTGTACATGTATAGTACGTAGGACGCGAAGCCGGTTGCATTGAGAAACGCTGTTCCAGTACGTGTAAGCTGCAGAACGATAGACTTCTCGACCGCGCAGGGCCGCCTCGAGTCGTCGCGAGAACCCACCTATCGCAGTATCTATTCCAGTCGTTCTCAAAACGGATTGCGTTACCGCCGCTGCGGCTTTGTCCCCTCTCCGGCTTCGATTCCGCGTAATCTCGTAGATAAGCCGAGATATCAATAGCGTATCTACGTCGGAGAGGCATGTCGCCGGTTGTGTCAACACGATTCATTTTTTTTTCCCTCCCTCGTCCCTCCTCCCCTCTTCCCACCGACCGCGCGCAACAGAAATAAAAATCGTCTCGCTGGGGGGATCTCGTATCGATTCCCCGGCCGGGAATACTTGCGGAGTATCCGTGGAAATACGTGACCGGTCGCGTACTCGCGGTATGTGTAAGGTAAACATGCCTTTCGGCGAACGTACGAGGTGGGCGAGGAACTTGGTGCCGGCCGCCCATCTCTCTCTCTCTCTCTCTCTCTCTCTCTTGCGCGCGCGCGCGTGCGGCGCGGGTAATGCGCGATGAGGAAAAATGGCATCCGTCAAATTTTATACGCGGCAAAAGTTTACGAGATCTCTCCCTCGAGCCGCTACGCGCGGCTTCGGTGAGCCGTAATAGAATTTACCTACGGGCGGAAGAACATTACGGGCGCGCGAATGATTTATAAGCCGGGTTCCCACTGTCCCGAGGAAACGCATACCCTCCTCCGGGGTCGTTAAGATTGATTTTTTTACGAGGAAGATAGATCGCGCTATCTCTTTCAATTACAGCGAGTTTAGTTGTCCGACGTCCTCCCGAATGACGCGACGGGCGGGCTCGCGAGAAAGCTCGCTCGCTCGCTCGCTCGCTCGCTCGCTCGTTTGCTTCGCTCGCGGGGAAAAACAAAGTACTCGAGCGAAAACTTGGCGGGAAAATAGAGAGGAAAAGGAAGAAAAAAAAAAGGTAGAGCGAGAACGGATTTTTTTCTCTTCCTTTCTCGCCGTCATTCCGGAACGGGCACCTGTGCGCGAAGAAACTAAAAATGGACTAAAGTAGCTTGGCAAGTTTTCGCGGTGGTTTGAAGCACGAAGCAAACAGCGGGGAAAAAAGGGCAAGGTGAGGCCCCCGATTGTGTCGAGAATGTAGTCGGTTGCTTCGGGTCGTGGCATGAAATATTTATCTTTTTTTTTTTCCCTCCATTCGTGCCGCTATCTCTCCCTTTCCGTCTCCCTTCCTCCCGCTACCTCTCTTGCTCCACCGAGTGTCACCAGGATGGCTTCTGAGTTACCTCTGGTGGTCGTGGAAACCCGGACGGGGGCAAGGGGGGCCCTCGAGTGATTCAGCCTGCGACGTGTAACGTGCTCTCGTGACTGCGTTGAATCGGACAGTGATGTAGCTGCGCATCTCGAGTTCCCCCGGTTGTTATGTAATTACCCTGGAGAAGCGTCTCTACGAAACATTCTTTTCCCAGGTGACAGGAAGTCATTACTCATCCATTTTATTTATTCTCATTTATATAAAATGGGACGGAAAATAATTAGAGGTATATAAATTTAAAAATCTTGTTGAAAAAATTTCTTTACTTTCCACATTGAATCTATTAAATGTTTTTAATTCATTGAAATTGAATGGTCGCGCATACCGTAGAGATAGAGAGAGTTTGTTTCACGATTGCGCAAATGACATTTGGCCAGCTTGTGTTTTCTGGGTATCCGATTGCAGTCGTCAAAGAAGCTTCGCACATCGTCAAATACCAAAGGCGTTACGTTTCATCGCGCGTTCGATGAAGCGTGCAGCATGCATAAGCATACGCATCGAAAGAGTTCCGTTTAAAGCCCGGATAAATCGCATTTCGGATCGCGGCCGATGCGCGCCGGCTATACATGCCATGATAAATCGGCAAAACGGCGGCGGCGCGCGAGTGATGTGCGAATAACCAAAGCGGATAATCAACGCGAGAAAAGCGTAGCTGAAACTTCGCGTTTACGTCGAGTTAGCGATTAACTACTCGGTGCACCGCATCTAGTTTATTCAGTTAACCGCGTTGATCCCCCCGCCGTGAAAATTTACAGCGAGCGAACCGGCAATCACCGCGTGTTTTAATGTCACTGCGAATGTATTACGTTCTCCCCTGCCCTCCCTCTCCCCCTCCTTCTTCCGCCGCGCTTGTTTTATTGATATTTCTGAAAATTCCGGGCCGCATAAACAACACGGTGACAGCCGTGTTATACTAATGCGCGCGAACGATAAATCGACGCGAGATGATTTCGGCGCGCGATACATTAGGAGGAGCCTTCGGTCACCGTGATGCGGCAGTAATTCATGTCGCAACCATTATCGTCGAATCCGTTCTAATTGGCTGAATTTAGCGGTCGCAGCGCGGAGTTTAGAAACCAGTGACCGTCCGTCAGAAATGACTGTCCCGAAAGCGACGCTGACGTCCGTCCGATTGCGGCCGAAATACATTTGCATTCGAAAATCGTCCCCGCCGCCGACTGTCAGTCGTTTATGATGGACGAAGCTGATGACACGCGTGGACAAGAGGGCTGATTTACATGCAGATTTTCTGAGCACGCGTCCGATCTATAAGTACATTATCTCTCTAATCGGTGAAACCTTGCTAATTTGCGGTGCTACACTTGTAACTGCGTCCGGAGAAAGGTTTCTTTGAGTAAAAAAATAACAATAAAAGTTTGATTCAAAGAAATGTGTGCGTTGCTGTACAGATAAAGAAAATTCTTTGTTTTGAAGAGACTTTTTTTATTGTTCCTTTTATTAGAATTAAAGAAATAGTTTGGTTGTGAAGCGCAAACCTCTTTTTGAACGAAAAAGTATATTTTTAACACAATAACGGTTAAATTATTTCTTACATTTCTATTAATATTTTCTTTGAATTAAATGATTATTTGTTTAATAATTTATATAAATGATTTTTTTAATTCAAAGAAACTATAATATACTCACAGAAGTGTAAGAAATAATTCAGTTGCTCTGGTTTTTAAAAATATATTTCTTTCATTTAAAAAAAGATTTGCATTGCATAATTTAACTATTTCTTCGATTCTAGTGAAAGAAACAACTAAAAGTTTTTCAAATCAAAGAAACCTTTCTTTATAGCAATGCTCAAATTTTTTTCATTCAAATAAATTTCTTTGACTCGGAGAAACTTTTCTCTAGATGTACTTTCGTTGACCGGAATCAATTATTTCTCTGAAAGAGACAGTGCGTATGTCACTGATTGATACAGTTATAAGTATAGCTTTGAAATCAGATTGTTCACGGTCTTTCCCTGAATAATACACTGATTCAAATTTAGAAAATACTGTTAGCCTGGTTTTACTATTAACGCGCATCGGAGAAATATCATCGACGATTATTGATGAGATTGCACCTCTCAAACTTATCCAATATTTGTTCACTTTGCGAACTATATTTAATATAAGCATCGTTGCAAATTTTTGGATTTTTTTCCCTTGTAATTTTGACGATTGAGGATTGAATATTACGATAATGCATTTAATCATTTGTCATATCCATTATGATAGTTTTATGACCGCGATCCAGGTTTGCTCGATGTAAATTCGTTATCAACGCGGAATAGAGAATCGATGCTTTAACGCCCGTCGTTAGTCTTCATTAGCGTACCTATGAGACCGGAGACGACAAGATCGTGTTTTCTATGCAAAAACGCGAAATTGCCTCGTCCGTCGTTAGAGCTGAAGAAGCTAAATGACAAAGAGATATATTGCAAAAAATTGAACGTTCTACATTAATTTCTTTATGTTTATGTGTAATTTTAATCTTTTTTAACTGGAACATCTCCAAGGTATTGAATTAAAAATAGTTTTTTTTTAATATCTCTTTGGTGTATTTCTTTTTATTTCTTTAAATATGTATAATTTAATTAGCTTTATTGAGCTATCAGATTAGCAAAATTACATTTATTCTTGTTCAACTTGGAATTATGAATTACCATCGAAGTTCTGAGAGACAAATTTAGCTTTAATTGGTTTAACAATTAATTAATTATATATCTCGACGAAAATTGATTCATTACTCAAGCTATTTTAATACGTGTCTCACATAGGAAGATACGTTGACATGACGTAATAGAAGGAACCGGAAAGGTCATATACCACGGTACAATGACCAAATTGCACAAAGCACGATCATTTGTTTTGATTAGCCAAAATCTCATGAACGGTGCATAAAACATACATGTGGCATTCATGCATGGTGGGGGAGGGGGGGGGGCGAAATATTCGGGCCAAGATAAAAGGCAGCGATAGCAATAAAACGTAGTAAATTTTCGCATACGAAACGTACGTGCAAATTTCGCTGTTTGTCGCAAAAGCGAATTTATAGGGAACGCAAAGACGATAGTTGTAATCGTTCAGTTGCTATAGTTGCGAGCACGCGCGTGCTGTGTCGAGGATTTTATCGTTTTTTTACCCGTCCCTCCCCGTTATTCCACTTTTATTTACACGCCGAGATAACTCAGGCAAGGGGCAGAGAATTACTTTAACTGCCATTACGTGTGAGATCTTTGGTGACGATAATCGGAAAAAATTGTAAATTGCCGCAAATGAAATTATCGCCCATGCACATTTCGACTTGCTGCCTTTTTTCGGACAGACCTTTTTTTGTGATTTTTCCATTTTTTCCCTTTATTTTAATCATTTGGTCGTTATTTCTTTTTGTATACAATTAATCAAGATATTTGTATTTCACAAGTAGGCTGATAATAATTTTAACTAACCGTTTAGGGATATATGGGACATTTTCTCAAAACATTAAGAAAATTATGGAAAAATTACAGATTGTTTTATATTGCATTTGAAATAGAAAAAATTTGACAATTTTCTATCTGCATAAAAAAGTTATTTCAATGAAAACTAGACATCTGCTCTAATGAAATATAAATTAATAATGAGATTAGTTCTGCATGTTAAACAAAATTTACCTTATTACTTATTTATAAAATAATTAAACAGAAAATTATAATAGAACTATATAGATATCATGTTGAATATTTAAAGTACCTCACAAAAAATTGAGATTTTTTTTAATGTAAAAAATAAATTAATTTTTAATGACACAAATGGAATAAATAAACATATGTTATTAAGTATATTTATTTGAAAGGTTAATATTAATTATTAAAAAACATTTCCAAATTTTATTTACTTTGCAGGGGCCGATACATTCTCTAGTGTAATCACACAAATAATTCGAATCTGTATACATATCATAAATACATTTTTAATTTACTATAAAACTGCGCGTCAAACACAATCGTACTTGAAACGCAATCATAAACTGAAACTAGACATTTTATAGAGATAAAATATTAGGCAACCAAGATTTAGCTTCTATCGTATACTTGACGCTTTCTGAATCATTCGTGGCCTGATAATATTATCGACGTTCTCGGAGAAACGTACTGGACGCTGTGATATCTTTCACATTTTTCCGTCCCGGAATTAAAACAGCGAAGACGACGTTCTCGTCGAATTTCCTCATCGTTACCAGGAAGTTCGGCGTAGCGTCGCGATGCATACGCGTTCGCATGCAATATGCACTCTTGCGTTCGCAGTTCTAATTACCCGCGACTACTACAGGACACGGGAGAGAAGTGAAATTGCCTTTCCAGCCTCTCTCTCTCTCTCTCTCTCTCTGCCGTTGCTTGAATTAGCAACTTATGGTACATCATGCCATGTTTAATTTAACGTTCTTCACTGGTGTAATGCTGGCGGTGCTTTTAGAATCCGGATGCAGCGCGTAAATAGTTTTTCGATCGCGACATTTTAATTACAAGATACAGACGGGAATATTTCCCTGTCTGATGCACAAGGCTCGGGCCGTTTGCTCTCCAAAGTAAGAGCGGGGGGGAATAAAAAGAAAAGAGAGAAACGATGGGGACTGGAACTTGTTGAAAGAGAGAAATTACGCAAACTTTTGTTCCATTTTGCATTTTATAATAATAATAAAAGGAACTCTTCAAGGAATGTACCGGGGAATGAAGATTCTCGAGAATTCAATAGTAAAAGATTCGCCTTTATATTCATTATCTTTATTCATTGTGACATTCATTATAACGTCAACTGTGCATTTCGTTATTTTTCTCGCATATTAATTCTACTTTTATAATTGATCGTCCACAGTATCCTCAACATCAAGTTGCATTACTTTTGCGTTATAACGAGATAGCTCATCGCTTTCTCGCTCTCCTAAATGTACATGAACGAGAAAAGAGCTCGCATTGTCGCGCGCTCTTATCAGCTCTCGAGTTTCGCAATGATTTATCAAATTCGCAAGTTGTAAATCGTACCTCCGGGTAATATGTTCGCTCAGTGCACTTCCGCCGCGCCGCGCCGGATTATAAGCGCCACTATGGGAAGGATGACGCTTATGACCTCGGCGGTATCGAGACGCACCGGAAACGCGGACGGCGATATCGCTTATTTTACCGCGAGACGATGTCTGCGGGGCTCGCCGCGTTACGTCACGCTTCCGTTCGACTAATTCTAAATAGAGGCCACAACAGCGCAGCGTGTGACGCGGTCGAGCGGAGATAAGATCCGTCGGTGTCGTAAAAATAAACATCCGCGTTCCCGTACGCGAGATCCGTATGCACGCCGGTTCTCTTCTTTCTCGCATCCTCTTTTCTTTTTTCCCCCTTATGCGCTTCTCCTCTCGCCATGCGCGAAAGTCGGCTAACAAAAGCAAACGGAATCGGCGGCGCCCGCTTCGCGCACCACTAGCGACGAAACGTGTATTTTGCTCGCTCGTTTATCGATTGCTTTTACACGTTATTGCCTCCAGGGGAAACGATTTTCGCGTGCGTGTCCGACGCATTCCTCGCGCTTTCTTTTCTTCGCCGGGAACGATGTGTGTGTGCGTCCGCCGTCGTCGTTGTCCGCGAAACCGGGTTGAACCGATCCATCGATCTTGCGTTACTTTCGTCCGTACGAACGCTCGTTTCATTCCGCATTTCCCGAGCCTCGCGATGCCGACGACCGACGAACGTGTTGCGTGTACAACGCCGCGCGAGAGTTAAAAATGTTATCTGACGCATCCGTAATTTCTGGCCGTTTCGCCGTGTTACGTGTAGATTGCGGAGAGAGAGAGAGAGAGAGAGAGACCCCGTCATCATCGGGAGGCAGCGCCCGTTTCCATTCATCTTTTTTCCCCCGCGCGTCTGAATGGGATATCGAATGGGTTATATTTAGCCGCGACGTCTATCCGGAGCAAACTTCGCACGTTTATATAGATGCTGTGTACGCGGCGAGCTATAACTCCGTCTCGGGATCTATAGTCTTCTATAGCGCGATAAAGGGAGCGAGAAAGGAAGACGAAAGGGGGAGGCATAGAATATTGCGGATCGCGATCGAGGAGTAATAGCGAAAGGAGATATAAGGAGGTCAACCTGGTGGCGATTGTGGCGAAGATGAATTTCTCGCGAAAAGCGTACGTGACGGCCAGATGGGGGCGGGGGAGAGGGAAAGGAACAGAAACCTCTGTAGCAAACGCCTTCGGCCTCTTGAAATTTCAGAACAGATCTCGAGTGGACTCTATTTTCACCATGCTCGGCCGCCCTCGTGTGCCGGCTTTCGATTGGTATTAAGTTTCTAGCTTGCGAGGAGCACTCTCGCCGCTCCAAGTTCGACGATCGGAACGCGGATGGTGCTCGATGAAAAGTTTTCTAAATTCTTTTGCCGCATCATTAAATTATAAAAGACCAGTCTGCGGAAATACGTCGGAAACGTACACGTTGAAACAACGCGTTGAGATCCGTGCGGAGGATATGTTTCCGCCTTTTAAATCCCAGAGTCCGTGTGTGTGCCATGCGTCGCTGTTATTTTCTCATCTGTATCTATATAGCTAAACTCTTAGTTGCTACAATAAGATCGCTCTTTCCGTATACGAAATAAATCAATGTTAATTAATGATAACTGTCTCAACACTCAATCGCGATTCGCCTCGGCTTACCCTAATTCGAGATTTAGGTAATGATTAAATCACGGGATTATTCGCTCCGTCTGTCGACACCTCTTGCCGCAGTCAGTCAGAATTCCGTTCTTCGCGTTAATACCGCTGAAGACGTACGTATTCGACAGCGAGACGCAAACGCGATGTCAACGTTATTATTAAAGCCCGGCGGAGTTCTAGCAGCTGCTACCTGATGCTCCATCGTGACGACGCGGAGTCATCTTCATGTTGTATTTATCACCAGACTTCGCGACGCGTAGACAACGCGTGTAGTCACGGCGAAAGAGGAGAGATCTCCGTGCGATTCGCCGTGTCACGAAATGCTTGTTTTTACACTCACAAGCTCGGCAGGGAGTTTTGTAGATAGAGAAGACAGGAAAAAAATTCGCGCGGGAGAGAAGACGGTCACCCTAAGTAACGTCGAGGAGAAGAGCCTTCCTTCTTTGTCGGACAATACCGTAACTAGGAATTTAAAAGTTCGCACGGACGAAGAAAGGCACGTTGCTTATAGGCGTTTTGTTTTTATCCTTTCCACGATGCTGCTCTTAAACGAAAACTCAGGGGCTGGCTGCAACGGAAATCGAGAAACTCATTACTCGTTACTTCACCTGCCGATCTTAAATCTTGCAGGCTCGCTGCGGAAGTTTCGCCTTCTCTTCTTTTCTCCGTGTAGAAAAAAGTTTCGCGTTGTAGTCGTTATGTTGCATTTACATCGATTTTCGCTACAACTTTTGTACCTCTTAATTGGGATACATTGTGACAATAAGATAAACATGACGTCCGAATAGCTTGTAATGTAGTTTTACGATATAAGCAATTGTTTCTCCTTAAAAATTTTATACGCTAAAAAAAATAATTTTACTGCAGTATTTAAAAATGTAGTTGGCTATAGGTCAGATAATTTTATATTGGGCCATTAAAATAACCATGTAAAACGATCAGCACGCTAATATTATTTGCAAACGGTTTCGACATTTCAGCGATTAAATTAAACAACCGAGACAAATTTTTTAAATAATTTAACAATTATTTTTAGATCTGTATTTCAGCAAAACTTTTCATGGGCTAATTGAATAAGGGAGTTATCGTCTGCAGCTTATAGAGCGCGCTTTTAAAGACGTTAGCTAGCTTTTTTGTCATTCTATTTTTATCGTTAATTAGGCAGGGGTAAAATAAGGGTACGGACCGGATATAATTGACTCTCTTATTCAATTTTACTTATAATTTTATTTAGAACAACTTTATTTAGAATCGATAGTCAGAGGTTCATTACATTAATAGATATTCGAGTGTCACTTATCTGTCATTTATCTGCGCGAAATTATCGTAATCGTCTCTTATCTGTGCACTTGAGCGTCGATATTGCGACTTGATTTTTACACGTTACGTTGAAAACTTTTCAATACGAACAATTGCATTATGAATTCTCTTATACGCACGTACGCGATGTATAAAGCGTCTTTGTACGTTCGAATATTTCACCGCAAATACGTATGTGAAATTTATATTGTTTTCACGGGACATACGGAGGGGAGGAGTACAGCGTCCCGTGGAATATCTAGTGCCATAAACAATATGATTTTATGGCGATGTCGAGTTGTACTTACCCCATATTTTCCGCACCGTATACATGACAATAAAGTTATGGCACTTACACTTTTTGCCAGCTGCAATAATATGGATGTACGTCTATTCATAAAGATTCAGATTTGTGCATTTTAACGATGCAAACAGGCGTAACGTACATTAATATCCGGTATTAAAGTTTAATTTGCGTAAATATCGGTCTTTCAATATCCTCGCGGAATTTATTATTCCCGGCGCGGAAGTAAAAATTATACGGTTATAACTTTAAAAACTTACAGCTTTAAAAGGTCGAATTACAAATTCAAATCGAGTGCGCTGTCTGTATCGGTCTTCCTTTTTTATACGCGAAGCGTCGACGGATAAAATCGTACTTGACGTTACGCCCTTAACGATTCATTCACATCGGGAAACGTTGAATCTCGGGGTGTCGCGTTCGAGACCTGAACTTCTCGAGCGAGTTTCATTAGGCGGATTTCGCGAATTAATTCCGCGGAAAGCGACAGGTGGATAAAACGTGGTACTCGTGTACCTCGTTCTGTTCGCGTGTTCGCTCACTGGGAACGACGTGCGCTAGAAATCTCGCGCATTCGTGTATACGGTGACCTCTTATAATCAAAGTTGGAAAAACTGGTCCTGAAGCGGTGTAACTGGATTACACAAGTCGACTACGGTTGGCTGGTCGGTTGCTCAGTCGCTCGCTCGGTCACTGCGATCGTGGCTCAGCAGCAGGCGATATGCCTCCCTCCCGGCGACGAGATTCCTGATACAATCTCGAATATCACTCATTTCCGCGGATTTTCCTTGCCTTCCGTTTTCCGCTCACCGCCGCCGGGCGGCGGTGAGAAATTCAGGCGGATGACGCGCGCGCGGCACCGTTCGCGAAAGGAAGTAGGCCTCGTAATCGTGACCTCGAAGGGTGAATGACGGCGGGAAAATATGATTAATTATGCTCAGAGATACTCAACGTCCGACAAAAGCCAGCCGGGGGAGGGGAGGGGAGAAACCCCCGTGAATGGCGAAGGAAATGGAGAGTAATTCGCGTAGACGGCACGCCGCGCCGTTGCAGCGCTGTTTTGATAAATATGAGTAGACTGCATAAAGGGAGGCTGCTCTTTCTTCCTCTCTTTTCTGCTTTTCCTCAAAACGTGCGACGACGTCAATGTTATTTCCCGCGGAGAAGGTGAGAAACGGCATTTTTCAGTTCAGCGTTACACATACCGTATGACACTGCTCCGGATACGATTCAATTCCTCCGTGGGAGTGGGCATCTTGTGCCGCTTCCTTTTGTGCATCCGAGTCGCCGAACTCATCTTTCGTTTGCGACACTCGGCGAGCGCGGTAATAGCCGCGCTCGCGCGGACATTCCGCTCGCCCGCTCGCCGGCTAACGTGTGTGTGGAAATGGAAGGTCAGCGAGCGGATCCGCTCGGGGCTGTAGTACCATACACGAATAACAGTCACTCCAGGGAGAATGGTTAAGTGGGAATATAAGCTGACGGATACTCTCTGCGACGCTGCCCGCATCGGAGCCAGCAGTATTGCCTGGACAACGGCGACTACACGCCTCGACGCAATGTGTGTGTGTGTGTGTGTGTGTGTGTGTGTGTGTGTGTGTGTGTGTGTGCGTGAGCGCGCACGTGTGCACATGGCGTTGTCGTTCGCCACTCGCGTGGTTGCGCCGCGTCATACTTTCCTGCTCTGCGAGCGTGCACTTGGGAAAAATACAGTCGCGGCGACGAGAGAAGTGCCCTAGAATCTGTTGCTCGCTCAAGCCGGCTTTCAATGGCGCCGCTGAGACGCAGTTACGATTAATCGAATTACGCCTACTACGGTCAAAGTACACCGGTGGAGAGATTTCTTCTCGTTCGAGACCAAAGGGACGAGCGGTGATGGGATGAGGCAGGGGGGAGAGAAAGGGGATATTACTAAATTACGGAGTCGTGCTATTTTGAATTTTACGCAAAAAAAAAGAATATAGTATCAAATTAAAGCTAATATAATCTCTCCAGCAATAATTAATTATATTTTTGCTGGTATATGAATATAACGATAATCTTGCTTGTAATTTAATCTTCTTGATTTAAGAAGAAATTAATAATTTTAAATTTCAGTAAAATATTATATTTTAAATTTAAAATTATAACAGTTATCTGAAGATCACAATGATTGTTTTGATAATAATAGTACATGGCACATTAAAAAACAATTTGTAATTTAAAATTCAACATTTCGAAAATAGGGATATTCTCAAAAATAAATATATCTTTCTTCTGTTTCCTGCGTAAATTTAATAAAAGCAGACAAATTATTGATGGTTCGTTGAAAGTTGTGCGTGTAAAAGGCGTGGAATGCAGGCAACGATTCGCGGAATGTGCAAATTCACGTATTTCGTGCATGAATGCACCGCGAATAGACTACATCGCTTACGTATCGCTTCGTAAAGATTTAGACGCGGGTATCACATATGCAACGTGTATATCGCGAGAAATGCACACCTCGTATAAAGACTCGGAAGAGAGATTGAAGAAACGAAGAAGAGAGGAGCCGGTTGTGCAAGCCGATTGCGACTTGCACTCGGGATACAATCTTCACGGGCGCGTTTAGCTCTCGCACACGCGCGTACATCCGCGGCCTTCACGCCGTCGCCGGTGGTGTTGCGCTATATTTGCGATTTAGCGTTCTTTTTTCCGATGCATTTCTCTTTTTTTCTCTCCGTTAATTTGCAGACGATTTGCGGCTTTCTGACCGAGAACGATTAGATCGCGAGCACGGAAGCGCTCGCTCGGAGATGGAAACCCCGCGCTCGTTTTTCATAGACACGAGCCGCGCGCGATCTTCGTAGATGTAAACGCCCGGGTTTCGCGGGCACGACGGTATTTCCGCGACAGTATTTTTACACTCATAAATTCTGCCGTGGGATACGCCGCAGGAGTGCGCGCGTGTTATAAGTGATTTATCGCCGATGGAAATCTTAATATTCGATACAGATACACCCGCGCCATCCGCGTGCTCGCGCATCACCGTTTTTATGTGTGCGGTGCGGTCGTGTATTTGATATTAACTTTTCCAGCGGCACGCAAGATCGTCGACCGCGATGTTAATTTTCCACGTAAACCCGAATGTACACCCTTACGCATTCCATCGATAAAAATTCTTTTACGCGCGTTACGTTGAGCGATGAGGTGATTCGACTATAGAGTGTCCGACTTTCTTCCGGAATATAACCTAGCGTGATACGATTTTATATCAAGCGTAATTTTTTTTTTTACTGCTCGTTGTACATACGTATATACGTTCCTGCAGAAACTTTATATATGCGTAATTTATTCAGTGTAATTCTAGATTCCGTATAACATTTACATTTCGATTTTCATGTTGTAATAAGCGAATAAAATACCATGCGTCGAAATGAATTTCAATTTTAAATACTTTGCTAATTAAAATTTGGAATTAAAAATTTTTCTATTAAGACACGCAAAAAATTCGCGAGCAAAATTTTTTTTATCTTACAATTTTTCTTTAGAATTTGTAATATTCTCCGAGATCCTAAATGTCAACCTAAATATTTCGATTTAAATTCAATAACTGATTTCTCGATGTTAAAACAAGCTTCATTTTTCTATATATTGGGCTGACATATCTGCCAATAAAATGTATATTCCGGGAGTTTTACAACGTTGCCCTGTCATGAAAGTCTCGATCCGTTGCGATCTCATCTCCGTCTCTGCCTCTTTGTGACAAGTCCCCGTAACCCGTCATTCGTTTAATCAAAGCCGCGTGTACGAAAGGACGACGATTAGGGGATCGAGTTAGAGAGCACAATGTGCCTTTAGATCCGTTGCTTTTTGCGTCGTCGTTTCAAATGAATCCGTCCATCCCCCGGATGTACGAGATTTCCGATTGCATCGCCATTGGTCGGTCGGCGGGGGACCTTTCATTGTCGTGCATATGCGCATAGTTTGAGTTGTAGGACAAGATGTCATTACGTTTCGGCCTTTATACAATGCGAGATTCAAAATTTCTTCATCACGTCGCTCCGAGATATTTTCGACGTCAAAGAGACATACGCTTCTTCATAATTTATCTTTACGAAAGATGCATGATCAAAGCGCAGCAAGTTTGTAACGCGTAGACAAAGATAATAGGGATAAAAAGGTAAATAGGTCTGGAATTCGTTGTCAACCTTTAGAGAGTCGTAGGGTTCACTATAGTGGCCAGCAACAAACTCGGAAACTTTGCGCAACGTATAGGTTCTATATATATATATATATATATATATATATATATATATATATATATATATATATATATATATATATATACGCATAAATTTTACGTTTAAAAAATTAAAATTTCAAAGGAGAAATGCCGGTCTTCTAAAGGTTAAATCGACGACAGGTTTGTTTGCCCCGTTTATTGCGCCGGAGGAGGCTGTGACGTCATCGAAAGCTGCAAAACACACGAATAATGGTCGTAATCTTGAGATCACTCATCTTATTGAAACGCTCGTATGGATGGATATCGCATGATCCGCTTAAGCGGATGGATAAAGCTGTCAGTCAGTTCGAGAACTCCGAGGCTCCCCCTCTATGCATCGGGAATGCTCAATTAGCGATTCAAGGTAATTCTGTACCATGGTGTGCGTATTATGGTATTTACTCCCTTGTACCCTCCGCAAGAGGCGTCCAAATGGATCAACATGAATAAAACCCCTTTCCTATATATACGTACACCTTCCTACTAATTATAGCTTATAATTATTCGTGCTCCCGTGTATTGTACTTCTTTCACGTTTCACGACGAGAAGTTGAACAAGTTTGAAGTTCGGTAGATGGTGAAATTTAATAACATGCATTATGTTTGCATATATATATATATATATATATATATATATATATATACACACACACATACATACATACATACATACACATATATATATATATATATAATTTTCCATATTGGCACAGCTTTGGTATACCAAATTGGTTGTACACGGTAATATACTCGCCCTCGCGTAAGACATAAACGTCGCTTTATGAGATTGGATCTGTTACACTGCCGCTGGTACACGCCATTAATCACTCTACGTCACGTCATTCTGTAGTCGGTAATAATTAACGGAATTAGCCGAAGCTTGGGGAAACTTTTATGAAACAGAATTTTAGTCAAGCGGTTTCTCAGAAGGCGGCCCTTACTGCCGTGCCAACTTAACCGCTATTGTAATCTAATTTAAAAATAACGTAATTACGCTGATATCAGGAAAATATGTAAGTTGTGCACGTTAACGCACACGACGTAAATGTGTAACGTATCGTTAAATCTTGAAAATTGTATTATTTCAAATTTTTTTTTCTTTTTTTAAAGAAATCGATGTTAACAAATTTTATATAATCTGGTTGCCGCATGCGACGCTTTAAATGAAATCATAACACAGTAATGTAAAAAATCAGGATTTCATCCGGGCAGTAAATAAAACCACGTACCGCGAGTTTTGTTTTAGAACGAGGAAGTTTTTGCGAAAATATCGCTGCTGCAATGGAGTTGGCGGTCCTTCGTATTTCCGCGTCTTTTTTTCTTCCCGTGAACTTCTGAAGATGTGAAAAATGTGAATTTCCGCACGGGGGCAAGCTTCTCTTCTTCCGCGCATCTCTTTCTCTTTTTTTTTCTTTTTTAAAGACGCCGTCGGTCAGTCCACGGCTTGATAAGGTATTTGCGCGCAATCAGGACCTCTGCGGGAATGTTTTCTCACAGCGGTAATCAGTAGCGCGGCCACTTTGTGCCACTAATGCAGGTGTCGTGGCAAACATCCTCGGACCGCTTCCCAACGGAACGTCGAGTTTGCGGCGCAGCGGTACATTTTCCCGTCGTACGAGAAAAATCGTTGCCTCTCTTCGCGCGCGCGATGTTTCCCCGTAATCTTTCGGACGCTCCAGTTTGCGCTGGCCGGCTATCACCTGCTCCTGCAATTTAACGGGCAGTTTCTATGGCGGTTTGTTAACATTTTCCACGTTACCTCCACGATTTCCGCGGCTCCTCGAGATAAAACGTAAACGTTCAGCGATCTTTGAATCTTTAATTCTCATTCGTGCAATTTCAGCAAATGCATTTTCCAATGAATTGACGTGTAAAAGCGTGCTGTGCGTTGATTTTGAGCGTTCACGCGCTGAATAGATGATAATTTACAGTTTGCGCGGTCTGGCAAATTACTTCGTCATCGCGACAATTGAGCGCTACAAACGAAATCCCCTTCGGGCGTCGCGTCGCGAAACGCGATGCTCGGTGAATTTTCGCATTGTCAAAACGCTTTGACTGCGAAGCGATCCATAACGTCGGGCGGCGTCGCGAAATAAGAAGGTGAGAGGGAGAGCTCCGCCGCGCGTCGGAAAAACGGAGCGATTTGTTTCTGCCTGCTTTTCAATTTTAGACATCGCCTGTCAAAGAGAGATATCGGAGATTTGTGAGGTTCGAAAGCCGATCGAAGCCGAGAAACGGGGCCGTATAACCGGGTACCGCTTATATTCCGTCATTCTTCGTAGGGGCTCACGTTACGTCGCTCGCGCTATCCACCTTCCCCTCCTGCCTTTTACCATTCAACGCGAATATGTCATGATAGATGAGAGAGGATATTCAGGAAGGCCGCTCTTGCCCGTGACAGTTAACTTTATGTATAGTTGCTTCCTAAAGGGGGATCCTTTTCCTACTCTGTGTTTTGCGATTTCCCTTTGTGTTAATTCTCCGCTTTATTACATGGAGATTCGCGGAACGTAATCCCGCACGCGCTGACGAAATTATATACCGATAATGGACTCGTGAGAGCGTTTCATCGGCCCGCATCGCTAATTTCAACATTAAGAGGAGGTATTCGTAAAAGCTCGCTTACTTTTAGACATTATTATTATTGTTATTATTTTTTTTTTTTAAGAAAACTGTTACACATATTTTTCTGTTTTACTTTTACACGTCCATTTGTACACGTCCAATAAATATCTACAAATATTTTGATATGACTAAACATATATTTGTTAGTTTTCATGTTACGTAGATTTTTATAAATAATTTCCATATTGATCGACATGATTTCATAACGGAAAAAAAAAAATTTATTTAAGCTATCGATTTCAGCTTTTTTTTAAACATGAAATACATGTTTGCAGATCTAGATAATTCCCCTTTAATAGCAGCTTTGAAAGCATTGATAAAAAGAAAAATTGTTAAAAGAACTAAAATATTCAGTCCGATACGTTCAACTAAATATTGAGTTGGTTTAGGTGATTCTCGATTAAAAAATTTGAATGGTTGACACGAATGACCCATATCTTTCTTTGCGTAACAAAATAATTGTCGAATTAACTCGATGTTTGTATCGGATTAAATATTTTAGTTTTTCAACAAATTTCTTTTTCCACCAGCGTATCGATCATCGTAGCGCCCGAGCTTTAAACGTACGCTAATTTTTCTCTCGCGAATCGATACGTTCTTCCCAATTATTGTGAGGGCTATATCTATATCAATTACTAATCATCAATATTGAGTTTCAGTTGTTTCCGCGCATCGCCAACATAATCCTCTGCCGTTATGCGTAAACTCATATTATTAATGTTAAATTGCTAATCATTTCGCGTCATTGTCCCCTAAACGCAATTACGTTAACATAATTTATTCATCATTTGGGATAATTGCATAGGAATGGAAGAGGAGCCTAGCCGGGAGTCATTCTTCCGATCGACGTTCGGATTAAATATTTCCTCCGGCGGCGTGCGTTTACGTAGAAACGCAAGGGGCAAAAGCAAAAAGGAAAAATAAAAGAAAAAGAACGAGGGAAGGAAAAAAATACGAGAAATCGCACCGCGCGCCATTACTTTCGAATCACGAGCGAGAGAAACATCGGGTCTTTACAAAGCCCGGTCAAAAGTGGCGTGGCCCACCCTAAAGCCCTCGACTCGGGATTTCAGCCCGGTCGCCACCGCCGCCGCCTGCCGTTTATCGTCCGCGAGAAACTGCCTTCTTCGCCGTTAAGCCCGTGGCCTCTCTTTGCCATTCACCCCTCGGTCGGCTTCACCTTCGGCCTCGCCCTCGCCCTCGTCCTCGTTCTTTTTCCCGCGGCACTTTTCCGTGCCCACCAAAGCGCAACGAATACACGAGACGGCTCTGCCCTGCCTTCTGCAATTCCGGCGAGCGCTCCTAGACGCTACGTGATGGCACGTCTCGCGTGTTTAGAACGCGAACGTGTCTCGCACACGTAATGAGAAGCGCGCGATTCGGCGCGACAGTTAAAATATTTTTTCGCCTCGGCGCGGGGAAGGGCGCTGTCCCTTTTAATGCGACACGTCGTTAGACCACCCGCGCTGTCGAGATTCGTCGTCGTCGTCGTCGTCGTCGCCGTCGTCGTTCCGCCGTTGCGCGTCCAAATGGAGAAGGAAACCGTTCCCAGCACACGACGCGAAACTGTGGACGGAATTCGTCGTCGTCGAGCGCGAACGAGCGTTTAGCGCGATGTTCGCCATTTGTTATTGTTAACGCTTGTTATTATCTTTTTAGTTATTACACGTAGCCGTCGGCTGAAGAGCGCGCATTCGATGATGACAGTTTTACATTATGAATATTACGAAGCCGTGATAATATGCCGTTTCATCTAGAAATTATATCTTCGTTCTACGACGTGTTTTCCTTTCATGACGACGCTTTTATTCATTTTTAATTTTTTTACTTTGATTACTTTAATAAGGACGAAATGGACCGATTCTGGTCCCCGAAATAGCAAGTAAAATGGTTTGTTTTTTGCAGTTTTTAAGCTGTTGAATTTGATTCTGATCTTCCAAAAATTTCAATTTACCGAGAAAGTATTAAAATACAGTATGAGCTACTATTAAACATTTAGTATCGTTAATTGTTATCGTTAAGCTTTGCGAATGTATTAATTCCTGTTATTCTCCTAGTGCGCAACACAATACTTTCATCTCTAATAGTGAATGCTCTTGATATAAAAAAAAATAATAATAAAAGAATTATCAATGTCTAAAACCAAAAGCGATATCAATGGCAGCTATTTGAAATCTTGAAAGCGTTGTTGTTGATTACGTATTTTAAGGATTTTCTTCCGAAGAATTTTATTTCCTATCGTAGCATTTTACCATGTTGGGAATTGTAATTGCAAAAAATATTTTCAAGCACCAAAATTCGCTTTGCCCGAGGGAGGCCGTCATTTATTAAATTGTGTTGTTCACTTATCGATCGTTTTCACATAATATTGTTTATTCACTATAATTTTACACTTTCATTAATGCAATACAATAGCGTTTGCATAATAGCTTTTTGTATATTTAATAGCTTCATACATGTTGATTTTAACTTTCCTGACAAATTAAAATTTGTGAAAAATTAGAATTAGACTCAGCAGCTAAAAAAAGCGAAAAAAAAGAAAAAAAATGTTTTTACTTGTTTAATACTGAAATCGGAATCGTGTATTTTATCCATTGTCCATTTGAGATTGACTCGGCACTGAAATTCGGCGCTGACTGGCAACGTTTTCATAGAATTCACATTGCGCATTACTATACACGTATAATCCGCGCTCGTTAAAACATTACCGTGCCGCTACACACGTGACTTTTTGCGGTTTTACAGAAGTTTTAATAAATCAGCGAGCCGCGTTGTCATAACGGTCCGAATCGCTAATTAATGATAATATAACCTCTACATAAGGTTTTGCTCCATAAACGCACTTTCATTTAGCCGGTAGCTCCATGAATTCAAATTCATTAACATGCGCCACCTAACCGAGACGTAAATTTGGTTCAGTTGGTAATCAGATATTTGTGATTAGTTTGTAATTATTCCGTAATGAAACTTGCGTTTCCCAGTTGCGTCGCCGGCATATATATGCGCATTCGCTCTCGCGTCGGCAGAGTAATAATAAAATAACACGCAGGATAAGGAGCGAGCGAGAAAGAGAGGGAGGGTAAGAGCTTTGGCGCAGGACGGAAAAAAGTAAGGGAAAGTCCAATCACCGGAAGCTTACCGCCGCGATTTTCCCGTCGTCATAAAAGGAACAAAAAGAGGGGCAGAAAATGCGCGTGATTATTTTTAGAGCCCGCGAAACAGTTTGTTGAAAGAAGAGCGGATACGTATCCGCTCGCCCGCGGCCGAACTGCGGACGGTTCGCCGCGCGAAGTATAGTCCTCGGCTGCAATGCTAATCGTAAATCGATAACCACGGATATAGTTAGAGCAAACAACTTTGCGCTTAAATTAGATTCGCCGGAAAATGGAGTTGATGCGCGGAACGTAAGGTGAGAGAAAGAGAGAGAGAGAGATAAATCCGTTCGCAGGAAAAAGTACGTGAGATCGTAGCGACCTTTATACACGTAACATTTGATTTCACGACCCGGGAAATTGCGGTTTTATCGAGAAGCGCGCGCAATTGTTACACCACGTTACACGTTCAACGACCGCGCGTCGTCCGCACACGAGAATATTTAATCTATTTAATTTTGTCATATATTTAATCATACCGGATGCTAAATATCGCAACGCTGTTTCCACCCGCTTCGTTTAATTTTCAATATTCGCTCGCGGCAAGTAAATAGTATTATTGGTAATGACTCATAAAGTTATTAACCTATAAACCTATAAAAAAAAGGATGTCAACGTGATGACCCGCGAAGCGTTACGCGCGAATGATCGCGGAACTTCCGTCGAGTCACCGCGGCAACGTCAGCGATTCCTCTCCAAGGGGATCGTTCGCGACGGTGGCGACGATGGCGACGGCGGTTCCTCCGCTCAATTATCGAGTGAAAGCCCTCTATTCGATGGAATGAATCACAGGACCCACTCAGGCAAATCGGCCGGCTATCGAGGATGGCTCCGGTGTTCGCGCACAGTACTTATCGGGAGTGTGCGGCTCGGCGCGGTGCGGCGCCGACGTGCTATGGCCAATTCTCTCCGTTCGAGTACTTCGGGCGGATGTCAAGTACCCGATGCTTGGCACGCGGTAACTTGGTGCCTCTCTCACGCGCGTAATACGTCGGATACGATGCACGTACATTGTCATTCACGCGCGCCACACACGCAGGACTCGCTCATTGAATTTCCTTTGAAGTCCCGGAAGGGCAATAGAAAGGGATGGACTGGCGCACTGGAGAACGAGGGAGAAACGGAAAGGAAAAGGAGAGAGAGAGAGAGAGAAAAAAGAGCCAATTTGGCTTTTCCATTTGAATCTTTTTAACGCATCGCCGCTTCCATCCATTCTTTCTCATGTGGGGTATATTAATGGCACTTTTAAATACCGACTCTTTTCCAGTCTAGCGTTACGTTCGCGCACGTCCCGGCCAGTTCGTTTCAAATGCACTTTTCGCCTTTGTGCAGGTGTTGAGGGAGAGAGAGAGAGAGAGAAAGAGAAAATATAAGCAAGACGTATGTCGAACGCGACATTTTAATGAACACAACTGCAAGCGCGCACTGCGCGCTGTCGAAATTTAATACGTGCCGAAGGACGTGTTCGGCCGTGCGGGAAGGAGAGCGACGCCCGTATGCACATCCATATACGTGCGACGCTCGTGTTACGACGCACGTAGTCTCCTATTGTAATTAGGCGCGCGCGCGGCGATATGCACCGGCTTCTGCGATATGCCGCGCGGGAGTTTTACGCCGCGAACGTGTGAAAATTGATTATCTCTCACGCTCTCGCGACTACGCCCATAATCGCGATCATTTTATCCACTCGCGCGACGGATGTGCTCGCCCGCGATAAGCGCGACGATCGACCCGGTATACGTGCAATTCCCTTCGTGGAAGCGTCGAAGTTGACTCAGGTATACCGCGATGAGTGTGCCACGACGACGACGACGGTGGCGGCGGCTCCGGTGACGTCAGCCGCATTCTTGACTCTCGTGTCACACGTTACGATCGTTAGTCAGGCTCTTGTACGAGTTCCTTCTCTCTCTCTTTGCCTCTCTCTCTCTCTTTCTCTCTCTTTCTCCTACCGGTTGACTGTGTTATGCATATGGATTCATATGGGTTAACGTCGCGTGGGTCGCCCCGTTTCGCCGCGGAGATCGAATTTTCGTCACCCCTTTGACACGTCTCGAAAGGAGTCACGATCCGTACTGTATCGAGCGCGTTTAATGACGAAGCCATGCCTCGGGGGCTGCGACATTGATATCCATAACACGCAACGTGCCTTTGGGCCCGTTTTCTTCCTACGATCGTTGCAAACGGGTGTCGCATTAATGCAACGTAGAAATATAACGCGCTCTCCAAATCGGTATCAGTGTATAAAAGACAGTGTACAGTTTGATTTCAGTATATTTACAACTGTATCAATCAGTCATGAAATATGCACTTTTTTTTTAGCGATAGCATACCGATTCCGGTCAGCGAGAGTACTCCTTTCTCAATGGGAATCACTGAAAAACAGTGAATAGTCACTAATGATCACAGTTGTAAGTACAGCACTGCAAATTAGTAAGATTTTACCGACTCAGATTTGGAGAGGAGCGGTACATGGTGGACGGAATAATAGAAATTGCAGTTAATGAAGTAATGAAATGCGGGCGTTTTCCCGTCCTTTAACTCACCGCGCGCGCTCGTCATTGATAAGATACAGCGTGGGAATTGACGCTCGACTTCCTGCGCGCGCGCACGGTAGTCGCTCCCACGAATTCTTTTATCGCTGTTCAGAGTGCGATATGACGAATCATTCTTATCGCAATTGTACAACGCCGGTCTAACGCTCTTTAAAAGCGAGACGCGCGGGGCGGAACATTTGAACAAATCGCGGCGTCCTTTGCGAATTCGCGACGCGTTATTCCCCGTATGCTCTTTCGAACCGTAATCTGCGCTGCTGGTCAATCAGACTAGAGTGAAATTGTTTCCAAATCGTTATCGGATACCGATATGGCCCGCATAGCGCAACGTACCTGACGCCGCTCACCACCACCGTTGCTGCCGCGGCTACGCGAATCCGCAGGGAATTATGCTGCGGCTGCACGGAAGCGCCGCGTTATTATTTATGGGGTCGCGTTTTGTTATGTGGGAATATCGCTATAAACGCTTTATACACGGTCACCCGCTAGGTTGTCGCGTGACGGTTTCGAGGCCGAAAGATGACAAGAGCTCGAGACCGCGGGTTACCTGCATAATGTAAGAGCCGGGGCGTCCTATATAGAGGAGTCCTGCCACGAGACCGACGAAGTTTGTTACGCGAAACTTGCTGGAAACCAAATCTTGGACGAGTTTCCGTAGCCGATACTAGCCCGCCGCCAGCTTCGTCGTCTTCGTGTTCATTTCGATAGTTGATCTCTCTGGCACGAGCAACAATACCGCGCCGCGGTGGTAGCCTTTGTCTGTCTTGGGAAGGTATTGCGGGCTATTGATTACTCCACGCTGCGCCGCAATTAATGTCTCGCGCTGCAAAATTCCGAAAACGAATACGTTAAAAATTCATCGACTCATATGTTTTTTCATTAGCTAACGTACCGCGGTCGTTTGTGCCTCTTCAATGGGAGGGAAAAAAAAGTTGTCAACTTGACTAAATCTTGCAACTCAATTCAATTTTTTCAATTCAAATATTTATGTATTTGACTTAAATGAACAAAATATTTCAATTTTAGTTTAAGCATTCATATATTTAATTTGCTCTAAGCGTTCTAGAGTAACTGTTCTAATTACTGTCAATTGTTGTTAAGTACGAGAGCACTACGTATTAAAAGTGTTGATAAATACGGAGGCAATGCTAGATACGCGATAATAATCGGGAGTAGGAGGAGAGAGAGCAGTATTTCGAGATCGTTGCTTTTATTTTGTTTAGTAAATAAAAATTTTTACTTGAACAATGAAGAAAAATGTTGATTTTATATATTAAGAGAAATTTGTTAATTAGACTAAATTTTTCAACTTTATTGAATTTCTTCAGTTCAAACATTCACGTATTTAAATTAATTATATATGTAGTTAAGTTAAATATATAAATGTTTAAATTGAAGTTTGTATTTAAATCAAATACATAAATAGTTACACTGGTAAAATTTAATCTAGTTGAAAAATTTAATCAAGTTGGCAAACTTTTTTTTTCAGCGCTCGTATTTAAAAAAACCTACAAAACAAACATATTAACTGCCACTGTCCGTTTAAAGTGGCAGTTAATTGGGACAGTTGTCCTAATCGTAGACACGCGTAGTTGTCGTTGACTGACTCGTCATTCAATCATCATATCCGATCGATTGCACGCTCGTTTGTTTCACTTTAGAAAAGACGTGCACCTGTGCGTCAATCACACCTATACCAATATTGTCGCGTTTCACATTATTAATTTATGATCGTATTTGCGCTGTCTCGGAATTCGTCCGTCACAGTTCTTGGAAAGATTTACTAAATAATTTACGAGCTTCGTAGAATTCGTACGAATGATTAATGAAATTAAGAGTAAAAACTTCAGTCATAACTGTCTATGAGTATCGCCCACCTCGTGTACGGGATTTACGTGTCGCTCGTAGATGCGGCTTGTTCTCCCGACGATCAAACAAGGGGCGTTACCGTACTGTCATTTCTTAGTATGATAAATTACGACGAGCCGACGATCGGGGTCTAAGGGGAGCCGTGCACGAGCACCTGTTACTACATTGGTTTGTAGTACGTAATAAATGTAAAGGCCTCCCCCGGCGCGACGCATTAAAATTGAATACGGTGTAAAAAAAGGTCACGGGACTTGCTCTCCCCGGTCTCACAATCGAGAAGCGCACATTCCGCCCCCGTTTGAGGCGGCCGCCGCCCGCCGCGCCGCGTGTACCCTGGTACATATACGCGATGGACGTAGGGGATTTCGCACTTAATTGTCCTACGTCCCTTGCGCCATAACGTGAGAATGGCGAACAAAGGGCCGTCGCATTCGTGAGAAACGCATGGGATGCACTTCAGGTGCGGTCGTTGCCGGCGCTAGGGCCTCGTTACAAACGGTGAGCACACTCGGAGCATAAAATTGATCTAAGACCGCCGTCGCAGTCATTTTAACGATCGCAATAACGTTCGCCCGAGTAGCAACGAATGGCGTGTAATTTTAACAGAGAGAGAGAGTTTCGACATTTCTCTTCCATAGATACTCGTTGCACGTTTCTTAAGTTTGTTGCAAGTCTCGCAGACACCTTATGTGTCATTATTATTATCATTATTAACAACGCTAGTTACTCGAACGTTAGTTCCTCTACGAGAGGACGCAATTTTGCGCGGAAGCGCCACGATTGCGGCGAAGGTAAAGGAAAGGAAAAACGGCGGATTTCCGCCGAGCGAGAGATTAGATAATTTTCGGACTGTCGCGGGAGCGGAAAAGAGGAAGCCGGGTAAGACGATACGTCGCCTTGGCGGGAGCTAATAATACGCCACACCGGGAGCAGTAATGAGCTAAAGTAATGGAGATTGGTGTACCGCGAGGTCATGCGCCCAAGTCACTCGCCCTACTACATGCAGCCTGCACACATGCACCTGCACCGCGAACGCATACACATCCTCATAGAGGTGTATTCCGTACGTCCTCGCATATTCGCGCTCATGCATATAACCGATCCTCATATATACATTTTATATATGCGTTCATGTATTTTCGCGCACACATTCACGCGTATAATGGAACCCCCCATAACACCTGGCGCGACGTAAGACGCGCCGGGAGTCGCGCGCGTGCGACTGCTCGTAGGTGGCTAAGTTAACCACTAACTCATTAATGTAAGTAGCTGGAATAGCTTTCCCGCCGCCGGAGACAGTATGTGACAGTGGTGGGTACTAGATTGCGACGCTCTCCCGTCGGTGTTCTGGGGTAGCCGTTGTAAATTGTACGGTAACTCGATTAACTCGTCGGAGAACAGCTTGAGAGTCGCGCGCGCCCGCGCGCGGCAATGAGCGCGAGATATTTTCTTTATTTTTTTTCTTTCTTTCTTTTTCTATTCCTTGCGCTCGATCTTGCGCGGACCCTCCCTCCCCCTCCCCCGCTCGCAAATTCACGTCTGCTTTGAAGTATAAATCTGGGGTCTGAGAAGCGGAAATACGGCCGATACGTCCTCGGAATATTCCATCGGATCGCGCGAAAACGACCTACGGATTCGTCGCGCGTTAACGCGCCGGAGAATTTTCCTCCAGTCTTAATTGAATTTCGCCCAATCCGATTTCCAGGTGGCGCGTTCGCTCGGTATTAGTTCTTTTGTTTATTTAGTTCCGCCCAACGAGCGCCGCGGAAGATGAAACGCACGCGCGCGACACAGTTTCATTCAGCTCGAGATTAAGTTCCTATTGGGTCGCGGGGGCGCGGGGCGAAATAATGATTAAAATAAGCCTCGCGAGAAAAGCTCCCGGCGGAGTGGCTGCGGTAACAATTTCGTAATATCCTACCTGCCGCCGTCGAAACAATCCGCGAAATTTCGCCGCGGGCATGTATCTGCTTATCAACGAGTTTCACGCTCCTTAGAAAGTCGTTAATTTTGTCTCGCGAATCGGAGTACGGTTCCTGCATTCTAGAGGCATCAAGTTAGGACGACTTTAGCAGCTGACCGGGTTACGTTGTTCCCTTCCCTTCCCCTTTCCCTTTCCCGCTTCCCGCTTCATTCCGCGTTTTCTCTGTGCTAGGAATTTCAAGCGGAGAGGGTATACTGGAACGGGAACAAAGGCTGATGTCGGTGAGCTTCAAAGTGAGTGACGGGACGAGAGAGAGAGAGAGACGCGCTTATTTAAATATTTACCATTAGCGATCGCTCTTGACACTTACCTCGAATAAAGGGACAGTCGCGATAGTGCCGAGCTGTGATGTGGCCGACGTGTACTATTTCGCGACTTGCGGCCACGTGTTTCAAAGCGGTATCGTACCGTATCCCGCCTCGATGCGTCGTCTACTTTGCGTCAACTGGCCCGATGAGTCATGAAAGTCGCACGTAGTCGGCTGGTATCTCGTAAAATGCAACATCCGGATTGCAGTTTATTCTTAAGCCATTGTTTGCGCGTTGAAATTTGATAGGGCTTAAAAAAAAAAGCGATCTATATTTAAATCGAATCGTCCATGCATCTTTGTTCGATTTCAGACCTCACTCTTTATGCAAAAATCAAGTTAGTAAAGGAATATTGTTCGTAAAATAATATTTCGTGTAAAATAACATTGTTTACTTGCTGGCGGGTTTTAATAATTTTTATCGCGCTACGCGAGACGAACCGGGAGCGGGGTGGTGAGTTGTTATCGGCACGTATCAATCGGCGGTTTAATACGGATTAATCGAGATAGCTTGTTAAACTTATTAATCCTGCGAGTTATTATGGCCTTTCGATACCAACTAGGATGCGCATCCGTCTCATGGAAATTATTACATTGCGTGATCGAAATAGTATTCGACATTGCATGCCGCGGCGATTATTCTGCACCTGTTATATATTGACCCGCACTGTATATCTCGTAATACAGGTTACTAGATCATAATTATCATCGCATACGCGCCGGCATGTTGCGGGCTTAATTAGTATGCTAATTTTCGTTCATTCCCGCGGCTGCGCGATCTTTTGTAGTCATATCCTCTATTTGGGGTATCCTTATATTTACACCTAGTTTTGGGGGTAATTGGATAATATTGATCGTGGGATGCGTCACTTTACGAAAATAGAAAATGTTTTATGAAATACTTATTTATTCATTTATTGGCAAGATCTCGATTCTTGAACAGCAAAAAGTGTGCAAATGTTGGACAGAATATATGTAATAAGAAAAGAACGGTAGGTGAAAAACAGCATTCAATAATTATAATGAGAAACAGATAAAATAAGGAAAAATATTACTGATAAAAATACGGGACAGTGTTTAAATATGAATAATAAATCGGAGACTAAATATAATTTCAATTATATATATAAAAAAAAAACAGACTACGTTATTGATTTTAATGACGAACTACACATTAGATAAATTATTTCTGAATTAATAAGAACGAAAGGGAGTGGAATAAAACAAATTTCGAAAAAGATATAAACGAATAGTAAAAGGAAAAAAACATTCAATAATGATGAGAAAAAGATAAAATAAAAAGAAGAAAAGATAAAATATTGCTGATAAAGATACAGGACGGTGTTCAAGTATATGTATAATAAAGTGGAGAATAAATTTAATATCGGTTATTTGGAAAACAGATTAGATTATCAATTTTAGTGATGGCCCACATATTAGGTAAATTATTTCTAAATCAGTAAGAAGGAGCGAAAGTGGAATAAAATGAAGAAGATACGAATAGATTAAAAGTAATCATCTGAAGAAACGCGCGCCTGATGAGCAGATAATGTAATCAATAATTAATGAGGAATGATTTAAAGTGGAAGAAAATTGAATTTCCTCACAAAGATGTGTCGTATGATGTCACTGATATATTACTAAATTAATTGAAACGTGAAAATTGCATTTTTTATTAATTTAGTGGTCAGTCAATATAATTAATTATGACACGAGGTTGTTATTTGGTTTTTGTATTTTTGAACAAATAGGATTGAAATAAAAGTTGGGTTATAAGTGGCGGAGCATGGAAAACATCTGTAACTGTATCCGTCACGCGCGAAACATTTCGTGAACTTCTCCCCCGAGATTTATTATTGTTTCACAGCATCAAGCCCGTTTTTATTTTAAATCTTTGAATTATTAAATTCCACGCGCAAACTCAATCACGATTTTTCATTGTTGCGTGCGATGCATCGGAATCATAGACTTTCACAACAAAAACCGGATTCGAAAATTCGCTTTTAGCGCGGTCGTCTGTACCTGAAAAATAAACGAAATTTCTGCCCATAGGATCCTACGATTGTGTTTTAATACCAGTTGGATGGACACAAGATCCGTTCCAAACGGCGCGGCGTGGCGCAGGAATTTGCGTTTCGGGCGCCAGGGCTCTTTCCGCGTATTCTTTTTTTTTTCGCGGCAGGATAAACTATTAGAATTATTCGCGCGTGACGCACAGTTAGATGTAACGGATTACCGCGAGCGTATGAAATGACACCGGCCTCGATCGGGCGCGCGGATTTTTATCGGGAGCGAACGAATCAAACGATCGCGCCGAGCACGTACAATGCCGATAAAAACTTCACGCGAGCGTGAATACTTTTCCAATGGCTCTCGGGGACGATTTCATACGCGGGCGAGTGAGAGAGAGAGAGAGACCCTCTCTCCCTCGCATTGAATAAATACAGGCGTGTCGGAGGAAAGCGGCGCGGTGACCGGCGCTCGTCGTTAGAGCGTCAATATCCGGCCCGCCAAATTGCCTGTAAATCCCCCTTTTTTTCCTCCCGCTTCGTAGATATTCGAGATTTATGCGGGACACCCTTTTAAACGTTTTGAATACAAACCGGACTCGCAGATGGTGCGCACGCATACCAACGAGTGCCGGGTGCGAAACGCGTGCGCGCGTACCCGCCGCCTAAACGCGCCAAGAGATTATTGAAAGGCGGCGAGCGTGCGCGCGTGGTATTTGCTAAATATTGAAAGTTACCGGGGGCTCGTTGTGTGTGCAAGAGCACGGAGGCCTCGTTAAGCGCTCGTCACATCGTAAAAGGCTCGGGATAAAAACGGGAGCGCGACTGTGAGCCGCCCGACGAGCTCTGCGAAATAATTCGTCACGCACGCATTACAGAGAGGAGCAGCGGCTAAATCAGCGCTCGCCTGCCTGCGCGCAACGCACGCGGCTATTATACGACTCATTAAAAACGATAAAACATCATTTCCCTTTTTTTTTTGTTTTCTTTTCATCGTCGGTGAAAAACGCGTGCGCGCGCGGAGAGAAAACGCGCGCGTGTCTTCTTCGACAACGCACATCCGTTTCCCGTTCCACGAAGGAGCGCGTGACGGTCGATCGAACCGACGATTCCTTTGTTCGCCGCGGTCACGATGACGAGGACGAAGAGCCTTTCGCGAAGGGCGTAGAAAGGAAGCGGGAGGGCGAGACGGGAGACTATCGGAGACGGAAGACGCGCTTTTAAATATCTCGAAACGATCGGACCCTCCATCTGCTCCACGCGCGGCACAAATAGGTCGGATATAAACGCTATACCCGTACACAACCTTATCCGACGTTTTTGAATAACGAGAAGCGACTTTCCAAATTTTCTTTTATTAATACTTTTTATCGATAACACAGCCTCGCAAAAAAAAAAGAAAAAGTGTCATGTTCGAGAGATTAGACCCATGTATCCCTATGTATTTTGAGGCTCTGAAACCGAATATAACCTCAGGATTGCGCCATCAGATCAGGATTTTTTTTTACCGGGCTGAATAGTGTGTAATTTTAAGAAATGTTTGGCAATTTTTTGAGGGTAAAAAAAAATTCTGATCTGATGGCGCAATTCTGAGATTATATTCGGTTTCAAAGCCTCAAAATACATAGGGATACATGGGTCTAATCTCTCGGACATGACGCTTCTTTTTCGTGTGGCTGTGTAATTAATAGTGACTTAACGTCGACCTTCCTCGCGAGAAAAATTTTCCATAATTAAAATGTACACAGCTGGAAAATTTGTGTTAAATTTAACATATGTCGCATGTCCCAAACGGTCCACGCAAAATTTCTATGTTAATTTAACACAAGATAAATATGTTAGAAAGTATTATAACAAATATTACGTAAACAAATGTAACGCTTCGACACAGTTTGGAAACATATTTTTTCAAAATTAACATCTATAATATGTTGACACGTATATTTTATTTATTTATCTTGGACTTTATGTTTGAAAACTACATTATTTCATTTTATTATTTTATTCATTTTATTTGTTGATTTATAAAATATTTTAACAAGAAAGGTTTTAACATAAATACAAAACGTTTTTCTATTATGTATTAAATATATTTTATAGCGCATCTATCTAAAATTTTCTCGATAATTCCGCAAAGAAACTTTTTACATTTATTTATCTTACATGTGTTCGTCATATACATATGTGTTATTTATTAATACACAATCAGCATTTATGATGCTACGATCGAGCGGAGGAACAGCGAAAAGTATATGATTAAATAATTACTCCAGATAACTTGTCAGTCGATGCGATGTATTTACATAGAACGTGGCATCGCGCGGAAATTACAGGAAGAATATATATTCGATCGCGTCGAGGATCCGCGACGTCGCTTAAAAAAAAAAAAAAGAGTCAAGCGTTCAGCAGCCCTTTCATTGCGCTTTTATCGTTTGAGTGATTCTCGCACGTTGTACAGAAGAGCGAGCGAAACACGCAGCCGCATATAAAATTGCGGTACCTAACCGGCCGGTCGCGGACCGAATAAAAAAAAATATAAAAAAAGAAGAGGGGAGGGGGGGGGAAAAAGAAATAACAACACGAATGTGAGCAACGTTATCCACTGGAGAACATTTTTACAAAAATATACGCGAGAACACGACAAACACGAATCGACGCCGAAATTGAATTGCGTCGGTGACGGTAGTGAAAAACCGAGCGCCGCGCCGCGCCGAGTCCTTTATTTTTTCAGGGATCGCTGGACCGAAAAGTTTGCGTGTGATTTTCCGGGGGGGGGGGGAGCTACAACCTCCCTCCCGTTTTACCCTAACTCACTTGCCCCTGCGATCCACAAGTCTCGATTACCAACTCGGGTCGTTTTCCGCGCATTAGTACATTGTCTCATTACGCCTAATTATACCCGGGAGTGAGCTGTAAACTCGGCACGACAGTTTTCCCTGCGAGGGTCCGTCCTCCTCCGCGACGCGGCCGGGCGCGCCAATACGGCACAATTAACCCGCCTCAAAATGGATTTGCGACAGCCCGACGGCTGCCCGGTCGCTACTCAGGATAATTGGCTCGAAATATCCAGCGGATGCTTTTATTCTGACTACGCGCTCTCTTTTCGTTTTTAGCCCACCGGGAGTAATTACCGTCGCCGGCGGGCAAAATTATTCGTCGGATAATCTAACGCGAGAGCGAGGGAAAGAGAGAGAAATGGAGAAAGCCCGCTCTTGCGAAAACCCGGGACTTCGATGCTGCACCGAGGTAATTAAGTCGACAGATAGATAACAATAGCCGGTGACGGAATATGTGGTTATTCTTCGTTCCGCTGAAACTTTCGTGCAGTCCAATACGAAGGAGGTATGGTTTATTAAATGCACACGACGATATAATTTGGTTATATCTTTCTACGTCTGTCACTCTCGTCGAGATCGTGATAAACATTTATTACGTCTCGCTCTAATTGCACCGTCAGGTCGACGTTTGTCTCCGATAACGATTGCGTGTCCAGACTTCTGTCATTTCTTTTTTATTCTAAGCAAACTTACTAAACAAGCCTGACAAGTTTTGTCCACCGATGCGATGCAGGTCTATTCAGCGAAATTTCGGGAAATCTCTGGCTCGTCGGTAAACAATATTTACCTGCAAGAGCGACAAGCATTGTCTCTCCGGCTGCAGCGAGAAAGTTCGAGCTATTAATTTAGTCGTCACATAAATTGCGCGGTGGAGGACGAAACTATTGATTTTTCCGCGCGTAATTCACGAGGACGGACACAGACGTCACATACTATATTATTAAAATATATTTTTTCAACGTTTTTAAAAGAGATCGCGGAATTGCAGAGCGATGAAAGGGGGACGGCAGCGGCGGGGGAGATTCGAACGGCGGAGGAGGAGCCGCACCCTTTATCGATAATCGCTAATTTAAATAACGCGACGGGTTGAAATATGCAAAAATTTCAAAAGAAAGAAATAATTCAGGCGCCATCATGTAGATAGGAATGAAAAGGGAGGAAAAACGTTTCCTGGGATGGAACGTACTCAAAATGCGCGGAACGCTTGAAAAGATCGATCGCGATTTAAAAGTGGAACAAAGGGATCACTTTTTTCCTTCCCCCCCCCCCCGCCCGAATGATATAATAATATAAAAGTCGGAGCGCGCGCGCGGCGTTATAGATACGCTTCGCACGTGTCGCGATATGTTGATGTACAAAGACGGAGGCGAAAACAGATTTGAAAGACCGAAGTACTCGGGGCGGATTTTAACTGACGGAATGAATGATGTACGCTTTCCAACGCAATTTATGTATACTTCGTTATAATATTCATGTCTGGCTTTTGCAGCAATCTGCTCGGCAGATGCGCCGCGCGTCGCGCAAACTTTGTTTAGTTTAGGTAATCCAATTTTTACGGATTAGTAAACAGGGATCGTCATCGAGAGAATAATTTTATAGCCCGCGATATGTTATATTTAACGCGCTTTCATCAGTCCCGGCCCGAAGCGGATCTCGTATTATATAACGTAACACGTAAACGAAATAGTCTGCAACAACGAAATTTTGCGCAATATATACTGGCTGCATCAACATTTCAGCGTTGGAATATATGAGGGAGTTCTGTTACAAAGTTTTATACCGGCTGCCCTCCTCCTCCCCTCCACCGAGTTCCCTCGTATTGTTCGCGATAAATTGTTCCTTACGAGCCACCGTAACAATAAGAATCGAGTAATAAGTAACGTTGAAAGGCAAACAATAGTCCAATAAATATCGGCAAGTAAAAGAGTGAGAATAACGCACAATTAAAACTATCGCAATTAAAAGTGCGAGATAGTAAAAGTGATACGACGAGCCGATAAATGTAGAGTATTGTGCTCCCCCGCTGAGAGAGGCCGTTTTTTTTTTCCAAAGTTATCTCAGATTACTTCTTTGGATGGTATACAGATAGAACGCGTGTTTTATCGACACCGGGCACGACACGTTAATTCCGTCGTGAATTCACTGCCTATTGAGAGATCAAGATTGTCATCCCAATGTATTTCCAGGACCAGAGGGAGAGGGAGAGGGAGAGGGGAAGGCTATTTAGCGTTATGCGGCATGTCGTTTGCAGGAATTTTGGATTTACGTCCAACTACGTACAAACACGTGATCTTAATGGTTCTCCTACGGCAATTGGGGATGACCGTGCGACTGACGTCGGGGGACCGTCGTTTCTCTCTCTCCGCGAGCGGATAATCTAACGCCGTGTATGCACCAAATATCACTATGCGAGACATATTGCACCCTCGTGTCAAAAGCGGCACTAGGACGGAGGTTAATGAAATTGGCCAAGAAAATAGGGTAACTCCGGTATTTACGCCGTGACAGGATTTGCGCCGCAAAAATCAGAATAAAATAGAAGAAGCGAAGCGACTTGCGCGCGAGCGATCGAGCGATCGAGCTCTTATATGCCTTTATGTTCTATCAGCGTTGTGTTGTCATTTTAATTTTTTAATATTAACGAAATCATTAGAAAATTGAATTAATTTGTCAATGCTATGAGTGGCGCAGCGATGTATTACGGTTTACGTAAAATGATTACTTTCTGTGAGAAGTGTGAAAGGTTTATTGATTATTTCATGATACAGCAGAGAAAATGATTTCATTGGAATTAGTATTCCCATTTATTTGGCTGGAAGTTGTTTCATTGAACAATATATGCTTAAACAAAACATTATTTGTTTGAATAAAACATGTTTTATTCAAACAATATTCGTTGTTTGACGAAAATAATAATATTATCAATCGTACTTATTCAAACATAGGTTTGTTTGGATTATTCCAAATAAATCTGTTTGGATACAATAAAATTTATTAAGTCGAAAGGAGTCGTTTTCTCTGTGTACGTAAGTGCAGAGAGATTGGATGGATTATACGAAAATAACAAGTGCCTAGCCAAGAATACAAAGGTATTCTTTGTCCAATTTGACTGTCCCACTCACGAGTGGTCGTGAATTCCACTACTTTTGATATGCGGCAAAAATGCAAGGGTTCCTGAAAAATTTTTTTTTTCAAATTTAACAAAAAAAAATATTTCGTGTTTCTAATTCTTTTTTGTACAGTAGCAAACAACGTGAAGTTTTTCTTGGTACAATTCATTTTCCTGAAACAATAAATAATACTCGACAAATCAAGTTTCCGATCGGTGCGGCGTACATACCAGAGTTATCCTGAAATTTCCGGAAACGCGAATCGCGTATAAGAGCAACATATCTCGAATTTCCGCGCGTAAGTGCTCCGTTTTCACAATCGCCGATACCGAAGTAAAATACAAAAATCCTCGTTTATGACTCGCGTCGCATTGATAGAGGGATTCGCGTGACGTTTACTGGTATACATAGACGGGCGAAACGTAAGCTCGTCGATAAATCTGTAAACGTGACGCGCAATCAACGAGCGATCGCAACCGGGCCTCGCTAAATGATTCTTTACGCGCGCGGCCTTTCATCCGATCCATATGGCGCAGCCGGAATTTCCCGGCGTTCTGATTGGAATGAAAGGAAATCGTCGCAGGAAATTGCTAAATCCGAGCAAAACTGCGCGGAACATTCGGACGCGTTCGCGGATGGCTGATATTGAAAGCGCGAAACCGATTGAGATAAATACGATATTGCCGCGCGCGCGCGCGCGCGCGAACGAGCGCGAGGCAAGCTCGTTTACGTTTTTATCGCGCAGCGTGTAGCGCCCAAGTCGCGCGGAAATCGATTTCTAGCGCGTTTGGTCTCCTCGCGAATCTCTTCGCAGACGATTCGCTTTTGGAGGACCTCTCCAGAATCTGAATGAGTCGCTCGCTCGCGGTGCTCCTCGTTGAAAGAGACACACGCCCGATGATCGTAGCGCGGTGTAGTACGCGCGTCTATAAATATAGTATCTGAAGAAAGGACTTTCTTTTTCTTTCTCGTTTAAGCGCAGCTGACGCCACGACACGCGGCTATAATTTATTTGTGCGTCCCGAGGCGAACGAGCGAGCCTGAAACGAGTTCTTGGCGCGTTACAGGATAACTAGCCGGGCCTTCTAATGGCATCTAAAAATAAATCTCGTGTGCAACGGGCGCGACTCGAAGGCCGTCTCTTCGCGTGTCTCGCTCGCGCGTATACACACGTACTATGGAGAGCAGGCTCGATCATCATGCGTGCGTGCGTGCGTGCGTGCGTGCGTGCATGCGAGCGTGTTTGCCACCTCGGCCAAGCCTGACGAAACAGTCTCACTCGCGACGACCTGAGACCGAGAGGAAACGGTATCCTGCCGTCGCGAGTGGAAGAAAGGGAACGTTACGCGCACGCAATATGTGACTGTAGAATATTCGTTCTTCGGAAGTCATTGAATAACATTGCTTATTTTCGTCCAAAAGTACAGATATTGACCGACCAGGGAACGGCGCGAAATACCACTTACATATTTCATGGAGATATTCTTAGAAATTTCTTTATCGTCATGCCATATTTTTAACAAAAAAGTTTGAGCCTTAATTAAGTTTTTTACTTTTTTCTTTTCTTTCTCGTGCCTTTCTCTCTCTCTCTCTCTCTCTTTTTCTCCATCGCCAAGAATGAAATTCTTATCGACTGGATTGTAATCCGATCGTACCTTTTTATTATTAGTCCAGCGTTGAGGAAAAAGAAAATACCATGACGCTGCAGCGGAAATTCTCGGAGCGATGCGTCATCTTACATAGCTGTTAGATACTCCCAAGGTTGTACGCGCGATTATGTCGAAACAAGAAAATTCCAAGTTGCAACGCGATACTGAATTTGCGATGAAAATTATGTTAAGAATGAGTTTATAACTTACTATCACAGATGCTGCACGCATACACGTGGCACGGGCATGCCAAGAGAACATATGTTATATATTTATTTTGTAAATCAAATTTTAAAGTTTTCAAGATTACGAATGTCTCGTAAATATATCTGCAAATCTCTCTCTCTCTCTCTAGTTTCGTTTCTCTCTCTTTTTCTCTTTCTGCGATGCAGGTTAAAAAAATTGTAATTTCTCCCATGATAATTCTTGATATAGTGAACAGAGGAAATGCCTTCTTCAATCTAAGTTTCTGGTTCCATTTTCGAACTGGGAAGTTTTATTATCCCGATAATATTGTACGACACGTTGGGAAATGTCCGCAGCAAGACTTTGCAAACTCGAGTCCATCGCCGGTCCGTCAATTTGAAATTCAAAAATGCAAAAAACATTTGTCGCGCGCGAGTTTGAAACTGCGTTTGCATCGGAATAAATTTCTATCATTGCAGTCCCGCGATATCTGTCTTAAAATAAGTGGTCATTTTTCATTTGCTCCGTGTTCATTTATATGTTCATTTATATTGTTCCGGGCAAATTCCCGGAAAATCAATAATCAGAACACGAGCTGGTTTTTACTTGTGAAATATTAAAAAGCATCGGATCTGTCCGCTCGATTACGGGCTTGATTCGAAGCATCTCGCGGTTCTTGTCGCAACTTTGTTTCGTCGCAAAGTTTTGTTTATCGATCGGTCGAACGAGCAAATCGTTGAATTCTGACGTTCTCTCGCTGCAACGATGCGACGCGTGCGTTTACATTTGAACGCTTTTTGCTCGCGTGCTTCTCAACGATGAGGAAAATTAGGCGCCCGTCCGATACGGCGCGGATTCGAAACATCTGGCTCGGAAAATACATAGCGCGTGGATAATTCGTTCGTCAGGGGTGCAGTCGCGGGGGTCGATTTTCCCATGGTCCACGCTCCCGCGACGAGCGCGCGAATGCAATTTTTCCCCCTCGACGAATCGCGGCGGGTTTCACCGTTTTTCCCCAGGTGCCGCGTACTCCAGGTCCCTTCCATTATCGTTGCTCTTTGAACCTAATCGATTGTATTTGTGTCACTTTCGTGGATTTCCGTCATCTGCGCATGACAGATAATGCAAGCGGCGAAAGCGAAATTTTTCATATGTTTCGTGCGCATCGCGTTTTACTTCGGGGTCCGATTACGCAAACAATTCGAGTTAAATAAGTCCAGTCCAGCGAATCGCAGCCCCCTTTCGATTATAGGTTGCAGCCTGTATGGGGGAGAGGAGATTAACTTCACGAAAGTTTGCTCCGAACGATTACATCGGTGCAACTGCTTTTAATTCAATTATTATTCAAGAGCCAAACGGGCAAGGCCTCGCCCTCCCCTATCCGTCATTACCCGCGACGCTGTCACGTTGAATTCAGCGCGAGAGCTCCCGTTGTATCTCGCACATACGCTGCAATAGACGGCCGCGAGTAGGGGAGACCAATAGAACAAAGTGGATTCTCGGTCTATGAGTCACCGTTGCGTACACTCGGTATACGTGAACGCGTGTACGCGGACCCCGGCGACTGAATGCGCCATCGACCAGCTAATACAACAAGAAGGGCCGCAAGGGATGGGGGGAAAGGGAAACGTCATTGTGAACGTATACGTGTGGCGGAGAGATGGATAGGGAGAGTGGGCAGAAGGGAAAATAGGTAGGTTTCCACGAGGGAGACTAGGTCGGCAGGTCTTCTGCGCGAAGTGGAAATAAGGACGAGAAAAGGGCCGAGTCCGTGGGGTAACTTTATCGATCTGTATTCGTTAACTAGGGCCCTTCGCGAAGCCTACCGCTTCTCGATCACGAGCGAAAACGAGCGGTAAATAAAATCCACCCCCTACAAAACCGTGTACAATTACGATGTAATGATGTTTAGCTGCGAATAAAACTGCGTGATTCTTTTACTTGACGCCGAGCGTGTCTTTCGTTCTAAAGCACGTAGCACGTTTTATAGCTGTTTGCGCGTATAGCTCGATCGGCCCTTTGTGGTAACAGTTTTTCTCAAATCGTCGATTCCGGTCGACCAACAATCAAATTGAATTTTACGCGGAGAAAAAATATTTGGTAACAGCTACCAAATGTTGAGAGTGCCAATTAAATATTTACAATTAAAATAATTAAACGTAATTTTTCTTCTTCTAAATACAGTAGAGCCTCCCATATCCAAAGTTCCATTATCCGAATACTTAATATCCGAACGTTTTACTATCTAAATGTTATAACACATTGTGAAGTTAATTTTGTTTTCTTTATGTAAAGAATTTAAGTTTTTTTGAATACATGAAAAATCCTTTTTGTTATGAATAAATGAAATTTAATATAAAAATGTGTTTATTCTATTTATCCGAAAATTCCCTTATCCGAACAATTTTGTCTCCCCATTATTTCGGATATCGGATATAATCAACCGTTTGATAATAATTACTAAATATAATATTTAAAAAAGTAAAATTATCTTTGTTATTGTAGTAAAATTATTTTTGGTTGTATTACCAAATATTTAATCGGCATTATGTCACTCAACACTCGGTGGTTATTATCAGACTTTTTTTTCAGTGTTGACGTTGTAAAATGAATTTTTCAGCGTTGAACGCATTAACAAAGCATAGTCTCACTTTTAGCGAATTACGATTGACACAATCGATTTGGTTAAAATGTAAACATGATTCTGAAAATATTGTAGCTGTCGAACTTTGCAGAAGTGATGCGACCAGTGAAATTAAACTCGACGCGAGTGAATTGATTCGTTTAAAAATCCGCGTGAACGTGCCGCTAATTCGATTTGATAAAGATGCGGGGAAGTATATTACGGGGCGCGTCGTGTTCGTAGACGTGTACCCGCGCCGGAAATGACGGGCGATGGTCTTGTCAGGAGCGTCGAAATCAACGTGGCAGCATATCGCCGTCCATCGTGCTGACAGTGCGGGACTATCGGGGGCGGCGGCGGCGGTGGCGGTGGTGCTCGTAGGGGAAAGTTCCACCCCGAGATGGAATATTTCTTGAAAATCTTATTCAAATCATTTCAAACAGAAACTCTCCGTCCGTTCTTCTCCGTTAGAAGTGAAAAATTTGCGCGAAAACTTCCGCCATAAAATTTTTATGAGATCTATTCATTAAAAGTTCAAAGAGCTCGAAGAGTTCCCGATAGTCTTGCCAAGTTATCGGTATACAGTAAAATGTAAGTTTCCTTAAAGATCCAGGTGTTATTCCACCTTTATACCGCGGAGTACCGGGTCGGTAGTCGACCGGCTTCCTCAACATTTCGACGCGTTGCAATTGTGCGGGAATACGGACGGTTCTGCGAACGGTGCGAACGGTGCGAGCGCGCGGCTGGCGCGGCGTTTCGAATTTAACGACGCAAACCGACGGAAGTTAGAAACGCAACCGTGGTACACCGTCGCTAGTATTTTTCTGCTATTTTGCGGAAAATATCGATGTTACTCGATTACATTTACCTCCTCTATCAAATTTAGTTCTTTTGATAAAACGCTACGATTGTTTGGTTATTTATTGAACATTTACAGTGTTATTCAAAATGTATGATTCTATTTATTTTTGTTGCAACGCAAAAGCTATTAACTACGGATATGATAGTATAAATTGCATCGTTATTACTCGCTATTTGAAAACGTATTATTTCAAACAGTTACACGCTATTTATTTAACAATTTTGTTATCTGCGAATTTACGCAAATCCCTACCTTGCCGCGGCTCGAAGTTCGGAGAAACGAAAGTTTCCCCCGTAAGTTTTATCCTCAACCATTTTCTGCTCTATATTACAATAGATTCGCGATTCTCGTAAAACCAGAGCCGTCTTCCATTCCCGCATAATTAACGCTCGCTTGAGTCTCGCGAGCGCTAGACGTCGGAGTCCACTGCGCTGAAGAAAACTAATTTTAAATATTAATTAATGCATGCCGGCAGCGCGCTGGCAGCGATCCGCGTCTCTGACGCGCTGTAAAAACGGAGAAAAATTCTCGCGTCGTCGCGCGCACCAGCCAGCGCAACCGCGTCTACCCAAATTTTAGGATTGCCGCCGGGCACCCCCTTCCCCCCCCCTCAATGGCAACGTCATCAACGTTACGAACACGTGGAACAAGCGGTCCGGCATCATCATTCTTCATGACACGCACGTTCGTGGCGTGTAAACGAGCGAGTGTCAATTACGAGTTAGCCTAGGTTCCAACGGCGATTGTCAGCCCGGCGAACGTCACACGCCATTCGTTATCATTGGAACGCGCGGTAGTTGGTAAAATACACCGTACGGGAATAAAACATGTACGATGTTTGTTTGCATGTATATGTTTGTATACAGGAGCGCACGTTTAATATCGAAAAGTCGGCCTGCCGATTGGTGTCGCGTGTTTTCTCTGCTAGCATTCGAAGTAAATTCGGGTGAATTTTTGGAAACCAATCCATCCGTTCTCGCGGCGCGAGCCGATAGAAATATATATTCGACTCGATCTCTCCCCGACTCGACAACCTTAATTTTTAACCGATAATTCCGAAATAGTCGACATTGATTTCTTCCCTCGTGACGAATATAATATTCTACAATATGAATTTTCCGTAACAAATTCTTACGATAGAATAAAATTCGCGCTTGTTTCCGCTGGCGCTTTATTTTTTTTTTCTTCATTTCTCTTTTGTAATCGTCTTCTCGCTGATAGCTCGCTGAAGTGCAATTCAAATACGTAATTTGTGCTTCCGCCTTCTATCGCGACATCGTCGTTGACATTCCAGCGAACGCCGCTCGCTGTGATTATCGGGAAAGTCAGTCTGGTTGATGCCAGCTGCAATTGCGGCAACCAGACTCTAAAATTGCACACGCACAACGATTCGGGTTTATGACCGTTGCGTTGGTAAATTAAGTAATTTGTGTATGTGTGTATTTGCTCGTGCATCTATCCAATCTCAACTGCGACTGGACAACGCTAAATTTTGGTGCGATAGTTGCGGATGCTGATGACGTAATTAATTCTCGCAGGTGGCACACCAATTTCAGAGCGAATCAATTTTTTTGTACGTAATTAGAGATGTGCATTATCACGCTGTGTACACACTGATATATTTCCAGCGTGAAAAGGGCGATTTTGCTCAAGTATCTAAAGATTCAGCCAGACGCAGGTCTGAAAATTCTTTCAAACTGTCAAAATTATTACAGATATAGTAAAAAGTATTTGTATCGAGGATATTTTTCGAAACCCTATTTTTAGGAAATAAATTAGCAATTAATTAGCAATTTATTAACAATTAATACACACACACACACGCACACACACACACGCACATACACACATCCGTATATTAAATTACTAATTAATGTTTACTTCCTAAGGCTGCGTTCAGAAATTTCATTTCGAGTACTTCTAGGTGCTATTTTATCTTTGTTTTTTTAACATTCTGAGAACAAGGATAAAATATCTCTGATGTTTCTGAACGCAGCCTAGAAATAAAGTTTTAAAAAAATATTCCCCGCACGAATACATTTTACATACACCCTCGCTGTATTATGTAGGATAGCTTCAGCTTATACACGCTGAACAGTGTTGCGAAAAGTTTTTGACATTCTAGCAGTCAAGTTTGAGCGCCCTACATAATTATTCCGATGATCCAACAAAATTATTCAGATTAAAAATTGGCCGTAGTTACGCAAGAAACGTCTAAGCCGCGTAAAGTCCGTTTCGAGAGAAATGCAAATAATATTTTATGTGATTTAAAAATGTAGGTAAAAACTTTTTTTTTTTTTATTAATTTTAGGGGGGAGGTACATATTAGGTTTGGATCTTTTCTGTTTAACGTAGAAAAAGTACGAACTACTCCCGCTGATTACAATAATTAAACAATCATGATTTTGCGAGTTGGACGTTTCTCGCATAACTATCGCCGGTTATTATTAGATTTGTATCTACCTTTTAGATACTAACTCTCTTTCCGTGTGGAGAATCGTTACCTTTGAGAAACATAAAATCGTGAATCGCAACACAGTTTTCGAGAAAATCACATCGCACATTTCTCGAGCGACTTTTATCGGAACGATATTCTTTACGTTTTCTCGCGAAAGTTAAATTTGTATCGCAACGCAAGTGCACCGCGTATCTCACATTTAATGTAAGAATGTCGTGTAACGCGTCAGCCGATAGCGCGGAGCAGGACGATATCGCGCGCGAGATCGTGCTGGAGAATTTTAATCCGTTGCCAATTAAAATCCATCGCGTCTTACGCGATGGTAATTTGGTGTTTCGCGGCGAAGTCGGCGAGACACGACACGATTACCCCATCGCGCCTTCCGCGATGCTCGGGTAGATTGTAGAACCGGGCGTGTAGCGTAAGTCGAAACTCGAAGCTCGTGCAAGTCCCGATATCGCGTGCGCGCCTGCCCTGCGGCCGAAAGGCACAGTTAGTGCCTCGAAACTCGAGCAGCTGCATGCGCGCACGTATAGGTATACGGATGCACGTGTATAACGCGAGTTTGTTCTCTCTCTTTCTCTCTCTCTCTCTCGCCTCCCTCCACGTGCCCGCTCGATCGTAATTTTCGGCAGCGCGCGATAAAATGCACCCGATACACTTCGCCATGGGCCTTTTTAATTTTGTTCTCTCCTCGCGCCCCGATCCTTCATTGTTGACGTCACCCTGGCCAGAGCTTTATCGTACGTGTTCGAACCTCGCAATCGCCGCGCCGCCGGTTAAATTATGAACCCTCGGCAACGCCGGCCACATAATAATCAGTCCGCGCGTTAACCTTCTTCCACGTTTCGCACGTTGAGAATGTCAGGAGGAAGAACGAATACCAATAACAGGACTCTTCGTTAAAGCAATTTCAAGCTACTTTCCACCCATTTCATTGTAATCTCAGGTCTTTCCGCGATCTCTGCCGTGCGAATTTTCGTTACGTTTCTGTTTCAAGATCTCTCGGTATAATTACATTTTTATACAAGTTTTTGTTGAAATAAATCCCCTTGAAATATTAACTATAGAAGAATAAAGTTTCGTTCCCGTAACATTTTTTTCCACTTTCGTTTTTTAACTTGTAAAGCAAATCTTGCAAGTATAGTGTAATATTAAAAGTAAAAGGCGGCGAGTAAAGAAAAGGAGCGCTGAAAAGCTCTCTGTAATTTGCAATTTTGAATAGATATTACTAATTGAATTTTGATATTGGTCGAGATTGAATGAAACTCTAGGGTAACGCGTTTCTTTTTGCTCGCGCGACAAGTATAGCGCTCGTACGGCGAGACGCTTGTAAAAAATGTTCTATTCTCAAGCGTGCACGCGTAATCCTCTCAATTTCATAACTGTCGACGACGTCATCGTTATCTCTCAGCCGATTGCCTTGCCTCAAGTGATTTAATCGCGTTTTACACTTGCGTTATCGAGAGAGAGCCGATAATGCAAATCAGAATACGGACGATAATCGTGATACGATAATATTGAAAAACTGCTGAAGAATGGCTCGTTTCCGTCGTCTTCGAGCTCGAGAGGGGAAAACTGCATTTCTTTGACGCGCGCGCGCTGCATTTCTTCCGGCCCGTTCCAATGATAATACAATTTGTCATTTAAGCGCTTTCTGAGTCGGATAGCTGCGCTGTTATTGGATAGCGACGGCTCAAGCGGAACGTTCTAAGGTTAGACGATTAAGAGGGGTTAAACGGTACAGGCAGTCGAACGAAGTTACCGTTGGAATTAAATTGCAGCTGAAAGGCGCGGAACGGGACAAAATGAAATGTCCTCTACAGTGCGAGGTGCATTTATGACCGGGCGACTTACGAGCACCGCGGGATCCTGCGACGCGCTCTTGACGAGAAAATTGAGAAGATGTTTGGCCGTAAAAAAGAGAGAGAGAGAGAGAGAGAAGAAAGGGGAAAACGACGCGCATTCGAATGGCGCGAGTTATAAAGCAAAACTGATGCGCGAGAGACTCGACGGCTTCTCTCGTAGCCATTCACGCGCGCGCTCCTTCGATTCGTCGTCCTTCGATGCTTCGCATTATAATTCCTTTACATTTCTTTCTCTACGTTTCGCGTTACGCATGGCCGCAGTGATCGTTGATTCTCCGTAAGTACGCAGATCTCGAACCAAGTCGAGACTCGCTCCTGAATACAAAAAGCCGAGAGAGGCGCGCGATTCCGCACGTTCGCGAGTAACGAACGCGCGCGTATCTGTATTTGCGCGCGCGCGCGCGATCCGCCGGCGGAAAATTTCATTCCTTCTCAATTTCAATTCTATGCGAATTCACGAATACACGCGGATACGTACGACGCTACGTTACGTCACATTGAGACGAGACGAGACGAGACGAGACGAGAGAAGACGAGCCGTGGAGGCGGAAGAGAAGGAGGAGGAGGAGGAAGAGGATATTCTCGCATGTTTCTCTTCCCGGTCTCGCGGCGCGGGAGAGGAGCTTTCGAGACGCCGGAATGCGAGGCGTAACGGCGAAGAATAAACAAGCGGAAAGGGAAATACGACCGGGGTGCACGATAGGGACGACAGATAGAATGCTTCCTTTTGCAGCTGCGTGTGATCTCTATACTTCGCGCACGTAACGCGCGTCCAATCACTCCGCTCGTCTCCCGCGGCGAAGCCCGTCCGGAAAATTGCGGCTGGAATAAAACTTTATATTTTTCCGTGAAATATATACACGTAGGAGGTGTGCGTCTCGCGCCGTGCATCCCTTGCCCCGGTTGCGTCCTATTCGACTCCGGTGATCATCGCGACGCATCGCGTCGTCGTATTTATGATGGCAGACGTCCCGCGACTCCTCTTCACTGCGGAAAACGTATTCTACGTGACTATTCGGCACATGCACAGGGTGACGAATCTCGATGCCGTCGGCCCATGCCAAGTCTCAGGGTGTAAGCCCCGGAGTTTCCTCCACCACTTTGTAACTGAACTTCGACCCTCTCGAGTATTCTCGACAACGCGAGAAAGAGAGAGAGAGAGAGAGAGAGACTCTTTGGCCTAGCGTAGCCTAGTCTCACCTCATCTCGTCTCGCCTCGCCTCGTCCTCGAAGGTGAAAGGTCTCGAGAATTTTTGGAGCGTGAAATCCACGTCCGAAATCATCCCTGTGCTTGCGCGCGAGCGTGTATTGGTCCACTCGTGTGGCAGATGGATCGGAATGGCCGCGGTGAGATTCGACACGAGAGATGACGCGGGCCGTACTCCAACGGGAAATTAGCCTGGAAAGCGGTGCTCGCAGCGGCGCTTCCGGTAATTCGTACGCTCGATAATAATTGACGTAACGAGGACGTCGGAGGGCGATCAATGGCACGATCGGTATACGCGGGCGTGCATATATTCCCGCGGGGCGGGATCATGGCGCAGTCCGGCCGGGAAATCGCTCGGGACTGTCGGTTGGCTTCGGAGACGCCAAACTGTCATGGCACTAGGTCGAATATTATCTTCATTTCTGTTTGTCGCTCTAATGCTTTATGGGAGTAATCTCCGTTAAATTTAAAAAGGCCAAATAAAAGGAGCAAACAGTTAGGTATTAAAATAATAATATGTCCTTAATTTTTGCTGAGAACTAGACGTTCGTCTTCACAGAGTTCTCTTCGGCACAAAAGTCGAAACGACCACTTATTGTTAAAGATTAAAGACACCTTATTATTTCAATACCTGTTTGTTTGCTCGATTTAGTTCGTCTTTTTATATTTTGTTTGTTATATCATTTTGTTAAAAGCACACAATCATATTATTAAGATATTTATTATAATTGAGAAATTATTGTTGCTAGGTTATCACGCTTGATCTCGATAAAATATTCTCTACAAAATTAGTTTTCGTTGGGTTATTTACAGCTAACGAAAAAATTCTACTAGAAAAATATTTGCCCGTAGATAAGGAATACAATTTTTTTAGCACTCTTAAGTTGAGGTATATATGACTGTATTATCACTGTATATGTCGCTGATATAGCTTAGTTCAGACCCTGTATTCCCGGCGGATGGATCAAGAAATGTTAGGTAGGACAGCAAGAGCATCTTCCCCTTGTCGTCCGTTGCGATTATATCGCGCAGCGGTTCTATCTCCATTAGTACGAAGCACTTCTGCAGGATATGGAGACGGAAGTAACGTTCTCGCGAGCATATTATACACATTATGTGTATATACAATATATATATATAAGTCTTCGAAACATTTAAGGCTGCGTTAAAGCATAAAAAAATGTTTAGAATATAAAAGTTTCTGCAGATCTATTTTTTTCCACGTGGCAATAAATCCGTGGAAATTTATAGTCGCAAGATTCGAGTATTTCAAAACACTACGAAAATTTATCGTAGTATTCTGTAACAAAATGAAGTCTCGAAAGTTCGAACAAACTTTTCTGCAAATGGAAAGAGAATCGTTTTGTGTATTTATAGTCGGATTGCTGAGAAATTTCAAAGAAAACAGCTTTTCAAAGAGGTTATAGTTAAATATAGTAATTCTGAAGAGTTAATTCTTACGTTCTTAATTATATTTGCAATTACAATTTACATGAAAAATTTGTATAAATTTGTCTCGAGACATGTCTGGCATATATATCTGAGTTTTGTGGTTTAATAATTGATTCTAGAAAGAAGTTCATGTGGTAGAAAAATTAAAATGCTAATTTTTGTCTGATTTTTATAACATTTTTCTGGGAACTTGAAAAGAGAACGATTATTTATATGAAAAGCTTAACTTTCTAAATTAAAAATCTAGAAATAAATTTTTAATATATTAAAAACTAAAAATTATAAAATACATGTTTTTTATTACAATATGTTTTACAAATAATGCTGAATAATAACTTTTATACTGCATTCAATTATAAAATAGCTTTTTATGAAATTAATCTTTCGATATAACTATATATCAACGATACGTAAATATGTTGCCGTGCTGAATTTAATATTTATTTGAGAAAGTTTATCTTTGATTTAGAAAAGTAATAATCGTAATTTATTATTACTTTTTTTCTAATTCTTACGTCTTGACAGAAATCAGCATTTAGTAAATTAAGAAGAAAGAATAAGATCACATCGCGATATTTTTTGTGATAATTTGAGCCAACTTTTTAAATTTGTCAATCATAAATATTGATTTATTACGATCATACAATTTCGTTTTTCTCTTCTCTTGAATAAAAATGTAGAAATAATAAATCAATTTTTTATAAATAACGTTTCAATAAAAACGAAGTTAAATTTTATTTATCTATCTAAATAACAGATTTAATGATTTTATACAAATAATTATTTTAAAAAGAAACAACACGAAGCAATTAAAATTCATTATTAGTAATATAGTAATATATATTCTTTAATCAAATTGAAGCAAATTCTTTTGTCTAAACTAAGCTTCATATAACATAATATTTCTATTTTAAAACTCTTTCTTATAATTGATAGTTAACGAATGTAATTTAGTGTTATCACAAGCGCGATGTAAATTAAAACAAGCTAGCGGCGATAAGAATTCATTTATCCAAATTAAAACGCAAGAAATATTCAATGGAATATTCAATGTGCATGTACCTTATAATACGTCGAATGTACTTCGTGATTTGGATGTTTATTTTTGTGTTGCAAAGGCAAAACCACCGCCGCGCGCCGTACCGTCGGTCGTGTAACGAGAGTCGAACCATTTCGTGTGTCGTAGCATTACACTTCGAAACAGTTGCACTTTAGAGAGGAGGTATACGCAGGGGGGAAAAAAAGCAACAAGAGATTTAGATGACCCGTACAACGCAACTACTCGTACTCGCGTGCAACTTGGAATTCACTCGTGCACATGTGCATCGTCATACGCGTGTATGGTATGTACATGTGCGGGCGTAGATCACGGAAGGTCGTCGGGGCGCGTATATACGTTATATCTATGGATGTGATTTATGAGACCACGCTTGACTTCTGCAACATGTTTGCCCGTGCTGCAGCTAATCCGTCTCGCTTCGTCTCGACCACTTTTCCTTCGAGGTACGGTTGAACCGTTTCCGGCGATACGAGATGCAAATATTGTCCCCGGTGCGTCATTATTGCGATTCGTCGACAACGCCTTTTCGCGTATATTAATTGCTCTCCTCTCCTCTCCTCTTCTCATCGTCCTTTTTCGCTCGATTATTCATTAGAGCGTGACACATCGCTTCGTGAGCGATGTAGTTTGACACTATTGCAGCGCGTCAAGACTGTGAAAGAGACATTTAGAGAGGCTCGCTCGAGCGTCAAAAAACAAAGTCTATGGGAAATTATCGTCGACACATTTATCGTCCTCTTCAACGATCAGAAGGGCATAGGTATATAGGTTACGAAAATACGGCCGCGTCTAATTCTATACCGGAGAATCTTGCAGCGACGACTCCCTCGAGCGACTAAACTAGTATTTTCCTTTTTTTTACGAGTATTTTTTAATTTATACTAATTACATTTTGTTATTTTAATAATACGCTTTGTTCGTCGTGATGACATTAATAGCTGTAATAAATCTTCATGATTTAGCTCTCTTTCCTCAAGATTCCTTTATTTTTCTACGTGCCTTGTGTATCATGTATCCAGCTCTCGTTTAATCTGCGTCTATTTCCTCAGGTAGAACCGTCTCGAGATCTTCTTTGAGAACAACGTTGGGGTAAGCGCTCTTGTCGTGCTTACTTCCAAGAAGTTCGATGCTAGACGCTCTCGTAAACTTTATCTCGTTACCTTTATATAGGGTGTTCTAAGCTTACCGGTAATTTTTTTTAGTAGAACGTCCAGTGTGCAACAGGGAGGAGGAGGAGGAGGAGGAGGAGGACGCGCATTAGTGTTTCTACTTTATTAACGCACAGCGAACAAAAGGGCAGGCGGGCAATTTTGCTGGCGATAAAACATTTCTTTGTCGTTTTTATCTGCGTACAATAGGATGGCCTAGTTAGCCCGATCGATGGCTGCTGGCTGCTATATTTTATTACAACACCAATCTCTGTACTTTCGATAAAGATCGTGTACGAATATCACGACACGTTCCCGCGTCGGTCTCGAAAGTGGAGCATCCTCGTACGAGACACGGTACGAAATAAATAAGGATGGGCTAAATGCGGAGCATCAGCCGTTCTTCGTCTTCATACAAGTAAATGATTGGGAAGAAGCTTCGCTCTCGCAGAGAGGGCGGAGTGTGGGTGGCGGACGCGGGACGGGAGACAGGCGCAAGCTTTATTGGAAAACCTTTAAACTACTGTGCTGGTATATAACGGTTGCAAATTATTCCTCGCCGCAGATTCCTCTAAGGATATTTCGGTTATTAATGAACGTGCATAATATTGCTGGCTGACGAAACTGAAGTAACGAGCGAGCGAAAGCCGCCGCGCGGTCCTTTTGAGTTACCGCGACCTCCCGGTAATTGCCACCGTCCTGGCGTAAATTGGCTAAATTATTTCCGAGTATCGAGCGTCGTGCATCTCAAAAGACTGCGCTGGGCGTCACTTGGCGTCACAGTTGCAGTTTTCGCGTCGTACAATCGGCCGTAAAATCAACATTGACATAAGCTCCGCGCACAAAGGCCGGGCATTAACGCGCCCCGGTGGAAATGCGCGCGTGCGCTCGCAATTTTTCCAGCTGCGTCTCCGGCGACGTGTGCAGGGGAGGGGAGCGAAATTGGATTACGGCCGTTTACGTGTTGCCGTCGCGCGTTGCTCTTGCCGAGGGGAGGTACTGATGCACCTCTTTTACGCGACGTCGCAGCAGCGTCATTCGCTGATAACGATACCGCCGTGACTCGCGGGTGCGTCGCTCGCGGATGGAAACTTTGCGAAAAAGTGTCTTTCCGAATGGCAAAACACTTGCGCGTACTCTCCTTGCTCGCGCTAACTGGTGTTTAAATTCCAGTTGTGGATTATTTACATCATTTTATTTAATTGGAACCTCGAAGCAAACGAGACGCTAATTAATTGGAATAAGATCGCCCGTAAAATATTCTCCATGTTTAATTTTAATCTATAAACGTTCCATTGTACATTTAGTATTTGGACGAGTAAAATGTAAATGTTTACGTTGGCGCGGGATGGAAAAAGAACGGAGCTGAAGTGTAGTAATACGGAACTCTCCAAACTCCTTTTCTATTTATCGATTTGAGTAACAAGTGCGAGGTGTTTGAATAGGCGGGCTATCGCGCGATGTCGAAAGATTTTTTGTTTTCAATGAAAGTGATGACGCGGGAGAGAGAGAGGGAGAGAGAGTTACTTCTCTGCATACCCGCGGATAAATATTAATACAGCACGTGTGCACATATAGCAGCGTATGATAGGATAATAGAGACGTAGGCATTCTTATGTGATATACCGGCCCGACGGGGCTCGACGCTTTATTGATTGCGCGGTGTTTGCAGCGGAGCGATTTGAACCTTGTCCAAAAGAATTGATACTCCGCGCGCGCGGCTGTTACCTCGGACAACAGTAATTTGCGGAAGATTGATACGAGCGCTACAAGTATACGATGCCTCGCGCGAAAATATCGCCGCCATGAACGACGCGGTGCATTCTCTCTCTCTCTCTCTCTCTCCCTTTCGCTCTCTCGACGGGAGATAACAAAATTTCGCGTGGGAGAGCGAAAAATAAAAAAAAGGGAGCTAATTAATAGATATTTTAAAAACTTCGATGGGCGCGCATATTTTCGTGCGCAACACGGCGCCCGCGATGTTCTCCTCTCAAACGCTTCAAGCGGAATCTCCGATAATATTTGCTCATTATTTTGCAAGTAATTTCACCGTTAATTTAATTTCCGCGTCGTGGCGTCCGCTCGTCCTTCCCCGAGTTGATTCTTTCCGCTTTCCGGCTCTCCTCGATTCCGCTCCTAACACGTTTTCCTCCTCCGATGGGCCGTGTCCCTCTAATAACGCCGGTAGTCGCGACGTTTGAATTGTTTGCGCGGTAGGTCGAATTAAATGGGGCATCGGGTGAGAAGGAGAGGAGGATGAAGGCATGCGAGCGAAGTATACGTCGATGGCGCGCGAGAACGGGGGGGAAAACGAGAGAAAAATAAGCCAGTAATAGGGAGATGGAAGTGGCGAGGAGCGTTCTGCTGAAACTTTCTACTTCGCCAGATTGAAATTGTTTTTCATCGCCTCTCCGACCCGGGCGAATAGGCACTGGCACGATTGCGCACCGGACTGAATTCGACGACCTTCGCTATTTTCTTCATCTCTCTTCACCATCGGCCGCGCTCTACCCTGTACTATTCTCGATCGAATCGCCTCTTGGAAATTATCGGCCGTTTTTTAATCGCGTCCTCGTCGTCGCCGTCGTCGTCGATGGGTCGTCGTCGATGGGTCGTCGTTTCACGCTCGCGATGAATCGCTCTCCCGTCGCGGGACGTTTCGCGCTCGAAAGCGCCCGCATTCGAACGATCGTAGCGTGACGCGCTCGACTCGCATTCGGCTTGAATTATATATGACGCGTCGCGTCCGTCGATTCCCTGGGGAACCATATCGTCCGAAAGGACATTGTCTCAATTTCGCAGCCTTTCGAAATTTTTTCGCCCTTCCGCCTCGCGCGCGAGAATTTTCTCCTCCGGTGAAATTAAAATGGCATATTCGGCACTTTTAATCGCGGCGCGGGATAATAACGCGGCCGGACTTTCATTCCGGATGCATCCGCGGCCGCGCGCCAGCTGCACGCTGTGTAGCTTTTGCACACGTTGTTAAGTGAAAAATATTTTTCCCACGCGAAAATATTCGATCAACAATTGTACTTACCCATCGGAGTACTCGAATGCAAATAGTGATCACAGCGTTCGTACAGTGCTCGATCGGCCGGTCAGTTCGTTAAGCCCCGTTTTATTTTCATTCCCCATGAATTGCTCCGTCGTATTCGCGTCCGGATACCGACGTGAGATTGTCAAGGGGGACCAGCTGTAGCCCCGTCCCGACGCATGCGATTGCACCTCACGTATTTTGCCGATAATCCCTTTACATTCCATTAACGTCTATTCAGTTTTTCCGTAATGCTATTAACTTGGTACTTAATTTAATTCGAATATCGCGAAGAAATATGTCATGGCTGTATGTTATTCAATTACAACAGTCGTGTTGTTTGCAAACGATTTGCTTGTCGAATGACAATCTCACTTTTTAGCGCATGTAAAATGCATCGCGCTACGATCTGCAGTTGTCCCAAGCGAAAGCAAGCTGCCGCTGCCGCCGCTGCTGCTGCTGCTGCTGATGCTGTTGCATGCGAAGGAATTAAGTTCCGAAAGAACAGTGTCGGGAAATTACCCCGGACGGGGGTCGGCGAGCTAAAAAGCTCCCTTACGCTGCGTGTCTTCTAGTCAGCACTGCCGCAGGATCCGCATAATTTTATACGGCGCAAGCAACGCTACACCATCGCGCTCGTTTTGCGCGCAACTATTTTTACATTAACGTACAAGCCGCCGAGGAAACAAAAACGACCCCCCGACGCTCGGGAAAAATTTTACGATTATCATAAACACGCGGAGTGCGGTCGTAAATATAAGGATATATAAGTCGCAATGACGCGGAATTCCGGCGCTCGCGACGACGATATGAGAAAGTATGTACCGTAACGTGTATTATCGGCGACTTTTCTTAGATGCGCGCCGGTATCTATATGCAAATCCGAGCGTTTTCAACTTTTCAAATGTATTCTTTTTTTTTCCTTTTAGTAAATTGCGGTTAACGGAACGCAGTCCAATCGACGATGTTAATGCTCTCTAGTGATATAAGGATGTCGGAAGAAGGATGCAATTAAGGTATCTGAGCCGAGTTAAGTCCAGCATTAAATGAGACCCATTTTTGGATTTACCACTTAGGAACGCGCTTACGATTAGAGTAAAGAATAGAAGTAAACCTTGAGAAATTTTGTTCTTGTTTAATGATCGTTAAAACTGATTTAAAAGATAACGTTTAGTTTTATCGTTATCTTTAGCTTATTTTTCGAGCCAATGCCAGAGAGTTTAAGAAGCATTTTTTTATTTATTTACAAGTATTTTGTATGGAATATATGTTTTTGTGAATAATCGAAATAAAGATTTTATTCTCACTTTATTTCATTTCACAATATAAAATAGTTTTTCAAAAATAAATTAAATTAAGGGTTTCATTATTCGGCTCAGGTACCTTATTGTCGTGAGCAAAGTCACGCAAGAATTTATTATTCATTTAAGAAATATAACGTTGATAATATTAATTTACATAAAATTAACTATTTATTTTTACAAAAGTGTTCTCCTTCCTCCGCAAAGTATGGTCTGTAGCGTCTCCTTTTCACCAAAGGACGAAAAATATACTTGGCGCGGACCGCTACCGCATCTTTCGATCGCAACAATTGTTTATAGCTTTCGTCCACCTGTGCATTAGCTTTTGAATACCGTCTCGAATGAAAATCGATGAGCGCAAAAATATAGAAGTCTGCGCGTCGGGTCAAACACAACAGTTGCGGACGTGAGTCGTTTCTTTCTTCCGAAGAAAGTGCTCCAACGAGCGGAAGAGGCGATAGTCCGAGGGAGTTATGGCAGGAGAATAAGGGGAATGGGATAGAACCTACTGTGCCAAATAGCCGATTTTTTGTTGCGTTTGTTTCGCAACGGGGGAGCTACGTGGTGGAGGATTATACTTTTTCTGAGAAGAGTGGGATGTTTCTTCTAAAAGGAAGTGTAGATCAAGTCGGATACAATAACCGCCGTGATCTTTTGAGCCTTCGGAAAATCTCGAAATCGTATCGCCATTATTGCGCACAAAGTGACTTTCCGATGTCGCTAATATCGTTTTGTCAATCGCCATAAACTGGATTTCACGCATTTTGGGATACAAAAATGTCCTCTGTAGCGATTTAAGATACGAATTATTACTTTATTATGGCGATTATTGAATCAAAGGTTATTGCTTTTTAATTGTACGTTTTCAATTGCTTTTTAATTGAATTATAGATATATCCCAGCGCGAAATCGGCTTTATTGCACAAACCGTTATTACCTCTCCTTTGCATTTCTCTCTTTATTATTCCGGCTCGTTTACGTTGGAATAACGCGTATAAATTATGCCGCCATTCCGCGGTAAATTATCGATTTTACAGCATTCATGCCAACGTACATAATTACACGGATCGCAGCATTGTTACGTGGTTATTGCTGGCGCGTAGTATTTGTCAATGGCGTAATCGGAATCGGAAAAATGTTGCGGGATGAGGAGAGAACGGTTATGAATCCTAAGGGTACAACACACCGTCGTCTGGTGCGCGAAAACGAAGGGTGGGAATAAAGGCTGGATTATCAGGAGGGAGAGAGAGAGGATCATGCGAGCCCCACGTCGATCGAAATGAAATTTATGTTACAATATTGACCGGTTGTTTCATTCTGCAGCCGTACCGTTTCCCGCGTTCAAGGTATACGCGAAATGTGCATGAGCGTCGACGTGTCTGTTGCTCCCCGCGCCTCCTCGCCCCCTCAAAAAAAAAGAATCGTCGAAAATTATTAAAATTTACACTTCGCTTCCGTAATAAACCTCGACACTTTTTTTTTATACGCCAACAATTAATTTATATGGCTCCGTTAACCTCTTTATGTAATATGTGCAATGTGTCTGCGGGAATTTGCGAATTAATTTCGCAAAAATAAATTCCACGACTGCAGGCAGCAAGCTTTTACAATTTCTATTATATTTAATACAGAGGGCTCAAGTAAACTATCATCCCGATTACAACGCAAGCGCAAATGTGAAAAATTCATATTTTACTGAACGTACAGTATATCTCCGGGTGAATATTTCAAATATATATATTTTCAAAGTTATTGAGCTAAATTTTCATGCGAATTGATGCCACCGTTTTATACCTTTGATATGAAAAGCACAAAGCTTACAGTTTCGCATAATTTAATTTTATCATTAAAATATTTTAAACGGAAAAGCAATTAAGGAGAATATTTCAAAAAATATTTTATTACCGCGGCGTTAACGAGAACTGGCGTGTTTTGCGCTCGAGATTGGCTTGGGTAAGATTCGACTATGATTCTCCAATGTCTACGCTTATGCATCTTGGAGCATACTGACTGCAATCTATGTATGCATATGTGGTAGATACAATATGCGACGTTCGTATCCGTAGGGCTCGCATAGATGCGTGCAGCATAGATGCAGCATTCGGCACGTGACCAGGCGTAGGGAGAATGTGAGACGAGAGAGAGGGAGAGCTTCGTTTCGTGAGGGAATCGAGCTTCGCAGTTCAACGGCGGTGCAACCCGAAGGGATCAACGCGACGGGGATCCCCCTACCACTCGTGAAAACCGAAGTGGGATTCTGCGGGGTGTTACAGCCTGTTTTACGATATTAAATCACGCCACGGCGGCTTCCTGTTCCCCTATCGTCCGGTAAACTTGTTTCGCCGGCGACGCAGGCTGAAACGCAGTAAGATACAATGGGCGGCTACTCGAGAGCGCCGGGAGAGAGAAGAAGAGAAAAATGGAGCGGGGAAAGGGACGACGAGAGAGAGAGAGAGGGGTCGTGCCCCACAAAGTGACACCCTCGGCCTAGCAAATTGATTTCATTTGCATAGCGCGAGCCTATTGTGCACCTAGCGCGGCCGCGCCGCACACGCGGCCACGTGGACGTCGAAACGCACATGCATCACTCTCAAACGCGCTCATGATAACGGCCGGCGCGGCGTCAGATAACTTTAATTCCCGGAAGCCCTCTGCGCGAAACAATAGAGTGACGACGGCAAGAAAGAGCGTTCTATTGTAGACGCCTCTGTCATAGGATCGCATTAGCATATAAGCTAAACAACCTGAGAGTGTCACATTGAAACGAATCTTAAAGCAGAGAAAAAGAGAGAGAGAGAGAGAGAGAGCGAAATACGCTGTTATTTTGACGAAGGAAGAAAGCATTCTATTCATATCCAAACTCGCCACTGCCTATCTCGTCTCGCAATAAAATAAGCGCATTCAAATTCGCGAAATGTGTTTTCGACGCTCTCGCGACATAATGACGCAATTCAGCGTTTCCTCCTCGTGCTTTCACGATTGTACGCTAAATGTTACCACTAAATATTACCGGAACGCCAACAGAAAGTTCATTGTGTTCTTTTCTTTGAACCGTTCAGCCTTTCTTTTTTTCTTGTTGAAACGCGCAAAAACTTGACTTTATGTAAAATAGCAGAGATCACGAGTTAACTTCCACGTCGTATCACGCAAGTTTCGAAATGTACGTTACACCGAGTTACGCGAGCACCATTGTGTTTCTCGTAATATTATACACGCTAAAATTATTTCAAACAATGCACTCAGTGTAAAATAATATTTTGAATAGTAAAATTAATACATCAACATACATACATTATCCAGAAAGTTACATTGAGATTAATCTGCTCAATGGGCAGAGAACATGATGAAAGCCGATGGGCCGATTTTCCACGTTTCTGCGTTACATCTGCGTTACACGTTGCAACTGTAGGCATAGTTTCCACGAGAAGTTTAAGTGTGTGCTCTGAAAAACTGATTTTTTTAATTGTAGTGAATACATTTACTAAAACTAGATTTAATTAAATGAATAATGTTTAAAGGTTTCCTCTCTTAATTACAGTAAATCCAAGTATTAAAACTAAAATTTTTGTTCAAAAATTCAAGTTCTTACAAAAAAAAAAAAAATTGAAAGTTTTCCCACTGTTGTAAAAATTAATTTAATCTTTAATAACAAATAGAGTAAACAAATTATAAAAATACAATCTTATTCACACAACCTTCACGTGTACACAGTTTATTTGAAGCGTTTTCCAAATTTGATTTACTTTGCGATGGGGACCATACGTCCAATACATCCTCAAGGGGCCCGTGACAGTTTTTCCGAGACGCACGTTTACAAAGGAAAAGGCCGTGAAAAATCGCGTCGCGATCTCGCGTCGCAAAGCGTTCTCGTCTAACCGGTTCTCGGAGTGATAGGAGGATATCGTCGATAACGATCACTCGTTTCTCGACTTCGACATCCCCTCGCCGTATATAACGATCGTACGCTCTGTTGCGTTTTCGTGAAACGCTGCCGTGCCTCCTCGCCTGCGAGCGCGCGACGATCGCGTACGCGAGACGACGCGAATTGAACGCGCGCACACGATATTAGCACAATAATATAACATGCGCTCTCTCGTGCAACACGCGTCGCTTGATTTGAAATTGCACGACAGGGGAGCGCCGACAACGAAACCCTTTGAGCCTCACGCCGCGCGTCGCGTTGTCGTCGTCGTCGTCGTCGTCGTCGTCGCGCGTCGTCTAGTTGTCGCGCGCGACCTTACTCTCGCGTGAGAACGCGATCAATTGGTGTCCCATTGCGTTCGCGAGAGAGCGTCACATGCCTCCGTTCTATTAACTTCCGTCTCTAATATCCGTCGCGACACCACGTATCCCGCGTGACAGATCGGCTTATCTGCAAATGCCGGAAAGCGGCGAGCGCGTGCAGGCGCGCTTTCCGTTTACTTTTCTACGCGATATCGCGCCAACGGACGAAAGCGCGATCGCACGAACGGGAACGCGACGAATTTCGCGATGATAAAACACCGTCGATCCGTTATTTTTATTCCTCCCCCTTTTTTTTTGTTTGTTTCATATCACGCACCCACGCGAGCGACGACGCGAGAAGTTACGGCTATCGGCTCTGTCAGATCTCTGTCGAGTTACGTGCACGAAAAGCCGCTGTAACACGTCGACGTACACACGTGTGTGTCTTCTCTCTCTCTCTCTCTCTCTCTCTTTCTCTCTCTCTTTTTCTCTCTCTTTTTCTCTTGGGGCGATCGTTTTATGTGGGTCCGATCGCGCGCGCGCGCCTTCGCCGCGGAAATGGAAATGGAATTTCGCGTCGATTTTATGTGGCAATAACGCATGCACACCGCGCGACATTCCCCGGTCAGATTTAATCTGGTCCCGTAACAAACCCGATTGACATGCGGCAATTTGTTCTACGTAGGATGAGCCGCGAAATGAAATTATTAAATTTGAGATTGCGCCGAGTGCTTTTTGCGGTGCTTATGCGATCGACGAGCGAACGCCGCGCGCCGCGCGTTTGAATCACTGGCGAAAGCCGCCGCATGCGGTTATTAAATTCGGGAAATGTACTGTTCGCCCATCTCCCCCCCCCCCCCCCCCTCCATCACGGAGATTACCCGATTGTATTTTGCGATCGCGTTAAAAATTCTTATTCGTAATCGCCGTTGTGCTGACCATCCATTCACTCGCCATTTTCACAATGAAGGATAAGTATTATTCATCACGTCGGAGTGAAGCGTAAAATGGTATTGGACGGCGAACGTTCCTTTAATATTGCAAATGTTACTCTGGTAACTTTAAGTGTCACTTGAGACAAATTCTGCGATACATTGACTCGAAATTATTTATGTTCCGCTGTTAAATCGCTTTTCTCATGCGCTCCAAACCGTTATATATATATATATATATATATATTTATATAAAAATGTCCATCTGGATTACCTTCATTTATAATCCATTTGCCGTTTCGCGCTCCATTTACATTTGCGTTCGCAATTCTCCTTGAGCATGCTGAATTACACTGTGCACAGTTTCGGCATAATGCAATAGCATCCGACGTCCTTCGTAAATATCGTTAACGAACGTCATGAACGTTGACTCGAATATACATATGTAATTAATTTGAATTTTTTATTCATCGCGCGAACGTAAGTTCATCGTAGTTTGTAGATCATCCTCCGTGGAGGGTGTTTTTTTTTTTTTGTAACCCGATTGCTTTCTTGACGCTCGTGCAAGCCAGCGAGCAACAAAACACAGCGTTTGAAGCTGCAAAACAATGTTTGTACCGTGGCGTTATTTTGACGTGGAATTTTTAATTTAGAGTCGGTTTCGTTTTTTGCACCGTAGCGCGGTAAAATCGACTAGTGCCGCTGCAAAATTAGGATCATAGCGCTGCCGCGTCACGCTACGCTTAGGTATATCTGCAAACTGTCATAGGAGTTATTTATTGCTCAAAATGTGAATCTAGGTCCGTCCGAGGGCGATTTGCAAAAAGCCCTCGGACGGTGCTCCCGGTCAGAGTACGAAGTTTTTCCCACCTAGCTTCGCGCCCCGACGATGCATTCAGCGCGTGTTCGTAAGCATTTTTACATTCTAGGTGACATTTTAGCCGATTTAGGCAAACTTGAAATTTGCAATTCTTCAGTAAATCCATTCTCTGTATGTGCACATTGAACGTCCCAATTATTTATTTGTACATATAAATGTTTCAGCGTTAATTATTTTATTAAAGTTAATAGGGGAAGAAAACCGCAAAATAATATTACAGAAATTCAATAAACAATATTCACGATAAATATATTTAATAATGCAATTTACACACGAACGTTTACGTATTGACGTACATTTAGATTCACTTGGATAAATTCGGTGCAGTCAATTCGCTTTATTTTTGCTCTACACGATCAGATTAAAGATTTTTGTTTTATTCTATCGCATTCCCAAGAATATAATATAAAATATTGCACGTGGCAAATTTTAATTCTTTGTGGACTCTCGGTTCTTATATTGATTTCGCAGTTTTTTTTTCGCCGTGCAAAGTCACTGCACCAGTCAACGAACAAATAAGAAATTGGACCAATCAATGAACAAACAGAAAATAACTTGATACAATTAAATTTTCAAATAAAAAATTACATTTTAATAAAATATCCACGAAAGTTAGATTTCAACAATATCAATTAATTTTGCAGTTTAAAGTCTTATTATTTTAATAGTTTTTCTAAAGAGTCATTTATTGGCGACTGTTCAGCGACTGGTGCAACGACCCTATAAGAATATTGGACCAATTTCAGTTTTCAACTGATTTCGAGATCTGACGCTCGCGTTTCACGATTAATGAGCCTTCGCGACTAGTTGCGAATAGTTGCTGTCGAATTTTACGCGACACCTGAAACTCGACTGTCATCGTTTCGTACTTTCCGCGAGAAAGTGAAAACGCTGAATGTACAGTCGCGCCAATGTGGCGGAGATAATTCTTTGATTTTTACGACGTGCGAAAAGCCGATAAGATCGATCGAATTGGGAGAAAGAGTGGAGGTGTCTTTGGTGATCACAGTGTTCTATTTCTGAACAAAGGAGCCACTCGTGCGAGATGGCAAAGAAAAATTCGATTCGAATAGAGCGTGGCATCAAGTTAAGCTACTGTCGATAGGGCCGTCCGTCGCCCGAAAACGTCGCGAACGTCAACGAACCAGGAACAGATTCAATTCCTTTTTATCACTTTATGATTTTTCGCGACACAGTTCGACGCGATAAAGCAATGAGATGCTCCACGGATTACGCGAATGATTCCACTTTCGCGAGTTTGAAACTGATCCGCGAAACTGGCATTAACTTTCCCGCGAGCTGCAAGTTGCAAATCAAGGGGGTTGGTTCGTGCCTCCGTCCCTCACTCTCGTTCGCGATTAAATCATAATTCCTCGGGGGATCCTTTTTCGCGAGTCGCTTTCGGTAGGATGGCGAGGGGGAACGGTACTGTATCGCGAATAAAGTCCAGTTGAATGGTTTATCCTAATTTCTAGTTTCATTCTCTTCCAAATTTCCCCGTTCTTCTTTGGTCCCTTTCTTCGTGTTATTTTTTAATTTTCTTATCATTTATTTCTCTCTCTCTCTCTTATTATTTGGTGCACGTGCGGAGATACAATAATTTATAATAACCTGACAGAAAATACATACATTCTCAACTGTGTCTTTCAGCGATGTTTCTATTATAAAACCGATAAAATTCCACGCATTCCGGTGTTCTCTTCTTGATAGAATATTGGACAAATTCTCCGAATGACAATATAATAATAACATTTCACATTTACGTAGTCAGACAGCTCGGAGAGAAATTCTTCGCAAGTATGGCGAATGTTAAATTTGTATTAGATAGTGTCTCAATTACGTTTCCATTTACCCCATCCGATACCGCTTCACTTTTATGCCGTGTAATGAATACGTTAATCGCCTCAGCCCGCGCGGATCCTTTGTATTTCCTCATTCGATGTACTGAGCAGCAATCCCATTTATCGGCCCCTTTTCGTTCCTCCACCGTGCGCGAGCAGTCGCCTCCATTTTCCCAGTTCGCCGCCGGAACCCTTCCCCGAAATTAAATTCTACTCTTTCACGCTTCCCCTGTCTCGCGTCACGAGTTGCTTCCTCCCTTCCCTCCCTTCCTTTCTCATCTGCCCGTATCATATGAATAAAGAGAAAAAAGAAAAAAAAAATGTCTCGCTCTTTCATTCGCGAAATTTCTGATCGAATTATCTTGTTACGCGTTTATTCCTCTGTAAAACTGTCGCGAATTAATTCTGATACGTAACGTACGCACGCGTGGGGAAATTTTTATATTTTTTCACGTTCCACGTTCCTCTCCGCGGTAGTTGCAGTCAGTTCGAGGAAGTACTTTGCAAATTACGAGTCAGCGACGCTTTCATCTGCGTTCGGGCTTTTGTAGCCATCTGTGAATTGTGACCGCTGGAAGACGCGCTTTCGCCTGGATGAACGCGAAATCGACCGGCGCACCCTCGGATCGATGTGCGCGAATATAATTTTTCCGCATGTAAGCTACGTCTTCCAACGAATGAGATTTTAGTTTTATGAAATGTGAATATGAGACGGCTGTTGTTAATTCTGTAACATTTCTTCCATCCACCCTCGAGGTTAAATTGATACCTAAATAAACCGCGGTGTCAGTCGAAAGAGTGCGTTTCTGCGGAAAAATGTTTGTCTGCACCGGTACAACGTAATGTAATCTTTTGTACAATGTAATTTAATTTTTTAACACAATTCACGAATTTTATTCCAACTAATTATTTGTTTTATCTGTTTTCAGGTGAGTACAAACGATCCACACCGGTAAGCCCGGGCCAATTTATTATTTACGAAACAGTTAATGTTGAAAGCAGCTCCTGGCAAAATGGATGTGGTAATTAAAATATATGACAGCGTAAATAATGTATTTTATAATGTAACTGCGAAATGGGGGATATTTTCCTTCTCTCCGTATCTCGTTCACTTATCGCTGTTTTTTTTCTTTTTTCTTTTTTTTTTTCTTCGAACGCTCCGCCCGTTTGTGATATTCCGCGACGAGTAACGTACTTGATAATGAAAGGCAAACTTGCAACATCAATTATTTATAACGCGAGCCGCTAAATCAACTAATCGAGATCGTGTCACGTCCGTCGTGCGATCATTACGGACACATGTTTATTACATGCGCTCATTATATGCATTACAAGTCAACCATAAAAGTTCGCGGCCCCGCGGGGCATCATTTTCCCGTCAATGAGCCGTCGTTATTGCAACGATAATTCGCATTTTCCTCTATACTAAGGCAACCATTTAATCGTGAACTATGATTAATTATCACTCGACCAAATGATTCGGTTTTGCTTAAACAAAACAGAATGTGGATCGCCAATCTGTTTCGTCGTCGTCGTGAATGAAAAGCGGGACTTAACGAATGTAAATTAATTAGCGCCTTATCAAAGGCGACGCGTTTTTTCTTCGCACGTGTTAAACACGCGCATGCTAAGCGGCCGAGGGGCGAACAAAGGATGCGTAAAATGGGCGGTCGGCGAAACAAGGTGTAAAAAATGCGGAAACGCCGTGAAGAAGAAGCGTGGATTTAAACAATTAATGGCGCTCCCATTTAGTCGGGATAATCTTTTTCCGATCCGCGGGCGGGTACTGGTTAATTCCCACCGTCGCTGCTCGGGATTTGCAATGTCGGCAAACGGAACTGAATTGTTCGGTTTTATAGACGCCGAACGTCCTCCTAGCCCACCAGTGCGCGGCGCGGCGTTTCCTTCCTCTTTGGCTATACGAAACGGTTGTTACAGGTGTATCCGGCGCGGTCGATAGTTGAAAAAGGAGCGTATACAAAGGGGGAATATATTCTATATCGGAGCAATTTAACGACGCTCCTGCCGACCGTCCGGCCTTTATAATAATAAGCGTCCTTTTAATAATGAGTGAACCGAGAAAATTGCCTCCGTCGTTATCAACGAAAGCTCCGATCTCGCGAACGCTTTTAGTTCGGCGCAAGATCGTTAATGGTCCAAAATATTTTATGCTTCGTGTATATATATAGATACATGGAAGCGAAGAGAGAAAATAGGGTTGTTCATTTTTCAAGAATGTATGATCGGAGATGTAATTATTTAATACATTATCATTCATTTACGAAGCTAATATTAACGTATGGCATTTAAATCGCGTATTCGAGAGGCACATTGTTTCGCGGAAAACTCGTAAACTAGAGAATTCTGGGCTTTGTTTTTAACGGTTCTACAATTCTCTCGATGGGTTGAACAAACAGCTTCGTACACATGCATTTAAATCGCACTTAAACTCTGTATCGGGCATCAGCGGTTAAAAGTATGTCGCGCGCAATAAAGCTTGCTCGATTTGTTCCATGATGACGCATACACAGGCTCTCACAGATGTATTCCATCTCTTGAAATTTTCAAACCTTTTCCGCGAGGCTTTATACACGATATTGCCCACGAAAATGGCGCCCATATCTCGAGATGCTCTTAAATAAGGGATGCGGCGGTAACCGTGCCGACAAATCTACGGCAAAGTTGTTGCCCCGTTGCACCGTAAATTCTATAGAGCCAAGACGTTAGGACCGAAGAGAGCGACGATTTTCATATCGCCAGAAATTACCTAAATAACGTGCCGTTTTAAACGCGTCCGTTTTCAAAAGCTGTGCCCGAATATTGTTAGGCGAGAGCAATTTTTTGTTTTGGAAAAAAACGCTGTGAGTTCTTTGCCTGCTGACTTTATGTTTGATATAAGTTTATTTCATCAATCGCACGATTAAATATTGAACGGAAACGTTTGCGAAGAGAATATTCTAGAGAGCTCGGAAAAGTAGTTTATCTTTGGAAATTAAAAAATAAACTTCATACATTCCTTTAGGTTTTTACATCTACTTGTACATACTTAGTTAATATCTACAAATCTCAGTATGGCTAAATGCTTGTTGGTTTTTGCGTTACGCATATATTTTTCAGATCAACGCGGCTTCTTAGAAACTACTGAAGCTATTTGACTTCAGCTTTTGCAAATATGTAAAACACGTATCTGCCTATCGCCCGAATTGGAATTAGTGAAAAATGTTATGGTGAAGAGTAAGTGTCGCTTTTTCGACAAAATCGTTTGAAACTAACATGAAAAAATAATTTATAGGTATCGCAATAATTCTAGCTCGAGCGATAAGCACGTGCATTTTACATATACTCAAATGAGTTTAAATTCGATCACCTTGAAAAATGTGCTTGTTTTGAATTTACGTAATGCAGAAATTAATAAACATTTAAATATGTCACAATTTGTAGATATTTGTTAAATATGAACAAGCGGAGGTGTGCAAAAAGAGTAGAAAAATATTTGTAGCAATTTTCTCAAAAGAAAAAAAAAAATCCCGGAGATAGGCAAAATTTTTTTTATGCTTTAAAATACAATAACTATTTTATTCTTGTGAACGATTTCATGGTTTTCCTGTAGTTCTGTTGTACCTCTGTTATACATTTTGCGTTATACCTTTTTTCCCTATTTTTTTTTTTTATCGTGTTCGAGTTTTGCTTAGTGAAACATAGACTCGGCTGTATTAATTCAAGTCGATCAGTTCTGCTTCCAGGATTTATCTTGAACTTTGGATATGTCTTTAACGTGGAAGGATTCACGTTGATTTACTTGCTCGAAGATCTTCCTTCCGCCTTCGAAGGAAATTTCCTCTACAACGATTTTACTTCGTTCCAGGTTTTCTTCATTCGTTCTTGCTCAACGATCCTCTTCTTTCTTCCGAGTCGGCTTATATTGCTCTCAGTCACGGTTCTTATTTCTCCTCTATAGTACGCACAATTAAGCACGACTTTCCCGATTTTCTTTTCATCCACCCTCATTACTGTATTTTTTTTTTTCTTAATTTCTTTGGGCTTTTAGATGCATTCGCTATCGATCAATCTACAAGGATTTAGAGGATAATACAAGGGCGTTCCTCGGTCGTCCCGAAAGAGAACAATTTCCAAACATACTCGTGTCAGTCGTGCTTCGCCTGACTTCATCCAAAGGTGGCGGCGGCGCGGCGGCGGTGGCCTGCGAGCTTCACGCGAGGTGGATCTCGAAGCTATTATATAACGTCTGATCCCGGTTTAAGTTGGCGGATGTAATCGCGGGAAATGGGCAGTGGCGGGGGCTTGATCTGATAATCGCGCCGCGAGTCCGTGCGATTCGTGCACGCCCGAGTCTGCCGCCGGAGTACGCTTCGTTTACACGTCCGTGCTCCTGTACGTTGGCGGAAGTGCCGCCTCGCGAGCGCACGATAATTGCCACGTGGAAACGTCAGCTCGTTTCGGGGCGCGCGCTATTACGTCTACGGAGGGTATTTTTTCATCCCGAGGGCAGCCCGACCGTGCCGAGTTCGTGTACTGATGGCCGCGACCGCGCGGCAAGTGACCGCGCACGGAGAGAATTACAACGTGCTCGCCGTGTCGCGGACGAAATGTTCCATGTTTGCGAAATAAAATGGCCCGACGTAGGACAGAGGAGAGAGGTTCCTTTGATCGAGCGCGGCAACCATTGTGCGGCTATACGAGCGGCCGTTGTGTGTCGGTTCCTCGTTGGCGGCCTAGATTTTTCCCGCCCGTAAATAAAATTTGACAGCATTTCGGTTCACGTCGCGCATGCAAATCGTCGTCAAAGGCAATGTCTCCTCTTTTGGGTTGGATCAGTCTCTTGCCGAATTAAAATCGCGCTACGCTCCGACGTTTTTCACGCTTCCGGGCCGGAATATGAGCCGCGCGTAAGCGCCTGTATTTTCGTAACCGCCGCTCGCGTCGCGTCGCGTCGTCCCAATCCTACCGCGAAATCCACTTTCTCGCGCTACATCGATCACGCGCGCTCGAATCGCGCGAGCTTTAATCGCGCATCCATTATTGTTTCATGAATCCTTCGGACGGATCTCTCCGCCGCGTCGCGCCGCGGCATTTTTGCGCGCACTGGCGACGGTGCCCCCATTATTCTTTCTCCTACCCGCGATGCGAGCGATGGGCTTTTCGCAGCTAACCGCCGCTACAAATAACAACGTATTAATTTTACAGCATCGCGGCTCCGCCGCACCGCCGACATCCGTAAAGAATGGCGACGAATCTCGGTTTCTCCGCCATATCTCGCCGTCCCACGTGGCTCGTAAGGGGGAAAAAGAGCTATCGCGAAAATTCTACAACGAGAAATCCCCTCTTTACAAATTACGTTTGGTATACTTCTCGGCGTGCTCGTGATTTTCCCTTTTGTTTTTTTTTGTTTTTTTTTTTTAATACAAAAACGAGATAAACAACTGAAAAGAGTGCATACCCAATGCGCGACAAAGTGCATCCCTCTCGCCGCTCCCCCGCCCGTTCATTTTTCTCCGACAGGTACTTTTAGCGAACATACCCGGAATTATGTGCACGCGGGATGCAAATGTCGACCCTTGTCCAGCCGCGTGTCCCGGGGTTCCCACTCCCCGTCGCCGCCACTGCTGCACCGCCGCGCGTACGTACACACACGTGCACGTGTTGCTCCGACATTCCTGAATATCACGCTTCCTTTCGTGTCGGGGAAATAAAAGTGACGCGAGGGGTTAAAACAGAGGCGATGCCGTCGCCGTGCTGCTGCTGCTGCTGCTGTTGCTGCACGTGTGGCGTAAAAATAGAGGGTGTCGCGCGCCGCGTCTGAAAGGGGGCTGAAAGCTCTGACCCGTTAAGCCAGCCCACGAGGTCACGGGGCGGTTATCTGCGTCTTAATGCTGCGCTATTTAAGTAATCCGCGAGATAACGATCTATCTCACCAAGCTGGTTAATGTCAGACTGACGCTGGGTATAACAGCGGCCTCAAATGGTTGCGGCAACCATCATCCTGATGGCGATGCCGGTACAGGGAGGGGAAAAAAAAATAAGATGGAAATAAACCTTTACCGCGAGATACCTCCTTGGATTTTTATTAAGTCTGCCGTTTTTAAATTTTGTTGAGAGAACAAATGCGCGCAACTTATCCATTGACGAATAAAATAACAAAATTGCGTTTTTTGATTAATTTCGGTTGTTATTATTTTTATATGTAAACAGATTGATGTATTGATATTTAACTGGATGTACTCGATGCAACGTTGACATTATATTTTAATTATTAAAGAATCACAAATATTTACTCGGATTTTTAGTTGTATTTTGCGTATTTACGTATTTTTTTACTGTAATAATAAATTTTGTTTACATGGAAAAAAATATTTTATTATTATGAATGCGATGGGCAAAGGTAAAAGGGGTCCGCCATTTCTGTATTTTATAAAATTATTTTGTGACAAAATTGAATAATGAACGCAGCTTTTTGAAGAGTCGGGTAAAAACGTGCGTGCGGATATCGTGCTGTTTTTTTTAACAATATTATCATAATGTATCGCGTTCAAAGCGCCGCGACGTAGCTATAATTTTGCGAAAAAAGGGGGCGTGCGGTATACATCATCAGTACGAACAACATCACAAAATTTGCAAAGAGATTTATGTGGCCGTATTGCGATTTAAACTGGCCTGAGCGCTTAATTTTCAGCGGATAATACGGCAATTTAAAGTCAGTCGACATGGCAGCATTAGCTATCGATGTAAAATGGAAATGCGATCGAAATGCAGGACAGGGGCGTTGCTGCAATAAACGACGCCGATAAGCGACACGGCGACGGCGGCGGCGGCGGCGGCGTTTTCAGGCGACGTCGTTGTCGTACCTTTTCCGCTACGGTCGTTACTTATGAGCGCCTGTTGTACGCCTGTTCTAAATTTTCGAGTCCACGGTCAATAAAGAAGGTAGTCCGTGCCGTGGATTTGTGTCAAAACTGTATTTACGGCTGTGCAACGTCCGACGGTATTTGCGATTCGTTTCGGAGGGGGAGGGGGGAAAAAAGGAGAGTCGAGTTTTTCGCAACGCGTGAAAACGAGGAGCGTATGCACGTACACCTAATAGGCGGCGGTATTTTCGTTTTGACTCTCTTTTCACGTCGCGAGCGCGTGGAATGTGTGCCGCGGGACGACAAACGTTTCGCGGAGTATTCACGTTCGCGAACGGTCGGCTCGTCATCTCGGAAAATGCGTGAAATTATAAAGAGGCAAGCAATTAATTCGCTCTCGCCTGAGAGGAGAGAACAGTGTGGAACCGGGACAGAGAGAGAGAGAGAGAAAGAGAGGGGGGACGAATAGTATGGAAAGAGTCTGAAAAGGAAGATAAGGTACCACGAGCTTGCGCACCGTCTGACGAGGACCGTGCGTTAAAGTTAGACGAGATGTGTTGTACGTATATACGTATAGAGAGAGAGAGAGAGAGAGAGAGAGAGAGGAATCAAGGGGGAGAAATAGGGAGGAAGGTTCCTTTGAGAGCCGTGATGAAACTCGAGCTACGCGGAACCCGAACCCGCATGTACACGCGTTATCAACCGAACGTCATCAAAAAGACGCGAGACGTTGCCTCGACGCTGACCTCTCGACGTTAACGTCTTTTTCAGCCCTCTCTCTCTCTTTCTCTCTCGCGCGGAGAAGGGCCATGCATGCACCCATCCACCGAGCGTTTTTCTAAGCGCGCGCGCGCGCCGGTAGTCGTGACACGTAATCGGTAGCTCGACTGAGCTCTCGAGGACCCTCTCGGTAACGTTGGACTATTTAAACCAAGGAATTATCGGAAAAAAGAGGTACAAGGGTAGTACCGCCCGTGCGTTCGCGGGATGGACGTGAGATTATGGAATCGACGGTACGTTGGCATGGAAATGCGAGGTAGGATCACGATCTTTTTCTTTCGTGCTTATGCGGGCGGGAAGAATAATGAGGCTAACGGTGTATCGACTGATCTCTTTAGCCTCTGCGTAGTTGGTGCAGGAAGAGGGATAAAAAGAAATAAAAAAAAGCAACTTACGATGTAAAAGCTTCGTGGACAAATTATGGGAGGCGAGTGGCGAGCAAGCGGTTTGAGTTACAAGCGCATGTGTAGACACGCGCGGCCAGAAATGCGGCGAACGGTGCTAAATATTAGAATAGAAAAGTGAGCGTTCCTTTGAGAGGGATGCGTCCTGATGAAACTCGAGCACGAAAAGCACAAATACCTTCCACGGTCCGTTCGCTCGTGTGCTAACGCTCGTCTAGGCCAGCGTTTCTCCCTCGTATTCGCCGTACCGCGTTATAAGTCAGTCGCGCAGGTGTATACGTGCGCGTGTCCGTGCGAACCAACACACTCGTGTGCATGTGTGTGTGTGTGAATCGACAAACGCGCGCGCCAAACGTGTAGCGCGTCGTGGCAAAAGCGCGGCTGCTCTAGAATTTCTGCAACGCGCGAGCATACATAACCAGGCTTGACTCGCAAAGCGCCGTTGCTTACGAATCGATTAACGTAACTTACCCGCTCCCGTACGTCCGCCGGAATGCCGTTTGTGTGTGCGTGTTCATTTGTTGCGCCTGTAGGTTTGATACAATTGCACCAAATGCACGTATTTCCATATTAGATTTCTGTCGCGATGCGCCGTTTACATGCGATTAAAATTTCTCTTTCGAATTTTTCTCCGCCGAGCGAGTCAAAAAATCGTTTGCGAACACTAACGTGATTTGTTAATTAACTCACGTCCTCCCTCCCTTCTCCTCCGCGCGTATGGTGCGTTTACAGATAACGGCATCCTGGACGTCTCGAATGTGATCAACGGCGACAAAGGTTACCGATACTCGATTGCCTCGCCCTCGATTCTGCATATTCGATGCGCGTATCAACGGGAAATCTTATCGGTGGATATTTCGAGACTTATCGGGCCAGGAGGATCTCTCGGCTCCCGGCATATCTCGTATATCCGGTTCGTGTACCTTTTCCTAGGTTGGGGAAACCGCTCCCTCTTCGCGCGTGGTGTCGGGAAAGTATAAAGCAGCGCACCAAAGGCGGCCTGTAATTATAAGCTCAACCCCTCTCTCTCTCTCTCTCTCTCTCTCTCTTTCTCTTTCCGCAGTCCTAGCTAGCGGCTCTATCATTCGGTTACCTTTTGTACTTTGACTACCTCCGGCGTTTCCCCGACCTCTACACATCGCCATCGGTTATCATTGAACCACGCCACCATTGACCATTGACCAGACCATCGGAGGCCTCTTTGCGGGCCACGTACAACCCGAAATAACACGATACTCCCGTGCCCTCGATCGCGCGACGCGAGGCGAGCCATCCCCACAAGGGTGGGAGATTGAAAATGTGTTTCGTTGGTGGGTCGAATACGCTCGAGCGACGTAATGAAATGGCGGGGCTACGCGGCGCGGCAACTTGTATTCGCGCGTGAAAGAAATCCACGACGATTACACGCCCATTAATCCGATCCGCGCTCTGCGGCTTTTCGGCCGAAGCCCCCGGTCGGAGGTTCGGAAGATTGAAAATAGTTCACTCTTGTTTTTTTCCCCCAGGCGCATTTTCGCTTTGCACGTGCGGAGCGCGTAACGCGATTCGTTTCTGATCGATCAATCCCGGTTGGTTTTGGCTACGAGCGCGAGCGCGAGGGCGCGCGCGCCCCCGCCCGCCCGCGCGCGAATAACATCGGCCGGGATGGACTTTTTAATCCGCAAAGTATAAGAGAGAGAGGCGCGCAGATTGTGCGGCGTACTCCAAGTTACATCGCGCGTAACAGAAATCGATAATAATTACGATCCATTTGGAATTTCCTTTTACCGTGGAACTGTAAAGAGTTAAAGTCGTTTCACTCTGTCTATAGAATAATTATCGTCGGATATCGGCGCTTAAATATGCCGTTATATCCCTGGTAAATTGCATCGGCGATTCTCTAAGCATAAGCTATGTACTTCCTTCAATTGTACAGGCTGAATAAAAAATTGCTGGTTTCTCTAGCTTTTCTCTTCACTCCCTCTTTCCTGCTTCCTCCCTTATCGCGCCAGAGTCGCGCCGCGCGAACGGTCAAGCGCGACAAAATGCAAAAGGAATCCACGATGATTGCGCAAGTTATTTAATCTCGTTACAAACGATGCATTATTATTATGATTATTTTTCCACCGTTACCCCCTTCGTTTTAAAGGGCAAATTGCGCGCGCGTTTGTGTTTTCAAGAGCCCCACGGTATTAAATTCCATTTGTGTTAGTTTGCAACGCTTCGATAACATATCGTACGCGATGAGGGGTACCGAGATCATTGAAGTTCTGATTAACAGTATAATCCGATCGCTCTTAATGGCATGGACATTCGATAACATTGTACCGTAATAAATTTCTGATCGCTCAACTCTATAATCGCTTTTGAAACTTTCATTATTTTATTCGCGGGTATGTAAATAAGCTCGTTACAGTCGTCACGAGTACACATCGGGCGGGAATTGCGCGACGCGCGCGGTGGCCATTCATAAAATATTGATGAAAATGCTACATTCAATACTTCGGCTCTCTGGATCTGGGTCCATGCGATGCGGTCCATGCGATGCGGGGGAGTACAAAAGGAATCCGCCATGGTGCTTTATCGAGGGGGCTTTGTTACGAGCCATTACCCTCTTCTCTTTTATCACGTCAACGAAATTACATCTTACGTTTCTCTCCTCCCTCCCGCGGAAAAATTTCCCCGCTTCCGTCTATACGACTTTTTATTTTATATAAAAGCGATTTCACAATCTGCTCATCGCGCGCGCGCGCGCGCGTGTGTGTGTGTGTGTGTGTCGCCCGGGGCACTATTTATCGAACTTTTACGTTGATTCGCCCCGTAATCATCATACCGGACGATACAATACGACGCTTCCTTTGTATGCGCGATATAATGGACAATCGGCCGCGGGCGAGGACTTATCAATGAAGGTAACATCCGTCGCGATAAATCGAACTGCGAATGTGTTGGAGCGAGCGAAACGCGGCTGAAGTTCCGCGGCGTTAATTTCCCGCGGAGGGCGCATCGCGTTATTCTATGTTGCAACAATCGCGACGTCGATACACCGACGACGTTTTAATTAGGGCAACGCGTCGCATTAAACGGCGTGGGTCGCTTGCTCTACGAGTGGGAAATTGCTTAGACCACGCGCGATGTCGTTACTTTCTCTCAATTTCTTGCCGTTTTCTCTCGCCGACCCTTTCAATTAACCGCAATTTCGAGCGCGGGACTCGCTTTAAACGAGCCGAGCCACTCGCAACACAACACGACAGTCCGCGCTTAGAGCGTCGCGTCCGATCGAGCTGATCGAGCGAGTTAAAGCGACGGAACAGGCGGCGGCATGTGAGCGTGCATTCAACTTTGTTAAGGAACGTCCTTCTTCGAAGTCGTCTCCCTCGCAATCGAGAGGCGCCCGTCTCGCGTGCGTCGATCGTCCGCGCCGATTCGTACTCATCGAAAATTGCATCCTCGTCGGGCGTGATAAATGGGATTCGCGTCACGCTACGCGATTGCTTAAGAGGCGCATCCATAACGATCATTGACACGGGGCGCGGTTGCAGCAGAGATAAGATAGAAAAAACGGACGCAAATAGAATTGATGGTGGAAGTTTTTCGATTTTTGAGAGCGCGCGGCGTCTCTATCTCTCGAGGGAGGCCGGGTCGCGAGGGTGGGATATGATCGATCGATACGGAAAGAAACGCGTGTATTTTCGATGCATTTTCTATTTTCCTTAGACCTGAATCGCGCCGCCGTATCGTCCGCTATTTTCGCGTCGCTATTTGCGGAACGTAAATATTACGGTACTTATTTCGCAACGTTAACGTGTGTTGCCGCGCTGTGTGTTTGACATTATGTGTGCGCGTGTATACGCCGCACGGACTCGCGTAACAATTTTCTGCGCGACTACTCGGCGAGTTATTAATTATTCCGCGCGGCTATTCTTCGCGGAGAGAGATAGCCGCTTGTTCGCGCGCGCGCGCGCGCGCGAGGGAGGAATACAGTGTGCGGCAACTTGAGAATTTCAATTACTACCCGCAGAACTTACAATTAGCCTCGCGACTATGGCCGCGTACGGTCGATCCGCGGTTCGTAAGTGGGATGTACCGAGCGCCTACGTATTTGTAACGATTATATGCGGCGCTCGTAGTCGATACGCTGCGGTTGTATGTACACGGGGTGCTTCCCTGAAACGAACCGTGGACAGACAGAGAATCCTCGTTTCTCGTCCGATTCTCTTGCGTAAAGGCTCGGGATTACCAGGAAACTAGGAATTTTCTTTAAAATCTTAAAAGTGCTTTAAAAAGTATAACGCGTCGAGAGAATGTTTCGTGTTGCGCGTGTTTTTCAAACGCTTAAAAATCTTAAAATCTTAAAAACCTTGTTATCTACTGTCCGTGTATAAAGGAAAAGGACTGCGAAGTATAATAACTGTTAAATTCGTACTGTTGAGTTATACCCAATTTGAGTTAACTTTTAATTATTTCCATGGGTCGCCGTTGCTTCTACTCGCTACGTCGTCAACTTAATTAAACAATGAATGAAATTAAACAATTTAACAATGAAAATGTTGAATTTGACTCAAATTTATTATTTACTAGGCGCATACGGATGCTATTTACTTTGAAACTACGCAATTCAACCACAGAAATGGGTTGATTAGATGAGGTTGCTCTTTTACCTACACGTTTTGTGTTGAATTAATAACGTAACGAATAATATCGACACACGGATGTTAAAAATAACAAAATGTTGTTCAATTCAAAGAATTGATTTATATTTGATTCTTTAATATTTAACCGTGCACAGCGTTATGTAAGAACAAATATCGTTCATTTGCTGCAACAATGACATAAACTAAAAACAAAAAAGCAAAGTTGTTTCCAATTTAAATGTTTCGTGTCATTTTATACATTGTAATATTATTTTTAAACGCGGCTTTGGTGATAACGCACAATTTGGTCTACTGATCATAAAGGAATAAAGGTATCGTTAGTCGTTTACTCAGTGTGTTGAATTTCCATCAGAATTCCGTTTCTTTTGCAACCAACTGAAAAATGATATTGTAGCCAATGAACGATATTTCAAAACGTTCACGAGGCATTCGGTTTGAGATTCCATATGCTCGAGATGATTCGATGCTTCCGTCTGGAGTCCGTCTCACCGCGTAACAGCCCATAACACGAGAGAACTACACGAAGTTTCGCTCGGGATAAGAGTTTCGCGTAGCAAAGTTGCGCGTGTAATCTTTGAGAGCGAGCCTTTGCCAAGCGCATTGCATCTATTTCTCAAGCTATTATCATCACGCTCGCTTCGAAGTACTCGAGACCCAGTTACGTTGCGTTCAATCTGCCAGCTCTCGTGGATCCGGTATTATCAATCCGGACGGACGGACAGACAGGCGGCCGTACGAGGTCATGTTGTGTACGCTGCTGAAGGATCTCTCGCACTGTAATTTCGCGGACGAGCGAAGCGCGAGGGCGAGATCAGGCGGTTGGATAGGCCAGTGGTTTACGAGTCGCCCGGTAGATTTGTCCGCCTGCAGATACGCGGTTACGTAGGCTGACGCGCGATGGTATAAATGCCACGAGGACGGGAGAGAGGGGCAGCGCACGGATATAACCGTATATCATTGTTCCCTGAAACTTCCGGAAGCTCCTGGCACGTCCTGCCGCGTGATTTCAGAACGAGCATCGTCCACGTGTTTCACCTACGCCGCGCCGCCGAAACGAGAACTCGGCCGTGGATATATCGCGATTAAAATGCGCTTTTATGACGGCACGAATGAGCCTCGCGTGCGCCCTGCGTCCTCGCATTGGACAACGCTTGGGAACGAGAGAGCGAGAGAAGTAACGTGCGCACGAAACGGAATGAAAATTTCTTACACCCTTTTTGCACTGTGTGTGCGTGTGTGCGTGCGTGCGTGCGTGTGTGTGTGTGTGTGTGCGCGCGCGCGCGCGCGCGTCGCGCGTGTGTGTGTGTGTGTGTGTGTGCACATCCTCGCGTGTGTGCAACGCGCCGATGGCGTTCGGCGTTCCTTCGTCATCGCGAATAATATAATCTCGGACTGTTCTTAGTGGTAGGTGGCTCGTTACGCGTGGCGGGGGTAGCTCGTAATCTCCTTTCGTTATAGTTGCGAAGCTTTAATGGATCGTTAAGTCCCGCCCATTGCGACCCTCGATAGTTTTAGCTACGTATAAAGAGAAGTCAGCTGCCGGTGACAATTAAAAGGCTCCTTTTGCAGCGCGCGACGCGCTCGGCCCGACGCGGCGACACGCAGCTTTCAGCTGCGGGGATTTCGTTTGTGTCAGACGGCGCGAAAAAAAAGCTCGCTGTAATTATCGAAACATTGGACGTGCCGCGCATAAAAGATGGTTTTCAATTACTCGCTAACTAGAAATCCGGTTTGCCGCGGCTCGTTCCAAAAACACAGAACACTCGGCGGCGGCGGCGACGGCGGCCGCTTTGAACCGGAAACCCGGACGACGCCACAGAGAATATTCTTTTTTGCTGATGATACATTGCGATAGGAGGCGCCTCGTCGAATTTTCACGGCGAAATGCCGCGCTGGATCTCCCTCCCCCGTGTGGGATGCGGGAAGGTATTAACGACGTGTTACACTTTGAATATCATACGCGCGAATTTCGATCGTCGTCAAAAAGGCCGCCGCGGGCGGGTGGGTGGATAAAGAACGTAGAAAATCTAAGCCTCTTATCCTGAGCTTAATTCGACTCGTAATCCCCCTCGTAGAGGAGTCCGGACGTAAAGTCCGTTGCCAGCTTGCGAATGAACATGGACGCTGAAGTTTCTTCGTCCTTAAGACTCGCCGAATGCGGCGTGCAGCAAGTAATAGGTGCTCGGTCGGGATAATACTACTTCGCGTCTTCGCTAATGGCACAGCAGCCGAAAGGTCCCTTTCAGCGCGCGCTTGCAAAGTCTATTTTTAATCAGGCTCAAGGTTAAGCATATTAAAATGATCTGCCGCCGTATTCCCCCGCGGTAAATTGCATCGTTCGATTATGAAACGAGGGAGGAGAGAAAGAGAGAGAAAGGGAGGAGTCAGCGATATTCGCTACACACACACACATGCTCTCGTACAAAGTTATTATTACATTATTTATCGCAAGAATCCGCGAGCGGTGAATACCAAAGATCTCTTTGTTTGCCCCGTGTGAAATATTGATCGCTTTGACAGGCTGGATACGAATCGATCTGATACGTTCTCGCATTCATATATTCATATATAACACGTTTGGCCCTCGATGTGCACGTACGTGTCGATCGGCGTCGCGCGAGAAAGCGGACGAGATTTCGTCTCTTCTCTCGATATGAAACGGCTCTTAACCCTCTGTTTATATCGTATTTTTAGTCACCTTCTGCATACATGACCGAGTCATTCGCGTTGGAATTCATTTTCATTACTTTTATAAATATTAAACAGTCCTTCGACTCTCACATATATTCCAACATCTTTAGAAAGTATTTGTATGGTCGTGTCAATCAAAAAAAAAAAATTGTACATAAATGTTATAGCTAATTATAGCCGACAAAAGATCTGAGAGATACTTGTTTTCGTATAAAAATGCATAACTTTGAGATAAAAATGACTAAAAAAAATACATTCATATCTTGAAGTTGACACTTTAAACTATTAAAAAAAAGTTTATATGTTGGCCGTTCAAAAAGTTCTATAACCTGAAAATGTTTTTTTTTTTTTAAGTAAGATCTTTTTACAAAATCTGTATTTAAAACAAAAAGAGTACGTACCGAATAAATAATCATAAAACTAAAGAATAATGTTGATTATTTGCATACTAAATAGAAATAGGACTTTTTGTCCAGCTGAAATGAATCAATGGGAGAATAACACTGGGGGTGCTCGTGTTGATACGTGTAGACAGAGGGTTAAAATTATATTCGAGCCATACGGAACAAAGCCGCGCTCGCGGAGAGGTCTTTCTCGCGTTCTTCACACCGCCCCTTATCTGCAACCGGCAGGGCAAACTCGAGATAAATACCGCGAATTCGATCGGAGGCTCGTATTTTCGCGCGGTATCCGGCAATAAAAAAAATAAAAGCACCATGACCGAACGTAATTTTTATAGTGCAACTCCCTCGGTCGGGACTATGGAGAGTAGTGTTTGGTCTTCGGAGGAAAACCGCTCGATATGATCGGGAGATCGAACAATGCGAGCAGACTGGCGGAAGAATATCGAGGAAACGAGCGCCATTCGGGTCGCGCGTACTTTTGTGTTCGCCGACATAGACGTAGAGCAAAATCGCGAGCACGCGCTCGGGTCTTCCTTTCTCTATACGTTATACGAGAAAAAGGCGAGGTAAACCGTCGATGCTCCTTTTTTTGCGGCTTCCACGTGTGTAATAAAAGGATAAGGGGAAAATGTGGTTATGGAATTTAATTATGGTCTACCAACACGCATTACGCGTTGAAACACGCCGTGTAAATATGAATCTTAATCGCCTATAGAAAATAGAATCATATCTTTGCGATGTTTATGTCCGAGTGAATACTTCATTGATATCGTTATTTACGATGCCGAGTGCCGAGTCGGAAAAATCTAAAATAGACGGAGGGAGATAACTACTCAGACGTGTTTTATGCATTAATGAAGACAATAAAACGCGTCATTAAGCAAATCAAATAAATTGAAAAAAGACCCTTTGTTGTTTTAAATAAAGTAGAAATGAAAAATATCGGATAATCCATTGGATTCATTAAAACGTGTGGCTGGCAAGAAAAAAAAAATTGTTGATCGCTCACTGCGCCGACATCAGACCAGTGATAAATGAAGACAAATCCCATGGCAGTCGGCTACCAGTTCGTGCAGGTGTCGTGATTCTCCCTCCGATTCCCAGCGGTATTCGCGACTGTCAGAAAAGTATCGATTTCGGGAATGTGGATCCCACCCCGTCTCTTCTCCTCCTGGTAAAAATATCATAAGCCGTAAGTTTCGTTGCTCCGGATATTCGGCCGGCGTCGGCCAAAACGAGGATAATCGATATGCTTTATCATGCTGAATTATTCAAGTCTCACTCGGCTTATCCCACTTTTGGCATTGGCCGATCGGGGGGCGGTCTGGAAGAAAAGTTTGATGCCCGTGCGAATGTATCGCTAGCGTGCAACCGCATGGTCAGAATAGTATGTCATTCTCAGTACCGTAAATAGAAGCTTAATGCTTCCTCTATTCGTATTTGCATGCTGTGCTCATATGCTTCTGTACATTTTAAGAAAGTTTCACGAAATGTCAAACAAAGCGTAATTTTTGTTAATTAAAATAAACGTAGACGTTAAAGCGAACGGATTAAAATTGTAAAAAATTTTTTGCTATTTTCCCCCCTTTTTGCCTCTTTGAAATCGTAATTTTTATTGTAGATCTCTCGAATAATAATTAAATATAATAGATATATTAAATTAATTCTACTAAAAACGATAAGCGAAATCATTTATTTGTTGAATATCGGTCAAACGACGATAGTGGCCCCTCTCATACTTTTATTATCTCCACTGTCAATTTTTATATCTTTTTTTTTAAATATCTCGCTCTATTGTTGATTAAATTTTTGAAAAAAACAATTTTTTTTACCTTTATATATCAACTGTATTTTAAAAATTTTAATTAAGATTCGAATAACAAAGATTTAAAACAGAAAAGTGCGCAAGGACTTCTTCCCTTGATGGGTTAAAATAAAATAAGAATAAAAAATTGCGACTTTTTGATTTTTTATAAAGAGTTATTTTTTTCGGAAAAAAATACTCGTCACTGTTTTTTTTCTCGGCTAAAAAACAGAAAGTCTAAAGTTGCCACGGACTGTTTGTATTTCTTAACGATTACGATCCGCATAGTTACGCTCCTGTTGATTTTATAAGCAATTTTTATGCTGATCGATTTCTGGCGCATCGAAGCAGCGCACGGATTCGTCCAGCAATCCTCGCATTTTGCGTTCAATTAACTTTCATCTTTTCGGAAAAAAAACAAATATCCGAAGCGAATTTCTGTCGCTGCTCAGTTTCCTTTGCGAAACTTATAACTTATTAAAATCTACTTTGAGACTCGGAATAACGATTAAATAACGAAGAAGGGGAGAGGTTGAGCGCTCGCTAAACTTAGAAGATTTATTTTTATAAAGTTGATCAATTATATTTAACTACTGGAAAGAGTTCTTTTTACATTTTTAAGTCAAACGCATCGCACTGCTTCTACAACAATGTGCAACGTGCCACTTTACTATTTAATATTTTGATGCGGTTTACAAGCAGTATGTAGCAAAACCGTATAAATTATACTTTGTGCATTCGATTAGCATTTAGTATTAGAATTTATTCGTGAGCGAAAATTTCGCGTTACCAGCGGAGCTTTCGCCGTTCGCGTCGTTTAAAATCCATTTACTCGGGACGCAGTAACACTTTTTGAAAAGAATGTACAGTCGTTTGAGGTGGAAATTATATCTACGCGATCTCACGCTAATTGCCAACCTCTACCGAGCTCTTCGCTTATTAAACGGCGACGTCGTGCGCCGGCGAGACCGCGTTGGATAATTCATGAGCGTTGAAAACGTAGAGGCCTGATTTGCGCGAAAATTCGTCTACTCGCGAGGACAATTTGGGATCGTAAATTCACAATTCGTGACGGCGTTAGAGAGACTTTGACGGGAGAGAGTTTTTCTGACCAGCGCACCAGCACAGCAGCGCGCACGCTTTACCCTTCTCGTATCTCTCGCACACCCTCTGGGTGAACCCTTCCCCTCTGACGGGAGCGCGTGACTTCGGGAATTTCGGTCCCCCTGAGGAAACTACGACGGGACAGTCATTCTCTCGTCTCGTTCCCGTGCTCTCGGGACGATCGTTTGGCTGAATAAATGATCGTCCGGGAAGAGTCATCTCGTTACTTACGATGTTTCCACCGGGGGGCGAATCGCGTCGGTGGTGGGTTGCGTTTCGTCGAACGAGGGGCTCGTAGCTCATCCCCTTTTCGAAATCATTCTCGCCTCTCTTGTATTTTGCTCTTAATTCCCTCGGTTCGGGGCCGCCGAGTGTTCTCTGCGAATCGATCGACCGGAGTTATTATCCGCTCGTCGCCGCCGCGCTTAGCGTCTCGTTTCCCTCGCGCGAACGGGACGCGATAAATTACGTTCTCGCGGGCTGCGGCGATAAATAATCGGACGCGGACGCGGGCGCGGGCGCGGGCGCGGGCGTGGATGGCACTGCGGTAAGAACAGCGGACTTCGTGACTGTCATGAACACACGTACGAGTTATCAGCGGTTAAAGTTCTCTGCGCTTTGTTGTTATAGGAGCACAGTAACGGGGGCTGGGCGCGCGAGCTCGCGCCGAGGAGCTCGCAGTCGCGCGAGTCGTCGATTCCGCTCGCGAGAGATAGAACGATCCAATTTGCCACCCTTAATTTCCTCCCGCCTCGTCGTTCTACAAATTGCAATCCTTCGCCACGTGCCGCCTGCTGCTTCAGCACGCACTTTCGTACGTGCGTTCGTTTGCTCGGAGAATGGGACTAATTTCCGGTTTCCCGGTCATTTCGCAGGGGCGTTGTCGTAGCGACCAAGTACAAGGAGCTAGGAGATTGGGGAGAACACGCGCGCAAAGATTGAAAAAATTGGTCGGGCGTTGTCCTTTTCGAAAGAGAGAGAAGGAGAAAGAAAGGAGTAGAGCAATGAGAGGAGAGCAGAAGAGGCGAGCGCGCTTAATCCTCGGCGAGAGTTCTTTTGTAGAACGACTACTTCCGCCGGATGAGACGTTGCTCGAAAGTAATCCCGAGAAATGCAGCTGTGTGAGTGAGAGCGCGCCGGAAGGAGATCTTAAATACAGCTGCAGTCGCGTAATTGATGGATTAAATCGCTATCGCGAACTCGCCGACCGCGCGCGGGGCCTCTCCCCCGCACGTCGTATCGAATTCGCTCGCCGCAGCGCGCTGCCTCGGCCGTCTTCGGCTGATAGGCAAAGTTATTTAATCGCCCTGGCTACCGCGGCGGGGTCCATCAGATTACAACAACAACAACAACGGCGGAGTCGAGCTTGCGTATTACGCGCTTAATAAACCGCGCATCGCGACGCGATTTATGGACGTTTTCTGGTAATTATCTGGCGGACGATATCGCCGGGGGTTACGGTCCCTTTTAACGCTGGGCGTAAATCTCCTAAGCGCGGATACGCGATGTACGAGAGCCCGTGCGAGCTTTACGAGGTACGAGCAGATGCACACAGGTATCCTGGTGTTCGAATTAAAAATAAATTGAGTGGCTTCCTTCCGGCGACGGCTCTCGAAATAGACCTGCCGCCGGGGGGACGGATATAGGAGAATTATATCGTATCTCGACGAAAGCTGTCTGTTCGTACGATTTTTTTCTTCGCTTCGATCGCAACTAACTAGACAACTTGGCTGTTTTTCTTCGCGTTTTTACGAGAGAAAAGTGCAACGTTTTTCTTTTTCTATAGTTTTATTCACTTTTATTTCGTTATACTTTACATAAATATTTGTGAATTAATTACGGATTAATATAGTGCGTTGATTAAGCAAACATATATTATTTAAATAAAGTGATAAGCAATTAAATGACTTTATCTATTTAATTGATTAAATAAACTGTTTAATTAAGGGAATCGATATATTGTATTTGCGATTATATTTCGATCAATAAAATTTAGGTCAATAACGAGTCACAAATAAGCGCAAATATCCGTGCAATATAATTACTATGTTTGATTTTCTTCTTTTTTCACCTATGAATATTGTAGGAGGAAAGATAGGTGCAAATATAGTTTCAGTTAGTTTATGATTAACAGTCCATAATCAATTGAAGCGATCAAAACAGACGGAAAATTTATACCTGGCTAATTCCAACAAGGATAAAGAGCTTGATAAAAAATGTACACGGTCATTATTGGATTTCATGAGCATGCGCACGGCGGCTCATTCGAACTTCGTTAATTAGAGTGTTCTACAAATTATCTAATTGTATAATTTTTATTATATTTCACTTTTTCTTTGTCCCGTGATCTTAATTTCAGCTCGCATTTTAACTTTTACCGTTATTTAAATACCACGCGCGGTAACGAAGAAAAATTCTCTCTTCGTCCATCGGCGGCGGCTCCATTTCCGCTTTAAGCGCGCCGCGGTCCGTCACCGTGCCATTCGTAAATATCTTCATACGGGCAGGTGCGTCGAAGCGCCGTGTACGTTGCCAAACACGGACGACGGATTCGCGGAATCATGAGGCTATATAACTTCGCGCCGCCTGTATAACCCTGGGTGGTAAAGCTTTATTACCGCGTCGCCTTTACGATTTTTATACTCACGAAGTATCTGCGAGGCGGCTGACCGCAGTAAAATCGAGAGAGGGCGAGAGTCTTAATGCCGGTTTGTGATGCAATCTATAACGGGCCGCAATAATACTCACTTCGAGCCGTGGTGACAATTTTATTTCCTTCCCGTCGACGTCTCGTAGCTTTCTCTATTTTTACGCGTCTCTCGTTAACTTCTCTTAATACGGTTCTTTCCTCGAAGCACGCAGCCACGCGCGTGAGATCTTGTAATATTTTTTGATGGACCAAGTAGGGGAGAATTTCCGAATGTGTACCAATAAAATTGTTTTTTTTTTTTTATTATATTTCTAATTTGGTACTGATTTGTACGCAAATAAAGAAATTGTAGCCTGATGTTTGAGATATCTATTATTATTATACAGTGTTCGACTCTTCGCGAATAACTAATTTATTTTGGGCTTTCTAATAAACATGCTGCAAAAGGTACAATTTGTCTTCTAAATCTTATTGTTCTTAAAATCGAATTTTAATCGAATCGAATCAAATTTATGAATTGTTTAAAAATATAATCTTATATTTTTAATTAAAACTTAGCTAATGCTTGTATTAACGTAAATTAATATTTATTAATAATTTATTGAAGAAAAGATTAAATATAATAATTAATAAATAACAATAATGGAAGGCTAAGGAAATAAAACTGGCTTGAATACATTTTTGCAATTGACATATTTGTATCAGTCATTGGTTTTCATATTTTCACTTGTCAATTTTACATTTATTGTATCGCTATTTATCGTAATAAAAATGGCGATACAATTTAGGAAACTTGATAGGTTTTATAAAAATATCGATTTAATTTTTATAATAATTGCAAATATGTATATACAATGAATATAAAATTTCTATGAGAAATCTTCTTTTGTGAAAATGTAAAAATTCAGTATAAAATTGCATGATTATATTATGCAATTATCAGCTACATATATTGACCAAAAATTAACATTGCCTGTACCTGATTTTTTTTAAGCACTTTTGACACGCGCGTAAAAAAAACGAAAAGTGTAACGAAAGATGTAAATTTTTGTCCATATTATTTATTTATCATTTATTTCATATTTTTTGTCGCCGACTTTGAACGTTGTTTGTATTGAGAAAAAATGATGAGGCACGATTTAAACAACTCTGTTCTACTGTGTAATTAATATCCTTGTTGTAAACGCGCCTTCTAACATTCCATCCGCGATTTTAAAGTTATTTTTCCCGCTACACGTCCATTCTTTTTTAAAGGCATTTCACATCGGAGAAAATATTTATCAACTTACTCGCGTATGATTATCTTGAAATGCACTTGTTAATTCTACATGATGTATTAAAAACGCTTTTGAGTTACAAAGTAATTAAAATGTAGTCGACGAGCTTTTGTTCACTCTGCCTCTCAGTGTCGAAGGTAATGGAAATAAAAAGAAAGATGTATTACGGCAAAATATACCTTCTACATTTTTTATATTCTACAGTTCATTATGATCATTGTTAATTGCATCATGGCTCACGGTGCCGTCGTCTAATTATCGCGTGTGGCGACAATAGTGTCGGTCTGATTAAGTCCCGTGAAACTTACAATGCTAGGTTAAAATTAAAAGATATATACCGGCGCGCAATACGGATACAATTTGCCCTCTTTTTTTCACGTTTTATCTTTATTTTTATTATTATAATTTTCTTTTCTTTTTTTTTTCCTTAAGTGAAACCACACAAGCATACGCGCGTGGATGGAAATATTACCTCTTGGCAAATCTCACCTCGCCTCGCGGCGCAGTTGATTACATCTCGTATCGCGAGACGTTACCTCGTTTTTCCCTATAGCAGCTTTTATATCCGATGTGATTTTTCTTCATCGCCGCGCGGGATGCATCATTCTTTCATTTGCAAGGTACCTCCAGCTACTCGGCGGCGTGGCGCGGCGGCGTGTAACCGCTCGAACGGGCAGACCACCGAAATTTACGGCCGCACCTCCCTATTTCGCGAATCGCATTATGTTATCGTTTGGATTCGACACGTACACGCGCGCGGGATATTCCTAACTAGCCCCGGAGCCGGCTGGAAGGGACGGAAAAAAGTTTAGCCCAGTTTCGGGCGATGGCCATTTTGGCTCCGTGACAGCAGCGCTGTCCTCGTCCCCTCGGTACTTCCTGCTTCCGGACAACTCGGACCGCCGACGCGGAATAACTTTCGTTGTTGCGGAGATAGCGAACTTTACGATTAACGATTTCGTGGAGAATCGTCAGAGGCGAATCGTCGAAAGGCGGAAGGATGGACGGTAGCCGGTCGATACGAGTGGAACTCAGCCGCCAGAAAAAAATGTTTCCTACCGATGGACATGGCGCTTAGTTTTCACCGTAATTCTAAGCTGTTCTGGTTTTTTTATTTATTTATTTATTTGGTTTTCGTTGCACTTTATTGAAATCGTTGCAATGTTGCGTTCGGAATATATTTTTTACCGCTCCGTTTTAGCGGAATCCCGCTCGCAAGATTAATAATGCCCGGATAATTTCCTTCCTTTTTATAACAAATATCCGCATATTGTTAATGTACATACAACAATCGATGCTTTTATTCCGTCTGCTTTGCGAGATGTGTACTCTCTCGTACTCGCATTCTTCTTTTTATCATTATCGTTTTACGGTTGATCGTGCTTTGTTATGTATTTTTCGTGCCCGTTACGAATCGTGTCCGTCATTAACAATCTTTGCAGCGCGAAATCTCGCAGACGGTGCCTACAATTTTATTTCCGATTGTATAATGTTTGTTATTCCTCTACACGTTTAGGTCTCCTTTGTCGCGAGACGTGTAATCTCCTTTTCTCGTCCTGCTCAGATATGTCTTTGGTTTGTTGTATGCTTTCTATTGCCGCAGCCGGTATTATCCAAGAAGATTATACAGAGGTAAAAGTAGACCGTTACACCTGACCGTCGCACCTGACTGCCTATGCGCCTCGTTTTATCAAGGCCAGGTTAAAACTATACACGATCCGCCGGCCGCGGAATCTTATTTTAGCCTCCAGGGTCGCGATTTCATCCATAAATCCGGGGATGAAGAGCCACGGCACGCAAGACCCTCCCTCCTTGATCTCTTCGAGTTTGCACTTCTACTTTCGCGCCTTTGCTCTGTAACGAGGTTTCAATCAAATTTCCAGTTCTTTTTGAGTCCAAAGGTGTTAACACCACTCACCGAAGCATTACTGCGATATGCTGGCTTTCAGTGTTTGTTTTTCCTTCGGATAAACATAGAAGAGGATGCTTGAAAATTTATTTGTAGAATATGAATTTAGTTTACACAAAATAAATTTATATATTCTGCAAATCTTTATTTAAATATGACGAAACAAAATTTTATTCTTAACAAATAAACCAATAAATGAAAACGGTGATATATATTTCACAGGAATATATATTCTCCCATCACAATCAAATTTTTTTATAATATTGATATTACGTCACATTTACTTCTTGAATATTTCGGCTTTTTTTTTGTAAACTGCCAAAGTTACAGGTCAATTTTGTCTAAAGTAGACGGTATACAAACCGTGAAATTACTTTCGAATGATTTTAAGTATGTTCTGTCTGATTATTCTTTATGGGTCTCGACCTTTTCCCATCGTAAGTACTTCCGTTCTCAACGTACCTTACTTTGTTAACGCGCGGTAAAACTATCCGGAAAGCGGCGGTATAATCGAGACCTTAATGGCCCATGAAATCAAACGGATCACGGGAGGCCGATGGCGGAGGCGTGGGAAACCGGTAATGACGCACTCGGATTCACCGAAAAATAAAAACGTCGCGGATGGCGGAGAAAAAAAAATATAAGAAGAAAGCGGACAGGGATTCGCGGACGGAATGTCGGTTTTACGATTACGAGCTTTCTTACGGAAAAGTACCGAGGGAGAAAACGTCTCCGAGTATTGTGTCTTTGATTGACGAGTGGATATAAAAGAACGTACCTAACTGGACGGGTGGTGGTCGCGCCCATCGGTTAGAGGTGGTTGGCACGGTTGGTTGTGGGAGACAAGGGGATGAGAGGTAAAGAGAGAGAGAGAGAGAAACGGACAGCGGAGTATAATGGCGGGGTTAACGAATGGTCGCGAACGACCACAATTGAGTTCTAAATTTAACTTGGCGGCAGAGGTAGATTCGCCATTTCTGCGATTTCGCGGGAGTGCCCGATCCGATTGAATCCGAACTCCGCTTCTCAGAAATCTCGTGGACCATCAAACCACTTATTCCCCATTCCGGCGCGGAGTGGCGCGACTCGGCTCGGCGCGGCGTCAGCCAATGGGTTTGGCGGCACGATCGATCTTATTATTCGCCGCTGGCCGAACGATTATTCGTCTAAGTATCGAGCGGTGGACTCGTGTACTTTCGCGTCGCTCCTTAAGCAAGCGCATACGTTACAAGTCCAGGCCAAATTACTTGCGAGAAACTTTCGCGGACCTCCACGACCGCGGGAGCAAACAATGTTTAAAGGATTGGAGTGCAACTTTTCAAGTTTCCGGGGAACTTTATGTTTCCACCGAACTCGCAAGTGTGTACTCGCGATATTCAAACGAAAAAGTTTACATAATTTATTTTAATATATGAGACGAGGAATTTCCGCTGGTCCCTGGCAAAATTGGTTTAATTGTACATTAGCGGTGTTCTCGTGAAGGTAAAATACTTCGCTGGGGCGGAAAATGAAAGCCAGAACATTTACAGACAAAAGTGGGAGAGCGCGCACCAATCTTGATATCTGCGGCTACAATGTTGTACACGTAGATACGTGAGTTTTGCTACGAACTTTAGGTTTCGCATTGATTCTTTATACACACGGCGGGCGCGTGGAGCTGCTCGTTCGCAAATTACGGCACACCGAACTTGCGCTGTAACTCTTCGATTTTTCGAAGACGAACTCTCTCGTACCTACGGCGTAAAGTTCATATTTTCTCGACGGTGGCGCTGTGTATAAGTACGCACGTACGCGTATGCACACGTACATATATATATATGTACCTGTCGCGCACATTGCACGCGATGGATACAATGAGAGCGAGCTGTGCATCGCGGGAGGCGATGCGAGAAAGAGTCACGTTTCTCTTTTCCTGCTCCTTTCCGATAATAGGAATTGCATTCACGTTACGCAGTCACGGAGGAAACTGCATAAGGATCGCTGCATATCCCGCGCTTCCCGAAACGGGCCACGTCAACGAAATCGCGCAAACATCCACGCCACGTACGGTGACGAAAGCGTTTCTGCTCTGCGACTGACACATTTTTGTCGGTCGTATCTCGCGGCGTTACCGCACCCGCGTCCGATAACGACGTTACGACGACGCGACATCGTGCATTATTCCCGCGGGGAAAGCGATTGTCTGCTGCTTGTCATCGCTGCGGATTATCGAGCGGGGGAGAGTGCGCGACAAGGATTGCGACTGTCCTTGGAGCAAAACTTTTTTTTTTTAAAGATGTATAGGACATTTCTCAGAACGGTAAGAAAATGATGAAAAAATTACAGATTGCTTCATATTGCGTTTGAGAGTAGTAGAAAAAATTTGGTGGCGATTTTCTGTGTGGATAAAAAATTATTTCAATGAGGTGTATATTGGTGTGCTTTACTGAAAATGTAATGAAGTAATAATGAAATGAGAAATAATGAAAAAAACATCTGAATTTTTTTATTTAAGTACTTTAAATATTTAAGATGATTTTATGTAAAGTTTCATTGATTATCTTGAATATTTTACAAACAAATGGAGAATTTTTTAAATGTTTAACAAATGGAGTAAATAAATTATGAAAATGTTATTAAATAAATATATAATCTTATTCACACAACTTTCGTATGCATAGTTTATTTGAAGTGTTAATATTAACACATTTCCAGATTTTATTTACTTTGCAGGGATCGTGTGTCCGATACATTCTTAATTTTGTCGTCGAAATGCGGTCATTCGAAAGAGGAAGGAGGAAAAGAAAGAGCGAGCATTTTTTTCGCGAAAATCGAATATGATTTCACGGGCGAAAATCAGCGCGCAAGTAGATAGCTCGGCGTGTACACACGCTGGCAGCCGCATCAAGGAAAGGGAATCCGGGAACTGCAAAAGGGGCTTTTGCACTTCTCACCAGCCGCGAAAGGCCGCACAATAAAGCGCGATATTAATGCCGCGAGCCTCGCTATCAGGCCGCAACTAGGATGCAATTCGTTCTCCCTTTTCCCTTTTTCGCCCTCGTAACCGCATAGCTTCCGCTTTTTTGGTCTGGCGGCGACGCGCGCGTTGTCTTTATTGCGAGCACGTTCTACAAAATCCGGACGGGGCGCTTTTGGCGTTAAAAGTTCGATCGAGCGTGCCATCGGTACGCCGATAATGAAATTATCCTCCTTATTGCACGGTTATTAAATACAACTAGCGGATCTCAAGCTCCACTCGAAATTACACGCGTTCCGTGGTTCCCTCGTAATTTATAATCTCTCGTAATCTTGCCTTTTGTACTTGATTAATCCATTCCGATTACACGTCACGATTACACGAAAAACACAGTTTTACCGTAGCGTATAAAAATTTAGTTATAATTTTATGTTGAACTATCAAAATAATTATGCAAGACGTTCAAGCATGGTGATATACACTGCTGGAAAAAGTTTTGACATTCTAGCAACCAGCTTGAACGTCCAATATAATTTTTGCAATGGCTCAACATGATTATTTTCATATTTGTATTTCAGCAAAATTGTTTCTTTCGTGTATTTAGTTCTAAATAAAAAATTTAAAAAAAGCGCCTTCCAGCGCCTTCTTTTCTTTAAATAAAATTCTATAAAATCGAATGACCTTGACCTCGATTCGAATTAGTGCATTCGGATTGCATTTCATTGCGCTGTCGGTGGCTATTTCGAAAGTTTGAAAACTTTTATTTTAATCCCGCCGCTTCCTTCATCCCAGCGCGCATACAAAATTCATCCGTTTGGACGTACCCGAGGGGGAATTCACAACCTAAAATTTTGTACACCAATGCCGATTTTTGGCATTGCTGTAAAACACTGCCGACATTTTTGTACACTGCCGACAATGCTTATTGTTAGTCAATGCCTACAATGCCGTCAATCCTATATTAAAATTAAGGCAATGCCATGCAATTATGAACACTACCGCGTGCCCATTATCATACGCCAATGCCTGCACAAGAATTCTAAAGCTTTCCCGAAGTATTCAAAATTTTTGTGCTCAACTCCATGATCGAAAAACCGACTCTGAAGTGAGCTCACCACTCCCCAACCACTGACGACAATGCCGTCAATATTATAGGTCACTGCCTACTTTTTTCGGCAGTCCACTGCCGAAATTTTGTACACCAATGCCGGCTGTGAATTTCCCCTTGGACGTACCGAATATAATATCGATCATCGCTTTCCACGTGGCAGGCGAACGTGACTGCGAAGGCAGAGCGTTTACGACAGGTAAAATGTGCTTTCATGAACGCCCTCCGATATCCTTCCGCGCGTCATAGTACATCGGTTCTACTCTATTCACACTATTCTACTTCTTGTCCTCCCCACACCACTCCGTCGCGCTTTTCCCTTATTTGCGCTCGCGCATGCACCGAAATCCTTCCCGTCGCCCTTCTCTCTCATAAATTTCTCGGCGTAAGGTCGACCTTATTTGTCAGCGGAACGGTCTCGTGACGCTCGACCTACCTACACGGCTTATCTCGTTGTTTGACGGCGCGTTTGCTTATCCCCTCGTTCGAGCGGGCCGGATAGGACGCGCGCGTTTGAAATAGACAATAAATATCTTCGGATAAGTCCGCATCGATAAGGGCAGGCACGGATATTTATCGTGGCCTTCGCGGACTGTTCCGCACTCGCCGCGCCAAGTATCGCGCTCCTCCATCTTACCGCGCGATTTCCGCGCGCCGGACATCCGCTTTGTGCAGTTGGTGCGGATTCGCGCGCGTTGTATATGCACTTCGGGAAACGACTCGGCGAAGAGTCGGGGGCAGCGGGGGTGAACCAACCGTTCGACTGCGTAAAAATTTTTCGCGTGAAAACTTCTGTCGAGCGCAGGAACGCGGTCCCTTTTCACAGGCGAATCTTTTTTTTTTTTTATTTTCTCGGATTCTAGACGAGCGAAAAATTACGATACGATTTTGAAATTTCATCGAACTCGGATTTTCCATTGAAGAAGCGAACCGTCATCGCTCCCCTTTCGCGACTCGAATCTTTATTGGATTGCTCCGTCGGCTTTTTCATTGCGCGCGATCGATTTGCCGCCATCACCACCACCACCACCACCACCACCTCCATCATGACCGTTCGGAGAATGCTGAATTAGTAAGCGGATCCACTTCAAAGATAAACACTCTTGTTTGGTTCCGAGGAACCTAATCGCCCTAAACGTACCGATACGATATCGGAGAAGCTGCGCGGTCGAATTTAACGGACTATATATGAATATTCTCGAGTTGGATGCATACAATGAAAAATGCAACACATTCAAATGCCGGCGCATACAAATTCACGAATTACGCTTGCATGTAAAACATGTCCATATACCTATATATATCTATCGTATCGGGTCGAGAGCGAAAGAGGGAGATTTTTGCCGCGATTATTTTAGGTTTACGTATCCCATGAACATGTTTTTCCGTGTATCATTCGCGAAGGGCTTTTCATCGAGCTCTCCCGCATGAGTATATCTCGCGGACGCACTCGCGGCCGGCGGGATATTAATTTCGATATCGAAATCAGATAATGCAGCCGCGGTGCAAAGTGCCGCGAGTTTCGACCGAGTTCGATTCGTCGCGATCCATGGAAATGAGATTCGCACAGTAATACACCGATACTCCCGACACACCGGCGCATATAACTCTCTCTCCTCCCTTTCTGCAACAAGGTAAGCGGCGACAGCTCGTCGAGCTCTAGGCTGTATTTCGCGGAGCTGCGGCTCTGCGACAAAGTCGATATCAATTTTTTGTTATGACTCGAGGCGATTCTCAGATTGTGACGCCGGAGAGAGCGGTCTTGATTTCCCTCGAAAGTAGTTTAATATCCGACAAGAAACTTTTTTCTCAGGTTTATTAAAGTATCGTTTTAAAAAGTTCAAATTTCCAAATTGACAACTAGCAATAATAGCGTCTATTTTAGATTACGGATAAAGTGAAGAGGATGGTCGTCGATACCGATGTACCACTTTGTTTTCGGATTATATTTCTCAAACGAAAACCAACGAATAAAATTTTAGAAACATAGAAGTTTTTTACGTTAAGAGAAATATAAAATGGAACATGTAAAATAACATCTGTATATCAATTTCATTAACAATGTAGGTACTACCGTTTAAACTGTGCAAATTGCAAAAGAAAATTGTGTAAATTTTATTTTTGCTTTTTAAGAATTCATTTTTAGCAGATTTTATACAGAAAAAGTTACACACTGAGAAAAACAAATTCAAAAAAATTAAAATATTTAGTTCTGTGCAACTGAATATTGAGTCTAATTAATTCTTAGTGAAAAATTTTCAGTGATTGACATGAATGAACCATACCTTTTTTTTATGCAACTAAATAATTGTTGAATCAATCTAATGTTTAGTTGATCGGATTGAACTACATATATTTTAATTTTTTAATAAATTTATTTTCTTAGTGTGGGTACGTGAATTGGTTTCATTACTTTAATTACTTAAGCAGCTCAAGTTTTTATCAGCATTAATAAAGCACAATGTATAGTTTCTGAGAAATAAGGGGGTCAACAACTGCTTTAGCAGATTTCTCTATAGGATAACACGTCATTAAATCGTATGACTGATTTGTTCTTGACCGCGTTTTGAACGAGAGAGTGTCATCGACCGCTGTTGGTTAATCGTTCATTCTCGTTAATATTCCTTGGTGCTATTCGATAGTTCAATACCTTGAGTTATTGATGCTACCAGAATTATCTGTCGCGGATAACGGATACGTACTATTGATCCCGTTCGCTTTTGTTGCTTTTCGGGCACAATGCGAAAGACGATTATCATGGAAATTTCAACGTTAACGGCTGACAGTCGGCGTGTTATTGTCGAATCGAACATCACAGCGAGACGTAAGCGCAAGTATCAGCGATCATTATTCTCGGTAACGTCGCTTCGAGTAATCAAGGATCGCCCAACCGAAGAATTCTCTCTCTCTCTCTCTCACAAACTCGAGCTCGGCGTAATCTCGCGAGGCGTGGAAGTCACTCGCGTGACGCGAACGAGGTAAAACAGAGACGTGGAACTGCCACAAAGTTGGACAGGAGCCGGCAATTTAACGGGCATTCGTGATGACACGCAACTCGGATGGACTCGTCCTATCCTCCGGTGGTGGTCTTTACGCAAGAAATCGATAGACGGAGATTTCTGAGAAACGTGCGAAATAATCGAAGCGATCGCGAGCGGCGGCGACGGCCCTTTTGTCGACAGCTATTTCTCTTAGCAACAAGTGTCCCATTTCTCTTACGTCGTAAGAAAAATCTTGAATACCTCCGCGCGCGTGAGATGATCGATCATTCGTCGTAAATCGGGCAGCCAAACCTCGCCAATAATCGTCAACTGTGTGACTTTCGGAGTGTCTCGGCAAAATTTCTTTTCTCGATACCGGGACATCCAACGCAGGCAGGCACGATCGGATAAATCAGTCGAGGGAGTCTTAATTTCGTTCGTTTGATCCTTGTACAGTCGCGCCTTTTATCGGATTTCAATGCGCTTCAATATGCTCGCGATACCATATATATATATATATATATATATATATATAGACGTTTCATCGAGAAGCGTAATTCGAACCGTTATTTCTTCGCCACGAGAAAATACATCATCGCCATCGTCGAGCCAGGATACTCTAATTACCGTGCTTGCTTCACGTTTTCCATCCGTAGTCGCGAGAACGTTTATTTACCGGCTCGCGCAGCTGAAATCTGTAGTACCAATAGGAACCCTCGTCGCGTCGCCGGGTGTCGTAAAGAAGAAGAAGAAGAAGAAGAAGAAGACAGGTGTGTTATAACAAGTTTTGAAATCACCGGAAGCTCGCGCGATTTTCTACTCGAGCACGACACAGTAGCAGATACATGCCATTTTATCGTCTTTATTCACCGCTGCGGTAAATGTCCGCTATAACGGACGCAGAAGATTTTTCAGCTACGCTTTTTATTAATAACTCGAGTGGACGAGTATCCGAATTATCTGCATTTTCTCCGTCATTGTCGTATTCACGTTAATTGATCGAACTAAAATGGATTTATTGGATTTTTAATAAATTATTCGGGCAAAAGACATTGGACAAAAAAGTTCTGCAGCTTATTCGTATTTGGAAATAGGTCAATCGTGGCTGTGAATATTACAGCTATCATGCGCGGCTGTTAATTAATAACTAAAGTTTACAGTTAAGAAAATTATTCATCTAAATCATTCGTATAGAAATTAATGCAAATAATATGATTTTGTTTTTGAATTCGTGACGAGTGTTCCACTTGTTCGTTTTGTACGAACATTTTAAATCAATATTTATGTGTTGCAATTTGGAGCGAGAAGGGACTGAATATATCGATATACTACTGAAGTTGAGAAGAGTTTTGCTTTAGGCGAGATTGCAACCATATTATATAAACACTTGCTGACGTTATTAATGTAACAGCGTGTCATACGGCGACGCGTGAGCCTTCTGTCGCTTGATCGAAAATCGATTAAGCTCGAGGATCTAAATTTAACATTTCGCTATTTCATATCCATCGAATTCGTTACCGCATTTCCCTGCCGCAGCGTTAGTCGCGTGACCGATCATTTTAAATTATGTCATAATTTCTCACTGAAACGCGATGTCTCGTTTATTTTCCGAAAATTTGTCTACGTGGAAAGATGGCTCTTCTCTCGGAATAGCGCAGAATAAACATCTTCATAAAGATTATTGTTGCACGCTGTCGATGCCGATTGTATACCTTAATTGGAGCTGAAAAATCGGAACATTTGGTGATTACCAGAATTATTTGCCTTATCAACGTAGTTAATAATTGATTGCAATGATTGATACATCGATATCTTAAATAATCATCTAATTATTATCATTAATTTAAACCGTAATAGTGCACGGTTTTGTGTTCAAGGAGATTTAAATGAGGAAGGCAATTATCGATTATTTAATGAAGAAACACCGAAGCGAATGAGAAAGGAAAATGGAACGCTCTACTCGCGATGTTTTTGCTCGACGCCGCGGCGAGATATATTTTGAATCTTCAATATTTAATTTCCAACCGTCGCAATTCTCCTTTAATACGTTAATTCTTCACTTGTTTTGTCAGAGAGATCAAGTTTTATGCGTTATCCAAAAATTTATCTTGAAATTTATGAAGAATTTGGAAAGAAAGGCGAGCGCGAATTGTACGTATTGTACGTTGTCACTACGGATAATGGAAGCAGGCATTGTCGGAATACGAAAAATGCATAATGCATATTTAAGTGTGTGACGCGGGGGGATACGAGACGTGGCTACGACGGCGGTCTTGCTCGACATCCCGTCCGCAAAATCATTCCGAGACTATTACATTCCATCAAGTACGTGCCTAAGTTGAGCGCAGGCTCGACCTCGCGTCGCGGCCCCTCGGCTTATCGCTAATAAATGAAAGCAACGAAAGCTTCTCTTTCTCTCTCTCTCTCTCTCTCAGTCGCGGAATAAAAACGCCTACGATAATGATGCTGAATACGAAATTAGTACGTGACTGCGTCTCTCGTATCCGCGATTGTCTCGTGGAAGCATATCAGCTTCTACACATTTAGCCGAGCTCTTTGTTTACCACGGCCATAAAATCTACATTATATTCTGTAATACGCATATCGTACGGCAATATAAACGCTAAATCAATGGCTACTTTGGAATAAGATAGCTCCAAGTCCAATGCGGTATGTGTCGAAGCGTTTTATCGATGCGAAGATACGACGCGAGGAAATTTCATCCTGTTTCACTTCCGAAAGTTGCATTCCCTCCCGATAGTTGTAGGAGTCTTCAAACTTCGTCAAGTGACGTCGCCGTTGATTGCTATCTAACACAACACGTACAAAAAAAAATGCGCACGCGAAAGAACAGAAAGAGAACGATATTCGATTACGAGGCTACGTATGTATTTGCTGGTTGTAGAAATTAATATGACATTTCAGATATTTGCGCGAAATTGTTTGTTCCCAATCCATTGTATCGAGATTCAACTTTAAATGAAATCAACGAGGATTTAATCGAGATACGTAATCATCGGCATTGTTAATGCCGCAAATGAAATCGCTTCCGTGGACGTGAGCCATCGATAATTATCGTAATTAAAATCATACGTGCGAAATGATACGAATCTGATATGATTAGTTCGTTAATGTAATCGCGACGAATTTTTATTTATTCAATAATGTGCGTGAAACGATTTTTACGATCGATTCTCGCGTCTCGGCGCAATTTCAATCCGTAAAAAATAGCGCGATTTTTCGTAACTCATTTCCTTGAGTTATTAAAGTATCAACGCATCCCTATTTTGTAAATCGGGGGAACTTAATAGCGTATTATTTATTGGACCGTAATTACGAGCGAAATAATTCAGATTCGTTATTATGAATAAATTAAACGATAGCATTTCCCATCGGGCATTAATCGAGACGTCGAAAATCAGATTTTATTCCCGCAGGAGAGATCGAGAGGGGACATATTTGGACTAATCTTGCGGGGGGATCATCGCGAGACTTTAAACCACCTTCCAAGCACGTCTGGCTTTCCACCCGTGTGTTTCTTATCAGAAACGAAAATGTGCTCCTTATCGCTTTTTGCGCTCCGCGCTCCTCTGCCCTCCCCTTAAGTAACTTCCGCAAATGCTTGCGATAATTCAAGCAGAATGCACCACGCTGGTCGAGTTTCTATAAATAGGCTTTGCACGATAAAGTCAGAGGATAAAGCGAGAGCCCGCCAAATTCGACGTCATCGTTTAAGACTCGTGACAGGTGTCAAGAGCGTGTGATTTCAATTACGCGAGGGCACGGATACGCGTGCAAGTGATTTAATTAATCTGCTTTCGATATCGCGAGAGTTTTACGTTAGCGGTAAGATAGAGCAGATAGTGAGTAATAGCGGAGCAATAAGATTGAATTACTCTTCGAAAAGTCTAAATCTCTAAATTTAACTTAGGAATAAAGCGATGGCCTTCGTGACTGAGTGGCAAAGAGTGATGCTGGAGGTTGTCATACGAATGATAAATAGCGCGAACCTGCGGTTATCGTAAACGCGCGGTATAACGAAAATCCTCTCATCCGCACATCTCCGTCCGTTTTGAACGTTTTCGTATTGCTCACGTCAAAATTGGAGTTGGCGGAATTAGCAAGCGAGAGAGAGAGAGAGAGAGAAAGAGGGGAAAAAAAGAAGCGTGAAGGTAGAACGTAAGGAATCTCTCGTTTACGTAATTCGCGTGATTTACGTTCTTATCGTAAGTGGACGATAACTCAGGTGTAACTGCCGGCCATCACGAAATTAAGCGGCGCTTCCACTCGGCGCTCCGCTATCAGGAGCCCTGATATCGAGCGAAAGGCGTCGAAAACGTGGATTTCTCGCGCGACCCCGGGAGTCTTTATCCTAAGTGATTTCGCGCCGGCGCGGCGCGAGCGGCGCCGAGATATATCGGCCCCACGACGTCTGTGCCACGGAAAAGGATGGACTCTCGTGTCTCGCAGAAAAGGCCATTCAGCGTTAGTCCCTACCAATGTATTGGATTCGACGACGATCAACTATGCCCCGCACAATAGACAATAGATCTATGGCGGGACAACAATGCCCTTCCGCGGAATGTTGTATCGCGCGAGTTCGCTACCGCGCGCAAATCCGCGTTACGTGTATAACCGATTGGGAGCCGTGTTCCCTTCCGTTTCGAGATTCGGTGCAATATTTCGGTGCGAACGACCTCGCGGCGCGATTCCGGAAGTATCGCGCCCGTGTACCACTCTCCCGGCTCCCGGCGCGAAGGAACACGAGAGAGGAAGAGAGTCGGAGGGAAATCGACTCTCTGAGATATTTCGCGCGTTAACCTCGCACCGGCACGAAAATGACAATGAGCTGCGACGGACAATAGGTCCGTCCGGAGAAGAAAACAATGCCGGAAGGGGGATAGGATATATCGAGCGCGGGAGTCGTTCGACCCTCCCTCTGTGTCTCTTTGTGTGGACAGTCATTCGACGTACAATACTCCGTTAATACGTTTCGAATGGAGTCGATGGGGTCTTTGTACTCGCGCGATAACACGCAAATGTGCACGTCGGCTGCTCTCGTCCGCTCGGTTATATTTAATTAATCGTACGACTATCGTCGAACCGGACGACGAGTTGGCCTCGCTTAGCTTCCCGCCTTCGCCTTCGGCTTCCATGAACGAGAATCTTTGTTTCTCGCGTGATACGTAAACCCCCGCGTAACTATAAATTCCGTCTGTCATGTTGCGCGTTTCCGCGCCGACCGAACACCGAAGTGTTCCATCTCGCGCGGAAACATCGAAGATTTTTCTGAAGCTACATGTTCAAAGGGAGCACTGTGCGGGGGCAAGGCAACTTCTCTTCGCGTTGTTGCGTCCTAAGTGGCTTCAAGCGCATGAAAAGGGATTTTGACATAGATCAGACTCGCCATGCTGGACCTTCGCTTCCGCGGCCAAGTTCGGCGTATACACGTACGAATCCTCGGATTCTTACATTCTCGAAATATAAAACGACAAAGTGAATCTTGGCTGCGCGAAGGGTCAGTCTCTCGAGTCATTGTCGAGGAATCCATTGGTTTCCGCATCGTCCCGGCGATGCTGAATAATGCCGCGGATTCGGATCAGAAGATCCAGTGAGAAATGCGCTGTCGAAAGAGATTTCGTCGTAAAATTCCGCGCGGCTGACTCTCCCCGTGGCGCGGCGTCATGCGCAAACGGAAATTTTCATTTTCACCATTTCGTACGTGCTGTCGTAGATTTTAAGTATTTATTGCCATCTCTTGTGGAGATCGAGCATCCTCCGTCGCGCGATACTTTTAATACCCTTCGCCCTCGCCGCGGTGACATCGTTATGGCGCGTATTCGGGAAATGTATACAGGTGATACACGGGGGCTTCGCGCCTATCGGATGCACACGACCCGATGGATACGCGTGTGTACGTGTGTGTGTACATCGCCGTTGATTATTCTATACACCGAGGTATCCTATACTCATCCGAGCGGCGGGATGCGCAACGCGACCGTTGATAACGATAACCGCACACGCGACGACAATGATGTCGACGACGACGACGACGACGACCACGGCAGCGGCGGTGCTCCACTATTTTTTTACGACACACGAGAACACCAGATGTGGAGAGGATGACGTGGAGAAAGAAGAGCATAGGTGAGAGGGAGCGACGAAAGCGGCGGTCGTGGCTCGGCACGACCGGTCACGCGAAGCTAAAATTTCATCCGACGGCACAAAAGCGTTCCAGCCGCGATCTCCTTCGTCTTTCTTTCTTGCTCTCTCCGTCTTTGTGTCCACGGTGTTTTCGAGAATGCGGTATTCCGCGCTGATCGGACGCGTATCTCGGTGCCGCCTCTCGAACACATTTTTTTTGTTACAGCGAAATCGCCGTGCATCGTGTATTTTAACCCTCGAGGTATCCAATCAAGGGTATTCTGTGTCCGACCGATTTCTGTCCATAAAAGTCACGAAGTTTCAAATTAAATTATATCTCGTTTTATGCTTTTTTTTTCAAGAAAAAATACAAACCTTTATTCTAGAAAGTTTGCTCTGAATTTTTAGAGATTTTTTTTTTTTTTAAATAGAAAAAGTGGTCGACCGCGAGATACCCATGATTGAGTCAATAAAGGATACTCTTTTTCACATTTTATCATATATACCTTGAGGTTTAAAGGGTCTACAATCTCTTTTTCACAATCTCTTTTATATCGCTATTCCCGATCGTCTTCTTTTTTTTAACTTTGCTACAGTTTTTCTTATAATTTGTCGACGTGTGTGAAAATACACCCGAGAGACAAAGGCAAACCGTTGTCGTCCAATCGAGCCTGGGGAGTTCAACGATGTCTTCGATGTCTCCTCTATTTGCGGCGTCTCGAAATTAATACATGAGACTGGAGTCGTGGGAATAAACAGCGTTTGCGGTACGATGCACACCAATGCTCCGTGGCTAAAATGGACCTATTCTACGAGGGCGACGTAGCCGTATACTCACAATCGTCCTTTATTAGCTTATCGCGTCCCGCCGTCAACGAGAGTTTGCTTCTCCCGAGGGATAAATTGCCCGCGGTCAATCTTAAGAACTCGTGGTGCGAGCGCGATTTCTTAAAATCGTTCGAACGATTTGTTTCCCCCCTCCTCCTCCTCCTCCTCCTACCGTTGGCGTTAATACGCTCGGTGTACTCGCTAACGGGTCAATCTCCGTTTTTGTAACGATCAATTTTTTTCGTGCGTATACGGTAATCCGTCACCGCGGGTCTCGATGTCGATCATCTCCACCGTGAAATGTCAATCAAGCCCGCTGTGATGCTTTCATGTTCACGAGCCGCGCGCATGATCGCACGTAGGGCGCATATCTCTACGTGCCTCGCGGTTTATTGAGGCTACAAAAGTGGCGACTCTAAATCTGCGTTTTATGAACGTGAGCCACCACCGCGGCATGCGCGTTAATTCCGCAACCGTACCCGCGCGCTAGTGGTATAGTAAACCCGCGTCCTCGGCTCGTAAACGAGGCGGGGTCGACAGCGCACGCGGATTGTAATAAATTATAAAGCCTGGCAATAATGCGCTCGTCGCGGTCGTTACAACTCGCGCGCGAGTGCGACTCGTGATTTCGACGCTTTGCACCCGCGAATTGCCGACGCGTGTTTCAAACGTGTTAGCTTAGCCCCTTTTATCCCGCAACGAAATCCCGTGTTTTACACGAGCGTGAAGCGGCCGCGGGACGACGGTCGCCTCGTTTATCATCTGACGAAGAAGCCGCGACGGCATTTGTCTCCAATTCCCCACATCTCATTTCTTTTGCAATTTTACGTTTTGTTTTGCGTAAAAAAAAAAAAGAGAGTAACTGCCCCAGTTACTGCCAGTGTCCCAATTACTGCCACTTTCGTTAATTGTTGCATTAAAGTAAAAAAATACGAGAGCGTTATGTATCAAAAATGTTTTAAACTGAAGGTTAATCTACAATGTGCTCTTGCTTTCTTCCTGCTTCTTGCTTCTTGTTTATTGTTCTTTTGCTTCTTCTTCGCGCACTGTTTTATCGAAATTGGGGAAATAAAAGTTAACGAACTCGAAAGTGACAAGAAACACGTGTCTAGAAACACGATTGTTGATAAAATCGTGCGCGAAGAGGTAAAAACGTGATAGGCAAAAAGCAGGAAGCAAAGAACACGTTGTAGATTAGCTTTAAGACCATCGCATAAATACAAGTAAATAGAGAAGCTATATTGGATAGTGCGACAGTAATCGGGAAGAAGGGAGGAGGGGACGGGCAATGTTCAAGACATTTACTGGTAATATAGGTGTATACCTTACATTTTTATTATATTTAAATAATCAGTTTTCGAGCTTGCTTGCTTTTATTTTTTATCCAAGTAATAATGAAAAAGAAAATGTTTATTATTTACTTAAAAACTACAAAATCACGCATCACAATTATGTGCTTAAAGCAATAGTAATTAGAACAGTTGCCCTGTAACAGGAAAAAAAATATACACGGAACTTCATCAGACGATCTAATAAAAATCAAAGAGAGGAGATTACTTAAAATCTTGATTTTCTTTAAAAAAAAAATAGGAAAAAGGTTTGTAAAATATATTTGAATTTTTCTAACCGCTGAACTGTTCAATCTGTAGAATAGAATCGTTCAGAAGTATCCCCTTCTGGATCCCGACACTCATTGTCATAGTCACAATGAAGAAATTAAACGTTCTAATTTGCCGTAATAAGTTGAGGCGCGCGATATTGTCCGGCTGGCAAACGGTGCATCCCGAGTGAAGAAAGTTCTCCGTCGCGCCGGTCCTTCATCGGTTCACGCGCGGATGCACGCGAATGCGCACGTATACCTTTTTACGAGTAGCGAGACGTGTCGGTTGTCATCGGGACGAAGTGAACGACGAGCGGATTTGGAGCTGCGCCTTCGAGCACCGCGCGCTACCTCGTAAATTCCTAACGACCCGGCAGTTTTAGGACGATGCCTGTCGTGCGAACGCGCGTACGTTTCGCGCTATTACCACCGCCGTCGACGCGCGTTCGCGCTGACGACGAAACGCGAGTAAAGGTTCGCGCGCAGTCTATTAACACGCCGCGAATCCGCACTCCGGTAGCATCAGCGACTCGAAGTATCTTACTAAACCGCGACGGCGGTTTACGACGATAATTCGCGCTCTGGTTAACCTGCGATAAGCCCCAGGAATGTTTCAATATGCTTTGCAAGATTTTAGAATTTATCCTTCTCTCGGAGACTAAAAAAAATGTGCCACTTGCATCGAAGGCGTTCTCGATCTATTTATTATAAATACAAAATAAGACGAAAAATTCCCGCGGAAAATCGAGAATTCTGCTGCTTAAAGCAAATCGAAGCGACGGAATAAATTCTTGTCGCGCGAGAAGTTTCGCTTCCGAGAAAAATGATTTCTATAACTACGCATCCATTCGACTGAAACTTGAATAATGTATTACGCCAAATATTTCATAGTTCCCTTATTTCAGAAAAAAAAAAAAAATGTTTCGAATAAAAGTTTCACAGAGGGGAAATACGATGCAAATTTTTGATAACGTACATTTCCTATTGCAATATGATATGTACAAATGCTTTTCCTATACAATTACGTGTGTTTTTGGTCAAATGATGATCTCATTGGGTCTATGCACGAAAATATTGTATCAATATAAATATAGCATTGCTACTTGTATTTGAAACATTTCTTTTGAGAATTGGAAAAAAAAACGGTGAAAATATTTGATGCGGACGATCGCGACCCACTGCACATTCGGATACATCGTCTTTAAAAATCGGATACTGAAGCCATAATATCCGGAATAAATGCTCGTATATCGTATCAGTAGCCAGAATCTATCGATGATTCATCCAGAGCTTATGCAACATGGAAAACTGATGTTGCTTATCTGATACAACGTGTTAGTAATTCACGAATTAATTAGGCGGATGCATTATCGGAGGTTTCGCTTAGTATCTCGTGGAAGGGCGCTCGAGAGAGTGGACGCGTAACCGCGCAAGGAGGAAAAAAAAACCCGGGAGTAGTCTTGAAAGGATGATGGAGCGCCAAGGATTGATTAAGTGGCTAAGGATTGACCTCGATATGCCGCGCGAGGGATATCAAGACCGCGTCAGGCCGACGTACAACGGTGGCGTGTAGCGCGAGCGAGAACGCGAGAGTTGACTCGGGCCTTACGAGGCTGCGAGGCAAAGTAGTCGGCAAGTTGGTTTAATTGAGTTAGGTGCGGCGACAGTAATCCATAACATGCACACTCAGGGGAGCCGAGCTAGCGAGCTAGCGAGCGAGCGAGCGAGCGAGCAAACGAACGAACAAATGAGCGAATATGGGCGAGAGAGCGTTGGAGAAACGGCGGTCACCGATGCCAGGTCGCGGGAGAGAGGGTGGAGAAGGCAAGGCGAAGTACCGCCGCGATTTCTCTCCCTCTTCCGCGGGCGCCGCGCCGCATCGCCGCGTCTCTTCCTCGCGCGTGTAACGTGTGTGTGTGCGCGCGCGAGGCCTGGTTTAGCTTCGATTATCGATACGGAATGCACTTACGGCGCATAATGCACCCACGAGGCGGCACGTTCACCCGCAGTCAGGCGTATCCGGGTGTCCGCCCGTCCTTACGCGATATTTTACCTCGCGTATACGTATACATCACTTTTTACCCCTTTCGCGCGGCTGACACCCGCTCCGTCCAACGCGTATATACAACAATATTCGCGGTGGAAACTGAGGGGCAAAGAATTAGAATCGGCTTGACGCATTGAGGTTCTCGTTAAATATTAAGTTTTTTTATTTTTATTTGTGCTTATATATTTTTATTAAAGTCAAAGACTGTCATTTTTGTTTTTAATAGTGTTATTTGTACAACGAGTTTGTACAACCAGTCTTGAATAAAGAATCGACGAAGTGTATCAATAATTCATGTAATTTTACAAAATATTATGGATCCTATTTCACGAAACCTCTCTCCGTAATATAACGTAGTTAATCTTCTTCAATTTGCGATCGGTGCTGATAACCGCTGAAACTCGCCGAGCACACGGCTAGTAGTTATTTTTACCGACTTAACACTCTGTACATGTGGTTTTTAAGCACATTCTCTGCACACGACTGGGTTATTCGTGTTCACATTAATTTTCCTATTACTTTTACAAACATAAAAAAATTCTCAGTTGATCTTACATATACTTTAACATCTTTAAAAGATATTTGTATATTATTAATTTAAAAAAAATGTATATAAAAAGAACTAATTGTAATCGACAAAATTAAAGAAATACACATTTTCGTAAAAAAATTCATAACTTTAAAGCAAAAGTGACTTGAGAAAAAATACTTTCATACCTTGAAGTTGACATTCCAAACTCTAAAAAATAAAAAAAAAATGGTTCAAGTAGTTGAGTTATTCACTAACTTAAAAATGATATATAATATTTTAATATTAATGGATATAAATTGAAGTAATTCCGTTTACATTTTCGCATTTTAGCCTAAAATTATATTTAAATTTTAATTTTTTTTCAATAGTTCGTGAAATCCTTTCAATATAAACAATGAAAAAAAAAAAAAAAATTACAAGCACTCTATAGCTGACAGAGTCCTTTTTGTGAGCCAAAGCAGTTTTCCAAATGTCTCGGATAAAGGACATGCACGAATTAAGACCGGAAATGTGCCAGGTTTGTTCCCTAGCTGTCAATCTTTTTCTTTTTCCTTTTAAGGGAGAGAATAGAGACCGCTATTTGGTCAGGTATTCGTAGTATGCAAAAGAAAAGAAATATGCTGAGTCATACTGAGAGAAAAATATTTGGTATTTGTGACTGACTGGTAGAATAATTATGGTTAGTTGCTCCATTATTACTGCTATAATAATAATAATCTTGTATGTTTACAGTTCTACTAACTATTAAATTTTATTATAAATTATGATAATTTCTTGTGTTAAAACTTCAAGATGACATGGATGATAAAAGTAAAATAAACATTTATATAGTAAATATAATTATTTTTTTTAACGCAATATAAACGAAATGTGCCCTCACGGGCATAGCTACATCCAAATGCTAATATATTTATTGTGTGATTTTCGAGGGGGAATTCACAACCCAAAATTTTGTACACCAATGCCGATTTTTGGCATTGCTGTAAAACACTGCCGACATTTTTGTACACTGCCGACAATGCTTATTGTTAGTCAATGCCTACAATGCCGTCAATCCTATATTAAAATTAAGGCAATGCCATGCAATTATGAACACTACCGCGTGCCCATTATCATACGCCAATGCCTGCACAAGAATTCTAAAGCTTTCCCGAAGTATTCTACACAATTATACAAAAAACTTCCAAAAATTTTATCTACGAACTGTATCTATACATTTTAATGTAATTGCACATTATTATGTGCTGTCTTATGCATATAACTTCAAACAATGAAACACTAAAAATAATAATAAAAATAATCAAAATAATGACCTTGATATTGTATTTGTTTGTAATCAAAATAAATTTTAAACATTCTTCTTTAAAAATTCTATACATTTTACTGTAATTGCACATTATTATGTGATGTCTTATGCATAGGTATACCTAACTTCAAACAATAGAATACTAAAAATAACAATGTCTGTTAAGTTAGCACCCCCACCACAAAAAATCGAAACGCCACTTATGCCAAAATTAAGTGCTTTTTATGTGCTAATTATGTACCCTATTTGAAATTTGTGCTCAACCACGTGATCGAAAAACCGACTCTGAAGTGAGCTCACCACTCCCCAACCACTGACGACAATGCCGTCAATATTATAGGTCACTGCTTACTTTTTTCGGCAGTCCACTGCCGAAATTTTGTACACCAATGCCGGCTGTGAATTTCCCCTCGGTGATTTTACATACTTTTTAAGTTCGCGAAACTTTGTGAACAAAAAAATATCGATATCACGTTATTAAATTGAAAGTCAATTTAATAATAAATGATGCTAACAGGCATCATCATCCTGAAAAACAATTAAAGAATTTGTTGCGAAAAAAATGTTTTTTAACATTTTTATTATTATTATTATTTACGTAGTAATAATAATTAAAATTATCGCATAAATTAAAAACAATTATAAATGTATAGCTGGCATCGAGAACGACCAAATTATAAGCTCGTGATATAATTGTAACCATTTCATTCAGTGCAGTCATGTCGAATCGTGTGTGCAGAGTGTCAAGCTATTTTTCCACGTCGCGCGTCGCATTGTGTAAATCGAGAAGAGTGCGTGCGCGAAATTTCATTGAGGGGGAAACGCGTGTCCCCCACTGCGTTGTTACTTATTGCCAGTCACGTTAGGTACGCCGGCGATGGTACATGCGCGCGATGACCTGGTTATGGATAATCCTCACGTTAGATAAACCCCGTGGAACCGGGTAGAGATAGTAGACATGCGCCGCGCCCATCCGCGGCAATCTTTCAACAAATTAACTCCTCGTTTCCCCGTGACGATCGTCGACAGTGCCGAGGGGGGAGGGAGGGTGAGGGGGCGTATCGCGATTGCTGCACTGTCACGATTATGCGAGCCTTCTTTCACCGGGGGGAGCCTCTTCTCGTGGTAGGAGATATTATGGATTTAGGCACCCTCGAGGATACGCCGCCGCTCCGAATTGGGTCGCGCGGCGCGCGATACGTCAAGCACACACTCGCGCGACGTACGCGCCCGCGGAAATGCGTGCGCGACGTAATCCGGAATTTGCATAAGCCTTAAACTAAACTAAACGTATAAACACGTTTTGCCTTCCGGGCTACCGTCGCGTGCGCGAGGTCGGGCTTACCTCGCGCGGCCGTGCCTACACCTCGCGGGACTATTAGCTCGTCTCGTTCGCTCGAAAAACCACCTTGTGACGATTATGCGAAGGCACGCGGTTAATTATTTTGCGGTATTGCAATGCTTCTCTCTCCTTCCCTCCATCTGTCCTCCAATTTTTTTTTTAACGCTTTAATTAAAGCCAGGCGAATCGGATGTATCCATCTCGCGTCGCGCAGGCGTTAGCGTTTTAGAAATTACTCAACGCGGAAGAGCAATCGCCAATCGAGAGTCTAATTAGCATGCTCTCGCTCTCGCGCGGCTCTATCGCTCTCCTGTCCCGTTCCTCTCATCCTGCTGCTTCACTGATCCCGGCGTACATCCAACTTTGACAATAACCCGGTCGTAATACCCTCTCGGAATCGAGGACAGCGACGTGTTTCTCGATATCTCCTTGGATCTGGCCGTTTTCAACCGTTGTAATCTTCGTCGCTCGTAATTGATCCGATAATTACGCGGTTCTACATGGCAAACAATTAGGTAGCTCCCTCCCTCGGATCGATCGCGCAGGGATTTCGAGGATTTTTTTGGTACGTATTGCAGCGCGACACGGAAGCTCTCTCTATCTCTTTTTTTTTATCGCGGTGTAGCCGTGTGCTGCAACGGCGGAGAGTAAATTTTTAATATTTTTATAAAATTCACCGGGGGCGACGGAACGAACAGCGCGCGATTACACTCGGGGGGGGGGAGGGGGGGGAGAGGAAAAAAGTGGGAATATAATTGGCTTCGTTTCTGGTAATGAGCGTTTGATGTTATCGGGATAAATTTCGCGTTTCGCTTTTCGCGTTCGCCCGGCACGGTCGCGCAATCGGCGTCCAGAGATGCGTATCGGTCGCTTCAGGAAATATCGCGCGACGCGACGCGACGCCCGGGCGAGATATGAAAAATGCGAAACGGCTCCCGGGCCGACGCGAATCCTTTTACAGTTGACGCTTTTCCGATGACGTCGTTGATAACGCTACGCCGACGATAATACCGGAAATGGCATCTCCCAGGGTCGATCCCCGTTGTCGGAGTCGGCGCCGCGACCGGCCAATCCACGCTCGCGAGAAAGTCCGCATTTTCATAAATTCCTGTCTTTCTCCGCTGTCTACCCTACGTACGTGGGGCACGTACGTAGGGCAAACCGAGGTAAATCGGATCAATTTTTTTTCATTAAAAAGTTTTATCATTAAAACTATAAATTCCTAATCTTTACACCTTTGGCTTGAGTTTTATATAATAAAATAATATATAGACTTGGTATTTTTTTTTGTTACACAAAACGAAAGAATAAGAAAAGAAAATTGTCCTTTGAATCGCTAGTTTAAGAGAAATAAAAATAAATAAATGAATAAACTCTTTGAAGGAATCTATTGAGCCTTTTCGTTACAAACTCACAGAATCGGGATCGTGATTTTATTTATTTAACATTTCTTCGCGTACTCCCGATCTCCGCGCTTGTATCATCGACTAACACTAAATCGCACGTAATAAAGTACAGAATTATTGCCTGTTGTTTCCGCTACAGAGAGAACATGATAAAACAGATCGTATAAAATAAAATAAAAAAAAACTGATAACTGTCTCAAAACTTATAATGCTCCGATTCGCCTCAGTCTACTCTACGACGCAAAAAAAAATAAAATAAAATAAAATCGGCGGAATTACGGTGCGCGTGTTCGTACAATAAGCGTGAAATAAAGGCGATAAATTCGGAAAATGTTTCAACCCAATTAGATAAGTTAATAGCGCATTTTATCGCGGGGTGGGAGCACTCCGCGCTCTCGCGGAGATAAACGCGCGCGTGGGTGCGTGAAATTATAAAAATTATCCGCACACGTATATAACGTTTAGGCGACTTTTCGCTGTAACGCGATTTGGGTATTAGCGGAATAACCAGCGCGGCGGGCTGCTTAAGCGACACAAACACATGACGCCCGCCACGACCGGTTCCGCGGTGTGCACTTAGTGAAATGAGGATTAATAATTTTCGCAGTCCACACACATACACATACACGTACACACATTCGCACACAGCAGGCGAATTACCGTCGCTCCGGTGCGTCGTCGGTGCGCGACGCGGTGTCGCGCGAAAAAATTTACCGCGGAGCGATAAGCGCCGATTGAACTGGTGCCAGCTGTACTTTTATACCAGTTGAGACTTATCGTTGTTTAACTGTTCGCGCTGCCGCCTCGTGACTCCGACCCAGTCACTATCTCATTTGCGGAAGGCGATTCGCGGTGAAATGAGAATAATTAATGGCGAATTGCGCCTGGTGCCGCGGTGATTTCTACAAATACGCCGAGCAAACACGCCTTCGAGGAATTTGTTAAGCGTCGCTCTAGCGAATTAGTTATACCGAGTTCCATCCGCCGACGGTTCTATCGAGTTTCGCGTGGATTCGCGAGCGCTAAATAAACTAGACGATGATTCCCCCATAATTTCCACAGCCGATGCGTGTTACGCGATCGATAATCTGTCGTCGGAGAGCAATTATCAAAGTGCGAGCGATCAACCTACCTCTCTCATTTACCCTCGACGTCGAGAGGCCATTGCGCGGGCCTCTGGAAGAAAAAAAAGAAGAAACGTAAAAAAAAGAGACGAGATTGGACATATATACAGCAGGTGCCATGCAGGTACGAATCGAGAGTTTTTCATTGCGGATTAGAGCGCGTTGCGCATTGCCACCTCCGGAAAAGAGCGCGGCGAGAGGGGTGAGGGAGGGAGGGAAAGGGAGAAACGGTGCGGTCGAATTCAATAAATCTCGCTCGTCGATAGTTTCGATAAATGGTTTTGATACGGAACACGGCGGGCTCCATCCGTAATCCGCTAGAACGTACCTGGTTTTCGGCTTGTGACATAAATGTCGTTGGGTCTCTTCGGGCACAAAATAGAATATAGGACGGCACGAGTGACACGAATTCCTCCTAACGACGCGAGTACGTGAGATCTCTTTCTCCCATTCTCGCTCTTCGCGAAAATCTTTTCTCAGATGAATCACGTGTCACGCTTCTCTCATGCCAGCTTATCTCGCTGAGCATGCTGCTGAGTCAGAGTTGATGCGAGCGCCTCTTAATCCTGCGTGCTTCCGCTCATTTAGATATGCATAATCTTTTTAGGTAAAGTAAAGTCACATAATAATATTAGTTTACAAGGTTTTGTGCAAGAGCATATGTGAAGATTGTTTCTGGGATAATTTCCGAGTCAGCTGTCGAAATATTTCCATTGGGTTCGACTATTGTGTGTGTGTGTGTGTGTGTGTGTGTGAAATGGAAAAAAAAAATTTCCCAAAATATAGTGAAGTTTTATTAGAATTAGGAAGAGTCTAACGCGTTAACTTATGTAAAATTTTGTATGAAAAACCAATGTAAGTAGGTCAATTTCAGCGATCGTGCACACATTGCTTCTTTTCAATAATGTATTGTTCACAAGTATAGCGCAGATAGTTTGAATTAATCTCATTCAATTTTCCCGATATTTTTACGCCGTAATATAAACCGGAACAACAGATCTGCGCACATATCGTGGAACTGTTCGAAATGAATTCCGATCGGAATTATTCAATTATTCTATAGATTTCTATTGTGTTTTCTAGGGAAAATGGAATAATTCCAATCGAAATTCATTCCGAACAGTTCCCCATAATATATGCCATGTGCAATATTTTTGTAAACAAACGATGATACATCGTAATGTCATCAGTCAAACGGTGCTATCTTATTGTATTGAATTTTTCTAGCGTCATTAAATGCCCCGAGAGAAGTCGTTTCCTTCTCTTGCGTCAAAATTAATGTAAAATGATGTAAAGTGATGAAAATAATGAGGAAAAATCCGTAACACATCGATATTCGCATATCAAATATTCGTGGCGCGTAAAGTATTAAAAAGTTATATGGAATATACAATTTCTCTGTGTATTAGAATACATTTCAAACTAACTGTAGATCAAAAAATGTAAAGTTAATATACAGCCAGGCGATGGAGAGCCGACACTCCCAGTCACCGTTGCCGTGTTGACAAATGTAATGAAAAATGGCAATCTTTGCAGAACATGCCGTTGCAATATCTCTTTGGCGTTTGAGCGCAACGTTAGAGCGTACGGCCTCATAAAAAAAACAAAGTAAATGCACTAGGCATTTCGTGTATGTGTGTGTGCGTCTCGTTCCATTCATCCGCGCCTATTTCCGACGCGTTACGAGTTATTTCATCGCAAGCAGCCGCCGGATTAATCCTCGTTGAAGCAACAATCGCAACAATAGATTTACAACCTATCGCATCGAAGCAACAATAGGTTTACAACCTATCGCATCGGTATTTTTCGTAATTTTGTTCTGCGGCACGGACCCGCCGCCGCCGCCGCCGCCGTCGCCGTCGCCACGGTTCTAATCCGGCCCTCATCGAGAAGCGCAATATAAAATGTAACGCAACGTTACGGGAATAACGGGAAACTTGATAGAGAAATTTCCCGCTAATATGCGGGGCTCCGCTGGCGAATGCAATATCGGGCGAAGTACTTAATGGATCTCTGGCGCGAAAGAACTGGGCTAAGAGATGCTTTCTTCCCTCGAAGATATCTAAAGAGGAAAACGGACGCCGTTGCCGCCGCCATCATCGGCGCGAGGCGATGGTGCTTAGTACCAGCGGCTAATGCGGAAATACAAATAGCCTCCGCATGCTGTACAGATGTTGCTCTCAACTGGGGCGGAACAAGATAATGGACCAAGTGTTAATTTGGGTGTTTGAGAGCACGGATCGGTTCGCGGTCACGAGTGAAGTGTGTACTCGATTGAGTACGAGTGATAATAAATTCGACGAGTGTGACGTCGACGATTGTTCCCGATTGATTTTGACACAGAGACAGAATGAGGAGGCGGGAAGGGTGAGTTCCGATTCAATTATCAGGACGTTTCACGAGGGGAGGCTCCTCGATCGCGACGCGAATTATATGTGCATAATTGCGCTTATTATGCGTTGTTGTATTTTAAATAGATTGAGCGACAATCGTTTATCGGGTTTCCCGGAAAAACGCGCGTAATTAATCGCGCCGCTTTGAACAATCATTAACGTTGGATCGATTAGATTGTCGAAACGCCACTTTCACCACTCGACCTCTCGCGCGAAACAATAAAGAAAAAAAAAGAGAGAGGGAGAGAGGAAGGAGCAGCTCGAATACAGCGTTGAAAAAAAATCCGCGGGCAAGTCGATTTATGGGCCAAGATGTCCGCTAGGTTCCACTCATTCTGTCACACATTCTCTGTGTGTTAGTTATTTTGTCGTTTCACCATATTCCGGCAGTGACGAGTTCCGGGCGTGAACGTTTGCGAGCCCGGTTGAATTTTATGCAATTCCGGTGGTATCGCTTTTACGACGGCACAAATTTACTTAAAATTCGGGACAGAGCTCGCATTAAGTGCGGGTAAACCGCATTGTGGCTGGCCCACGCAAGCTGCAGGAATGACAGCGCTTCGTCGCCGTCACGTATTGCGGTCGGGAAGCATTAACAAAAGAGTGACAGGGAACGTTTTCGGTACTCAAAAATGTCGACGACTGCTGCTCAATGAAATAAAAGTATTTTGTACCGCTTGTCTTTCTCTTTCTCTTTCTCTCTCTCTTTCTCTCGTGCGTGTTTCTTCTTCTTTGAAAGCGGATTATATTTGTATCGTTATATTATATTAAAAACAATCTCGTTTAAAATTACAGAGGAGCATCTTCTTTTCAACCAACGACAGTTGCTAACAACAAGTCTTTGTGAATAATTTTGCATACTTGGAACCTTGTATTTTCTTCCACGCGCCTTTCGCTGCGTCTTTGTGCATTAACTTAAAGAGACTCTAATGCCGCATTAGCAATGCCTACTTTGCGTAACTTATGAATAGTTCTGAGATAGCGTTCCAAGTTGCATTCCTCCCTCTCCGGTGTTGGTGGAGTAGATATTGTTGTGAATGATGCATAAAGATCCTTACAGCCGGGTTTCGCCTCGAGATATATAATTTCTAATTCAGTTAGCATTCGGCGCTTGGAAATTTAGTTAAGATTGTTCCAATGCGAAATTTTCCCTAATATTTCACTTCCGTTATATCGTTTTACACCGAATTACGCGAGAGTTTTCGTGATTGCGATAGTTAAATCTCGTAAAAACGTGTATCAAGGGAACGCTTGATAATTTAAATTACGTGTAAAATGTAAAACGAGCGCCGTCAAAAATTCACACACGGCTGAAATAGGTGCGATAGGACGAATAAATGTGGGTTGAAATAATTATTAAGCGGATTATATCATTTAACAAGAGAGGGGAGCAAAACGTGCTCATCTTAGAAATTATAAATTCAACATTTGGCTCATATTTTCATATATTATTGAATACATTTTCATTAGTACGCGTGCTATTTTCGTCGAATTCTGTTGAAGTATTCAGCGTACTATATTCGACGAGACCTACATAAAGACGACAATGTACATTTACATACCACAATTATCTCTCGATATCATTAGATATGTATTGGATTTATTAATGAGACGACGCGCTGTCCGTATATATAATATGCTGCACGAATGTTACGTGGGATAAGAGAGAGCTCCCTCTCTTGTTCTATTTTCCAGACAAATTCTTTCCTTCCGTGCATAAAGTGATATCACGCGTAACGCATTATCCTTAAATTTGAACGAGACTCTTGGGCGATTATCCGAGCCTTATCGGGCGCAATATCCTAAATGGGCGATATCGTCATCCCCCGTTTCTTCTTTATGTTACAGCGTCTGGAACGAGATTGAGGCACTCGAGACACCTGGACGTGAGATCGCAGTTCCTGGCCGAGGGTGAATTATCGGTGAGTGCTTCTCGATTCGTTCTTGATTCGATTTCTCTCGTCCCCTCCCAACGCCGCGCCGCCACGCCGCCGCGCCATTTACACTCCTTTCCTTCTGTCTCAGACACCGAGCCCGAGTTCCTTTTACCACCCCCAAGATCCCGGAGATGATCCAACCAGATCTCCGTATAAACCACCTTTCCAGCAAGTTGGATAATGGATTTGTCGCTTCCTTCATCGTCTATCTGTCGAACAGTTTAAATATTTACCGCGCGCGTCTGCAGCCGTCTCTACGTGACATCGAGCGGGCCTAAATTCATTGCCACTCGTTGGATATACAATACAGCGTGCAAAAAGTCGCGACTGGCGGCAGCGAGTTTAAAACATCTTTCTTTTATATGCAGCATCGTTTTTATAAATTATTCCCGTAAAGTCTTGGACATTTGAAATTAAATGAATATGATTGACTCGTTTTTAGATTGTAAAAGACGTATTCCAGTTAATATAATATCGATGAGCTCAATTTTCTATGCCATATAATATTCAACATATATGTAATTTATAGTACTCGCAGAAATATCGCAGCAATACTTTTGACATTTATTTTCTTAATCAATTCTTCTTAACCAAATATCGATCATATTAGCTGAACGAAGTCATCTTGTGTGTCAACACGAAATTGACCTCGATGACCAGTGATCTCTCCTGACAATCGAGTCGCAGTAAATATGCGGAATATTTAGTCTTTGGAGTTCATCGAATACAAATATGACGTGTCCGAGTTGCCAGAGTCGAAATTTACTTACAATTAGCGAACTTTTCCACGACGAAAAGACGCGTTTGATCAAGCAACTCGCGCTAAGCTCAGAGAGATTTTTCCTTCGTCGTTTCATATCAAGCGTTTGGAAATCAGACACTTGTAATATAATAATTCGTAATGCAAGATTTTTATATTATATTGTGCCAATCGATATCATTTTAAACGCTTACCGGCTCATCCTGACTTAATCCTTATTTAGATTCGAAATTTGATTACAACGTAATTTGGTTATCTTTTAAGCTAATCATATTTTCTTTCGCGCTATAAGAAGAAGCAATAATAATTCAAGATATCCTCTCCTTTACCGCGGTTGTCTTTGGAACTCCTAAAGGTTTCAGATTAAGTTTAATTTTTTACTTAGTATTTCGACCCGCGTGTCATATTTTAGTTTCGTCGGGAGTTATTGGCGAAAATGGATGATCTTCAGCGGCACTCTTTCAAAATTCGAATGCTGTAAAAATACGAATCATAACGGCGAAACGGTCTTAAATTTCCGCTGACCTGAGATCGAAGCATGACGTGCTCCGTACGCTCGTCATGCATAAATAATTCACTCCTGGAGATCACTCGTGATTCGATGAATAGGTGCACCATACGTTCACGTATGTGAGAGATTTTAGTGAGAAGTGCTTGGTTGGCGGCCCCTGAGACTTGCTTACGAATCGCTCTTAAACCATTGACGTTACGCCAAAGTTCCCTTGGCGAAGTGTAGGTTATTTAGGAACGCGAATTTGCGGACGAAGAACCATAGGGGCCATTTCATGCGCGTGATTCGTTAGACAGGACTTCGACAAATGGTACAATCTGACTGAGAATTGCCGTTTCGCCAAATCCGTGATTGGACGCTGAGCTTGTTTGGGACCTAATCTCGTGAATTCCAGGTAGACATGGTAGAGAAGTTTCCTATAATTCAGATGTGACCTGCAGACTCCAAAGGCAAAGGGGACTACTTAAACTTCCAGTATTTTAGTAATTAAATTTGGCTCTGGGAAGGGAATAAATAAGGCAATGGACATCTGTAATTTTTAATTAATTAAACATTATTACTTTATTAAATACTCTCTGTCAACGTCATAGAATAAAATTTTAATTATATTTATGCTTTAAAAATAGAAGCAAAAATATATTTTAATAATTTATATTAATAACATACTTTTTCCCAAAATGTATGTAATTTTTAAGTTTATGTATATTACGATGATATTTATTATATCAACTTCACTTTACTTACATTAAAAATATGAAACTACGTACCTCCTTATTTTATTTGCTACCACTCAATTGATCACGCTCTTTCAATTTTTAGACGCAAGATATCTCCAACTTACTTTTAATTAAATTTTTTTCTGAGGTAAAAAATCAAGCGCCAAGCGGGGTACCTAAAGAATAGTAAAAGTTCGTTACCACAGCGTGGTGACATTTTTCATGTGATATATAGTATACAATAAAATATAATTTCCTCGTAGACGCAGCATTAATAGAGTAAGGTTTAATTTTCAGCCCTTTTACGGAATTTCATTGCTTTTACCTTACCCTTGAAGCCTATCGTTGCGAATTTGAAATGACGGTCGCGCAGTTGCAGCTCGTCGGTCTTTTGCGCATACTAAACGTCGCGCAAAAAGGTCGCGAGTAATTCGCAACACATGAAAGCTTTCTCGCATTCAATATTAAATTAACAGTCGAGTATATATCTCACGACCGTGCGCTATGCGCGCATCGTTAGCTTAAAATTCGTCACAAAGTGCCTCGAGGGTTGAGGCTGCCATTCATCCGGATATATACACGTAAAGACGTCAGTTTCCTCACTCGATTTACGACACCGTTGGTAGATTCGCTCAAGTATCATATTTACGCCGACGTTAAACGAAACGTTGCTAACTAACGCAATCGCGTATTCATCTTCTCTGACATAGCAATATTAACGGCGTGGTATTCGTGGTGACCTGTACTCTCGCTTCCGTTCGAGGACTTTTCTCTCCTCGCTTACAACGATGGAAATAATTATTAAGTGTCTGCTACCTGGAAGAACCTGAGAAACCCAAGGTACTCTGGGAATCCTTCCTTCGTCAAGAAAAAGGAAAAAGGTGTCGGGGCACTTTCATAGAATTTTATCGGGGAAATGCTCGGAGAAGGTTCGTCGAAATTGTTTCTTTCAAGATTTTGTTTTCAGCTATTTTCAAAATGTCACTTTTAGCACCAAAGTGTTATAAATCTCGCTTTGTTTATAAAAAGATCTCGCTTCAATATTTAAACATTTGTATTTTTCTTACGGCCCCGATTCTATTTTCTGTTATTTCTCGCAAGCAGAAAAAAACGAAGGAAAGGAAATGAAAATTGTATGCAGTGTAAAAATATTTATTTCCAAGTCCAGCTTATTTTTAATTTGCGTCGAAAAACGCTCTGATCTCACCTCTTAATTTAAACGAAAGTTCTTAAGAGAATCTTGTAGGATTCTTGTTTTTCCAACCGCTATCTGCGGTCTTATACTGAATTACGGATTTTAATTGACGGAATTTTATTTCGGACAAGTCGGCAGAAATCAGCCGTGGATATGGTGTGTGTACGTGTGTGTGTAACGGGGTTAATATGCTAAAACGCGGCTAACTTGTTTATCGTTAATGAGGCTGGAAAGTACAAGAGCGAGTGCCGACGCTACATCGGGGGTAACGCATGACGTCGGCAAAGTGCTGCGCGAAATTCTAAGCGTTCTGAGGGGCTTGCTGGATGCCGAGGCGTGCTCCACCGTGCGAGCAAACACGGCGAGCACACGCGGATTATATTTCTTACCAAATGTTGTTTACCCGGGAATATCGTTATCCCCCATGGGACAGAAAATAGTAATGAATATTAATGTCGCGACCATTTAATTACATTGAAGATAACGGTCTAACGTGAGTGCGCCCAGGGAGAGCGCCGCGGATACTTAGCATTATTACGAGCACTCCTCCCCCGTGTTTTGGCACGGGATAAGGTGAGAAATTCGTCGCAGTGTTGTATCATTCACCGAACGTATTGTCATTGCGCGGAAAAAAGTTAATATCAAATCAACAGTCATATTCTCATATATAAGCAACGGTATAAAATCGTGAAAGAATTTCATAATGTTGAACAGACGTTATTTGCTTACACGAAGAAATAAATTTCTTCATGGTATATCGAGAAAAATATTTGACGAGATAGACCAAACGTTTAGTTGAATACTGATCAAATTAATTTTATAATTAGTAAATATGTAGTTGTTTTGATCAAACAATTTGTGGTCTTAATCAAACAGTTGTTTTCATACAATCTAAAACCAAATAATTAAATATAACTGAGTTTTCAGTATCAGTAATTATAAAATTCATTTGACTATTTAACTAACGTTTAATTAATATTTCTTTCGGTACAGCAAATTAAGTTTGTTTATCAAATAATTATGTTTGACTCTCAAACTGAATGTCAACATTTTTTGCAGCGTTGCTCATCATACTTGGAACATCCGTCCCAATTATTTTGATGGTCCAATGAAATTATTTTCAGATCTGTATACAAGTATCTAAATATTTAAATACTTGAACAAAATTGTTCTTTCCGTATATAATATATGAGAATATGATTGTTGATTTTTTTTACGTGTGCAAAAATTGATTTTGCTCGCAATCGTTGGCTAAGTTGGTAAATATTTGATGGAACGTTGTCGGTTGTTATTCCCATTCGACTCGCATTGTCTTCGGCTCCCTCTTTTTCTGTAGTTCAAAAGTTAAACGCCACGTCGGTCGATCGTGCATTAGGTTAAACATTACCGGATCGATCCTAATCGCGATGAAATGGTAACGCAACGAGGGCGGTTGCGACCAATAATTTATGAGAATATGACTCTTACCGAGACCAACAGAGACCGCATAACGTTGTGCAAAGCCGCGGGACTTGCGCCAACCTTGCCACATGCTCTAGATCGTCGACGTGAACGACAATTATTACGAAGCATCCGAGTGCGCTGCTCCGTTTTTTTCCCTCTTTTCCTTCCCGCCTCTTTCACTTTGTGTTTCTATACTCCCTTCACCCCCACTCCGCTTCCTGCCTTCCCTTTCGAGCTGTGTTGGATCTTTTATGAGGAAACGCGACATAATAGACCGCCGGAGTACGCGCCGTGATTAATGGCGCTTGGTTTATGAGGAGCGCTTTGATTTATCGAGCGCCTTGTTCTCCAAAGTCTTTCCCCGCCGCATCCCGTCCCGCGCGATGCCAAGTTTACCGATTAATCCCCCGGACATCTTTCGAGGGGATGCCCCTCGCCGAGCAACACTCGTGTTAATAGCCGTCCGTTTCTCTTGCGCTTTCAGCTCGATGAAAATCACAACCACAAGCCAGTGTTCTCCAATTGCTCGAATTACGCGCCGGTGGTGAAGGAGGAGGAACCAACTGGCACAGTGGTGATCCAGGTGCACGCCGAGGATAGGGATCCACCGGAGGAAGGAGGTATTGTATACGGCAGCCTGACATCATTGTACGACATATATATATATATATATATATATATATATATATATATATATATATATATATATATATGTCACGCGTAAAACGTCGTGATAAATTATGCGCGTAGTAAAAAAACAAAAGTTATATGCGTTAACTATTTTTACGATCTTACAAGTTTTGCGACCCCAAATCGAAACGGGAAAGTTCAAAATACGTGCTCCGTGTTTGAGCTTGTCTTTAATCATACACGTCGCGTTCCTAATAAATTTTTCGCAAACAGTTTACTTATTTTTAACAGATTTACGTGCAACGCAGCATAAAAACGAAATTAAAAAATAAATGTGTCGGACGAATGAAAATATCTCGTTTTCAGCTGCCAAATACATATTTTCTCTCTTATGTTAACAAATCGCGATGAAAGAAATTGGATCATGTTATAAGTGAAACTGTAAATGCAACGAAATTTTCGAATTGGTTCGAACTCAAAGTCAAAAAAATTTTACAAATCTTGAAATTGTTGGATATATTAAAAACATGTTTAATTAAAAATAAAATTGTTATTTACGTTTGCGTATAAAATAGAGGATGGATGGAAATAATAATGCGCAAAGTGCTAAAAGAGAAAAAACATGCTTTTACATATGTTTGAAATATGTTTTATACTTCAAATATAATTTATTTATTCAAACGACATTTCTAGAAAGATATTGTTTCTAAATATTCGAGATGTTTCAATAGTTTTAAAATATTTAAAACACTCGAAATTTTTTAAGACTTGAAAAAGTACGCTTTCGAACAATGTTTTCGTAGGATTAATCGGTTTAAAAAAGATGAATAAAATGGATTTTGATCTCTGGAGTGGCAAATAAAAATAGTAGAATTTTTTTGTAGTTTTTGAGCTGCTAAATCTGATTTCGAAAGTTAGATTTTTAAAAGAATTTGAATTTATTCGGAAAATATTAAACATATAGTAACTAAATTATTATTGTTGAACTTTATGAACGTATTAATTCGTGTTTTTCAACTAGTAATATGACAATGTTTTCATTTCAAGATTATATTCTGCTTGAGAAAAGAATTAATTTCTGAAGACAGAGATATTATCGATGCTTAGTTATTTTAAATCAATTGATTACAGCACGTGAAGGCATTGTTCATTTAAAGACTCTCTCAGAATATTATCTAATCGATTTAAATTATCAGTGTTTTTACTGGAAATGGAAACCTTTGCGAGCAAAAAAATATTTTTAACCAAGATATGTTTTAATCAAATAAGATCCTAATCTGTATTGTTCACGTATCAATTGAGTTTCACTTCATATCATTTATTTTATTGTATTTTTACACTTTTATTAACATACAGCGTTCTCATAGCATTTTTATATCTCTGATTTTAATATTTTCTCGGCAAATTAAAGTTTTTTAAAGGTCATAATTATATTCAGCAAAATGACAAAAAAACACATCATTTTTACTTGCTGCTCCAGGGTCCAAAATCAGTTCATTTTATCCATCATCCTTCTCGGAGGAAAAATTCGAATTTCCATCGCTATACACACGATTAGTTAGATTACCTGTCGATCTCGCATTTTCAGGTACCATTACATACAGCTTTGTAACTGCACCTGACGAGAAGTTAAAATTCGCAATCGACAACACGACTGGTCTCATCAAAACGCTCCAGATACTCGATAGGGACGAACCCGCGAAAGAAAAGGAATTTTATCTTACTGTTCTCGCAACCGACAATGGAAGGCCACAGCTGGATGACGTGTGTACATTTAAAGTCACCATCGAAGACGTCAATGACAATCCACCTGCCTTCGACAAAGTGGTACGTTGCTAACTACCCAAGTTACTAACTCGTTACCAACTCCCTTATAGCTCGTATCTGCAAATACGAATTTGGGTGCATGTGGTGCGAATACGCGTCTACATTATGCATACGCCGCAATTACACGGATGTAACAGAGTTAACCAGATTGTACTGAAAACAGACAAATAAGATCATAAAAGTTTTTTTCTTTTAATCATATTTACAGCAGCATTTTTGTGATGAAGAGCAGATTTTTTTTTATGAGTAAATAAGTCAGATATAAAATTATTTTCATCATGAAATTTTTTAAAATAAAAATGTGTTATCAAAATGAGAAGGATTGCTTTCTTTAAATCATTTATTTTTAACCGATTCTCTATTAATATGAATTGTTCTGGAGAAAATAGAATCTAAGAAAAAAAGACGGTGAAATCGATTTTAAAAGGGTATAATTCATTGAAATATTACATTTATAATATGTTAGTAAGAAATATTGAAACGAAAAAAAAAATATATATATTTTTGTCTAGAAATAATGAGAACTAATTTAACAATAAATGAATAAGTAGCTCGTGAGATATCATAATAGGTCTCTCTTTATATTCGCGTGAAATTCCTCTTTCTTCATAGACTAACATAACAGCCACTATCGCTACTAACAAGTATTGCTTGACTTTTTTGTTTCATTCCAATCCCAGGTCTATCGTGGATACGTATGGAAGGTTGGTTTCGAATACGTGGTGTGAATGTTGTTCGAATATGTAAATGAAAAATATAAAAGTGTCCCAAGTTTTGTTTTCTCCCTTCATTTTATGCACAGTTTGCATATTTCATGAAACAAATTGCCATTTTAAATTTTATGTATCGAATGAATATTTTCCGTGTGCACTTGAAAAAAATATTTTTAGGCTTGACCATGAGAATTTAAAAGATTGCGAGATAAAAATTTACGTTGACAAGAGATTCTTTATTGATTTATGATAACTACGATTACCAGCGCGATATGATAAACTGTACATTCTCCATTTTGTTTGTTTAAGAAATAACGTGTAAATTTATTAATTACTAATTTGTTATTATTATATGAAGAAATTAGCATGCATGTAGGTGTGGTCTTTTGGGAATGATAATTGTACCGTAAACACGATTCGTACGAAAATTGCATGGAATGGAATGCATCACGCTAAGTGTATTTTAGAATACGTGTGCACGTATTGTGCGATTGTCGGTTCTTGCATTTTGACTTGTTACGCAGGCATACACAGAATCCGTGCCGCAAGACTTACCTGTGGGTCGCGAGGTCATGCGAGTTTCCGCCGCTGATATCGACGATGGCAACAATTCCGTCGTACGGTATAGTCTACAATCTAAGAGATCGGATGATGCTGTGTACTTTCGAATCGATCCGGAGTCTGGGGTCATATTCCTCAATAAAGCTATAGACGTAAGTAATGCGAAGATGGGACGAGTGTTAAGAGAATACTGCTCAACGCGAACTTCGTTTTACAATGTTACTTTGAAACTAGAACTTGTAACACTTGATAGTTTAAGCGGCGATAGTTCCATCATTTTATTAAATCGTTGTTCGAATATTCATCGGCGAACTTTGTTACGTAAATGTGTGCTCTCTCTCTTCGGAAAAACTATTTTTAGTAAACGATTTAAACGCGAGTAACGTCCTAAAATAATGTTATCTGTTAAATTATTGTAAGAAATATGTGTTAACTTATTTCTCATGTTTACACTAAAAATAATATTTCCCGAGCTCTGATAAATAATGCAACGCCATCGATCTATTTTTCTCGACAAGCTTTCCCAATTTATTTAACCAATCGTAAATGTCTTGCATTATGGTTATTATTATGATCATTATTATGAATTTGTGCAGCGGAATCCAAATTATAAATTCAGTATGACGGCTATCGCCGTGGATCTTGGCGAGAACTCGCAACCCGTTCCCATTGATCTTGACATACGCGTTGTGGAATCGCATAAGAAGGCGCCAGCTTTTCTACCGAGGTCAGCGGAGCCAATCAGACTTAAGGAAAATTTTAGCGATTTCGACGCCAGCATTGTCCGCTTGAAAGCAGTCTCCAACATCGATAATTCCAATAGTTTGGACAATTCGACTCTAGTCTTTGAGCTCGTGATTGGCAGAACGGAACAAACTAATAAAAAGAACACCTTTAGGTACTATATTTTTTTCTCCCTATAACATTCTATATAATATGAAACGAAACACGTTAACAATTGCTAATCAATGGCATTTTACATAAATATTTTGTTTTACACTCATTACAGATTGGAATCTAATAAAGATGTAGCAGATATAAAGTTGTCTCACCATCTTGATTACGAGAGTAACACGCAGTACTCTTTAATAGTTAGAGTACAAAATAAGTATTCGTTAGCTGCCGAAACAGTAGTCGATATCGAGGTTCTAGATGTAAATGACAACATTCCAGTCTTCCGTGACATTAAACGCGGAAGAGTGTTAGAAAACGAGCCCCGAGGAGTCCCTGTGATGCAAGTGCGAGCCATTGACGCTGATGGAACTTCCGCTAATAATCAGGTATTAAAATTGCATAAATCACATTTTGTGCCCTAAGAGCGTCTTTTATTACGACTATGAGTCAAAGTTTCATTATGTCTTGCACTTAACGCCAATATTTTCCGTCTTCAAAAGGTCAGCTACGAGTTGGATAACTTCAAGGATCTCTTTGCCATCGACCCGCAAACTGGTAATATTACAACGTTAGTGACTTTCGACAGAGAAGTTGAAGATATCTACAACGTGAAAATAATAGCAACGGATAATTCTCCGAGCGCATTGTTCAAATCCGGCGAGCACAATAAAGGAGAACAGGTGTTTCAAATAGAAATCGCTGATAAGAACGACAATCCACCTCGCTTCACCAGAAAAGTTTACACCCACAATTCAGTTCTCGAAAACGCCAACATTAATGAGCCCGTAACCGAAGTCAAAGCCATCGATTCCGATACGGCGAGTCCTGTTACTTACAGCATCATAGCGGGAAACAAGAACAACAGCTTCTACATTGAAGCTACAACGGGAAAGATTCGCGTGAACAAGCAGCTCGATTACGAAAAAATTACCAAGTACAACCTGACTGTGAGAGCATTTGACGGTGTGTTTAACGACACGGCGGAAGTTGAGATTTTTGTCGAAAACGTTAATGACAATCCGCCGATCTTCAAAGAATTCAACAGAAATCCGACGATACAGGAAGAAAGATTAGTGGAAGGTAAAATATTAATGTAATAATTTCTTTTTCTCTCCCTCTCCCCCTTCCTCTTTAATAAAAATTAATTCGGCAAAATTTGATCGTTTTTCTAACAAAATTTATTACTATTTATTTAGGATGTATCACTGTTGTGTCGGCATACGATCCTGATATTGAAGATAGGAATGCCGATCAGCATATCGTCTACTCTATTGTCAAGGAAGAACAATTAGCCTACGTATCAGTCGACAATACTGGCTGTCTGAAATTGAAAAAGCCATTAGATCGTGACCAACCGAACGGTTTTGCAATGTGGACTGTAAGTTATTTATTATACATTTATCAAGTTAATATTGTAAGAAATTAATTTCGTTTTTTTAATTGCTTTTTTTGTTGTTTTTGACAGTTTATGATAATGGCGAGAGACGAGGATGGTTCAGCCTCAGCTCTTCGAGAACTGGCGATGGTTAATGTCACCCTTATAGATATAAACGACAACGCACCATTTCTGGACATGCATCCAGTTATTTGGGATGAAAATAAACCACCTGGTAGAATAACCGAGCTGAAGGCACGAGATTATGACTCCGACGAGAATGGTCCGCCATTCGAGTTCAGAATCGACGATTCTGCGGACAGTGAAATCAGAAATAAATTTGACATACGCGAGAATAATTTATATGCACGAGTAACGTTTGATCGAGAACTCCGAAAGAGTTATAACATACCGATCGCAATCACGGACAGTGGTAGTCCGCCTATGACGGGTACCTCGACGCTCACTGTTATTATAGGCGACGTGAATGACAATCCTATGCGTGAGGGCTCGAGTTCTATATTTGTTTACAATTATAAAGGAGAATCTCCTGACACGGAAATTGGACGCGTTTATGTTAACGATCCTGATGATTGGGACCTGCCGGACAAATCTTTTGCTTGGGCCTCTCCTCACGACGGATTCTCTCTTAATAAGAGTACCGGCATGATCACATTACTATCGGGGACGTCAAACGACACCTTCGTGTTGAAGTTTATCGTTACGGAAAAAGGCAAAATTATTTCATCGCATCAAGTACACGCTTACGTAAACGTCACTGTCAAGGAACTTCCCGAAGAAGCTGTTGAGAGATCCGGTTCCGTTCGATTTTATGGAATCACGGCAGAGCAATTCGTGGAACCCGATGAATCTGGCGTCAGTAAAAAGGAAATATTCCAAGAGAAATTGGCAACCATGTTAAATATATCGATTGAGAATGTCGATGTGTTTACTGTACTTCATTCACCGCATCATGTTGCTACCAATAAAAGCTTGCTGGATGTCCGATTTTCAGCACATGGTAGTCCATATTATGCTCCCGAGAAGTTGAATACGATTATAGCGCAACATACGAAGGAAATCGAACGAGAGATGAAAGCGGATATCTTGTTGACGAACATTGACGAATGTCTATTTGAAAAACTTCACTGCAACAATTCCTGTCGCAATTTCTTAAATGCAAGTACTGTTCCATATGCCGTTTATACTAATACCAGCTCGTTTGTCGGTGTTAGAGCAGTCGTAGATCCGCAGTGTACTTGCCATGTGGCGGAACCTATTGTCTGTTTGAACGGTGGTACACCTCTGGCAGAACGATGCGAATGTCCGCCTGGTTTGGAAGGGCCGAGATGCGAACTGTTGGGCATTGGCTTTCATGGAGATGGTTGGGCTATAATGCCACCGCCGGGGCAAGCTTGCGACGACTCACATTTAGGTAAGTGTGTTCCCGTATATCATTTCAGTTTTTCATTTTTGTACTCCTATTTACATGTTTGTGATTATTGTAGGATTGGAGATAACGCCACACGTGGATAATGGTCTTGTATTTTATTTCGGTCCTATAACTTATAATTCGAAACTTGGAATTCAGGACTTTATGTCTCTGGAACTTCAACATGGTTTCGCCGTGTTATACATTGACTACGGAACGGGAACTGTAAGGCTGGATCAAAAACAAATCAAATTGACGGACGGCAAGAGTCATAGAATAGACATTTACTGGAAGAAAACTGTAAGAATTCTCGTGTTATATACGTGCATCGTTTTACTTAAATCAAACGTGCAAATTATCTTAACGTGTTTTTTTTTCCAGTCCATAGAGATGATAGTTGATAAGTGCGGCATATCCGCATGTATGAGTCTTACTGCGCCGCAAGGCACCAACGAATTTTTAAATGTTAACAGTCCAATGCAAATAGGTGGTACACTGTCTAATTTAGTACACTTAGCAGCGAACTTAGGATGGGATTATAAACCAACTGACAAAGGATTTGTTGGTTGTATACGTAATATGACATTCAACGGAAATGTAAGTAATAAAGAGACATCGTAAAAAGCAGAGTTTATGATAAATTATGAAAAGAGATTAAGTTATATTTTTTCTTTGATTTAGACATACAATCTAGGAATGCCATCGTTGTCTAGAAACGCAGATCCTGGCTGCGATCATGGCATGGCAAAAGCAATCTCATTTGGAATTGATACGAATTTTATAGTAGCTATTTTGGTTTGCGTATTGATTTTGTTAATATTGCTCGTGGCGGTAGTTGTGCACAGAAGAAAAACGGATGATCTGTATAAAGATATGGACGATATAAGAGAAAATATTATTAATTACGAGGACGAAGGAGGTGGTGAAGGTGATGTACAGGGTTATGATTTGAATGTCTTGAGAGCCATTTACGATGCACCACCTATTGATTCGAAGATAGCGCCAGTTGGCCTACAGGGTAGAGGTACGATAACGACAGATATTATTAAAATACCATTTGCTTTATGGAGTGTTGTACAAAAACTAAAAAAAATTTTCTATAAAGGAACCGACGAAGTTCCAGACATTTGTGGCTTCCTAGATGGTAAGAAGGAAAGCTGCGATAAAGATCCCGATACAAATCCATTCGACGACGTAAGGCATTACGCTTATGAGGGAGAAGGCAATTCTGAAGGCGATCTGTCGTCATTAGCTTCCTGTTAGTATTTCTGAATCTTAAAAAATATCTTAAAGCAAACTCATATTCTTGTATCATTTTTTCTTATTAATCTCATCACATCTTTTCTTTCTGTTAACAGGCACTGATGATGGAGATCTTAAATTTAATTATCTATCTAATTTCGGACCAAGATTTAGAAAATTGGCAGATATGTATGGAGAAGATCCAAGTGACGAGGAAAGTGACGGAGTCGGTGAACGAGAGAGCGAAAGTTGGTGTTGAGTTTTTGCTCTTTCGTTCCTAAATAAGAACATCGTAGATATAAAATTTTAATGCAGGTAACGTGGATTCTGTTTTCTTGAATAATTTGTAATAAATATTAGTTTTACAATATATCACTTATGCATTATTTTATTTTCCAGAAAATGCACATAGTTTGCAGATTCGCTCCTGATTGTATGGCCATGTAATTAGGAGCATATATGCCGCGCAGAATTTACACTGTACAGGTTTGTGCGCTTTCACAGCCCCATCCAATTAATTGGAAAGAAACGAGGCTTCATTGTACTTAAATGAAATACGGTCTCAATCACCGATTACTCTAGTTTAACGGTTCAAGAGACAAAGAATGAATGATGCGCCATCCTATCAACGCAATGTGTAATTAATGTGCGTGGTTTACTAGTGAACGGAATAAACTTTATGATTATCATGAATGACTATACGGATGCTATATGAATTTCGTTTATTCGGGAAAGTGATGCGTATCTTATACTGACCCTTAAAATGAATTTTTATATCGTGTCGATAAAACCTAGCGCGTTTAAACTTTTACACTAGAAGTGATATATGTGTATAAGTGGGACGAAAGAAAATAGTGCGTTCACTGTACGTTGCATGGATATGAACATTAAAAATTCTGGATTATCGTGTTCTCGTATGTATTTCAACGTTGGACAATCGACATTTCCATGCATCTCCTTCCTTTTTTTTTAACTTAATTACTCAAACATAATTATGATATATTACATTTTGACAAATTATAATAAGCGATGCTCCATTAGTTAGAGATATCAGGACAGCGGCATAAATGTTATGTAATAACGGCTTAATACTTCGTCGATTACTCTGTATTTGGAGATTACTCTTATTATTAGGAAATAATGTACAGAACTGTTTAAGAAAACTGCCGACATTTTTGTTAAGATTTTCGAAATAAAAATCAAACAAAACTCACGTGAGAAAAGCAAGTAATATTTATATATAAACCTTCATAGAAATCCTTCTTCTTTTATTTCGAGTTTTTGATTTTTAATTATCAGAGGATTCTTTTTAGACGGAAGAGCATCATGTACAAAAATCACTTCATTAAAGTTATTTATTATACGATCTCTCTCTTATTTAAATTTAACAAATGTTACTATACATAAGTTGGCAAAGTATTAAGCCATTTTTTTTTAATTATTCATTCATCGAGTTAGAACGAGAAAAAGAGCTACTATCTATTTTGTTAATATTTTTTTTATAATTGCGTAATAGCGACGAAATGCTATGTGACTGACTTTAGAACGCGCCGTCTAGGAAAACTTAAGTAACTTCGTAAAGTATAGTGACTGCCAGATTCAAGAAAGTCTGTATATGCATTATTATAGCTTTAAATACTATAATACATTCCAGTAGCAAAGAGAACTGTATTCGAATAACATCAGTTCACAAAACGTCAACGCATCACGACTTTGTCATCAATAGTCTACAACGAGAACATAATTTTTGTCAATTGCTGATCTGCATTCTTGAATTTGGCAATCGTCAAGTTACAAGGTCTCTAGACTATTTTTTATACATACATTATATAAAGAAAAAGTATATATATATACATATATAAAGAGATATATATATATATAAAAAAGAAAACTGAATAATGTCAAGCGATCAATGAGATAATTGTGAAAGAATATATGGACAACTCTTCTCATGAGAATTAAAAAGGTAGCCCCACTCTTTTATTTAATTTATATATTTTAATAATTACGTATGTGTATGAATGAGAAAAAAAAAGATATGTATGATGCCACGAGCGCGTATGCGTAATGATCTCATCTGTATTATCAGATGAATACAATATTGTGTACGTATTGTTAAAATACAAGTACGTATGTGTGTATACATGTACACATACATAACATACCCAGATAGCTAAATCGAACGTCTGCTACAAATTTTATTAGCAAAATGAAAGCAGAAATATAACAGAAAATTAACAGAATATGATGGTAGATTAATAGCAGAAAAATGATATATTCTATTTAAATATGATTACGAAATGACAGATTCTCCTCGATTTCTGTTACATATCTGTTGCAATATTCTGTTTAAGTCTGCTAGCGTATTGCTAAGAACTTTGCTTACTGGGTACATGTATCCATCCTTTGTACGTGTATACTTCTCACGAGGGTCAAAAAGATTGTTCTCATCGCAAGTTTGTCCGGAATGTTGTTCCGCCAGTAGGATTTTATCGTTGTAAGTAACTGATCCAAGTATTCTAGGCATTGCGACCGCGGAAATAGACAAATAAAAAGCTGACGCATGAAGATCAAGTGCCATAGCGCGCTTTGAACGTTGATCTTTCTTCTTATTTTACGAATAATAAATTCGTAAGATTATTGTGCATTAGGGCTCGCAAATAGAGACGACATAGTACATTTTCGTCTTAAACATTCTTTATTGGTTAGCTACTGTTTCATGATACTAAACGTCGTCATTTTCACTATATCTTCATGCGGTTGATAAATGTTTATGTATACATGGATGCTCTTATTTTTAAGGTTTTTATACACAGTAAAGGTGACATATGTATTACCTGCATGTGGTTACGTTGAGACATATTTTGGGTAAAATGTTCCTCGGTTATTTGAGCGCTTTAAGATTTTTATCATTTTTTGCCATTTTTTTATAACTCATTGACAAAGAGGTGCAATGCATTGAAGAAACGTTTGTTACAGTTAAATACATTTTGATACTAGATATAAGCATATTGTTGTAATGGAACGAATATTATAGAACTCTTTAAGAGTATTTTCTAATAAGTTCAAAATCACGTTGATAAAATTTGTACATGTAATTACATTTAGTAAATTTCAATAACTTATTCACACTATGCAAAACTACATAAATAACCGAGAAATGTTAAAGCGTGTTTTTATATACTTTTTATATTTTGTTTTTATCAAACGTGTGTAATATTTATTATATTTATTTCATTTTTATTAATTTTATGTTAGAAACTATGAATTGATGAATGTTCTATTGTTGTATCACATGAAACTGTATATATTTATTATGTGGATCATAATATTATAATGAGTTGATTATTTTCTAATTAAATTTCTGATTAATACTACGAGTTTGATATGAATGTTAACACTCCTCTAGTATCAATGGTAATTACATTATCAATGTAAGAACTTTCAAAATATAAATATATTTCTCATCAATTACAAATACTAACATTACACATCTAATGTAATTAACTGAGATTTAGTAACAAATGTTTAGTATTAATAGAATTCCTTTATGACTCATAAATTATATTATAATATTCATTAATAGATGTTTTCGAGTGCGTATTTTATATATATGAGCAGATAGAAGTCTAATATATCCAAACACTATACTGAAATAGCTGAGAAATATAGTCTCGTATGCTATGCATGAGAGAGTTTATTTTATATGCTTGATTCGTGAAAATGTTTGAGAATCGAATACTAGTCAAATCTGTACCGGGGAAATGTGGAGGGTACGAGTCTTAATACATAATTCGTGAAATTCCACTTCTGTATGGAGGGGGAATATTGACATCCAGATGTTTCACTAGGTAGTGGGAGGAGGTGAAAGTTGACAAGTGGTAACGTAATGTTTGACGGGTGCGGCAGTGGCGGTGATCGGGAAGAGGAGCAGATTTTGAAGTGTCCTCTAAGGAAGTCCTATGAAGCTAATTAGACTAGCGTGTGGCTTGCCGTGTCAACAACGATTAATGTCGACGGGCGACGCATGGGTCAAAGTACTTACAGTGACGGTGACTCAACCGTTGAATGTTGTTGTCCGTGATGTATGTTGTAGTAGTGTGTTGTAGATGTTAGGAGAAGTTGGCGGACGTTTCAGATGCCGTGCACGCTGTCCTAACTGGTGTTTTGCCTGTTTACGCATTATAACAGGTTTGGAATATTTGGGCTAGAGGGGGTTAAGTTGGGCAAAGAGTGTGAGTGTTGCTAAGGGAAGGGAAAGTAGGGCTGATGGGTGGAAAGTGAATAAGCAGATAAAATAGAAGGGTTTCACTTTATGTGAGTATAAGATAGTGAGTAAATAATTTAAATGAATTGGGTACAGGAGTGGATATAAGGATAAATAGCCGTGTATTGGAATGCGGCGCGGATTATAGGTAGGGTTTAAAATATGAATAGTGCAAGAGCATGTTGTTTAAATATATTCTGTTAATGAGGAGTATAGTATAGGAGGAAGAGCACGCGATTAAGTATGATGAGAGGGAGTAGGCATAGACGTCCGGGGAGATCTCCGTTAGAATTTTTTATGTGTGGCAGAAGAAGATAGATTGTGTCATTTACTTAACTGGAAAGCACGTACGTTTAGGAGGAGATGAATGGGCGCATATAAATATATAGAGTGAATTAGCGTTGCCGTAAACCAGTGAATTTTTCGGATGTAATCACTCAATCTCACTCGACTCGTGTGAGTTATTAAGTGTAAAATATATAATAAAAAGTTTTAAACCTCTATAGCTCATATTTATTTTTACCTCATTCTATCGCAAACTACCCTTCATCTGTAATGTTTCTTATTAAATATCTATATATCATTTGTATCACTTGAAGACTCAAATAGAGACGTGAAAGAATTGATCTCGTAAAAATCATTACTGTGTTTAAGATAAAATGGTGTTACTTGATCTAACAATTTCGTTGTCGTCATTAAAGAAAGTGGTGAAAGATAGCATGCATTTTTTTGAGTCCATCCTCTGAACATATACTATAATATATAACAGAGTAATCTTCTATAATTTTGTTTTAGTAATATTTCTTACTTATTGTACTGGCAATAAAAATCCCAGTAATTACCACTTAATTAAATAAATATAGTACTAGAGTGTATATTAATTATAATTTCTAACACCAATTTTGTATTCATATAAGATAAATAATACTCATATAATATATAAATATTATATATATACATAAATCACGTGATAAAACATAAAAATGCGTGGTATCATCAAAAGAATTGTTACAAATTAATTAATAGAAACATAAAGTAACTATACGAGTAGAACCTATATTATATTGTTATTTAATAACGACGGAGCAAACTGTCAAATATAAATGAGCGCACCCATCTAGAATCCATTTACTTCGAACCACCTTAGCTGCGAAAACGTTTGATTGTACAATATCTTGCTCTATATATTATAGCAATATAAAAACTATATTGAAATATTAGGGGGAAAATTATAAGTAGTAATAGTTTTGGTATTTCGAAGTTAATTAAGTCAAGACCAGAGACCATAAGATGTGATAAGCGAAGGGAGATAATGCAAAGTGGATGAATGAGGAGGGCTCAAAGAAGGGTAGTCTCTAGTGAGTGATAGTGAAAGAGTGGATAAGGAATTGTATTAAGAGTAAATGTTGAGAAGACCGACAGAAGTCCATTTCGCAATGAGAATAGTCAGAAGTAGGGGACAGGAATAGAATATATAGTCTTGCACGTAGGATTGCGAAATATACTTTCGTTGGTAGATAATGATGAGTGATGAAGTCATTGAGAGGATTGAATGAAATAGGAATAGATATGAAGAGCTTCTAGCATACCTCTCTGACTATGCGTTAGCAAATTAAGTACAGAGTGACCTCTCGATGTTGTATACGGAAAATATGACGCAAATGCGGTGACGAATGAAACTTCTCACACTTTAACACAACAATGGAGCGCAAAAGTAAAAACAGCTGGAAAAGCAGCCACAGTTTTGGCTATATTATAGACCATACGAGAAATATGACGGATATTTGCGAGTATGATCGATAGAAGATAATTTTAAAGTGAACATATGAAGGAGGGATAGGTAAGATCGGTGTGAAAGAAGGTTTCTCATTTAAGGAAAATTATAATAAGATGCCGGGAAATCTCACCGAATAGCGCGGTATCACGTTCTGATTATCGTCGCACGCTGAGGTGTAGACAAAGCATAATGCTAAAAAGATAGTATTAGGGAATGGATAGAAAGTATTAAATAAAGATAAATGACTATCATGATTATGCTATATTCAATTTCGCTCACGCATTAGTGTCAAGCTAAAGTATGAATAAAAAGATGTGTGTGCAATAAGAACGCTGTTATCATAGAGCGGTTGTGAGAAGTAAAAATTAAGAATTATTTGTCGAGGGAAATTTGAAGGGAGTAATGTACTATTACTTGAGTGGAATAAAACAATAGTTTCTCTCCGAGAGTTTTTGATATTGATTAAGTGTTAAATTGTTAGATGAAGCGTATAAGAATAAGATAAGGCAGATAGAAGGGAGTGACAACGAAAGTGAAGGCGAATTATGAGATGGTTTCAATTGGGAATGACAAGAGTATTACAGAGATACTTAGTACGGGATATAATACGATGTGAAAATGGAGATAGATAAGAGGAATAAATATATATCATAAAAAGACGTATGTGTATTATGCAAGGGAGGGGATAGGGAGGTTAAAAAAGAAATTTATGATAGGAAATTATGTTTTGAGGTGAATAAAGTGCGAAAAAATACAATCACGTGGCGAAATAGTAGGAGTGGATAGTAAGAATATCATGATGTTATTGAGTAGAGAAATATAGGATCTATTACTTGTATGTTAGCAGTTGAAGTTCGGTCGAATCATCGCGTTTCATCGGAGGAATGATATGTATATAGAATCTTAGCCTATATGTATATTGAGTGAAAAGAAATTAATGAAGGGGCAAATTTGAATGAAAGCGAAAAAAAGATTTTGTTACAAAACTGCATCGATATCCACACTGGCGAAGATATAATGTCGACAGTCCTGACAGAGACTAATATTAATAGAAGATGTCGATATGAGTATGATTCATTTACATAGACATAATAAAAGTCTGATTACTAGAAAAAAAAAAACGGAGAATCTATATAATTCTAGAATAAGGTGGCGTGCGCGCGTGATTTTATTATTTGAGTATGATTGGATTATATGTAATCAGTCTAGTAGCAGAGAAATAGAATTCATTTTGTTGGGGTAATTAAGAAATAGAAAAGAATATTAGGGCATAAAGATATAAGAGTACGGAGACTATACGGTAGTATGATAACGAAAAATATGGCTGTATTATCGGAACGCACAATTTTTATTTTTGAGCGTTCACGGGATGAGATTAAGGATAGCTATTTGAATACAAGATAAATGATTTAAAACAATTCATTTGCGATGCACGCTGTCGTAACATACGGGATAGGAATCTGAACGAATTTTATTGACGTATGGATTTGTTTTAAATAATAGGATATTGGTATTAAGTTAACAGCAGGGCATGATCTGGCATGCGCGAGAAGAGATAAATGTGGCAATACGGGTAGGAGGGGGTTGCATGAAATAAAAGAGTAGACAATGAGAGATAAAGAAAATTTCATATAAGTTAGGTAAAGAGAACCGCGATGTAGGTTGCAGAATCTACATATCTCTGTTCTGTCTTCGCTCACGGAGGGAGAAGGGAATAACGTGCTTGGGTAAATGCATCATTGGGAGGCAATCAAACTGCTTGTACAAAACTTGAGGGAATAGCTATTATACGGAAACGTGAGAAGGAAAAGAGATAGAATACGTATCACGAACAGGCTAGCGAGCGTCGCAGCAGAAACGCTAAGACCAGCTTAAAACGGCCGTGAGAGGAGCGAGTAGTGTGTTTCTATATTATTTGCGCATACTTTGTGGGATCAAGATGGTCATCGAAATGTGATGCGAGAGCAAGAAATGGTAGTAGAACGGTTTTATTTAGTGGTGGGCGAGAGACTAAAAGAATGGGCTGGCGTTTGAAATGCCGGGGGTTTCCAGCTACATTGTATAAAAACCGACGCAAACCTGGAGCGATATTTAGAAATCTTGCGTCGTGTGATAACACGATATCTCTCGAGCACACACTCGGCGTGCGTGGTTATTCTGTTAAACGGAAAAGTAGAGACCGAGTTTTTCGACTATAAAAATCGTTACATATCTGTAAAGAGAGGTTTGTTAGCCCCAATAAGTAGATGTCACTCGTGTCTCTTGGATATGCTCGTTATAACGTTCGGTTGCCTCATTATACACAAACGTATATTAGATAATGGGTAGGCCGCAGAAGCGTGGGAGATAAATGGAGTATGGGACTGTGATGGTTATAGACTGTGTAAAGACGCAGAAACAATTCGTGGGTTATAATGTATATCGCAAAGATGAGTGGAGTAGAATTACAGGAGAAAAATAGAGCAGAGGACTGAACACAGGAGATGCTAACAGTACTGAAATTATAGGTGAGGAGAGTGGTGCGCGGAACAAACAGCAAGAGTCGGTTTAAACACAAATAATAGTTATAGGTATGAGTTACAGGAGAAAAAAAGTTTGCTTTATTTAAATATTTTATTTTCGAAATTGTCACCATGTGCAAAGATTTGTGATTTATATAACAGTATTTTTTCGCTCCAAAATAATTTATTTTGATGCGGAGTTTTGCCGCATTAGAAAAAAAAAAAATAGAGATAGACATCGCTCTAGTGACGAATGAGTAATTGGATGAGATGGATTAAATTATGAGTGTATAGTGGCGTAATTCAGAGATAGACGGGATTTTAGTGTTAATAAGAGAAAAAGGAAAAAATTGTTCTTCAAAGAAATGATATTCTTAGTCGAAGTATAAATTCTATAAGCATATCGCGCTCGGAGAGAGTATCTCAATGTATATTCATTACAACAGTGTCGCGGAGAGTGAGCTAGCGGAAAATAGAAACTCAAGAGTGAGATAGTTGTTAATTCTGTAACGAAGATATGGGCAGACGGGTAAATGATAGATTTATTATTTAAGAGAGACAAAATGATATAAGAATTTATATTTAATGGGAGTATCAAAAAGATTGATATAACAATTGCGATGTATTGTAACAAAATATTTGTATTAGATAGATGAGCTTTTATAGCAGAAGAGGATAAAGCTATGTGAGTTTTACCTGTATATTTATATACGCAATGAAAAATTGTACATATAACATTTGTTGTGTGTATTGAAGGTTGTATTCCAAGATTCTGTGTATTAAGCGTGAAGATTGCTTCACTGAACAATTTCTGATTGCTTAAACGTTCATAGTTGCAGAGGGAGGCACGTGGTAAAGCGCAGATTGAGAGTGTCATACACTGGACGGATGGGGCTCAAGGTTACAGAGAAAGGGAGAGCCAGAAAATGTGCAATGGGAAATATCAAAATCAATGGTAAAGATGTGGATTTGATCGTTCGGATTCGTAGAACTGCAGAAATGCATCGTTGGAAAGAAAGTAGCTTGAAAAAAAGAATGGGTATATTCTGTTCGAGAAAAGCATCTAGAGTATAATGGTGGTTAGTGAGATTGGCATTAGTTGAGTTCGAATAGAAGTTGTAGGATAAACTCATAAACACAAGTATCTGATATTCCAGCCGAGAGAACGGAGTACATATATTGAGATGGACGTCTACTGCCGAATATTTCTTAAGCAACTGGGTGTAGAATCAAAAAGCGCTAGAATGTTTTTCTTACACTCCTGAGTGTCGAAAAAGCGAAGCGCTTAACAGCAGAGAGTGACAAAGGTTGTTAATAGTGATATGAGAAAGGACCGAGAAGACGCACAATTTAAGAATCTTATATTCTGAAAGTTTTGAGAGCGCGGGTTTGAGAAATGTACACAGGAGAAGACAAGAAATGTATGATAATATGGAGTACATATCATGATTAAAAATAATCTATGCGTATATGGTAGAATAACACCGGAATACCTCAGGTGATCGTTTACGTGTCATTTGGAAATTAAATCATGGTAAGGGGTATATAACTTAAAGGATAAAATTGTAAATGTATGAGGTTTGTGGGAGTGCAGTTTAAAAGGGTAGAAGAATAGAGGTGTTATGAGCTTAATTAAATATTTATACTCACATGGAGGTTTGAGGAAAATAAAGGAGAAGAGGTAAGCAAAGAAATAAGGACTTTACAAAAAATTAAGTTTCTATAAATGTTTATTTTTATTGAAAATATTTGACATAATTTTTATATTTATATAATAAATAAATAAAATAAAAATAAATCATTTGTGATTCTGTTAAAATAAACAATATAAATAATTTCCCGACAAAAATTCGTAATGTAAAAGCGTTTTATTAATTGATTTTATTTTTTAAAAATACTGTCATAATAAATCGCTTAACGTACTTTTTCCATTTATTTAATATTTCCTTGATTTCTCTTTACTTTTTGCAAAAATTATTAAATAAATTTATACATAAAGTTCTTAGATATTAATAAATTATAAAACAATCAATAATATATACAATGTGTAATTAATAACAAACAAAAATATAATATGTAATTAATAACAATTTTTAACGAGGGTAAAAATTACTTTAGGTGATCATGCTGTGCGTTTGCACAAAGAAAAATGGGGTGAACCAAGTTAATTATATTAATTTTAATTATGAAAGATTTATAATTTCAATATAATGTTAATCATAAATTATCGTGCTCGAAAGATAATAATATTCATTTATTTATTATAAATATTTTAATATTTAATATATATTAAAACGATCGTAAAAATAATACGCATTCACGATTTGTTAAATCAATTCATTTGCAGATTGAAGCTCAGAGGATTTTGGACTGTCAAACTTTAAACAAATGAACCAGGATAGTGTCATTGGTCTTATCAAACGGATTTGTGCCGGACTGTCAAGCCTGAATTAAAATAATGATATTTAGATAGTGTAATTGGATCGTCTCATATCTCGTAATTTTCTTTTTAATGCTTGAACGACAAATTGATGTACAAGACACACATCGATGTAGCCAATTTTCTATTTATTTTATATATCTCATTCAAGACAATGTTTGACATTTTCCTGTTAAAAAAACAATATAAAACTGATTACTTTCAACTGCTCTATGCTTTGTACATAATACGTATTAAAGCGTGAGTTAATATTGAGACAAGTGGCAAACGGTATTGAAGCTGGTCTTCTGGAAAAACGACCCTAAGAACGTCTACTATCGTAGATTATCTATAAATGTTATTCCCACAAATGTAATCTTAAAAATTAAAAATTAATAGGCATCGTTAATTGTACTTTAAAAATAAACTGATATTACAATATCCTTTGTAGAATCCTCTGCCTTTTTCCTTTTGAAAATGCACACCGGCAATCATATACAATATTATTACTACAATAGCTTTTACTATATCTCAATCATTTCATATATATTCAGGATACCTCGTGAGAAAGCATCAAAATTATCTGTTAAGATATAATGACGCACATGCCACGCAATTTATGAATATGTTGAATTGAATGCATATAGAACTTTTTTTCAAATTTATTAGACTGGAAACCGATCAGTGCGTTGTTGATTCACATTACGCACGTGTGCACAATATATCCACAACTAACTATATATTTAACTCATTCTCCGTATTTTGTAATGACATAACTCTGTGAACTTTTAAAGAATATAGAAGTGTGAGATTAAATCAACTCGTTGTAACAAGATCTTCAAAAGTCTGACAGTGAGGTAAGTAACACTAGTCTTCCTGCATCGTTGATGTTCCACTATTATCGCACAGAATATTTTAATCGCGATTAATAAAAATTATTTCTACGCTAGTTTCATATAAGACCTATTTTTATAATACTAATATTTACAAGACGAAAAGTTTTCATACAAATTGTCCAGTTTTTACAAAGATATTATTTTATTAAAAGAATAATAATTTTCACTACACAATGTAATAAAATATAACTTTATAAATTTTTCTTTACTTACAGATGAATTAAATGTTCTACAATGCAAGTAATTATTTATCTTCTAATTACATTTCTGACATTTTCTTCTGGCTATCGATATAGCTTGAAGGATTACTTGAGCCATCAACAAGAACTTTTAAACGTTAAGAATGGTAAGAATTTTTAACACTTTCGACATTTTACGTAATGAAAGAAATAACTGTAAAGATATAATCTCAGCTTAATTGACGTATATTGGTGGCAAATGCAAAAAATGGTCAAGATCGTTTATTTCATTACACATTCTAATTTTTATTTTAGAAACCGACAGTCAAGACAATGCTTTATTATCACGGAATACAGATTCAAAACTACAACAACTCTCTGATCCATCTCGCGGTCAATTCAAATGTTATAAACCAGGCATCTATCCCGATGTATACGACTGCAAAAGATATTATAAGTGTATAATTGAAGACAATGGGCAGAAACAAATTAAATTTCGTCAGATAATTCACACATGCGGTTCTGGAAAAATTTACTCATATATATATGAGAAATGCATGCAAGTTGAAGAAAGTGAAAGGCCAGAGTGCACTATGTCAGGTAATTAATTTATCATCAATTCAAAATAAAATAAACACGTTAAACATAAAAATATCTCTTTCGGAAATATCAAACATTAAATATTCAAATTAATATAGCGAATATAATCGAAAGCAGTTCTCCGTGCTCAATAATTTTTCTAAATAATTTTATAAACATTTATAAGATTATAAGATACCTCGCATGTTTACGGGACTTGAAAGCTTTTTGAGAAGGATTCTAAATGCAATATCACAAAATTGTTAATCAATTTATTATTTTTTAATGCTTACACGCATCTCTACGAACGCCCCTAAACCCGAAAAATTGTAAAGAATATATTGTGAAAAATATCCTAATCAAGATCATATTTTTTGCAATTAATACTTTAAAGTTTTCTCTGAATTAAAAGGATTCGTAGAGATGCGTGTGATCATAAAAAAATAATTAAATTGATTAGCAATTTGATTTCGTGATATTACAATCGCGGTTTTTTTTTAATGCTTATAAATTCATCTAGAAAAATTATTGAGCACTAAGAACTGCTTTCGGCCGATAATGCTATATTCGTTATTTTAATTTGCTGTTACACTTTCCGGTCGTATTAGGATCTATACATATTAAAAACTATACAAAAGCACTTGGAGAACATCAATCTGAAAACGAAGATGAGCAAAACACGTGGGAAGGGTCATATCAACAGCAATTCTCGCTGCATAGATTTATTACTCCGAAATTAGAAGTGAATTGTCAACGGGAAGGGTATACGCCTTCTAGGAATAAAAAGAAGTATTACAGATGCTTTCGTATCCATTCCGGATTTGTAGTATACGAGTTAGAATGCGACAGTGGAACGATATGGGATAATATAAAGCAGACATGCTCAATTCCTCGGGATATATCCGAAAATGATGATTCTAAAAGCGAAGAAGGTAATAGGCATCGCGAAAAGATATTTAGCTCTTCTTTTATCACATATATCACCAACAACATTTTATTTCATTCTTTTTTTGATCTCGTGATAATATCATGTGAAGTTCAAAATGAAGTGAGATAACAATCATTCTGTACGTAGTTTGCTTTAATTTAGGATGACAGATATACACTGACATGACTAATTAGTTATTTAAATAAATATAAAATGATACATACTACGTATTACATAGAATATGATAGAATAATACGGACATGAGTTCAGTATATTAAAAATTAATTTAAAAAAAAAAGAAAGAAAGAAAAAAAGAAAATACAATGATTCATGAATATTCTTATCATATTAATCTTGAGCCAATTTCAATGAAATTAAAACACTCAGTATTCCATTTTTGAAGTATATAAAAATAAACACAATGATATGTAAAAATGTAATATATCAATTCAAAGACAACTGACAAATAACGGTAACAATAATAAAAATACAAAGGCAAACAAAAATAATTAAATCCCTAAAATATTAAAATGAGTGGAAGTATAAATATAAAAAAATTTAAATTTAAAATACAGTTTCAGGCAAAAAATAGGAAACAAAGAAAATTAAAATGTAAAAAAATTTATAATTTTAGGATCGGATTCATCAGAGTCTGAGAGTAGTGAAACTGTAATTAACGAACATAAGAAAAGCAAAAAAAACGGCGAGTCTAAAAGCAAAGCACAGGAAAAAAATAAAGAAAGCAGCAAATGGAAGGAAAATTGGAACGTTAAGGAGAGGAATGAGTCTAGACGCAAACAACACGAAAAGAATAAAGAGAAGAGCAAATGGAGGGAAAATTGGAACAGTAAGGAGAGGAATGAGTCTGGACGCAAAGAACAAAAAAAGAATAAAGAGAACAGCGAAAGTATAGAAAATTGGGACAGTAAGGAGAGGAATGAGTCTAGACGCAAAAAACAGGAAAAAAATAAAGAAAACAGTGAAAGTATAGAAAATTGGGACAGTAAGGAGAGGAATGACTCTGGACGCAAAAAACAGGAAAAGAATAAAGAGAACAGTAAATGGAAGGAAAATTGGAACGGTAAGAAGAGGAATGAGTCTGGACGCAAAGAACAGGAAAAGAATAAAGAGAACAGCGAAAGTACAGAAAATTGGGACAGTAAGGAGAGGAATAAGTCTGGACGCAAAAAACAGGAAAAGAATAAAGAGAACAGCGAAAGTAAGGAAAATTGGAACGGTAAGGAGAGGAATGAGTCTGGACGCAAAGAACAGGAAAAGAATAAAGAGAACAGCGAAAGTATAGAAAATTGGGACAGTAAGGAGAGGAATGAGTCTGGACGCAAAAAACAGGAAAAGAATAAAGAGAACAGCGAAAGTAAGGAAAATTGGAACGGTAAGGAGAGGAATGAGTCTGGACGCAAAGAACAGGAAAAGAATAAAGAGAACAGCGAAAGTATAGAAAATTGGAACAGTAAGGAGAGGAATGAGTCGTCTGGACGCAAAGAACAGGAAAAGAATAAAAAGAACAGCGAAAGTATAGAAAATTGGGACAGTAAGGAGAGGAATGAGTCTGGACGCAAAAAACAGGAAAAGAATAAAGAGAACAGCGAAAGTATAGAAAATTGGGACAGTAAGGAGAGGAATGAGTCTGGACGCAAAAAACAAGAAAAGAATAAAGAAAACAGCGAAAGTATAGAAAATTGGGACAGTAAGGAGAGGAATGAGTCGTCTGGACGCAAAGAACAGGAAAAGAATAAAAAGAACAGCGAAAGTATAGAAAATTGGGACAGTAAGGAGAGGAATGAGTCTGGACGCAAAAAACAGGAAAAGAATAAAGAGAACAGCGAAAGTATAGAAAATTGGGACAGTAAGGAGAGGAATGAGTCTGGACGCAAAAAACAGGAAAAGAATAAAGAGAACAGCGAAAGTATAGAAAATTGGGACAGTAAGGAGAGGAATGAGTCTGGACGCAAAAAACAGGAAAAGAATAAAGAGAACAGCGAAAGTATAGAAAATTGGGACAGTAAGGAGAGGAATGAGTCTGGACGCAAAAAACAGGAAAAGAATAAAGAGAACAGCGAAAGTATAGAAAATTGGGACAGTAAGGAGAGGAATGAGTCTGGACGCAAAAAACAGGAAAAGAATAAAGAGAACAGCGAAAGTATAGAAAATTGGGACAGTAAGGAGAGGAATGAGTCTGGACGCAAAGAACAGGAAAAGAATAAAGAGAACAGCGAAAGTATAGAAAATTGGGACAGTAAGGAGAGGAATGAGTCTGGACGCAAAAAACAGGAAAAGAATAAAGAGAACAGCGAAAGTAAGGAAAATTGGAACGGTAAGGAGAGAAATGAGTCTGGAAGCAAGGAACATAAAAACAGTAAAGAAAGTTCCGAAATTGAAAGAGAAGAACACAAGAACAGTGGAGAAAGCCGCGAGTCTGGAAACATAGAACACGAAAAGAGTAAAGAGAGCAATGAAAGTAAGGAAAATGGCAACAGTAAGGAGAGGAATGAGTCTGGACGCAAAAAACAGAAAAAGAATAAAGAGAACAGCGAAAGTATAGAAAATTGGGACAGTAAGGAGAGGAATGAGTCTGGACGCAAAAAACAAGAAAAGAATAAAGAAAACAGCGAAAGTATAGAAAATTGGGACAGTAAGGAGAGGAATGAGCCTGGACGCAAAAAACAGGAAAAGAATACAGAGAACAGCGAAAGTATAGAAAATTGGGACAGTAAGAAGAGGAATGAGTCTGGACGCAAAAAACAAGAAAAGAATAAAGAAAACAGCGAAAGTATAGAAAATTGGAACGGTAAGGAGAGGAATGAGTCTGGACGCAAAAAACAGGAAAAGAATAAAGAGAACAGCGAAAGTATAGAAAATTGGGACAGTAAGGAGAGGAATGAGTCTAGACGCAAAGAACAGGAAAAGAATAAAGAGAACAGCGAAAGTATAGAAAATTGGGACAGTAACGAGAGGAATGAGTCTGGACGCAAAAAACAGGAAAAGAATAAAGAGAACAGCGAAAGTAAGGAAAATTGGAACGGTAAGGAGAGAAATGAGTCTGGAAGCAAGGAACATAAAAACAGTAAAGAAAGTTCCGAAACTGAAAGAGAAGAACACAAGAACAGTGGAGAAAGCCGCGAGTCTGGAAACATAGAACACGAAAAGAGTAAAGAGAGCAATGAAAGTAAGGAAAATGGCAACAGTAAGGAGAGAAATGAATCTGGAAGCAAAAAACAAAAAAAGAATAAAGAAAACAGCGAAAGTATAGAAAATTGGGACAGTAAGGAGAGGAATGAGTCTAGACGCAAAAAACAAGAAAAGAATAAAGAAAACAGCGAAAGTATAGAAAATTGGGACAGTAAGGAGAGGAATGAGTCTAGACGCAAAAAACAAAAAAAGAATAAAGAAAACAGCGAAAGTATAGAAAATTGGGACAGTAAGGAGAGGAATGAGTCTGGACGCAAAAAACAAGAAAAGAATAAAGAAAACAGCGAAAGTATAGAAAATTGGGACAGTAAGGAGAGGAATGAGTCTAGACGCAAAAAACAAGAAAAGAATAAAGAAAACAGCGAAAGTATAGAAAATTGGAACGATAAGGAGAGGAATGAGTCTGGAAGCAAGGAACATAAAAACAGTAAAGAAAGTTCCGAAACTGAAAGAGAAGAACACAAGAACAGTGGAGAAAGCCGCGAGTCTGGAAACATAGAACACGAAAAGAGTAAAGAGAGCAATGAAAGTAAGGAAAATGGCAACAGTAAGGAGAGAAATGAATCTGGAAGCAAAAAACAAAAAAAGAATAAAGAAAACAGCGAAAGTATAGAAAATTGGGACAGTAAGGAGAGGAATGAGTCTGGACGCAAAAAACAAGAAAAGAATAAAGAAAACAGCGAAAGTATAGAAAATTGGAACAGTAAGGAGAGGAATGAGTCTGGAAGCAAGGAACATAAAAACAGTAAAGAAAGTTCCGAAACTGAAAGAGAAGAACACAAGAACAGTGGAGAAAGCCGCGAGTCTGGAAACATAGAACACGAAAAGAGTAAAGAGAGCAATGAAAGTAAGGAAAATGGCAACAGTAAGGAGAGAAATGAATCTGGAAGCAAAAAACAAAAAAAGAATAAAGAAAACAGCGAAAGTATAGAAAATTGGGACAGTAAGGAGAGGAATGAGTCTGGACGCAAAAAACAAAAAAAGAATAAAGAAAACAGCGAAAGTATAGAAAATTGGGACAGTAAGGAGAGGAATGAGTCTAGACGCAAAAAACAAGAAAAGAATAAAGAAAACAGCGAAAGTATAGAAAATTGGGACAGTAAGGAGAGGAATGAGTCTAGACGCAAAAAACAAGAAAAGAATAAAGAAAACAGCGAAAGTATAGAAAATTGGAACGATAAGGAGAGGAATGAGTCTGGAAGCAAGGAACATAAAAACAGTAAAGAAAGTTCCGAAACTGAAAGAGAAGAACACAAGAACAGTGGAGAAAGCCGCGAGTCTGGAAACATAGAACACGAAAAGAGTAAAGAGAGCAATGAAAGTAAGGAAAATGGCAACAGTAAGGAGAGAAATGAATCTGGAAGCAAAAAACAAAAAAAGAATAAAGAAAACAGCGAAAGTATAGAAAATTGGGACAGTAAGGAGAGGAATGAGTCTGGACGCAAAAAACAAGAAAAGAATAAAGAAAACAGCGAAAGTATAGAAAATTGGAACGATAAGGAGAGGAATGAGTCTGGAAGCAAGGAACATAAAAACAGTAAAGAAAGTTCCGAAACTGAAAGAGAAGAACACAAGAACAGTGGAGAAAGCCGCGAGTCTGGAAACATAGAACACGAAAAGAGTAAAGAGAGCAATGAAAGTAAGGAAAATGGCAACAGTAAGGAGAGAAATGAATCTGGAAGCAAAAAACAAAAAAAGAATAAAGAAAACAGCGAAAGTATAGAAAATTGGGACAGTAAGGAGAGGAATGAGTCTGGACGCAAAAAACAAGAAAAGAATAAAGAAAACAGCGAAAGTATAGAAAATTGGGACAGTAAGGAGAGGAATGAGTCTAGACGCAAAAAACAAGAAAAGAATAAAGAAAACAGCGAAAGTATAGAAAATTGGAACAGTAAGGAGAGGAATGAGTCTGGACGCAAAAAACAAGAAAAGAATAAAGAAAGCAGCGAAAGTATAGAAAATTGGAACAGTAAGGAGAGAAATGAGTCTGGAAGCAAAGAACATAAAAACAGTAAAGAAAGTTCCGAAACTGAAAGAGAAGAACACAAGAACAGTGGAGAAAGCCGCGATTCTGGAAACATAGAACACGAAAAGAGTAAAGAGAGCAATGAAAGTAAGGAAAATGGCAACAGTAAGGAGAGAAATGAATCTGGAAGCAAAAAACATAAGAATAGTAAAGAAAGTGCCGAAACTGAAAGTGAAGAACACAAGAACAGTGGAGAAAGAAATGAGTCTGGAAGCAAAGAACATAAAAACAGTAAAGAAAGTTCCGAAACTGAAACAGAAGAACACAAGAACAGTTTAGAAAGCCGCGAGTCTGGAAACATAGAACACGAAAAGAGTAAAGAGAGCAATGAAAGTAAGGAAAATGGCAACAGTAAGGAGAGAAATGAATCTGGAAGCAAAAAACATAAGAATAGTAAAGAAAGTGCCGAAACTGAAAGTGAAGAACACAAGAACAGTGGAGAAAGAAATGAGTCTGGAAGCAAAGAACATAAAAACAGTAAAGAAAGTTCCGAAACTGAAACAGAAGAACACAAGAACAGTTTAGAAAGCCGCGAGTCTGGAAACATAGAACACGAAAAGAGTAAAGAGAGCAATGAAAGTAAGGAAAATGGCAACAGTAAGGAGAGAAATGAATCTGGAAGCAAAAAACATAAGAATAGTAAAGAAAGTGCCGAAACTGAAAGTGAAGAACACAAGAACAGTGGAGAAAGAAATGAGTCTGGAAGCAAAGAACATAAAAACAGTAAAGAAAGTTCCGAAACTGAAACAGAAGAACACAAGAACAGTTTAGAAAGCCGCGAGTCTGGAAACATAGAACACGAAAAGAGTAAAGAGAGCAATGAAAGTAAGGAAAATGGCAACAGTAAGGAGAGAAATGAATCTGGAAGCAAAAAACATAAGAATAGTAAAGAAAGTGCCGAAACTGAAAGTGAAGAACACAAGAACAGTGGAGAAAGAAATGAGTCTGGAAGCAAAGAACATAAAAACAGTAAAGAAAGTTCCGAAACTGAAACAGAAGAACACAAGAACAGTTTAGAAAGCCGCGAGTCTGGAAACATAGAACACGAAAAGAGTAAAGAGAGCAATGAAAGTAAGGAAAATGGCAACAGTAAGGAGAGAAATGAATCTGGAAGCAAAAAACATAAGAATAGTAAAGAAAGTGCCGAAACTGAAAGTGAAGAACACAAGAACAGTGGAGAAAGAAATGAGTCTGGAAGCAAAGAACATAAAAACAGTAAAGAAAGTTCCGAAACTGAAACAGAAGAACACAAGAACAGTTTAGAAAGCCGCGAGTCTGGAAACATAGAACACGAAAAGAGTAAAGAGAGCAATGAAAGTAAGGAAAATGGCAACAGTAAGGAGAGAAATGAATCTGGAAGCAAAAAACATAAGAATAGTAAAGAAAGTGCCGAAACTGAAAGTGAAGAACACAAGAACAGTGGAGAAAGAAATGAGTCTGGAAGCAAAGAACATAAAAACAGTAAAGAAAGTTCCGAAACTGAAACAGAAGAACACAAGAACAGTTTAGAAAGCCGCGAGTCTGGAAACATAGAACACGAAAAGAGTAAAGAGAGCAATGAAAGTAAGGAAAATGGCAACAGTAAGGAGAGAAATGAATCTGGAAGCAAAAAACATAAGAATAGTAAAGAAAGTGCCGAAACTGAAAGTGAAGAACACAAGAACAGTGGAGAAAGAAATGAGTCTGGAAGCAAAGAACATAAAAACAGTAAAGAAAGTTCCGAAACTGAAACAGAAGAACACAAGAACAGTTTAGAAAGCCGCGAGTCTGGAAACATAGAACACGAAAAGAGTAAAGAGAGCAATGAAAGTAAGGAAAATGGCAACAGTAAGGAGAGAAATGAATCTGGAAGCAAAAAACATAAGAATAGTAAAGAAAGTGCCGAAACTGAAAGTGAAGAACACAAGAACAGTGGAGAAAGAAATGAGTCTGGAAGCAAAGAACATAAAAACAGTAAAGAAAGTTCCGAAACTGAAACAGAAGAACACAAGAACAGTTTAGAAAGCCGCGAGTCTGGAAACATAGAACACGAAAAGAGTAAAGAGAGCAATGAAAGTAAGGAAAATGGCAACAGTAAGGAGAGAAATGAAGCTGGAAGCAAAAAACATAAGAATAGTAAAGAAAGTGCCGAAACTGAAAGTGAAGAACACAAGAACAGTGGAGAAAGCAACGAGTCTGGAAACAAAGAACAGGAAAAGAATAAAGAGAGCAGCAAAAATAAAGAAAAAGGCAACAGTAAGGAGAGAAATGAGTCTGGAAGCAAAGAACATAAGAACAGTAAAGAAAGTGGCGAAACTGAAAGTGAGGAACACGAGAACAATAGAGAAATCGGAGAGTCTGGAAGCAAGTCCGAAAGCAAAGAACATGAAAACAGTAGAGAAAACAAATCCCGAAGCAGAGGAGATAGCAAGAGTGAAAGAAGCAGTGAGTCCGAAAGCAAAGAAAATGGCAAGAGCCTCGAAAGCAGCGATAGTAAAGAAAATAAAAAGGAGACAAAGGAGAAGGAGGATACTAATGAAAAGCAGACTACCCCTGATTTTCCAACTTCTACGGAGTTGCCGATAATATGTACTACTCCTACTGTACTTAATTGTCCTATTGGAAATTTGACTGGCGATCAAATAGCTCTGGTTTGTCCCACTGGTTTCCGACGTCATCCGAAATATTGCAATCTTTTCTATCAATGTACAACAGTAGACAAAGTGGGCGCTAAAGTTGTCGTATTTATTTGTCCGAAAAACAGAATTTTTGATGATAGAAAAGTACAATGTGTACAAGAAAATACCATTCACAAATGTAATCCTGAATATGGTTGTAAACGTTTTAACTCTTTCACTGAAGATACACTAAAATCACTTGTAAGTATTATATGATATTAGGGTTAGTATTTTTATTTCCTTTTGTATGTTCTAATTTATTGAGAATTTTAAAAATAATTACATATGATTCAGTAACAGCTATGTGAACTATGAAATTAATGTATTCAATTTTATAAAATTGTTTAATTTTATAATACAGTTTTTAAATATATTTTTTATTTGTGTATAGTTCTAGTAAGATACATATCTATTTAAAAAATTACTCATTGTCAATTCTAATTAAATTTGAAAAGAACATCCTGTTTAATTTAAAAAATTTTAAATTTTATATATGGTTTAATTACTTTTTAGTTATGATTTAATTGTAATATTGTTATCAATATGATAAAATTAAAATTTGAAATATATGTAAAATCTAATTAATAACTTGACTTTTAATTAAATGCAGTTGTAAGAATGATCAAATTTAGAATTAGAAAAGTGAATATAATGTAATTTAAAAATCTCGTTTTATTTGTAATAATTAACAATTTTTAAATCTGCTTATAGTTATATTTATAAGATTTATGTTTAACTCTTTTTCAGATAAGAGCTCCAACGAGAAAATTATGTCCAAGAGAAGGTGATTTTCCTTATGATAAGGGTTCTTCGAATGCATACTATAAATGCAAGCGCAATGTACATGGCGTAATTGAAGGATATCTCCTTAAGTGTCCAGATGGACGAATATTTTCAAGCTTTTCAAGACGTTGTGAACGTATTGATGATCCAATGTGCAAAGTATCTTGCAAACATACAAACAGTAACAAAATAAAAGTAGAAAGACCTATTATTTGGCCCGTTAAAACGAATACAAATGACAAAATAGATATTAGCATACATAACGCGCCATCTAATGGGGTGTATGTAACTTATCAACAAATGTATTACGTTGGTCTTACACCAGCTCCACCATATTACTAAAGAGATGAACATTATCATCGCAAAAAATAAATTGATTTCTATAATGTACTTTTAAGTAATTAATGCAATAAAATAATTCTTATACAAGAAATCATTTTGATAATTTAAAAACGTGAGCCCTTGTATTCATTCCTCTTGTGCTATTTAATATTTTTCTTAAAGAGTTTAAAATCGTTTTTATGTTTCATACTAAAAAAAATATTTATTATTTGATAATGTATGCAAAACAGAAAAACTATATTTAGTTATATGAGAAACTCTCGAACAGATATATTGATTTTGTAAGACTATATATATTTTATATATTTTCTATAAAAATGATCAATATATTTATATGAGTTTATTAAATATAGATAGATATAGATTTATTCTTCAAACTTTACATAATAGCCAAGGAGAGACTTGGTTTACAATTAGCCTTAAACCACATTCATCCATCCATACCTTAATCGTCCGCAATAATCTGCCCTATACGCTATACGTTATACATTCTCCTGCTTTATTTTACAGATTCCTTATCCTGCTGACTTATCCTAGGTTCTAAAGTCTATTAAATATAAAAATAGCTATTATTAAACGCGAGGATAAATTTCTCTTAGCTGTTTTGTTTTTTGCATTTTTTTATTTAAATACGAAAAAAATATCGACAAATATTATTATGATTAATTTGATGTACCGATGATCATCTTTTTCATTTCTTGATAAGAATTATATAGAAATCTGTAATTTTTCGATAGTAAAACGAAGACTACATAGATAAGCTAAAACCTTCGTGCAGTTATCTTCAGTGAAACATTTGGTCGAAACAGTCGATAATATCAATATTTTTCAGTTATATCCAAGTTTCTCTAGTCCCTTTTCATAATTATTAAAAAATTGCCAACAACCGATCATATTTAATAATATCTCATTGCTAAAATAGAGACAATGACAAAAATAATGCAATTGAGAAGAAGAATCAGTCAATCAAGCGACATCAAGTGACAAGAGCCCAAACTTTCATATTTCTTCGTTAACCGTGTCTGTCGATTATATGAACCTTTATTTTACCTAAAGTAATAGAAAAAACTTATTTCGAACAATTGATTACTTTACGATCTTTACGCAGAAGGTAATAGAAAACTTTTCATCTATGTAATTCACATATATATCTTCGTAAAAAGCAGATTAGATTTTTTCAAAATACAATTTATTTTAATTCACAAAGAAAACATGTTCTTCTAAAAATTTATGTAATCTATTACGTAAATTGTTATATAAATTTTTTTGCGCTTCAGTCTCAGGTGTTTGCGCATCGATGGCGCAAAAAGAAAGGAAAAAATTGACGAGCACACGCTACAAGCAATGAGAGCATCACTTGAGGTATACAAAGCAGCGTAAAATTCACCCTTTACGAAACGAGTGCAGCGCACGTAAAGTTGTTACAGGCAAACTATTTGATTAATTATATCGGTATCGATATTGAAAAGGAAATCATGTATGTTTTATGTAAGAGAAGAACGTATCGATACGTTTAAACGTATCGCTTTCAACATTAATTCTACGTGTGTTAACCGTCTAACGATAGTTTTCGTTGCATCTAAATTTTCAATTAATTATACGTGAAGACGTACGCAGTAAACGGGAAAGGAACTTTGAATTTTGGATAAATAAAATTCCGTGTCGACAAAGCAAATTGTTACGAAAACGATATCGATGTAGCGCAAGCGTTCGCGGAAGGAGGGCGGCTCCGCCGGTTCTGTAGCGCGTCGCGACGCGGCGCGTCGCGGCGCGGAAAAGCTCGAAGCGGCGAATTTAGTGTCGCGACGGGGGAGCACGAGGAGGCGGCCGCGAGCCGCACGGTACGGGACTCCCAATCAATACGGCCGTCGCGCGAACGCGACGGCGACGGAAGCGAGAGAGGTCCGCGCGCGCTCCGGCTCCACTCCGCGCAGCCGAGCTCTCCTCAGTCGGACGCACGCTCGCGTCGGCAGCTCGTGCGTCGGTTCCGCGCGCGCGAGACATACGTCCACCCGCACTACGTAAGCGCGCACCCCCGGCCCGGCGGCGCGGCGCGGCGCGGCGTGGCGCGGCACAGGGATCGCACCCTGGAAAGGTGGAGTAGCGTCTCGGGCGGCAAAATGGCGGCCGCGGTAAGAAACAAATGATTAGGGTTGGCGAACGGCCGTGCTGAGAGACACGCCAAGGCCGACCAAGGTACCTCTCTGTCTCTTTCTCTCTCTCTCTCTCTCTCTTTCTCTCCGGTGGCTCCTCCCGTTCGCGAGCGACCACCGGGGCGTAATATCCGGCGCTGGACGACGTCACGAGGGTGGAAGATCGCGCGCGCGGCGAGCGCGACGCGCGCCACCCCCTGGGCGAGAGAGCCTCGGCGGCGGCAGCGGCGGCGGAGGAGGAGGAGGAGGATCGCCACCCCGACACGACTTTCGAGTCACGAGGGTGGCCACCACATGAGGGTTCGTCGCGGGACGCTGGTCGCGTGCGGGCTCGTTGACGTGTGAGCGTGATTCGATTATCGATCACGGGATCCACCGCCGGTGGTGACGGCGGCGGTACGAAGAAGCGCGCAGGGCGCGAGAATGCTCGCGGGAGAAGCGACGTGGAATCCGACCGCGACGAGGCACGGAGTCGGGACTGCGGGAAACGGTGCCGGTTCGATAGATTGATGGACCTGCCGACGGGAATCCCGATTGCGTCGCAACCATGCATCTGCATTTCGAGAAGAACAACAACGCCAAGTGCGACTGCAATATCTTGTCGCTCAGCTGGATGGGAAAAGTGCCGGACGAGTCGCCGGAGGTAACGATTATTTCGAGTAGACGCGATAATATTGTAGCGATCGACGATAGAGAACACGATTAATTAAGTAATCTAAAGTGCATCAACACACCCATTACTTTTTCTCTTTTTTTATGGTTATCGTTCATCTGCCTGCCGTTTTTACTCCTTGATCGCGTGAGAGGCTGTTCTCGTTAGCACGCTGATCGATATACAAATGGTCCAAAAATTTGTCCGAAGGCCGAATTACCGCGAGCAAGAGGCCGTACGCTATTCGACGATTTCCATGCGCATTAGATTTCATCCGAGATAAAATCAACGCTCCTCTCCGCATTTGATCGAGCGAATGCAGCGGGCTAAAAATACACTTTATCGCGCCATTTGGTATTCCGCAAGTCATGAAATAAAACAGGTCGCTACTCACGTACAATCGTTAATAATACGGATAAATTTATTAGAGCACGAGATGTTCGAGGTGACGATAGGCGCACTGATATACTGCAAATCACCGAACAGGTTTTTACGCGCGCGTTAACGCGCGTCGCATCGATGGACCCTCGATCTAAAAGCGAACGTTCAGCTCCGGGGTGTTCCGGCCTCAGCTCCTCTCCAGCGAATTTTTAGATCGTCGAGATTGTCCATAGTTATTTTTGTATAACTCCTGACTCTGACGCTGACTCCCCCCCGTCGAAGAAAATCTAACTTGAGAAGATACGTCTGTCAATATTCGTCAATTCCAAGAGATCCACCGTCGAAAAAGACGCTTCAATTTTTTATCAATTCGACGGTCAATTTCTATTTTGCACGACACGATACGCCGCGGCAGCAGAGGCGGCTTTTATAGGTTTCGAACTTGAGAAAAGGTGGGAAAACAAGTGGGACGGTGGGTGGGAAATTGAAAACGTTAACGGGGCCAGCCGGCGCTGCGGTAAAACAGCATACAGATGTGAATAAAAACGAAGCTGCCACACTTTGACATGTACACTTCGGCCGCTGTCGCACTTCACGGCGCGGACGACAGCAGATAAAACTTTTGCTCGTGCGAGTCGCGCCGTAACGAGCGTGAAATTAATTTATCCCGCCTCACGTGAGACAACTGAAGCAGCCGAGTCCGGTTTATTCAGGGTTGGCTAAAATCATTTGTAATAAAATCTGACGCCTGCGGATGACGGTTGAAAGACCGTGCGACCGACGACGATATAACACTAATAACGAATACCGATGATCGTGCACGACGCGCATATAAAAATATAGACGTCACTCCGCTTACCAAATAAAATAAGCAAACATAGTATCATAATGTAGACCGTAACATGTAGGATGATCGTTAACTCTCTCTTCGTGCAGCTCGAGACGTTGTAATCCCGCGGTTGTATAATTAATCAGTTTACTATATCTTGATGTGTTTCTTCAGGATTCGCTGTGCACGTGAAAATAGACTCTCCGATTATCAAATAAAATGAACAAACATAACGTGGGATACTCGTTAACTCTCTTCGTGCAGCTCGAAGATGTAGTAATTAATCAGTAAAATAGTGTAAATACACGGAACACATCGCGGAGCTAAATGTTCGCTTTGAGGTCAAAAGTTGTGTCAGTACGGTGTTAACGCGTGTAAACCGTTTATTCAGTGATTTGCAGAGACTCTTCTTAGCCACAGCGTATATCCTTTACAGTATTTCAAAGGGGAAGGACGAGGTAGAAAGGGGGTCTTATTGGCATCATTATCGTAATAGATGCTCGTTAGCATCAGCATTAAACTGATTATCGTTTTAATATTGTGATATCACTATTCTAGTTCAGCTTGAGAATTATGTTTCAAGACCGAAGGTAATGGCGCACAGCTTGAAGAATTAAAAGAGGTATATAAAATTACGTAAGAAATATTGTTATGACGTTCGTTGGTATTCACTAAATTTTAATTATGTTGTATACACGTATTATGATCTTGTCTCAATTATTGTAATTAATCAATTCATTATATCTTTTATATCTTGATTACATTACAATCTTGATTAAATTACATTTCTATCTTGACACATTCTTCAGAATTAATCGTAACGGGTGGACCATAGAATTTCATATCGGAAGCTCAAGGTCGTTAATATATGCGGATCGCATTTACGATCAAGTAAATATATCTGACAGAGATCCCGATGGTTTTCGGGACCGCAAGGAGTCTCCGTAGGTTAATAACGCCGTACAGAACCGCAGGACCGCATCAAAACGGCCACAACGGAGATTGGAATCCGTCAGGGCGAGGCGTGCACGTCGCAAGAGCGTGTGGAGGGTGTCGCGAGAGTGAAGAGTTTCACGGGAGAGTTGCTGCGAATTGTATAAGTTGACTCGATGGCGAAAATGAAGCTTGGTGTCTCGAGTGGATCTTTTCACGCGAGCCAACTAACGAGTGCCCAAGTTTCCTAGTGACGGGTTTTGCTCCGCCCCGTTTACATCACCATCGAGAAGCACGGACTGGTGTAGACGCGAGATACGATGCGTCCTCCACACACGAGGGTGGGTGCGAACGCGAAATTTCTCTCTGTACCGAGGTGCAGTAGCGTCTGTCGATTCGAATAAAGAAAGGCTCTAATTTACTTTGAGTTTCTCAATGATTTTAATTGCCAGTATAAAATAATCCCCAGATAGCACAGAATGTTCTATGAACGTTCTATGAACATCCGAATATCCATAGAGCATTCATAGACATCTATAGAATAGAACGTTGTGTGCTATCTGGGGGATGTTCGTAGTTCGCAGTCATATAATATAAGCGCTCTCTCTCTCTCTCTCTCACTCTCGACCGTTTGTAACGAGCTTCTGTCTCGACGATCAGTTTGTACTTTCCCAATATGTGTGTGCACGCAAACAAACGGGAATTAATCTGACTAGCGAACTCGGACGCCCGAACAGGATGCAATCGATCAGAATTAATTACGACGGTCGTACTTCTCGATGGACGAGCACACCTCATCTCGCGTCGTATAATTCATCGTCGGAGACCAATCTACGATCGGCGATTCAACGGAAGCCGACCCTCGCGATGAAAATGCTTGTAGAAGTGGGGCGGCTCAATTACTGGAAAAATAATCGACTTATAGCGGAGCGAAATTCGATTGAGTCACTCGAGTCAGCTCCCCCCCCCCCCCCCAGGGAATTCGATCAGTGCGCTGCCCATTATTTTCCCGTTGTTAACTACCGATCGTCATCTTCGCGAGAGATCGCGCGATCCACTGTAAAACGCCTCGGTATCCCCCTAGGTTTGTACACAACGGCCGTCTCGTGGAAAATGTCTGAGAGCTATTACATAGTATAAATTTTAGATGGCTCCGTAAAAGGCCGCTGGAGATAAATGATGGTCCATTAGAAAGGACGGGCGCGTTACGGACGGCTATTCTCAACTTGCGCCACGATCAAGTGGGATTTTCTTGCTGCTCCATTGTGCAGTGGGAAAAATTCTGTGGCCGGTTCCTCATCGGTCGGAGAACGACGAGGTCTCGAGCGTCGCGTCGTTTCGGCGCGCTCTGCTGCTACCCGCGCGAGAATTGGGATGCTTTTTAACGCGGGTCCCGTCTCGGTGTCGCATTTGCGCGACATCGAGATAATCCAGCCGCGTCATACGTCTCCATTATATTCTAGTATTGTGAATCGCATTTGAATCGATAACGTCATTATTGAGAGCCGTTACGCTGCTACTACTACGGCCATTGTTCGCCGGTAAATTCTATCGAAGCGTTTCGAGAAAGCGAACGCTACGGCTATTCTCTCCGTCTCTCTATTTCTTTCCATCCATCTCTCTTTCTCTCTTTTAATGCTCCGCGTGCTGTTAGTCGCAGCACAAAAAATCCCGGCGAGCCGCTCGCTCGCTCGCTCGCTCGCTCGCCCGTTCCGCAAGGCGCGTCTTCGCGCAACATCGATTTCCACCGAGCCCTCTCTATTTTCCGCGGATTGCTCTCAACATGTTTGCGAAGATTGGATTACCGCTGATTTCTCTTCCTACGTTCCCGCCGTGCCCTCTTCCACTATTGTCATATCTCTGTGACTCGCAAAAAAAAGGAAAGGGAAAAACCACCCTCGGTGCTCATCGATCACAGCACGTGGAACGTTTCTCACCGGCCGGCGCGCAGCAACGACGGAAATCCGACGCAATTTTGCGGGCTACACTACCATACGCAAGCGGAACGACGTCGACGTCGTGTCCGGACATTAGCGCTGTCAGCGAGGATCCATTCACGAGCGAGGATATGAAGGAGGAATATTATCTCAGAATTTAATCGCGGCGTCTTCGACTTTCATCACAATATCGAATAGCTATTGGAGAAGTTCGCTAATAAACTATCAAATTTTTTTCGCCTTTCCGCTCATTTCGTTCGTTACGAAGCGTTCAGACGGTTTTTGTTACAGCACGGCTCTAATAATCCATCTTCGTACCTCATTTCATCGTTATCTACCTTACAAAAGGCTATCTCGCAAAACATCTTCATTAGATCGTACTTTAATTACATCCAGCCCAGTACGGGCAGCGTACGCGAACTTGTCTATCGCGAAGCACGCGTGTGCGAACCATTACGACTACAGTATAATTCAATTTAAAATTTTAATGAAACTATAATACAGTTTACGCTTACGGGGCTATCCCGTGGCGCAATATTTCAAGAAAAACTTCATCGCGGATAAGAAAGGAAGAATGCTGTTCCACCGTGAATTGAAGGTCTTGATAGAATCGTGTGAAAAGTTTCGAGAGCTACGGAGATATATCTTTTTTAGGGATGTCTTGTTATTTCTCTTCTTGATATTGCGTAAAGAAATGACACGAATTCTCTTTTCTCTTGCATTCTTTTCTAATAGAAAATGGATTGTTAATTATTCCGAATGTCTTTTCAGAATAATATATTGCAGTAAATTAGAGGGATGGGAACCAGTCGGTCGATGGGACAAATGCCAAAGGGGACGCAAATTATCTGGATTGAATATTTCCTGTATTTGTGCGATTGTTTCCTCTGCCAAATCTAGTAGTCTGCTGCAGTCCAGCATATAGAAATGTCATCTTAATTTTTAAATCAAGAAACGGCCAACTACGGTCAGAGCGGATCTCAAGTGTTTAAATAGATAATAATTTCAAAGGGATTTTCTAGTATACATATTTTCTAACTCCCCGAATAGCGCGCCGCATATCCGTCGATCTTGAAATGCTCTTAAATCAGGGAAGTAATATCACAATATTAAGTTGCTAATAAATTTAATAATATTGATGCTAACAAGGATCCAGAAAAATTGTAAAGAATTTGTTGCGAATATTACCTCAGCCAAAGACTGAACTTGGATCTCCCTACATTCCATGCGGGCGTCTTACTCAGTTCGACCACCGAGGTATATGGTAGAACCAGCCAAGACGCCCGCACAGAATGTAGGGAGGGATCCAGGGTCAAACCTTGAGATAATAAAAACGTGTTATATACCCTTACAGCGGGTCTTATAGGTACATTAATTATTGATCTTAAATTTATTATTACGTCGCGCAAATCTTTCGTAACGATTTTTTTTTCGGAGAAAGCTTAACGTGTCAAGCATTAGATGAACTCGATATTAAATATAGCGCGACTATTTCGATATTGCTTCTTCTAAGGGTTCTGGACCGTCTTCAGTAATTACGCCTATATATATATATATATATATATATATATATATATATATATATATATATAATGCGCCTGAGAGAGAAACCCTTTCATTATTGAAACCCCTTGCTACCTATGTTGTCACGTTTAAGTTAGAAACGTTACGTGTCAACGACTAGTAATAGAGTTCGAGTAAGCATTTTCGATGTCAGATGGAACGACATTGCGCTTCCCTGACATCGAAGGATCCAGCAGCCGATCGTATGACAATTAATCTGCCTGATTATTCATAGCGATCAATACTTCTTCTATACTTAGACAAACGTAACGCATTCTAATTAACCTCCGTGATCAAACTGCGTGAGATGAATAATGAATCAGCTTTAGAAAATAGTTTTAGGAAACGTCGTGATAGCGTGATAAGATAATTACCAGATCATTTATTTGCAAATTCAAGCGATAATTTTATTCCGCCCATTAACTTGAGCGCCCGTATTTTTAAAAAGGTCGCGGCGTTCGACACGGAACAGCTCTTTCCGGTCCCATCATTTGCGCCGTACAAATTTCGAAATAACCGTGATATTTATCGTGATTGACGCCGCCTCTTGAGGGAATCGTTAAAAAATCTCGACGCTAAACTCCTAGCGCCATAAATCACGAGCATGACACACGTTTCTATGCGCGCTACACCGCGAAAGAGTAACTAACGTTCTCCTTTTATTTACCAGGACGAAGGATGGCAGCTCGATCGTATAAATTACTACCAGGAAGGATGGTTAGCCACCGGCAACGCCCGCGGCTTGGTTGGAGTGACTTTTACCACGTCGCATTGTCGCACTAGAGCCGCGGAACTTCCACTCAGGGCGAATTACAACCTCCGGGGGCACCGTAGCGAAGCAAGTATCGCCTTTCCTTTAACTTCTTGTCACCCGAATCGCTCGAGTCGTCCGAACGAAACCGACATTTAATTTCTTCCTCCGGGTCTTCCCTACCTCAGTGTCAATAGCGCTTACAGAGCGAGCATTTCCACAGCTTCCCTCACTATGAGGTCACTATGCTATATATTTCCGTTTGCTTGATATGATAATCAGGGGAGACCGGGACACCATAAGCTACGAAAATTTCAAATTTCAAAAGTACTTTTAAATAAAAGATTTTTTGTCTCATTTTTTAAACATTATATAATTAAAAAATTTTTAAGCCGGTTATTTTTTTTTAAATTCATTGAATATATGTTGTAAAAATAGATTGGTCTTTGAGAAAGAAATAACACATTTTTTTAAGAAATAATCCAAGGCACTACGGGCCAGTCACTGCGATACTATAGATCACAAACTCGTACACACAAAAAGTAGATTTATTCAAGAAATACAGTGACAAAAGTTGAAGAGGAATTTTAATTAACTTATACGTCCTTAGTACAGTCGCTTAATACAATAAAATACGATTATTAATAATAATTAGATTAAAAACTGTAACTAGACTAAATAAAATAGAAAATCTATAAACAAAAGTATATTGATCAGTGAATGGTATTGAGGCAAGAAATAGCCAAGAATTCTGGAGGAAAATTTCTGAGGGAAAAATATAATTACTTTCTCGAGACTACATACCTTTGATAGATTTTCTCCTATATGTTCGTTTATATCCTATATGTTATTTGTTTGACTTCAATACGGCTCGGCCCGGATATCCAATCCAAAACAGCTTTTGGCCATAATTAGCGACCGGGGTTCAGATATAGATATCTGTATATATGACCCATGACATTCCAGTTTTGGGTGACCCGTCGTGCCTCGATTACATTTAATATAGAAAACGGTGAAACGTAATAAAAAATAAATGCTAGATGATTATCTATAGTGTAGTAAGATGAAAAATAGCACACAGAAACTTGCATCTCGCTTGTAATATGCGCGTTTTTTTATTAAAAAATAATATTGAAACTTTTTTAAATGATTAAAAAATTACTTTCGCACCACGAAAACCATTAACGGCACGCGCGCCCCTCAAACCACAGAGTTTAAACGTTGCCTAGATATGAAGTATGGGTAACAATCGTATAATGCCACAATTGTAACGGTCTAAACATTTTGGATTACTCTAATCACCCGTGATTCACGATATCCTGATATCTGCTTTACATGAAAAAATTATTATTTGCATCCTTCACATTTTACGGCTCGTCTCTTCAAACAACAATTTATAGATTGATGACATGCTCAACAATGTCAAATATTATCATAATTTCACGGTTTTCGAAATTGGATCTTTCAACGCGAGCGATATCCTATTCTGCCTTGCATCATCACGGAAGGAAGCGCATGAGGGTTATCGGTTGGTAGCAGCCAGTGTGTACGCTTTATCTGCTCGATACACGAGCCGCGGTAACCGGTCGTAGAACGTGTGGGTTAAATCGACAAAGAAATTGGATGATTGCGCGACGCAGATAGGAGCCCCGACGACGTATTGAATTGTTAAAGAATCTCGCAAGCAATTCATATAAATAAACCGATAAATTCTTTCTCTCTACTTTTCTCTTTCAATTGAATGTTGAACATCAATTTGCAATTATTGCATTATTCAATGGACCATCGTCATTTCACAAATAATTTATTAATTATTTGTGCTAACTGATTTATCGCTAATGCGTCGCCGATTCAAATTTCCCCGCAGACCTTCGTCGTTTGACGATAATTATGAAGTTTGTTAATATTTCAGGTGACGCAATTTAATAGTTTCGCAACATATCGCCGTATATATCGCCGCCGTGTGTAACATCGGCTGCATCGGGCTGAAACTTCGTGTAATCTCTGTATCGGTAGTAAACGGGCGCGCGCCGGGCAAACCGGGAGTCCTTTGTGGCCCTTAATCGATATTAAGCCGTGGTGCGCTTTTAACAAACTGCCTGCAGGTGCCCGAAACCTACCTACAGTCGCGCGATTTCACGAACGGCGTTTGTACACGCTCGACGAGCAACTCTCGGCGAGCTACTGCCGCTCCTCCGGCTTCTCCAATATTAATATCACCGGCTTAAAATCTCGGGGGTTGCGCCCCGTGAGTTTACATCCGCCTTCCTCGCGCGCGCGTTATTACGTCGCATTTCGCTCGTCCTCTTCTAAGTTCGCTATTCCAACATTCTCCAGATTTTCTCAGCTTCTGCATACGCTTAACAAGGACTCGGTACGTACAATAGGACGCGAGTAATGGTACCTTGTCCACCGTAAATCCATAAATAATACATGACGACCGAGTGCTTATGTACGAGAATCATTATACGAGGATGGCAGCCGTGTAGCGAGATGAATTGAGATTTTCGAGTCTCCGAGTATTCGCGCACCATTTCCCCTCCGAATGAAACTTGAAAGATCTTTCTCCAACAATTTTCTCTCTGCTGACATACGTATATATGTTCTCTGATATACTATACATGCACACGCCCCTTCCTAGAACGCACCTTTCTTTCCCTTAAAGCTTATGAATACGAGCCATTTGTGTTCGAGGGGTTGTTTCACAGTATAGCGGAGCAAAGAATAAGGAGGGATCGTATAAGCGTCGCGGACGTACTCCACGTGACGAGACAAATGAGACGTTGACATCGCGCTCCCGCGAGGAATTTGTCCCTCGCACGTTGTCCACCCACTGTGATGTCTGCAGACTGGAAATCTAGCGAAAGCATTCCTCTGGACTGAAGCGCATCGAACAGTGCTACCATTCGAGGCAAGCTCGTTGAAAATGTGGAAAATGCGAACCGACGGACAAAGTTTGTTATCATTTTATGGAGACGGTGCACACACACACGGTTTCCATTAATTTTTATATTATTTAATATAAAAGTTGATGGAAACTGCGCATAATTGTTTTGTTTGACATTATTTCCATACACTCTCAAGCATGCGTCGTCAAAAATTGGAGGTACACATTTGAAATAAAAAAATATTGATATATATATAATATGCTTAGGAGTATACTTTTGTGTCCCTCGTACTTTCGTAGGGTTTTTATTTCAACGTATTTTCAAGTTTAGCGATACACGCTCAAGAGTGATATCCACGCGAGCGCGTGTGTATGTGCGGTAGCACATATTTTAAATGGGCTGCAAGACATTTGAAGTTAATGCGCGACGGTAATTTATCCGACGGCGTTAATTAAATTGAAATCAGCAGTCCGACATCGGCGTCTATTCCGAACAGCACGATAGCGGCAACGCATGCACACGTGTACGTGTGTGTGTGTGTGTTATCGGCTCACGTGTTCATCAGTTAACTTTCCTGGACCCCACGGACCTTTTGCCCCGATTAACGGGCCTTGGTCAATAAGTCAACGTAGGACTGGCATGCAGGCACGAGGCGATCGCCATTGAGTGCACACGAGGAAACGGTCTTGACAACGGGAACCAGGTCAGACGGCGATACAAAGTTAGAACGAGACTAGTACATTTCGTTACGTTGCGTCAATTCACGCTGTACACGCGTTTGAATTATGCATTCGCGCTAGATAAGTCGATTGCTATGCTCGCGTAGCAGAAACTCAACTGCGGAAGCGCAACGTGGAAGTTGAGGCTCGTTCGCTGATTGTGATCGGAAGCTCCGATCACAATCGCGATGACAATTTGATGAGATTCTGACAGCGGAACTTCGAACGATGATGACTCAGTTTGGTGAGCGTGCTGCCTGACTGCCCGACGAGCGACTTGTTTAGAAAGAAAACTCATTTTGTGTATCAGTCGCCCATTCACGTACAACATAACTCGGCAAGGGAAAATTTCATCGAAAGCTCGGAATTTTGCGTCCACTTCGGTCCACATTTCAGAGCTTAAGGGTAGCCGCCGTGTTATCGATCTGGCACGCAGTGCTGTTTTAAGACCGCGGTTCTCAACCCTTGTTTCCGCGGCGGCTGCCTCCTCCGCCACCGGCAACGTTTCTTTATACATGCAACGTCGACTTTTTTTCTTCATCTTTCATTTCATGTTAACGCGCGTTACGTGTATATCGCCATTGTTTAAAAATAGGAAACGGCACGCTTCGAATATACTTACACGTCGCTCCGGCCGCTATTTATAAGATAAGTAGCGAGCACTCTAACGGTGATAATATCATCTCTGCGTTATAAATGACGTCCCAAATGGCGAAAGGAAGCAATCAGCTTAACGTAATTCAGGACACAATATTTCTTTAGATTGCGGCGGGCGACTTTCGCGATAAGGGTGTATTTTCTGTTATTTCTGTTCTAGGCCGTACCAACCGCGTTCGGACCTCGAATCGATCGCGCGATTATATCTGTGTTCCTTGTACAGTAACTGTCACTTATACGAGCGGGTACAATTTCCGCGCTTTTCCGACGCGCAATTACGGGATCTGCGAATATCCCAAAAATTTTTTTCCCTTCTTTTTCTCTCTCTAAATCCCTCGGATATCTTCGTGGGCCGTCATTCAATCATCATCCACGGCGACGTCGCTGGAATAACGAACGGGGGACTTTATATGTACATATGAAAGTATAAGGGAAATTTCACATACGACATCCTTGTGAAAAATTCAGGCACGAGCACTTTACGCGCCTCGCCCCGGTGCTGCTGGCTTATAGCACAATTCTAACAAGACTTTTTCAGCGCAAGTTGGGTTTTATTGTTATTATCCAGCTAAGAGATCAGTCTTGCGTAAAGTTTCGTTATTCGCAGAGGAGATGAAACTTCCATGTCAGCGGGGAAAATTTTTTCCTCGCGTTGACATCATCAGCTCCTCTCGGAGTTCCTTTCATATATAAGTAACGTCGGACAGACCTAAGTGAAAATGTAAGAGTAGGGTCAGACTGTAAACTCGCTAATCCTTTGGCAGGGGGGCAGGGATAAAGCATACGGAGTACGCGTGTCTATCGGATAGAGCCGTTAAAACGAGCGTATCGTGCTGGAAGGTAGCTGTGTGGAATATTAAACGATCGAGATATTATATTATACGTTATAAATTATTCATCCTGCGGACTCAATACACTTCGATCGCTTCCTGCCAAACCGGCAGAATTTGGTGGTGGAGAGGCACGTGAGGTTGGATCAATGTAACAAATTAAAACAACGTATCTGCAACTTTAGGAGCTCGAGGGGGATCGAGTCGTTTATTGGCAAATTCCATTACAGAGCATCTATGAAAAATTCATATGTTATTTTGAGAGAAAAAAAGTGTAGTACATTAGAAGGTGATATTAAATATTGATGAGAAAGGAAATGACAAGCCCTGGAGGAGTTTCTCATTCATTTATAATGCTCCACACTTGCGCGCGTTCGTTAAATTTGTTTCACATTATCACTTATTTTTGTTTGGAGGACTGATCAAGGATTTCGAGCACGAGCTCGAAAGGAAATTCTCTTCTCGTTCCTCGCCAACACATTCGGCGGAGGCGCGATGAGATCTATCTTGTATCTATAAGTAAACGCGGAAAGGGAGCATCGAGAAGTGTAAATTTCGGTATGGTTCGTCATAAATCAGGACGTGAGAAATTGAGCCAAAAGTGCACGAGGAATTTCTCGCGGGATACGTGGCGCGTGGTGTTACCTTGACACTGAAAAAGAACGAGTGTGGAAAGGAGCATCATTGATTTACCAAACGAGCTCGCCGTACGAGGCGCACTCCCGGCACTTGCTGCAGCCTTTACCGCAATGCATTAGCAGTCAAAGGATTACGTGACGATTGCCCATGCCCTTTCGAAAGTCGCCTGGCGCAGAAAGCCGCAGAGTATATTTCGCAGAAATTCACAACATCTTCTATTAATATACATTTCTGCAGTATAAATTGAAGGAGGATTATATTGCGCGGATAATACGCGAACTCGCTACAAAGAGGATGATAATTTCCTGTCGCATTAATACGAGGATTTACATTCTCTGTCAGAATAAAGATAAAGAGATAAGAGATTATATAAAGAAAGACGTCGCGAGAAATAAAGCATTTTTTCCCGAATACTTTTAATTACATCCTTTTGTGATCTTGTTCATTTTTGCACCGTTAACTTCGTAGTGTATTATTCGGATTATACCCAATTTGAGATATTTTTAATCATTTCTAGTATCATTGCTTCTACTCAATGGCTTTGCTTTAACTGAAGCAATGGAATAAAACATTTTGATTTCTTAATTAAAAAAAATTAAATTTGATTCAAACTTAATTTATTATTTACTAGGTGCATACGTTAATATAAACGCTGTTTATTTGTAAAGTAAATAACTACTCAACTACAAAAATGCGTTCAGTAAAGTTGTTTTTTTAACTACATGTTCTGTGTAAAAATAATAAATGATACAGATGAAAGATAAAAATAACAAAATGTTATTTAACTCAACGATATTTAGTTCAAATTTGATTCTTTAACGTTTAAGCGTAAAGTTCCATCGAGATAAGAGACAAAACGGGCGAGACGATGTTACAGGTCGTGGAATCGCTCGACGAGAGGAGGAGACGGAAAAGAGACAACGCGACGACTTCTCGCTCGGCCTTACAAGTTCGAAAATACAATTACGTTGGATTATCAGATGCGTCGTTGCGTCCTCGCCCTGCAATAAGCGCTGCACGAGGCGCAGACAAAGGGAACGTGGGATGTTAGCGGGGAGTGCTATTCACGTTCGACGCTTAAGCGAAAAATGTATGATGTGTTGGAAAATATGACTATCCGTCGGCGTGTAACGTAACGAAAGTGCGGGGGTTGTCGCGCCGCGCATCGCATAAAAGCTGATAATTCCGCGCGCTCCATCGCGGAATATGATTATGAGTGAGTGAGTGAGTGAGTGAGTGAGAGAGAGAGAGAGAGAGAGAGAGAGAGAAAGAGAGAGCACGCTCAAAATAGACGCATCGCGCTCTGTGTGCATAGCTGCGTAGGTGTGAATCTGTCCACTCTCATTTCGCCAACTTTCCATTCAGCTCGCACCGAAATTTGCAATAAAATCGGAAGTGCAATAAACGTTCTTGTGCATCTCCGGGTAAAAGAGAATACAAGTGCGAGCTCCGATTCTAATGGTTCCTCCAGATGCACCCCACGATCTTAGCATCGGGCGCGATTCACGAGAAAATCCGAAGCGCTCTTACGGGATTCTTATCGATCAGCATGCTCGCGCTATCTCCGCTATTTTCCGACTTTCTCGCACGATCATGTCCCTGCAATTTACAACGTACCCCCGGACAGATTTTATTGCATCTATAGGGCGTCGCGCGGAAAATTCCGTTTATTCCTATCAAGCGAGACCAGCTTATCGTAACGCAATTTCGCCCACCGGCGGAATTCTACGTGATGGAGTCTCGCTTAAAATCGCGAAAGAGGAAACCTTCTTGAGTCGTTTGCCATTAAAATTCCTAACGACAGAATGTGCACTCGTTTCGCACTGATATGAATAAAATCCCCTCTCGGCGTTTTTTTTTTTTTTTTTAAATAATAATAGACATAAGCTGTCGCGACGTTACATAAGTTCATACGCTTTGTTAACTTCTGAGAAAAATGGCTTCGGACGTTATTACGGTCGATGCGACTCGTGGTCTCATATATTTCGAAAAGTACAATTCCAAGAGGAGAAAAGTTTGCGACAATCTGTAGGTTAATCAATCATAGAGCGATTCGATTGTACAACGACACGTGGTGGAAAATTACATTCTGTAAGTTGTTCTATAAAAAAAAAAAATACACATCTATATCTTTTCGAATCTTTCTCTCGCTCACGTACGTGCGTACGTGCGTGCATGTATGAGCGTGTGTGAATGTGGGGTTGATGCACACGTGTACATCTTGTCGCCACGCACGTCACGTACGGTATCCTCCTTCTCATTTTTCGCAGCTCACCCTCGGTGACTTCGTCCGCGCTTTCCACCCCTCAAACAATACCGGACGGTCGATCAAAGCTTTACGAACAGGGAAATTAATCTGTCGTGTATTTCAGAAAATCCGGAGGAAAAATAATGATAGCTGAAGAGCATTTAAGATGAAGAAAAAGTATATTGTAATTTATTTCACAATTTTTTTTTTTAGAAAAAATTTATTTAGAAGCAAACGACAAAATTATCAATTAAATAGACAATGGCAAAATGAGTATGGTACCCCATAAACCATGTATCTGACGTTATATTCATAATAACGTTGTTACGTAAATTCCAAAATGTTGTAAATTTGCAGTTGTCTGTTTATTACACGATTACGATTATTCGTCGAGCGTGAGAAATATTCGCAAAGATATAAATAGTTGTTAACGGATAGAAACTAGTCGTTATCTAACGTTTTCAATCCATAAATTAATTTTCCGATAAACTTCTATTTGCCGTATCAGCATGATAAAAATATAGACGCCGTCGCTCGTAAACGCAGTGGAAAGTAATCGATCGGGGATGGAGCAATGACACCGTGAGGATGTCTCGCATGTATCCGCGATTTCACCCCATGCAAAATTCCGGCCAACACTAGCGGCGTGAGATAAACCTTAACAGCGAGGGTTGTGATTACCGCCCTTGACGGAGTGGGCTTAATCTCTTCAAACACTCACGATTACCTTTCTTGCAGGACTGGTTTAATCTCATCTAATCCTCGGGGATGCGCGTCGAAGAAGTCACGCACTGCGGAACGACATTTCGTATTAGAATACACTGAGGAAAAAAAAAGTCGAAATATTCAGAAGCAAACGTTACTTAATTGTGACGTTTTTCTTCAATATTGGTTATAAGAAAAATTTTATGTGTGATGACGGAATATACATTTTCGTGAAATATGTCTTATTTTTCTTATTAATTAATTTATTTGCCGGGAAGAAAAGCTTTTATTTCGCCGTACTTAAATAAAGATTTATTTCAGTGACATGAATATTGTGTCCCACAAAAAATTTTCAAATATCTTCTCCTAAGTGTACATTTTCTAGTCGGAATTCTCTAACGAGTGGCTCAAATTGCAAAATTCTATTCAAAAACATTATTCATAACTTTTTATTATGGTAATTATCTTACAAGCACGAAAGACGGGTATTTTGATTAAAGATGAAAAATATTCGTCGAGAAAACTGGCGCCAATTATTACTTGGGTAGGTTTACTCTTTATTAAAGCCCATGAAATTAATTACGGACTCGAGATGAAATACCGGAGATCAATTTAGGGCGATATATTAAAGCCGCCAGCGCACTGTTTTTACGGAATAAATTGATGAAAAATTCAAGATTTCTTACAAACAAATGTGTTGACAGTAATCTGCTGAAATTTTATCACATGTTGTTTCTATAATTAACAATTTTTCAAAGCAACTCATAAGGTGCATTTATCTGATTGCAGGTAATACTTGTTAAATGGAATGAGCCGTATCAAAAATTAGCCTCGTGCGACAGTTCGGGTGTAATCTTCGTCTGGATCAAATATGACGGACGATGGAGTATAGAATTAATCAACGACAGAAACACACCTGTTACGCACTTCTCCTGGTCCCACGACGGCCGCATGGCGCTTATATGTTACAGGGTGAGCTGTAGTATTATTTCAGCTTGTTACTGTGATTTCCCCTCAGACGCGAGCTCCAATCACTACTCCAATATCGCGATGCATTGAAAAAAAAAAAAAATTTGTTTCCATCTTTTTTAATTGAAACAACAATATAAAAAACGTGATTCCGAAACGTTTGTTTATTTTATCGATGTATCGCCATTTACAGTATAAAAGAATATCCTGTTCAATGCGTTGAGATGTGCTTTAGACCTTAAAGCTTTATGTATTTATTTACGATCCTCGTCATAAATGTGGTACGTTTTCTGCGGAGGATCGTTTTGCGGAGAATACGATGTTTTATTGCAGGATGGCTTCGTATTGGTCGGCAGCGTCGCCGGTCAAAGATACTGGTCGTCAATGCTCAACGACAAAGCTACGATAACTTGCGGCATTTGGACCCCCGATGATCAGCAGGTTTGAAAGAAAAGCTTTTTGATCAAATATTTTTCATGGTTTTCCATTCGTCCAATATAATCGTTATGCGGGAAAGATAAACAAATGTCCACGAGATTCGCCAAATGTTTTAACTGAATAATTGAAAGTATCGGGGAAAAAAATGTGAGGAATAAATTTCAAGTTTGTTCGATACAAAATCTGACCGTTCGATACAAAATCTTACTGAGCATTGCAATTCGGAAACTGACTATAACGTGACAAATAATAAACGAGATTTGAGTTGTACATCGCGTGTGAAACACGATACGCCAATGTACCTGCCTAACAGAAGGATTCTTGGCATTGTGGCGCAATGTTACGCTCAATCATCTTGTTGACGGCAACTTAATACGAGTTAAAAGCTTTCCTTTTGTCGCCGATGAAAACGTCTTCGGCCGATAGGAAAGAAATAAAATTGCATTATTCATTTCCGACGTTGTTCTACGGCGTAAGGTCTATTTCGGGACAACCGCGGGTCAGTTGATCGTGATGGACGTTCACGGGGCCATGGTGTCGGAGGTGCAATTAGCGGCCGGTGTTACGTCGATGGCCTGGAGCGCCGAGAAATTCACGATGGAGGAGGATGAAACGTGTGACCGATCTCAGAAAGGTATTAATCGCAGCTTTTGATGTCGCTGGGTTGATGAGGCTCACCGTGTTGCACGTTAATGCATTTATGATGTATGTGCAAGCGCAGATGACCGGAATTACGTGCTGGCCGTATGCCTCGCCGACGGTAACATCGTCATGCTACGATCGTTCGATGACGTGTCGCCGATTACGATACGCAGCAACCTGAAGCCGCCCTTGCACGCCGAATGGAGCAACTCCAGGAAACTGTTGGCCATTGCCGGCACAAAGGAATCGTCCGATCAGAGCGGTTCACAGGAGTACACGAATCTCCTCAAGTTTTATTCGGTCAACGGTACTCTTGTATACACGACGGAGATTCCATACACGCAAGTATGTTTTACATCGAACGAACGCTCGTCTCTTTTATCTCTGATTCAAAATGATTTATTTTACGATTTTCCTCATGGCCCGTATTAGTGCCCCGTATCGGCATTGACATGGGGACACAATGACAGGCGGCTCTTTGTGGCGACCGGAGCGCGAGTCCACGCCGCATGGGTCTCAAGGTGATTTTTCATTTTGACGTAATCGCGTTTTTACTCGCAAATAACGCGACAGACAATCCACGTTTGTAATTCTTGTCGCGGAAGTTGTGCACTTAGTCGGCCACTAGAATGCAACAAAATACTTGAATTGTTCTTTACAGAAGAGTCGGTTCGCTTCAACTGTTATCGAGACTGGCGGTGAGAGCGGCACTCACGAGGGAATCGAGCGTTCAACATCTTCCATTACCGCCGCGGTTGAGAGCCTCGGTGGCCGCTCTTTTCGCTAATACGATACGGTAAAAAAAAAAAGTTTTACCAACTTTCCAACTTAAAGTGACGGGACGCCATTTAGATCCGAACTACGCTACCGCGTGCATTTTTCAGATGCTCGGTGCCGGAACCGAGAGAGCTGCGACGCTTCGTGTCAAGGCCGCCGCCGGGAGGCAGCCGGTTGCACTGCACCATGCTCAGGCACGCCGTGGAGCCTGTGCCGTGTTACACGTTGTATCTGGAGTATTTGGGTGGTCTCGTGCCGCTCCTGAAGGGCAGACGGACCAGCAAGATCCGACCGGAGTTCGTGATATTCGACCCGCAGAGTCAGGAGACTCTGCAGATATTCGATGACATGTCGCAATGTCCGTCATACAGCGACGGCTCGGACACCGAGAAGGACACCGCGGATTTGTGCGGATCGCCCCGCTACAGAAAAAAGAACAGAAAAAGAAGGGAGGAAAGAACGGGCGACGAAGCGACTGATCGGGAGGAAAAGCCAAACGATCTCTCATATGTAGATACATTGCCAGAGGTAATACGATTTCTCTTTCTCTCGTATTTATAGAGAGACTCGTATATAAAATATTTTATTCTCGTATATGTGCAATCGCAGCATCGTATCTTTCAACGTAATGAATCGCATGCCGCGCGCAGACTTTGACGAGTCCTCTGTATCAAAGGGAAGCGTACGCTGCTCGCGTGACGAACGGCCGCAGCTGTGTGCGTTGTCGTGGATATTTCTAACGGAGCGTATCTGTTCGTAGCACGCGAGGCTGGTCGAGGTAACATCAAACATCTGGGGCACGAAATTCAAGTTTCACGGCTTGGCAGATTCGGTTCCCGCTAACCTAGGTCAGGTAACTTATCGAACGTCGTTGCTACACTTACAACCCAGGCAAATGACGCTCGTGATGACGGAGCTCCGGGACGATTTGCCCTCCGGTAATTTGCGATATTAATTCAGTTGCGTGACTCTAATTTTTCTTCCATTTATAGAAACTTGATAATGCATGATTTTATTTTTGTACATAGGCCCAGATCCGACATTCAATCCCAATCTGTTCTCCGAGGACGAAGAGGAGACGTACCAGGAAGCAAGCTCGCGAGCCACGCCGGAGACCCAACCGCCGCCCATTGCGCCAATGACACCTCGTAACGCTCGACTGAACCACCCGAATCGACCCAAGTCTCAAATCTCGAATCAGTTCTTGACGTCGGAGACCTTGCCGACGTCGCTAGGAAAAATCGAGAGCTACGAAAGCGAGTACGTTCCTTACGTGGAGGACATGGGTAATCTGTACGAGAACATCAGAAACGCCCCTACGAACACCTACCGGACGCCGCCGAGACACAATCCGCCGAGATGCTGCGACGTGCCGGCCTTGCAGTCGCCGAAAAACGCGGTGGCGCCCACGCAAACGTTAATAGCGACTTCGAACGCGGGTGCCGATTACGCTAGCAGCATTCAGAGGATGAAGAACGCCCTCGCGGATCAGCAGACGACAAAGAAGGAACTGGAGAACAACAAGCTCAATCAAATCTCGCAGGACGACAAACCGTGCCTGACGTCGGCCTGCGCGGCAAACATTATTTCCATGTCTATGCAAAACGGCCAGGCCTTGAACGCGGAAGCGTCGAGCAGTCGATATATCTCCCAAGGCCCGGTTGTAAACGGTCTGGAAAGTATCGATTGCGCCTCGACGCAAACCGTTTATCTAAATGGTCTAAATAACATGGGGTGCGCGAGCAACGTTTTAACCGCGTCGCACTCCGTCAGCGGTGTCCAAACCACGATGTCGCCGAGCGCTCACAATTTTGTACATAGTAAGAATAATCAAAATACCGGAGCAAGTACGGCGGGCGCCAATACGACACCCTCGAATAGCACTCAACTCGGGCAAGCTTCGAGTCTAGCTCTTAACAAGAACGGCATACATGGAGTTGTTTCACCGGCGTGTTCCTATCAGTTCCCGGAGAATATCGATCAGTGCTTTGGCTCGTCGTGTTCGCAGTGTTTCTCAAAGCACAAAGATCCCAAGTGCCACGTGTGCTACGGAAAGACGAATCCCGGTTACGTGAACGCCGGGGCTCTCGCTAACGTTAAGCTCGACGACGATTTGATGCGATTCAGCGACGATGAGCTACGCGAAGATATAGAGGCGTCGGGGCAGGCGCGAGGCGTTCACAGAACTTCGACGGTCATCAGCATCGGTCCGATGTGCTCGAACGACTCGATAGTTCGAAGTTGCAGCGTCGGATACCTGGATCTAGTGGACGCCCAGTTGGTCCCGTGCGACGTAGCTTTGAGAATGTTGCGCAGAGACGCGCCGAACAAGAGGCTGGTATTGGTGTCGCGGAAAACGAAACGGCGGAAAAAGGCGAAGCCTCAGCATGACGTGACTCAGCCGAACTCAAAACCGCCCAGACTCCGCAACTGCGGCAAGTCCAAGAGTCTCGATTCCAGCGATATATTTCCGAGTAACGAACAGATATCCTCTCCGCCACAATTGCCGGAACACGTGGAGGAGGCAGCGGGAGTAATCAATTCCGAAGTTACCGATGACGGTGTGGCGAAGTGCAACGAATCGACAGAAGCACCGAAAGATGAGACGCTCGAGATTGCCGATAAACGTGAGGAAAGTAATGAAAGTAGCGTTGTTCGTAATGAAGTTTCAAGAGAAAAGCCGGTCCGATTGGAAGCCACTGCGTCTCCCGTCAAGTAAGTAGTTAATAAACAGGTTGTTAACGTTAGAGAAAACTGCTTTCTGAGCAGTTGCAAGTAAGAAACTAATTATGTTTCAGAGGATCGAGCCCAAGTGGATCCTTTGCTTCTTCGTTGGACGGTCTCGCCGCGAGACTTCGCGATTTCGACGATAATCATTCTTTGCCACCTCCTTCTCCACGACCATCATCAAGGTAGTGTATTACATTTATTATTGACTGTGCGTGCAGAGATAGTATTCATTTATCTCCGCAGATTGCCGAGGAGTTCACCTAGTAGTCCAGCACCATCTAAGAAAGGTAAAAGACCGGCGTCGGCCTCACCAATCCGAAGAAGACTCTTATCGAGTCCATTGCTGAACAGAAGAATGAGAAAGAGTCGCGGCGAGAGCTCGGACGAGGAAGGGCTCATCCAAGACGATTCATCGACGGCGAGTTATCGAGACCTAGAAACGTTCCAAAAAGCCCAGTTACGTCAGAAGGTCTGTATCGCGAATATTTCCAACTTCTGAGAAAGAATATATTCGATAGGCACACGTATTACGCTTAAAAAAGCAGAAACGATATCGATAGATATGTTGTTTACAGCTCAAGCAGAGAGGAATAGGAATTTCGAGCTCCAAGCCGGAAGCGATAAGGCGTGATGCACAATTGGTGATGCACAACAAAGCACCCATGTGGAACGAATCCAGCCAAGTGTATCAGCTTGATTTCGGCGGCAGGGTGACTCAAGAAAGCGCCAAGAATTTTCAAATTGAATTCAGGGGCAGACAGGTAAGATCAAACGCGTTTTTTAAATAAGTCCCCCCCCCTTCCCGCAAGTTAAATCGTACGTGTAAAATATCGTCAATATTTCAGGTGATGCAATTCGGAAGAATAGACGGCAACGCGTACACGTTGGATTTCCAATATCCGTTCAGCGCATTGCAGGCGTTCGCAGTTGCCCTGGCGAATGTCACGCAACGACTCAAGTAACTGTCACTCTGCAAGGCGTCTAAATTATATGGTGAAGAATGATAAGAAGCTGGGAGATGCCTGCATTTGTAGGCGTGCGTTTAACAGTCGAAGAATCGGAAAGAGAGCTCGACCCTCGATAAACAGAAATGAAAGTTGTCAAGATTTTTGATCGTCAGGATCGTCACGCGACGCTTCGTTCGCCAGTCGCGAAATGTCCGGTGGGAATGTATCGGTGGACACTTATTTGACGATAACGGCTCACCGATTCGTGTAACTTTTAACAGCGTGTCGATCCTACTGCGCTGGAAGGGATCGCGTAGCCGGAAATCGGTGACGTTTGCCGGGCAAGTCGATGTGCAATGAGCTAATATACGCTAATTCGTGATGAGTGCAGTTGCGAGCGATTTGAATTTGAGTGGAACACAAAGATTTTGCGGCAGCTATGTAACGTTTCGTTGAACGCTTCTTCGTCGTACCGTCCAAAACATTTCGTTTCTCCCAACTTCGAGCGCTCATTTTGTATAGTTTATGCGACACGTTGGAGTCTAGTGGCGCTGTTAAAGGTTCACCTCGTTCATTTTTGCGGTCCGCCGGGTGTGTATTCGAATTTTATATACATATACTATATATTGACAGACTCGCACGACAGCGGGCGACAGTTTCATGTTGTTCAATTAAATGTTTCTTAACGCGTATAGTAAAAAATAACGATAATAATGGTACGATAACGCTAACGATAATAATATTAATAATGATAACGATAATAAGAGTACACGATAGTAACGTAACACTTGACGTCCGGCCTGTAATGTGGTCTTCGCCATTAATGATAACAGGACAGACTAATCCTAAGGAGAGGGATCGAAAGGTCAGAGCGAAAGTATGCACGTGTACATGTGAATGTATGCAGCGAGATAAACGTCGTCTGTAATACCTAATTCTAGTCGCATGATCACCGTGGTGCTCACTTCGTCGGTTCCGTATTGCGAACGCGATCGATATCAGGCCTATTAGATACAAAGTGCTGCTAAATAAGCGAAAAATACGCCGTGTCGAGCTTTGCGACGAGAAGGGCGCCAGAAATAAAAAGGGCGTAATATCCCACAGACGATGTGTAGCGCGGATCGTATCACTCTCTTTTCCGTAGTTACAGAGATCATAGAGAGAGAAAGAGAGAGAGAGAGAATAACGCGAAATCATTGTACGAATTTGAGAGTTGCGACGGAGACTCAAGGCTCTCTACTTACAATCTGTTTTTCGGTGTAAATCCGTATAAAGCAGATCGAGACTCTCTTTAGATGCCTTCATACTAGAGCTAATGATACCCGCGAATACTTGAATAGCCAAATACCTAAATACTCAAAGTACTCGAGTATTCGATTATCCGCTTACTGTTCGAAATGTGCAGATAATTCTCGAATATTCAGATACCCATAGTTTGAATATTCGAATATTATCCACACGTTTCCGTATATTCGGGTATCCCGGTATCTCATTACCGAATTCTCAGCCCTACTTTACACCGAGTCACGCGTCTCGCATTCACGCAGCATTCGTCGCGATCGTGACGTCCCACCCTCACGAGCGATATTAACGACAGCCTTTTGTAGACACCATTCTCGCCAGGTATTCGCAATTAATCGTCGAAGTACAGAACGGTAGGTCGTACGATTAATCCGTTTTTTCTAGTCGCCCTTACTATTATTATATTCTTAACTCCCTCCCATTCGTAAGCCGCAGCAAATAATCGTAACGTCGAGGGCTACTTTAAATGTAAATGCCGCGAATCGCGAACTCGTGCTGAGACGCGGGTGACTTGAATTCTATCGAGTTCGTTGAGATATAAGACTATTAGAATGATAAGACTTTCGGAAATCGTGTGATTTCCGATATTAAATGGAGCGCCAGATCGACCGGCACGGGTTCGCGAGTACGTATTCGTATAGAACGACAGAACAAAGGATTTTGTACTCTACAACCGCAGATTTCTCTTTCATTCGCGAGCGCGACGTATATTCGTCGGCAAAAGCTTCATCCACAAATTGGAGTTTTGTATACGAATGACGCAACAAGCATAGAGATTTTTTTTTCGAAGAAAAAATGAAGGAGTTATCGATTCTGCTTATCCTTGATCGGGAAGGACGAGAAGCGATCTTGCAACTGTGCGGGAAACGTAAGTTAAAACGCGCGCGCGACTGGGAAATAATTCCGAATCATTTTCGCGCCACACCACATTTTTCGATTAGCGCCTCACTCCGATGTCGAATATATAATATCTCGTTTGCGTTGCGCGAGAATAATGTTGCATCCTTAGCCGAGCAAAGCGGACTTTAGTCACGCGAGTATACGGAAAACATAACGTCACGTCGAGGCCTCTCCTTCAACATGCACGAGTAGCAGTTTTATGCGAATTAAAGCAAAAAAAAAAAAAAAGAAATTCGTATAAAAACACTCGTGTCGCGTAAATTCGAAGCTCATCGCGTAATAGTGGATTCAGACTGAGCTGACAAGGACACGGACAATCGCAAAGAAACATTCGCGATGAGCGCAAGAAGAACTTTACCTATGATGTGCCGATAAGAGACAGAACATAGTCGTTGATATAAATTTAGGCTTCTTTGCGATATCATCCAAGTACGTACATTCCTTCGCGTTCGTTCCTTCTTTAGCCTGGATTCGTCTTACGATAAGGAGAACGTTTTTCTAGTCAAATAATCGACCGCGCTGTGATTGTCCGCACGCATAAAGCGAGACGAGATAAACGCGTGATTCCTTTTGTAAATCCTCAAGGGACTTTAACACAAGCGTAGCATCATGCGACGCTTTCAACGCCGGCGAAATAGAGTGCCTACATTTGCATTTGACGCAAAACAGCCTATTTGACATTCACTGATTAACACACGAGTTCCAGCGACGCGAACGATGATGTAACGGCCCGTATCTCCCGCCTAGATGTCGGAAGACTTTGTCGCCATTTCCGCGCGTACCCCGCGTTTAAGCCGCGCCACGTTACCCCGAGTTATAATAAAAAGAGAAGAGAAAGAGGTTCGGGATTTGCGCGAAATAAACCCAATATTCCGTTTGTCTCACCCATACTCCGCGGGGCAGACGCTTCTTAACACGTGACTGAGCTCCAAACTGTTCGGCCTAGCTCCTCCTAGTTAATCCGGATATGTTGAACCCTCTCCTCCTTTCACGCTGGATGCTTCATTTCTCTCCTTTATCGATGTAGCATTAAAAATTTGTGCTTAGAGAAAGAAAGAGGAAGAAACGCTGTCATGTAAATTTCTCACGACTGAGTATATCTTAAGGAGACGATTCCACACACTGTGTCCGATTGGGACGGGTTCTCTCGTACGAACGCGATACATATTGTTAATTCAGTTCTTGCCTTAGTGCTAACGATAATTCTGTATATGTGCAATGTAATTTTGTTACCGAGTACATTATACGATTATCGACTATTTGTAAATAAAGAAAAAAATTACCATGCGTAAATGCGAACGTAATTCACTACCTACTGGTAAAGACTTCCAACATGGATGAATTTAATTGACGATTAATTCAATGATTGCTTACAGCAAAATTTTATTTTATAAGGGATGATGAGTAAAATAGGCTGCTTTTGGCCTCTTCAGTGACGAGTAAAACGGTATGTTCTTTTTTGTAATCTCTGAGTTGCTAAATCTGATGCTGACCTTTAAAAATTTTTAATTTATCGAGAAAATATTAAAATCAGAATATAAAATTATTAAATATATAAAAAGCTGTTATGACAACGTTATAGTAAGACTTAATCAATTGTTACGCCATCAATAGTCACTTTTTGCTGAAATTTGTATCGATTATATTTCCTTAAGCAGAATCTGCTAATATAATCTAATAATAAATTGCCAGCCGAATTAGAAACCAAACAGAATTTGTCACTTTGTGCTTAGTAAGCACAAAATAATAATTACCATGTTATTATAACTATATTCAATAACATGTAACGTTTTCAAATATAACAATTAAAAAGAAAGGCAATTGGGAGTCACCGCGGTTGTTGATGCGTGTCCATAAATATTTAGTGTTTATTTAGAATTCTAAATAAATATTAAAGATTTATGTCCATAAATCTTCAATAGTTATTTAACATTCTAAATAAACACTGAAGATTTACGGACACGCATCAATAATCGCGTCGACTCTTAATTCCGAAAGTCCTCCTTCTTTCAACTGTAAAATTTCGTAATCTCTTTGTATAGCTTTAATTTTCAAATATGTTGTATTTAATGTTTAATACAACATCAATGTAAATAAACTTTGACTTGAAAATAATGTTTTTATAACAATTCAACAATGTATCAAAAAAATCTTGTATTAAATAATCTTTTTAAAATGTTTTTCAATATTATTTTAAACATTTAAAATTTATACAAAATCAACATTTCTGTATGTTATTGTAATGTTTCTTGCTTACTGTGTGACTATGAACCATTTACGAAATGACAAATTTTATTTAATTTTTACCATCTGCAATCTGCCATCATATTCTGCAAATTTTATTATCTTTTCACAGGTTTTACCTAAAAATGTGCGAAGCAAACGCAGAAAAAAACGCTCTACAAAACTTGTTTTCAGGATTTGCTTATCTAAAAAATTAAAATTGCCAAGTTAAAGTCAATCGGTTAAAATCATCCTAAAGTTTCTACAGCGCGTTATCTCCAGTGATAAGAACACTTTCGATCGCAAAAGGTTTATTTGTGAGATATCGTAAAAAAAAATTACGAAGATAAAGCGAAGACTCGAGGAACTTCAGATATTCTTATGCAATGCTATATCGTTATACACGGCTATTTCGGAGGCCATTTATCTCGGCTATTTCACATGTCGCGATACGCTAATTTTGCAATATCTCGCTCGGTCTATCATTTATAATATCTGTAACATATACCTTCGTCCTATGTTTTGCATAAACAACCTGCTTTTCACCTATAATTCTTCAGCTGCGTCTATTTAAAAACCGTTCTCTCTCTTTCTCCCGCCTCTCTCTCTCTCTTTCTCTCCTTCCCCCTCCCTCTTTCTCGTCGCAGCGGCTTTGTTTGTCGAGAGGGCGTTAGCGCGTGATAGGTATTTCAACGTGGATTCTTGTGAGATCAGCAGTGCCTCGTGCAGCGTCTGCTTGGTGTTGACGTTCGGAAGATCTTGCTCCGGAGCGCGCGCTGTTGTTGCAAACAGCGTTCGCAGCATTATCTCTGGAGTACGTGAAAAGCGTCGAGTCACTCCATTCGACCGTTCGGCAGAAAAAATTGCAAATATCCGTTAACAGCCGGCCAAAATCCAGGTAAGTGCGAAATGATTCAAGCGATTATCTACTCATGGATCCATAACCAAGTCCAAGGTCTTCACGTATATAACAACCTGAAGAATGTTTTAATTGAAAATGTGCTCGCAACGATGTGGATATTATGTCGCATTAATGTATGTCGTCCCAGCGTGCATTTAACGACAGTATTTTCAGGAAAATATGCGTCTCAATGTGGATACTGTACCGGGAGTCATAAATCAGGTATTTCAAAACAAAGAACCATGGCAAATAGTGACTATGACGAGTACAGCCACCCTTGGTATAATATGGCTGTGGACCTTTATCCATCAGGATGAGAGTAAGTATTGCAATTACAGTGAAATCTCCATACATAAATCGAAAGTAATAATTACACTTTGTTAATTTCTTTTCGAGAGAATTACTTTTATCATAATCATTGTTATCATATATGTTGCATAAGGTCTTCTGGAACGTGCCAAGAAACAGCTGTTTAGACTAGCTCGTTATATTCCCTCTGTACGTGACAAGATAAAGGAGGAGCTAGGTAGTGTTAATGAAAACTTTGAAAAGGAATTTCTACGCAGAGTCAAGGGCACTACGTTCATTGTGGAGCTTCCCAAAGATGGATTAGAAATTGATAACATATTGAATTTAATAAATCAAAATGTTCATCTAGGTAAGATCAATTAACTTCGCTGATGCTTCTTTGTTAGAAATTTTCAGTCTTTTAGTTTAATTTTTTCACTCCTTTTTCAGGTGACTATGATTGGAAAGGAGGTCGTGTATCAGGTGCAGTTTACAGAAGTAATGACGAGCTCGCAGAACTCATGGGAAAGGTATACGCGGCTGCATCGTATACCAATCCATTACATCCCGATGTTTTTCCTGGAATTTGCAAAATGGAAGCAGAAGTGGTTAGGATAGCCTGCCACTTGTTCAATGGAGACGAAGCATCTTGTGGAACTGCACGTAGTTTCGATTATTTTTACGATTCGTACAGAATAAATTTAGATGCGACGTGACGTGTTCCTCTAATGAATATTTCAGATGACCACGGGGGGTACAGAGTCGATTTTATTAGCATGTAAAGCATACAGAGATTATGCACGTGATGTCAAAGGGATAAAAAAGCCAGAGATGGTGCTGCCAGTCACCGCTCATGCGGCGTTCGACAAGGCGGCACAATACTTGAACATAAGGGTACGCTACGTACCTCTCAACAGGGATAGCTGCACAGTTTGTATCCACACTATGAAAAAGTTAATTTCGAGAAATACGATAATGGTAAGGCCCTGCACACACAATGCAACCGCGCAAATATATCCCAAGCTCGAGTTTAATATTTCTGATATAGTTGGTGGGATCTGCGCCGAATTTCCCGTACGGAACGATGGATAATATAGAAGCCATATCTCAATTGGGGGTAAAATATAATATACCCGTTCACGTGGATGCTTGTCTAGGCGGTTTCCTAGCCTGTTTTATGTCTGACGCTGGTTATCCCTTGCCACCCTTTGACTTCAGCCTTCCCGGAATAACTAGTATATCAGCTGATACCCACAAGGTATTCGTTTATACATTATATAAGGTTGTACACGTCATTCAAAGTATGCGTAGAGTATATAATCCTTTTTTCAGTATGGATATGCTCCAAAGGGAAGTTCATTAATTCTATATCGAAACAAAAAATATCGTCATTACCAATATACAATTACAACAGATTGGCCTGGTGGCATATACGGCTCTCCGACGATAAATGGATCTCGAGCCGGTGGTATCATAGCCTCTTGCTGGGCCACATTAATGTATTACGGATATGACGAATACGTAAGGTCGACTAAAAGAATCATTGAAACTACGAGATACATCGAACATAAGTACGTATTCAGAAATATAAGATTACATCAGAATCGAATTGAAAATATCAATGACTGACGTTTTTAAAAATTGAACGTAGGTTGAGAACTATGGATGGAATTTTTATATTTGGCGCACCAGCCACATCTGTCGTTGCAATTGGCTCCAAGGATTTCCACATCTACAGACTGTCGGAAGCTCTTAGCGATAAAGGCTGGAACTTAAACACGCTACAATTTCCTTGCGGTATACACATATGCATTACACATGTGCATACTGAACCAGGAGTTGCCGATCAATTTTTAGAGGATGTTCGTACGGAACTGAAAATAATTATGGAAACTCCAGATACTCCAGTACAAGGAAAGGTGAAAGGAAACAATAAAAATTTGTAATTTTAAATAAATTTACATTTTAAAATACCAATTATTATATAATATTTTTTAGCTTGCAATGTATGGAATGAGTCAAAGTATTCCAGACCGAAGTGTGGTCGGTGATCTTACAAAAGGCTTTTTGGATTCCATGTATTTCACCAAAGGAAATCAAACACAAGAATGATTCTACATCTTCCAGAAAAAATATCAAAAACTTTGATATATTATCAAGATAAAAATATAAAATGCATACATTTTCCACCGACTGAATATGAAATGCTCAAAGAAATATGTCGTATAAATAATATTTTTTTTTATATGTAAATTTATGTAAGACATATGTTAAACATATATTTAAATTAATATTTGTTGGTGATATGAGTATATTTGTATTAATTACAAAATAAAAGACACCGAAGTGTAATAGTCTCAAATTGTCAAATAATCAACTATTAGTGGTTAATAAAAGTAACCATGATAATTGATGCATGGAATTCACAATTTTATTTATTTAAAAACGTTTTTAAATTAATACAATTGTTAATTCCATGCATCAATTATCGCGATTACTTTTATTAGCCTAGTAACTGCGGTTATTAGTGCCTAGAATTAACAATTTTATTAATTTAAAAACCTTCTAAAATTAATAAAATTGTTAATTCCATGCGCCTATTATCGCTGTTACTCTTATTAATCCACTAATATTGATTACTTGATATTTGTATTAATTTATAAAGAACGTTCTTTTTTTATGTTATAGAATCTATTAAAAGTTATTAATTTAAATTGAAATATTATCTTTACTAGAAAGAAAATGTAATTTTGTTTTGTAAATGAATTGAAAACTGTAATCATTGACCATATTTCAATATTTACAGAAAACGTATATAAAAAATTTATTTACAAGAATTCACAAAAAAAAAGAATAGACTGATAGAAAGTTTCGCAACTGTGCCATTATAAAAAAGTTATGCATTTTTATATATATATATATATATTTTTTACACAATTGATTGTGAACTGTATACAAAGAGATAATAAATTTCAATTTAATATTTTATTAATATCGTATTAATATCGATATGTTATTATAAAGAAGGCAACGCAAATATTTTTTATCCTAAAAAAATACAACATATTATTTCAGGTTATTGCTATTATCCTTTTTTTCTATACACTGGTTCATATTCTCATCGCCTTAACGCCAACTATATTTCATTTCGATAAAATTTCTTTTGCAATTCTTAAGACTTAGTTCCGCTAAATCCCTCCAATGAATACGTTAAAGCAGCTCTCTCGCGACTCTGATCTACTTTCCTATTCAGGCTACTTTTCTTCCGATCTGCTTCTTTAGATTGCATTAAGGAAATTGCAGCGGTTTAATGACCACATCTAATTACGTTGGAAGAATAGAAAGAGATATATAAGAAGGAAATAAGGCATGGTTAAATTGTTTCTATTCGTAATGAATTCTTTCAAGAATCTGTTAAGTGTAGTGCGTATAGTACGAGCGACAACTCAAAGAGAACTTTATCCCAGATCTTTGTCTTTTTCATTTGCGAATTCTTTTTAACATATTCTTTCAATCAATTTTTGTTTAACAAAAAATTAATATAATTTATAGAAAAAACTTTGGAGAGCGCTAATATAAATAAACGGTAGGACGATTTGACAGGAAGATATAATTGTTTTACAATAATAACTTGATACATTGAAAAGATTTAATTTTAGTATTGTTTTTAAATTTTAAATCCAATATATATTTGATCGCGTGACTCGAAATAGCGAGACGTTGCGTCGATTTCCTGTATTGGGTACATACTTGGGACGGCATCAATATGCTTTGGTATGAGAAATATTTTATCGTGTGCGTGAAAGTAGTTATGAGGCCAAATGCCGACGTGTGATCTCGCCGGATATCGCTATCGTTTATATCGGGTCTTATCGCTATTGCTTTTTTTCAGGTAAAAAAAATAAAATTTGATCATTTTCAGCATTGGCAAGCATATGTCGCCAAATGTTACGACGTAAAAATTGTTCTCGCGTTAATTCCAAGACAAATTACAGGATATGAACTTACAATGATAAATGCAGACCGTGCTTGGATTGAAATATTTCCGAAAGAAGCTACGATCGTGTATGACACAAACCAGTGACAAAGACTAATAAGAGCTGTGCGTTATTTATTAGCTCTCGGTTTTGTTTACCCAACGCCATCCCATAAGATTAAAATGATAAATTGTAAATCGAGTTAGTTCTTCATATATACGCGCGTATTATTTATGTATTCTTCCCTGGGTAATATTTCTCACACGACTTACCTATATTACATAGGTGACAAATACGCAATCGTCCCGAGCTCTATTTCATCCCAAAATAACGGCTTTCCCTTAGCAAAGTTGGACACGGTTAACATCACCTCTCTTTTCGACGCGACGACCGAACAATCTGAAATAATACGGATATCTTTCCATACGGACGTGTAACCCTGTCCGCGTGGAAACAAGAGGAGAAAAACCGTATTGCGGAAAGCTCGTACGTCACACACCACGCGGACGGTGATAAAGTATTTTATTCGGTGCGTCGGGTTCGAAGAATCGGAAACGGACGGCGATTCACCGAACGCCTAAAATAATGGAGCGTGTAATTGATTCAATTAAAATGAGTGTGACGCGAGAGAGAGAGAGAGAGAGAGAAAGAGAGAGAAGAGAATCTCGTGAAAAACTTTTCGCCCTGCTTTTCGAGTATTTTTTTGAGCGAGCTTACCGAGGCATTGTTATTCCGTCCCCTCTTTTATCCCTGCAATTTCGCACGTAGCAAGGTATTGCAAATTGGGTAAAAACGCGCGCGGAAGTTTTCAAATCCCGTTATTATTCAAGAACATCCGCGAACGGAATACGACCAATATTTCAGAGAAGAGTTTGCTGAAGAGATTGTATGCTGAAGAGATCATAGAGAAGATTGTATCATAGAGATTTGGCTCGGGACTGAGGGTGGCAATCATATATCGTTTATTTCTGCTACCGCTCCTCAGAGCTCCTCTCACAATTGTTAGTTGAAGTTCATTGAAATTTAGCCAGTTTCTTCTCTTTGAGAAGGGGCGTAATTATGGAAGAGCGGGAACGATGAAAAATTAAGTTACGTGGGTTCGACAAGATGGAGAACAAGAAGTGTAATCGTATTAATTACGCAAGATTAAATTGTATTTACGAAGTACTTTGGCACAGTTGGATCTCGATTCACATAAGTCAGAGACGCAAGTAGTAAACAGAATTCGGTCAGCTTCGAAATGAATCCGCGCGTATTTGTGCACGTTATTGCCTTTCACAGGAGCAGCGATACTTACTCGAACTAGATCGCAATTTTCCAGGATTTAGCCAAATAATCCTTGTACAAAACAAAAACTTAACAATTTTGCAGGAAAGAGCTTTTGTTTCATTAAACACCCCGGTAACCTATTAATTTTGTAAAATGACTCTCTTTTACCAAATGACAGCAAAGTTACATGTGTCATTACATTAATAATGGGATTTACCGATCGTTTATGCATTTCCAACCGTCCCCGTTTTTCTATTTTCTTTTCAACGCGTGTGCCAGTGATCGTGTCATTTCAATATTGCGTCTGCACTGTAATTGGCTGAACGTTCATTCGGTCAAAGTGACAATTGAAAGCGCTGTGTGCATAAGTAATTGAAAATATTCCAATCATCGAGCTCGCAATACGTCGACCGGTATATAATCCTGATCGTACTTTTTTTGCCAATTCGATTATCCGTGTAATTAGAGGATACGGTTAAAACGTAGAAAAAATTCCGCAAATACGCGACACCATGAGATCTATCCCGTCACGCATATGGCCTGTCATTTAAGTTACACACTTTGAAACAAAAAAAAAAAAAAAAAAAAAAAAAAGAGAGAGAGAGAATAAACCACAGGTGCATATTTGCAACGTTGCATATGACATGAAGAAGCGAAATAGTATCAGAAAAGAGAAGAGGGACCGACGAGAAACAAATATGAATATTTGTTTTATTTCTTTTTCGTCACTTTTTATTTGTATTTTAAATAATATATGTTGAATGCAATATATTTTCTGCCCCCTGCGCGCGCTCTCTCTCTCTTTCTATCTCTTTTTCTATCTCTCTCACATTCCCTTTTCAGTTTATATTAATATTCTAGAATATTTTTATTGACCTAAATAGTGCAGGCGCTTGTGGAGAACATTTCACGTTTTCATCGAGGTAAATTGCATTTTCGTTATTATTCGTTATTAGGAAAACTTATTCCGTCACTTGTGAATATTCAATGGATTAAAATGTCACCAGTGGAGTATGATAGAATCAACGATGGTTGTTGGACAGAGTCCTTTCAAATTCCAAGAAATTGTTACAGCTTTATACTTCACGCATGAGGATGCGGACATGAGATATTTAACTCTTTCGTTATATCTTCGGCAAATGCGAAAATACATTCAGGGAACAACTTTAGTTAACGCTAAATGTCCGGTGACGAAAATTGCACTTATACAACAGCAACGCGATGTACGAGAACCCATATTGTCGGCTCTATTGTTTCTATTAGATAATGGATCAATAAAAACGTACGTTCTGCTACGTGGTACGGCGGCAATGCAATATTCAACGGAAATGAAATCAGTTGCATAGATAATCCTATCACAATTTATTATATTTCATCGAAATTCATTTGTGCGGTATATATTAACCCTAAAGTGCTACGTGGATGAATTTTCACTCAGAGCACTAATAACGAAATCAGAAAAATATGAGTAGCACTCTAGAGTTAACATTATTAATATTGTCAAGTAACATAATATTATTAAATATGCAAAACATATTGCGAAGATTCCTCGAAAATGTTACTCGCAACGAATATTTTTTTTTAACGTTATAAATAAATGCACATTTCACTTAATCCAGTCTCCAAAACGGATCTCAATATATACATCACAATACAATTCCAGTCGCGCCCGTATTCCATTGTACGAGCGCGTTCCACCGGAGCCACTAAAAGCCGCGCTGTTTCATAAAATAATGAATCGTTATGTATGAAAACGCATGTGTCGCGCGTAATTACCGTCCGGTTCACGTGCAGCATCATTTTTTTATTCCCTCCGGAATCCGGCGTCAAATTTTATTACAGCTGAATTTCCGTCGGGGAACAATAACGGTTCTTATGCAACGACTGTAACATCGGTTCGGGAAAGATTGTTAATTTCAAATCTGCGTCATTAACGGTTTTTCACCCCTCTCTCTCTCTCTCTCTCGTGTATTAAAATACACAAGTCATTTCTTCTAAAGATTGGAAGAAAACCTCAGTTTCTTTTTATATATAATAAATCAAAAACGTCCTTTCCTCTCAACGTGATATTGAGTTACGACTGGCACTTTTTTCCAATCATCTGAGCGTTCGAAGACAATATTTCGCGTGTCGCTCCCTATACAGGTAGGGTCAATTTTTTGGAAAATGCGACTTACCAACAATATTAAAGGAACATTGTTGGTACTTCTCGAATGCTAATTTGTCAACGCTTCGAAACGTTAATGCGTAATGAAAGAAATAAGACGACAGGAAATTGGACTTTAATAAATCTTCTTTCGCAACTTCGATTATAGAGGTTTCACAAACTTTTCGAGAAGCAACGACTCGAATGATAAACTGGAAGCTATTATTTCGCTATGTTGTAATAGGTACATTAAAAGAGATATTTCAAAATACGATAGGTTTTTTGTTGCACACAAAAAACGATAGTTGCACATAGACAAAATAACTCTTCGATGGATAAAAATTATTGACTGAGAGATTGATATGTCCCACGAGAAGCAGGAGAGCGAATAAAACGCACACGTTCAATCGACAAACTCGAGATTGAATTCCAACGTAAAATTGAGTGGCGGGCAGCAGGAGAAAAGTCACATACGTATGGTTTTAATGCATACAAATGGGATTGCGTAAGCAATCAAACGGCTCGTTACAAAATTAATATTGTGTAAATAATAAATCGTTGCATTCTGAAAGGTTAACACTTTCACTTTCCACTAGTAATTTGTTATTCTCAATTTCGCGCAACAAAAGCATTGAAGACGTCGATTTCATTTACATTGTAAGTTTAAATATTTATAGCCTTTAAAATGCGAAAAAGAAAAAAATATTCATTCACATTCTCTATCCTCTGAAGCTATTAAAATATAAACGTTATAAAGGATTTAAAACGTTCAAAATAAGATTGAGTAAATAGAGGCACGTGTGCGGTCGAAATATTAAAAGACAGTAAAAACGATAAGCAAATATAATTTTTTTCCGTAAAATTCATAATTTTCGATATTTAAATAGACAGTTTGACGAGTTAACACAGCGGCCCCGAATTATCTCTATCAATGGTAACAGATACGTGTTTCAGTCAATATCGCCCGGAGTGCGAAATTGGAAATGCCTTCTCCAAAAAATGTGTGACACAACTGTCGATAAACCCAAAATCCCAAATATGATATGGATTTGTGTCACGCGTTACGCAACGTTTCGATTGAGAGAGCGAAAAGCGAGAAATCTTTGTTCTACAAATTCCGTCCGTGGGCGTACACACAATTTTTACACACTCACTCTCTCCAAGGAAACGTTATGGTCTCGAGACACGAGATCGTCTCCGGAGACAGTCCTTTCGTCTCTCGGGAAGGATGCGTGTCCTGCGTGCGAGATCGCGTATTCTCGGTTTCGCTTTCGGCTCCGATCAAGACGGAGCTTTCGACGATGGAAAACCGCACCGGTGGCGCGGAAATCATCGGCGGTGGACCCCCCGAGTTTGGGCGACGAGCCGCGATAGGTCGGCGTCTGGAGTACGCGCTCTGGGCTGCCGGCGTCGCGAGGCGAGTGCCGCGAGACGGCCGGCCAGTATCGTGGAGGCGCGCGTCCCGTTGCGATCGTCCAACCCTTATAATCCCCGTCGCGCAACGCACTCCTGCACGCATACGTCGTAACGCGTAAACGCGTGCGAGGGATACCTTCGAGGCTCGACGTTCTCCAAAACTCACCCCCGTCCCGGTTTCATTCCCGGTGAGTTTTCAATTGTTTTCGAGTGCACGCACTTGCGGCGAAACGCGCTTTCAATTTTGAAAAAAAAAGAGAAAAAAAGAAAAAGAGAGAGAGAGAGAGGGGGAAAGGGAGGTGGAAAGAGCAGAGAAGGGGAAAGAGACAAAGTGCAAAGTGGAGAACGGTAGCCAAGATCAGCCGCAGAGCCCGCCGGAAAACTTGGCCCCCTACCGTCTTAAGTTAGCGTCCATTAGCGACGACGACGGGAGTACTTAGTTTTGGCAGCCTGGGGTGCCTTTACCGTCTCGCGGAGAGTACCCTTCGAGTGCCCTCTCGTTCGCGTACCATCGACACGAGAGCTGCATTTAATGGTGCAGCACGAGCGGCGCGGAAGCTTGTAATAGTGATAACTTTCACGTTGGTACATCCCCGACGGTGTCCACCCCAACGGAGAAAATATAAAGAAAGCTTTCCGCAATAAATGTCTCTCTGATATATCCTTGCGCGCAAACTTTTTACTACGCGACTTTCAGCAGGGCGCACATTTTCGCGAGTCGCGCGAGAAGTAATACGGTCGTTTAGAGTAACAAAAATAAATATCGTTTGTCTTTATCATTCTTTCGGCGAGCGCTTCGAAGGCCAGTAATTACCGTCGCGACGATTTATTCATTTATTCGTCGGAAATCTGTGAAGGATTTCGTCGCCTCGTGTCAAGTCGAGACATTCAAGCTGGCAAAAACGACTGCGCGCGAGCCAGATAATTCTTTTAATCCGGATATTACAAGGAAACGAAAGTTTTATAATAGCTAGTTTTATTTCCATGGAGAGTGCTGAGGGCGAAGAGAGGAAAAACTGAATGCGCAAAATTAAATTAAAATTGAATGCGAAACGGTCCGTTTCTCAATTTCCGAAAACTCTGTTTCAACTAATTATTTGCAAACGCCTCGTGTCTCATATAATTTCATAATTTCAGCAAACTGTTTGCGCAATTACCAAACAGTTTACCGCAGGTAAAAGCCGAGAGATTGTTAATGCCGCATTAGCATATTGAAAACTTTTTAATGGGTTATCACGCGTGGCTATCAACACACCGGAAACTTTGTAAATTTTCATTTCAACTGACGGCGAACCATTGAGAAAACCGCACCGTTGAAATTTTAATGTCACGACAGTAATTTCGACAATAACGCGCGAGCTTGACAGCTTTTATTTTTACATACTTCATAATTTATCAAAGTGAAACTTTTGTGAAAATGCTGTAATACTCGCGCGTTTACATTATCTACGAGCGCATTCATACAACATCCTGTCGCTCTATCGCATAATGCGACCTTTGATTAGCGCGAATAAATACGATAAGCTCTGGTGGCCGCGCGCGTGCACGCGAAACCGGGCTGCTGAAAATCACGCAATTGCGCGCGAGAAAATCGCGATGCGAACACTATTTTAATGAAAATTGACGGAGCGTGACGGGGCGCGAATTTTGAGAGCACAATACAGTCGCGAGCCGGTAATTATGCAATTTACGATCGGCACTCGAGCGCATGCCTTACATGTATTTAATAACGTATTCGGTTTGGGGCGGGTGACATTTAATAGTCGTCCAACTATACGTCATGCCTCTATAAATCGTCAACTCCCAATTGTCCGGATTATTAATTGAAAAACGTATCAACGTCACGCGATATGTACGACGTTTCAAATTAAAAACTTCCCTTTATTTTCGTAACATCGTCGTAATGACAGCTATTGATTTCTGACGAAAATATTTAGAGGGAGGGAGGAAAAAATAGAAAGACTTCATAACGCGCGACAGATTTTATCGATCGCGGATAGACTTTATTCCCAATAACATGATATTCAATGGTGTCAATAGCACGTTAAATAAATAGGAGTGCGCCGCGGCATTCAACATCTCGTAACGAGCTTTCAAAATCGCGCAATGGGCTCTGAAAGAGTATGAATGGTGGACGGGTGTTATCGTTGCACGACGGCTCTTGCTTCCTGAAATTAGTATCCTGCAGACTGGTATATCGCGCGGTTTAATTCGATTGCATCTCCTCGGCGCGGCGGCGTTGCATTGATATTCAGCCACAAGAATTTCATCTCAACGGATGCGTTAATTCTAGGAGCGAAGTATATATCAGTATGCGCTAGTTTTACTATTATGAATAAATGCGGCTCGGAGTCGAATCGTCATGTCGCGATATCGCAATTAATTGCGGAGCGTGTAATTATTTATTATTAAGGTAATGAATATTAACAACGATTTGCGCTACGCAAAACGAAAATCAATGAAATCTACTGCAACGCATTTCGCATATCAGATTACACTTTATGTTTTCCAAAGTGCCGACCCCGTTTTAGTAACACTGTTATCTATGACACGCGTTTCTTAAGTTTCGCTCGGTGCTCCGCCTCTCTAAATGGAATGTAATGCACACAACGGTCTTTTATATCGGAAAATCTCGTTGCTACAATGACGCGACTTTATGTCAACGAGGCGTTTCGTCGCCGCGTCGAAGAAAGCGTAACCCAATCATGTTTGAAGAGTACAAAATCTTGTTGCTAGGAGACAAGGAAATGCAAAAAAAAAAAGAAGAGGCGACTGCTTCAGGGAAAAGAGAGGAATTATATTTTCTGTAAAACGCGACATTCATGTTAAATAGGGCTTTGTTTTCTCCGCGGATTTTCTGAATTTTTCACGAACAGCATCCAATCTCCGGATCTTCCGATGTTAGTACAACTGATTTTTCGCGAGGAATCATGGCGTATCCGCTGAAAAGATAGCCATTCCCATAAATTCTAGAAGACTTTTATAAATATGTTTTCGAGCTCCGCTCGCTATTAATAGTGGATAGCCACGTGTTTCGTGCACAGCTCTTATATCGCTCTTACAACACTACAAATAAACAATAGGAACAGATACTCTCGGATACTTTCGGATACTCGAGATACTTCTTCAATTAAGCTTGTTAGTCTCGTCAAAAGATCTTAATGAAGCATTGAAATTGGTTCACCGTTATATTATTAAATGCTCCCTAAATTGGAATCGGTATATTACTGAAAACAGTGTACAACCAAATTTCAGTGTTATCCTTATAATTATCATCTTATCTGGCTATAATCTTATAACCATACATCAATCAGGGATATATGTACTGGCTTTCAGTGATAATACACTAATTCCGATCAGTGAGAGTATCTCCCTTTTAATTGGAATGGCAGTGAATAGTTACTGATGATCACAATTATGAGTTTAGCATTGCAAATCAGCTTTCACTGATTCAAATTTATAAAGTGGATATATGGAGAATATATCGATTGGTTAAATTAGTCTCTTTGGGATCATTAATATGTAAATGGACAAAGAGCGTAAATACCTAGGAGATACGCTCCTCTTTTTTATTAATAGGAGATTAATCTGCCATTTTTTGACTTTAATACAGATTTTATCCCTGTTTGGCATACAATGTTTAAACAATCGCCAATGAAATGTTAAATTATTCTCTTAGCAAAATCTCTTTCAATTGGTTGTATAATGTTGAAGGAAGAAATTTGTTTCTCGCACCATTTTCCAAAATTGCTCTGTTTCAACGGATTTCCTGGCTGTAATGTAAGTGCCTAATTTGAATATCGTTGAATCATTGTGGGTAGTTTTGGGCAGAGTAACAAACAAATTTTCTTCTCCAATATCTCAAGGATCTTTCAATTTCTCAAAAAGGTATTCTGCTAGAAGAATAATATACAAAATTGCAACTGGCGACTATTAAAACATCGTATATAATCTTACTTCACATGAGAATAAAATTTGTATCAAAGACAACTCTGACGAGCCAGCCTCTTATTGATATACTAAGTGATATATTTCCCGGATGTTCGCATCATCTTATCTATCCTATACGCGTGGGAAGATATTGAATTACTAAATATTACGGATATTACGAAATTAGCGTATTCCTGCATATCGCATTACCACGCGCGTTGCTCTACTACTGTATCCTGCTATTGGAAATTACGTAATACATGGGTGCCACGCGTGCATAAATTTTTGCCCAGCAGTTTACCGGGTCGATGATTGCCTCGGACAACGTGTCCTTTACATCGACAACGCCCATAGTAGTGCGATCATTATCGGTTCTCGCTAGGGTGTTGTTTAACGTCGCCAGATCGTCCGATGCATGCACCGGCACGGGCGCGCGAAAAGAGGGAGGGTAAAGACGAGAACGTGATGCGATTAAGCGCGCGGGTCAGGCGCGCGTAGGGAAAACGATCGCCTTTAATATCCGTCAGTGGCAGTGTTTCGTTCGCGGATTATAATTCTTGCGGAACATCAGCTTTCAGGCACGTGCATGGCCCGCAAACATTTAACGGTCAACCCACTGGAAACTCGAACGACTGCGTGTATCTGCCGACGGGCCAAGCGCTCCGAAAGAGACCGTTGAAATTTCGCGTTCGACAATCAACCGTGGCGGAGGGCAATGATTGGCATAAACCCCTGCCGTTTGTCGACATTGACGAACGGCAGCCGATGCAATGCGACATCTCGTTGAACCGAGAAAAAAAAGGGACGTTTTAGACAAAATCAATGCGATGTTCTACATCTCGTTCGATTGTGGAATCGCTGCGCTACGCGATCAAACGCGTCTACGCACGTCGATCACGACTCCTAAATTATGCGGTGTAGAGCGATTCAAAGGGATTCCAGGTTGGATGACTGGTTCCAGTGATTGACATGGTTAAACTCCGAAATCCGATCAAGCTATTTTTATTAAATTATCGAAGAAACATTGACTGTTGTATGGACAAATAACATTGTGAATTTTGTTAATTCAGGATTTTAAAAATGGAAAGAGTGGAACAATGGAAAATTAGAATTAAAATTAATAAATCTTGGTCACGACACAAATATGGAAAGAAATGTTTCAATCTGGCCTCGTTCTAGCAATAAATAATGGCCGCGATGTAATTTAAAAATTCATTTAGAACTTGGAACTAAATTGCTTGAAAGTTGCCGCGTCGTAATATTATTTCATGAAACTTCAAATTTCGCAGATGGTTGCAACGAGTATGTCAGGATGAAAAGGCGGGGATGAATAGGAGGAGGGGACTTTTTAAACAGATGGCATTCTGCAAACCAATTAAATAAGTTTCACTGAAAAAAGAGTTTGGTAACAATAATCGAGTCTAGATGAATTATTAAGCTTTGATGAAATAATTTCAATTATATATTTAATTAATATAATCAAATATTTCGTAATATTTAGTGACCGCTTGATAACCATTTAATAATTAATTGTTATTAATACGTTCGATTAATATTAACAAAATTCCTAAATATTTGATTAAAAAATACGAATAGTTCGAATCCAAATCAAATCAGAGTGGATTTGATTCAATTCGTTTTCAAATTTGAAAGAATTCGACTAGTTCGAGAATTTCGAATCAATCGCTTATTTTGATTGTTCCATATTTCCCGTGCGGCCAACCTTGTCAGCGCGTATCAATTCTTGTGCTTGATTGCTTATCGACAGCTCTAAAATTTTTCTAAAACTCTGCTTCTAAATCTTTTAAACTATTCAAAAATTCGTGTACACGATAGAAAATCTTTTTTGTAAATTTGTTTTAATTTCTAGATTTGTTAGATGACAATTTTATAGAATTTAGAATACAAAATTAAAAATTGCTCCACATATTTTTCTAATCAAATTACTATTACACTTCAATAATAACATTACAACTTGTACGATATGCTAATTCATCAGTATAGTATCCTCATTCTTATTGTATAGTATTATAAATTTTTACTTAACACATCTTTTTGTAGTTATTTCCAAAATTTTTGCAATTAAATTTTTGTTTATTAAAAAGGATCTGCAACGTCATTTAAAATATTTCATTACCCTTCAATTACCATGTATGCATAGGCAAATTTGAGTCGAATTCAATTCGTATGCGCTTCAAAGTGATTCGATTCGATTCGAGCGTGAAAATTTCAGATTTGATTGGATTCAATTTCGAGCATGTTATCAAAGATCCGAGTTGATTCGATTTGATTTCACAAATGCTCGTTTCGCATACCTCTAATTTAATTAAGCAGACATTCAATTAAGATTATTTCATCAAAGTTTGATTATTAGTACCAAACTCTTTTTTTTCAATGCACTTTTGTTTTGTGATTTACAAATAAAAAACGGTGTAAGTTTTAAAAATTAACACGATGCAGCTGGCTTTTAAGTGAAAGAAATTGCACATTTGCGAGTGCATGACCTTTCGCTGACATTTTATTTCGTGCTAAACTTGCTGCGCTCTTAAATCTCGCGAAATCTCCTTTTCTCTTCGAACGGACGGCCAGATCGTTTTATATGAGAGCAGTTAAAGATAAAAGGGATGTAAACACTGCAATTGGGCTCACCGTGAAATAAAACGAAAAACAGGTTGTGTTGAGACAAGGAAGATATTCTTGAGAGGCACATATGTGAAGGCTTACTACCTCCCTCTAACGTCGTAGGTAGTAACGAAGCTAAATGCGCAGTATCAGCAGGCACTTGGGACACGTTTGGAAAAAACACCGAAAGCAAATGCAGAAGCGTCGCTAGAGTTGCTCCGCGCAAGAAAATTCGCGAGAATGAAATAGCAAAGTAATTATTTATGGAACGTTACGCAGAAAGTTGAGGATTCCTGAGATAACGTAAATTTCCAAGGGCAATTAGTAGGTATACAGCTCCCTTGGAGCCCGTTGGCTACGAAAATTAGAACAATTGTTTCGGAGATGTAACGAGCGCTAATAAATATCGGCAACTACAATAAAATCCCTATATACACCTTATCGATGCGCGAGCAGAAACTGCTGGCGTCTATATTTCTAAAGAAGCTTTCTCTCTCGCCGTTCCGCCATACGTCAGACCCTATCGCGGAACAATTTAATAAGTACGATGAATGGAACGTGAGGAAATTCAATACTCGATATCAAACACCGAAGCCAGGTTACTTGAGATGCAGCCGCGTCAATTAAATCGGCCGCTGCGATCCGCCTGGTTCGCATACATCGAAATATATCAGGCTGCACCGTGAGAAGAACACATACATTAAAACGTGATCGTGCAATAGCAAATTGACCGCAACGTCATATACAGCGGGGAGACAGTTGATAAAATCTCGACTATGATAAACCTACGGGTTTTGCATTAACCGGATAAATTATAGTTCCATACATTATCGGTTACCTGATCTGCACCGTGCGCCGCGGATTGGATTCACTTGGGCTCAGATGTTTCTATATGAATTCAGCGTTACGCTTCTACGCTTCCAGCCTTTGGCCAGTTGCGCAATAGGTGTCGGATATTTTATCCGACACGTACGTTTTCATACATTTTTTACAGGAAATTTTAAGAAATGATAATAATAATTTTTATTACGTTTAGTTCCCATGAGAAAAAGTACTGATAAAGTGTTTCAGTAAACACTGATTACTATATCAGTAACTGATTAATTATCGTCAATTATTGATACAAGTAGTAATCAGTTAATTAAAGCACTTATCAGAGCACTTTCTTCAAGAGTTATGTAATTTTTTTGCATAAATATATGATTAATCGTGCGGCGTCCGTTGCCGCAATTAATTCTCTTGGCAATACGGCAAAGCCTCGTCGACTCGGACGTCACTGACGTCAATGTAACGGAAAATGTAAATTTGGCATGATTTGTGGCGCGGGTTACATACATAGGAACGAAATTCAATTTTCGAACTGCATAAATAATCGAGGAACGTCGAACACAGCGAGAAACAGAGTGAAGTTGAGGAAGGAGGTGGAGAGGTGAAAGGTGGAAGAGGGATCGCTCGCACACAAGGCAGCATAAAAAGAAGCAACCCTATCGTCGAGTAGTCGGAGGGTAATAAAAAAGTGCGCCGCGCGAAGAGCGGAAGAAATAGCGAGAGCGGCGAGGAATTCTCTCCCATCGTCGCTTTTGTATCGAAGAAGAATTCTCTTTGTCGCGGCCTTTGACTCTTATTGATATGGTGAGAAACCCCGGCGCGCGCGGGTGAATTACAAGCTGCTGCGCTCTGGTCGATCACATAAAAGGCTCGACTCTCTGTCGCGTGTCTTCGAGCGCCGACACGTGCGACACCCTCACAGCGACGATGAATAAAGAGAAATGGCGTATTAATTTCCTTAGCGTTTTCGCGCTAACGTTGACTTAGTGTCTCGCACGACATGATTAATTGCTGATCACGGTCGTAAAGGGTTGATTGATAAAATGGCTATAGAGCATCCGCTTTAATTTAACGATCCTTTGATGAACTCAGAGTTCACCTTTCGCCTCATGAAAATTTTTGACCGTACTGACGTATTTACTCGATAAGATGGATGACCTAAAAATCTTCAGCTAATTGGTCGTCCGTTGGTCGGCGACAAGGGCAAACAGCCGTTTACAATTGTTTATTTCCTATAATTATATTGTGATCCGCAGAATGATTGATTAAGGCTTTACGGTGCAATAGCAGACAGGATATTCGATGGATTTCGAAACGTGAAATAACATGTGTGCACGTTCAAATGACGTTTACATTAATTGCGGAATTCCCGGAGGAGACAAGAGAATTTTTCAAAAGATCTAATTTCTCATAACAAATTTTATAATTTCTCATACCAAATTCTTCATCATAAATGTCCGCACTGCGCTTTAAAGGCGACCGCTTTGTGAATTTAACATGAGAAATAATTAAAAGAGAGCTCTTGTATTGCCATGCGAGAAAAATTATTACGGTCCTTCACGAGAACCGTGGAATTTTATGCGCCTAATTTCGCGCTTTTTTTTCTCCCCGCGCGTAAAGAAAACACGCCAGTTACTGTTCCATCCAGATTCTCTCTCTCTCAAAATTTATATCGAGTGGTACCCCAGCGTATCGCCGCGCAAAATATTAAATAGCACACTTTTCCCCAGTGGAAGACATGAATTTAATTCAGCAATGTACTTGAAGCTGAAGCCTGGCGGAGTCCTCGAGTTTAGCGCAGATGACACGTAGCCGCGGGGGAATGGACGAGGTTACGGTCCTTCCCTGATTTCTGGTTAGCAGCGACAGCAGATCGGCGATTAAATGAGAACGACATCGTCAACTTTAATGCTGCCATTTCGCATTCGACAGCAGCTCACGTCGTCCGTACGCGCGGATCAGTATGCCCTTCTATAAATCCTAAAGACAGTCCTGCATCTTGCGTCATGAAATATGCAGTAAATAGCATTAAATAAAGAAAGCATCAAATATGATAACCCCTGTCTTTTTAGTAACACAATCGAAAGAAGCAAATCATCATAAGCATGACGCATACACGAGTAACTTAGCCAAAGGGTTGTTAAAGATGGGTATGTGCACGTGTGCGTGTGTATGCATGTGTGTGCGAGTGGGTGGATGAAAGTACGGAAGTTTGACGAAGGTCGGGCGATGGATGGTAATAAATCTTATTATCTAAGCGAATCCGGGCTAATATATCGTGCAGTTCGTGTGCTACGAATTTTGCTCGAGGCGCAAGGCATATATTTACGTTAAGGACAGGTACATATTTATGAGTTAGATACCCGAGCCAACATATCGCGGATGATGCAGGATTGGCTTTAAATTAGGGTAACCATCGGCATTTAATGCCAAAGTCAGTTAGTCATAGATGAAGTAACATGTTATTTGGCTTGTTGTTATTTGCCACGTACTCGTTAATTGGATGATTTATCGATGTATACGTAATCTCGACGGTATACATACGTCGGTACCGCGTAACGGTATCTTTCCTAAAAATTTGAAACTGGATAGTATAAATATGGTGAGCTTTGGTTTCACTGATATTTTATAGATTATTATGGTAACATATTCGACGTTAATTAATAAAATACATCCGACGGTTGTGCGATATTTAGAAAATTACGAGAATCGAATTGAATTGAAAGTTTATAAGAAATTTAAAAAGATTAATTCGAAATTAACGAGGTCTATATTTTTTGAATAAATATTATGCTTATACATTTAAGAGATTCATGATTCGAAATTGATATTATTCATTCATAATAAATAAAAATTGTTTAATCAAGATAAAATAAAAAAAAACAGATTAAATAAAACTATGAGAGATAGAATTCTCTGTTTTAATAATACAGATGACTCACTTACATTTTTATGCGGATTTAAATAATGTTTTTATATAATTCTTTTAATCGTTTTGCATTTAATATTGGAAAAAATATTAAAATAAGATTATTAAAAAGTAAATATTTTGTGAGATGTTTTACATTCAAGATATTTTATTCTAACAGAAATTATGAAATGTATCTCGTGAAAAAGCTTCACTTTCCCGCTAATTTCGTAGTTTTTTGATTCGTATTAAATTTTCATTTTCTTTGATGAACATTATTTGCTCTTTAGACCCCAAACCTTTTTCTTCAATTCTGCATACTTATTTAAATCAATACACAACTTGAAGCGGTTCAGCTTAAAATAGATTTGTGTATTCGATAAAACGGTTCGATTTTTAAAAAACTTTGATAAACGTGACACTATTATGCCAAGCTCTCGACTGTGTCCGTGAAAGTAGCAGTTTGGCAATAATAATTTTATTCATGAAAATAACGCAACTGACTTGTCACCGACTTACCGGTATAAAACACGGATTTACGATACTTCCGAGACTATATCCGGAACGTTTACTGGGTCCGCGTATACGCTTTAAAATGAAAAGTCAAATAGCACGCATCAGCGAAACCAGTCTTCGCCATTACACTAAGCACATCTTCCCCTAAAGAAGAGGGACAACGTTTTCCCCTGCGTGTGCATTTCTCTCACAGTCGACATAAGATTAAACTGTCTCTCGCGATAATCGAATTCAAAGCGAACATTCACTTTGAAAGCAGCAATGTGAACGTGTAAATGTAATTAACAGAGTTGAGGAGTAACGTGTTAATTGTCGCTACTGTTACAATTACTTTTTTTTCAATAATAAAGAGGTATCATGGCGTTACATTTCCTTAATTGTAACATTAATGCAATTACATTTTGTTGGTAACAATAATAATTGGATAATTACTTTTATCGTTATTTCGTACGATTTCTAGCATCACGTAAATTGCGATCAGTATTGCTAGAAATCTGACAACGGCATTCTCTTAATTAAATACTTATTTTATGTTATATAAATTGAAGATCTATAATGGTAAACGCTTCAACTTTTAATTAGATCATTTTCGCGATAATAAAAACATTGGTAATACAAACAATATAAATTACCATACTGAATAAATAAAATACAAAATTTGAAACACGTCTCACGCACACAAGTCGCACAGCTAAAGATGACCTTGCCATTAACTGTCACATATAAAATTGGAATTATATTTGGCAACTTATGGCAAAAAAAAATTTTTAGTTTGAGCTGTATGCATGCAAAAAGTTTCAAAGTTTAAATCTTTTTAAAAGAGTAACCCCTCGAGATGATCGAACACGTATTTCGCGAGTTTTCATCGTTTCGAATCGCTTCTAAAATATGAAGGATGAGGACAGATTTTATAGACACCTTGTATACGCGATATATATATGCGCGTACATGTTTATTTCTTGCGCACAAATTCACCAGTGTCGGAGACTCGAACGGTTTCGTGGCTCGCGTGTAAAACCATCGAAAACTTTAATGTCATAAGTGAATTTCAGTAACTTGGCGGCGGGTTTCGAACGCGAGCGGGCCGCGCCCTTAACCCTCTCGCAACTATTTACTTTTGCCACACCAAACTTTCTGATGATAAACCGATAACAACGAGTGAACACTTGGCTGTCAAAACACTTAATCGGCCGGTTAATCCTCCTTTTGTAAATCGAATAAACTAATGGACGTCGGCGGGTGAGGCAAATATTATCGAAGCGAGATTAACCGCGACGTAATGAATTTCTGTGAGCCAAGACTTTAACGCGTAATCGCACTATTAAAAGAAAGAAAAATCGCAGAACCATCCACTTAATTAAAATGAACCACTAACGGGCCGCGCTTGCATATTAATCGCGCTTCTACAATCAAATTGTACGCAAATATCCGCCGCTGTACGCCGCACTCTTCTGCAATGTGATTTAATCAAAAATGTGTTAACACGAACGATTCATGTGACCTAATACACCGCGACGGAATGACAAATAGGTACGGTGATGTGAATGGCCAGAAATGAAATGTTCCGCATCTAAAGTACAAGCGAATAGAGTGTGTCCATTAAAGTCCAATTCATTCTCATTAATGTCACATGACGTTAAACCCCGCAGCTTTATTACGACGTGCAGCTTAATAAGTTCGCACTCCCTATAATCAGTGCATCAACTCCCCCTCCCCCTTCTCCATTTTCCAATCTACTTTTGCATGTAATAAAATATGCTATTATACCGCGTACGAGAAACTAAACATATTTACCGCGTAAAGATATGTAAAACAAATATTATTCCATTTTGTTTTTGCGCCGCCGACCCTCAGTATTTTGCCGCCGCGGGCTACCGACATATATAAATTAATGCGCAGGCATATGCCGCAGTGTTAGCGATTCACGAATATCCGTTATTTATATCGTTACTCGATATGTTCCCGATCATAAATATGCAGAGGCGAGTTATAATTCTCTTTATGTATTTCTGAAACGTGCGCGGTTGGTGGGGATCAACGCAGTTAACGAATGCTACGATTACGGGGGAGTCGGAGATGTCATTGCTACGCGTCATTTTAATGGCACGGCGAGCTGGATAAGAAATAATGAACGTCGTAATGCCGCGGTTGCCGCTATCATGGTTTATTGAATGGCCTTCCTTCCGAGATATATTGCTGACAAGTGGAAAAAAATTCATATTCCGACGGGAGATCCTTCGCCGACGGGAAGAAAGCGTTTTCGTGTTTGCCGGAACTTTTATTAGGTTGATCTTTCGAACGCGCCGCCTTCGAAGTTTATAAAAGGAATTTTAACCCGCCCCTGTACACGATCGCGACGTTATTTGTATGCAAACCTTATATGCGAGCGGTACAAATTGGTCGTACATTGAATTCGTGCCAGATTTTTCGTCGTATGGTTTTGCACGGTAAAGTAGCCCGTTTTGCCCGGAAGGACGAACGAAGATTACCAAGTTCGAAGTTGACATTTTCCGATATGTCTCCCGCGCAACGGAGGATTTATTATTCCTCCCGCAAGGAATACTTGTCTCTCACGTGTATTCATCCATTTCTCCCCCAAGCGAGCAAATAAAATCAAACTTGAATCGATAACTCATGCTCAAGTGACTCGCACGTCGCACGTCGTACGCGAACAAGTTTGGCAAGATAGAATCTACTGACCGAAACGGAGATTCGTCTCTCCCTTAAGAACAGAAGGGTAACTTTGCGCGCGCGACACACATTCACGACTGTCGCTCTTATGATAGAAATTCGATTAGTGCAACGTGTCTTTACCAAGACGCGCGTATCGTTCCAACTTGTCGTTAAAATGTCGAACGTCAACGGCACCTCGTACGAAATTGCTACGGCAGCTACTACTACAGTATGAAAACTGCATCGCGAACGCATCTGTGACTCAGTTTCCTTTTGTAGTTCCGTCTCTGCAGTCATTGGGAATTCAGCTCTCATAATTTTATGTCTAACGCAATCTACCTCCGCGAGCGACTCGACAACACGAGCTAGTGACACAATTACGCAGTGACGACCTCGCCAATTTATGCCGTTATAATGCAAAACAAACGTCCTTATTTATCAAGGCTAAATTTCTACCTGCGTACATTTTTTTTTTATTTTTTTAGGTAAATTCCAATCTGCCCACGTTCACATCTGCCCGCTATTTCTTTTTTTACGTCTTCTGGCGCGAATAATAAAAACATTCGTTACCTCAATTTCGTGTGTTAATTACTTTCAGGTTTGTGGAAATAATGACAAACGCCGTTACCCGTTTGCGTTTGCTAATGGCGCGCGACGGCGTATCATTAATTTAATTATAACCGTTTTCGCTTACGTTTCCTTTTCGGCTTCGCGCACGAGCATGCGGAATTCCGCCCGAAATAACGTTTTATACGCAATGTGGCCTCATAAATTTAAAGTTGCAGCTCGACAAACTCGCGCGATCGTATTTGACCGTGAAAATATGATGTGTATCGCAAACACTTCCGCCCCCCTCCCTCTCTCCGCTTCCATCGCGCTGTCCAACTTTTTCTTTTCAGAATGACAGGTGATACATTTTTATATGCGAGATAAAAATAACTTCCCCGGATAAAAGCAGTCGGATACGCAATTCGTTTTTCGATCTGCCGATGTCGCGATTGAATACCCCCGGCCCAGGGACGGCGAAGAAATGTTTAAACATACATGTAAATCCAACCGTACATCTCGTTATACCGACGATCAAATTTTCAGCGTTCATTCCCGAGGGAGGCGTCCCGGCATGCGACGTGCAAACGATTCTGCGTGTCTCGGAATAAATCGGGGGAGCTGCGGAGCGAGGGTGGCTAAGGGAGAACTCGTGTCGTTCGTAAATATATTCGGAATTGCGATACTCGCGCAGTTTAACATACGCCATTCAGCAACGGACGGCTTCTAAACGTCGATCGTTCTCGCGCTTGCCAAATAAAAACTGCCTATAATCGCAGATCACACTCGTAACGGCCGTAACTCCCCGGTTGTCACGCGCAAATTCTCGCGCGGTCTGAGATATTGTCACGCGGGATTTGGTCACGGGAATTACCCCCGGACAATCGATCCGACGTGTTAATTGCAGCCTTGAGCGATAATTCGCAAGTGACGGTACGCACACGAAATATTATAGTCGCTGTTATTCCTTATCTTAAGAGAGACTCTTGGTGCGCGTTGTTGAACAGAGCGTTGTACACTTTTCGCGCGGTACATTTTTCTTCTCGCTAGCTTGCAATAACATACAAAATGCATCTCGGAAGAGGCGAGGCTCAGTAGCATAAAAATATATCTTTTGATAAATTGAAATTTTTTTCAAAAAATTAATGAAATACTGAGCGCACAGGGATCGTAGGACTTTTAAAATTAATGGTCTCTGCGAAAATGGTTATTTAGGAGAAATCCTTCTTCTTCTTTTTTTTCTGTTTATTAAGAAATACGTCTCTATCATTACGTCCTCCAATTGCGATACCGCTTTGAGTGTACATTTAATAACTGCTTCCTCGAAAATGGAGAACGCAGTTTCTCTAGAGAATTCTCAAAACTGCCGTATCGTGGAGCGCTGCTCGTGAAAGACGATGCGCTTTTGTCCAAAAATATACCAACCGTTTCTAGCTGTTGCAGAAAGCTGGACAATCGCGATGACATTTTCCCTCGAAAATATCATTTGGCTGAAACAGCTAAATTTCTCTCAATAATTTTCTTTTGTGAATTGCGATTTAAAAATTTTTGATTATGGCGCGTAATTAATTCTGAAATATTTCAAAGATGCGCGTAAAACGAGGACGTAACTAACGATTTTAATTAACAGCGTGCGACACGGCTATCTGGTGACTTGATTAAGATTTATTTCGAGTAGCCGACGAATAGAATAGCTACTAGCGCTAGGGTAAATTAGGCGAATAGGTAGTAATATGATATAATCCACGTTAATATAATCTCCGAATAGCCTTTTCACAATAACTTGGTTTCATATCTTCCTGTAAATTACAGACATGATACGATATATGTATTTTGCAAGGAAGTACGAAACCAGGAAACGTGAAAATATCGCAAATTCATACGTTTGAAAATCGCGCAGTTGACGATTTATCAGATACACATAATCAGTGAAGATAAGTACGTTGTAAATAAAATGTTCTCAAAATTACCCACTGTAATAGGTGTAAAGTCACTAAACGGTTTGTAAATTTCCACGTATTTGTAAATTTGCAATAATCTAGGATAAGATTAAATTTGTAATTTGTAATTAAATGGATTGTAAATATACAATGTGTATGGAAAACTATAGAAATGATAACGTAATAATACGTTTTGCAATTGTATTATTGTACATTCAGACTTTGTCTCTCTATCATACATGTTGTAAATAATAGAATGACTACTGTGCCCGCGTACAATGATGCTAAACGGGACAGAGTTTTCATGCATGCATGGTAAACGCTGATCGCATTACATTTCACAGACCGACATATGGAATATTGTTGTATTACGTAACGTTAAAAATTTGAATAATTACATATAATATTTAAAATATCCTGTCACGTGCATAATTTTCCATATAAAATAAGACACATTTACTCAATGAAAGCAAATCTACATATTTTTTGTGGAATTTCAATTTGTGGATTTTTATTTACACTTACGAGACTAATCGTGTAATTTTTACATCTATCATATGTAAATTTACTGAATTTTTCGCAGTGTAAAGGAAATAACAATCGTATACCCTCCCTCGCCGTCTCCTCCTTCATGCAAAATTTATTCCACATATACGGCGGTTCGTGGGTGGTATACTAATTATCTCATATCCCGTAATTACTTCTCTCTTCGGGCGTAATGCGACAGGTCGCACCGAGACAAACGGCATGCGAGTGAATCCGAAATCAGCGCAATGTACTCGCTGTATAATACACGGCCGATCGTAATGCGATGAAGCCGACGTGACTTGCGCCTTAGTTGATTTTAGCTTATGCAAATCGATCGAGAGAGCCCAGCGAGTCGAATTCCCGAGTCGAATTCGGCCTCGTCGAAACGCATCGCGCCGGTAGTGCCGGTACTCGAGAACAGCGGCCGGTCAGAAGCGATAAAAGTGATGACGTGGGGGGTGTTTCACGGGGTAACGTGAGAAGGGGAGGGAAGTGAAACCGGGTAAGCCGTATTTGCGCCGGGCAACGTTACGTCATTAGATTACCGTCGTCCCGCGTATGCGTGGCAACGCGCAATCGCAATCCAGTACACCAGCAAGACGGATGACGGATCCTGGGCTTTTATTTATCGGCATGCGACCGATGAATCCGAATTCGTTTATCAGAGCCCGCCACGTCCGTGCGCGCACACGCGCGACTGAGCCGAGGCGTACCTCGGGATGCGCGCTTACTTCTTCCTTTTTTTTTATTTTTTTTTTTTATTTTTTTATTTAACGCGTCATCCGGCACGCTTCTCACGAACGCTATCGTTAACAAAGCTAGAGCTTCCCGACTTGCGACAAATAGAAGAAAAATCCGTTAATAAATTCGGCGTTATGATTTTATGACAGGCATCAATCTATTTTTGTGCGAGAGAACGAGATAAGCGCGTATGCTTTTTCCGATGCTGGGGAATTATTTAAAAACAACGTTACGCGAATGTTGAGCTCTCGTTCGATGGTTTTATGTTCCGACTGAACAATTGTGCTCTGCAGTCGGCTGTCCCCCGTATTGTAAACTCGCCGGGGAAGGGATCGAACAATATCCTTACTGTATTGTATTCCTTTGGTCGCTGCTTTCATTCTAATGGCATGCGGAACGAAAGTGTTGCGAGTTTTATCTTTCACTCGTTTTCCCGCCCTAATGTGATCATACGTCAAAGGTGAGTCACGGGAGAGAGCAGCGAAGGAAGGAAAACATCACTTTAGAAACCATTCAGCCGATCCACAATACGAACAAGATCACAATACGGCGCTTCACTGCGCGTTTGACTGTATATACATGGGTAATCGAAGAACCGTCGCGGCCATAAATCATATCTCGTTCTTAAATCGATAGACCAAATGAGATTAAAGGAACCGTAACAAGATCGTACTTTTTTTTGTACTGCAAGATAAAAGGATAACACTAAATCAATATACGTGAGATCGCAAAGTGTATTTCGCAATTAAAATCAAGCAAATGCTAATAATAGTCTTAGTGGTTCCTAAAAACGGCGTCTAAAAAGAGCATATATAAAGAGAATGCGTATCTTGACTATGTGTATGTGTATTGAAAAATTAATAAATATTTTTTTTTAATCCTGCACAAGATCAAAGTATTAAAATAGAAAAATTTGACTTACCGACTCGACGCGCAACGAGCGGAGTAAATCAGCCACGAAGCTGCGATGATTACTGTAACACACAAACATAAAATTTAAAAAAAATTACAACTGCGCTCAAAATCAATAAGTTTAAAAGTTAATTTTTATACACCCAGGGAAAAGTTTCTTTTAGTCAAAAAATATTTGTTTGATTCAAAGAAATTTGTGCCTTAGAAAAAGGTTAAAGAAGTTTCTTTGACTTAAAGAAACCTTTTGATTGTTCCTTTTATTAGAATTAAAGAAACAGTTTGATTGTGCAACGGAAAATTTTTTTAAACAAAAAAAATGTGTGTTTAAAACCAGAACAAATTAAAACCAGAACAATTAAATTATTTTTTTACATTTCTGACAATATTCTCTTTGAATTAAATAATTATTTGATTAAATTAAACAAATAATTTATTTACTTTTAAAAGAGCTAATAACGTCATTTCTTGAAATCAAACAAATTTTTATTTTCCGCAAAGAAAAATATTTTTATTTCAATTTAAAAAAAAAACCAAGTTAAAGAAACGATTTCATCAATTTAAACACAACTTTTCTCTGGATGTATAAACTTTTATATAAATTTTCTTTCTTTAAGTAGCTTTTTTTAATTTATTGCGATAAAATCAAATAAAAGAGGGAAAAATTATTAAATATATAAATAAAGAATTATATTTACCCCAAGGTTGCTCCGCTGAGACCCGATGCCTCTCCCAGGCCTCCTCCTCCTCTCAGTCCTCCAGGTAGTTAAGCCTCTTCCTTTCGTTGCACACGCGGAACACTCGCAAATAATATACTAAATTTGTTAATTTCACAATAATTCAAGCTCAGTTCAGCTCGAGTTCAGTTCAGCCACGAAGCTACGATGATACTGTAACACGCAAACATAAGATTTAAAAATTAAAACTAAGCTCAAAATAATCATCTATTATCCGTTCAATATTCCATTCTAAGGAATTAAGTAAGCAAACACATTTACACTGTTAAAAATACACAGCAAAATTTAATGTAATGTAATGGAAGCAAATTTCAAAAGCAGGTGCATTAAAAGCATTTAATATCGTCAAAAGTGCACTAAACTTCATGCGCATACATTTCAATTATAGATACGTTAAATTTAATGTACTCGTGTAACTTAAAAATACATTAAATTTTATGACATTTTGAACAGTATACACGTTTTACTTCTTCGAACCGCGCATCACATATTCGTTGGTCTTGAAACGCAACTCTTAAATTGAACCAAAAAATTAATGTCACAATATTAAATTGATAATCAATTTAATAATATTGACGCTAAAAAGATCAAAAGATATAAGATTTTAAGATGTGTAGACATAGAGAGAGAGAGAGAGAGAGAGAGAGAGAGAGAGAGAGATGAGAAATAGAGAATAAAATAAGGATAATCACAGCGGTTTATGACGACCCATGAGGGTTATTAAGGGAATCATTCGCAGCTGATATAACTACTTTCTGAGCTCTTTGCGAGAGCCGCGGAGGTTCTCCGTATCGCACCTATAGTAAAAGAAGGAATAGAAAATCGACATTTACCTCGAAATTTCGAGCGACAGCTTTACGATAATATCAGTTAAAATTAAAGAATATTTTATCTGCTACGCTTGCTGTGATCTACATTAATTTCGTTTGATTTACATTAATTTACATGAATTTCTTATCGCTCATTGAGGGCATCAATTTAGGATTTCCAAGATTCTGACTTATACGATATTGATGCTTTTACGATTCTCTCTTTTTTTTCTTAAACTTTATGCAATTTAAAAAAATTTAAAGAAAAGTTGCTAATAGTGACAAAATCACTTAAAGCAACACCCACTTGTTTCTTAAAAGCATTTCACTTTATTAACAAAGTGATAAAAACATGATCTGCTTATAGATAATTAAAAAGGTAAAAATCCATACATTTATGATTTTTTTCTATAAGAAATCTGTTAAAAACAAATTCTTTAAAGCAAAAATAAAATTTACATAACCTTTCTTTGCAAATTACATACCTTCAACAATACATATATTATTAGTATATTATTGACAATATTAGATCATGTTGCATGTTTATAGCGTGCTAAAACTGTTTTACTTTTCTCATAATGCGATTTTAGAACATAAATTCGTGGTGCAGTATAAACTAACACACCTGTCGATAAGAGAGACTATAATAAGATAGTAAATATATATATAGGACAAAACATAAAAGATACAATATTACAAAATAATTACAAAAACCGCTATACCATCTGATAGAAGATATTTTCCGTCCATCTCTGTCTTCAAAATTTTATTTTCAGCTTTTCTTTAAGAAAAACAATTCAAAAAGTGGCAACTTTCCTCTAATATAATTTTGCTACGGTTTCATGATACGCGAAAGAAATGGAAGTAATTCGACAAATGATTAATTGCACAATAAATTTATCACGATTGGTAAAAAGACACATGTACAACGCTTTCTAAAATCACGTTAAAAGCAAAATTACAGCTGTTGAAAGTAAACTATTACCTCGGAACTAGCCGTTATTAGAAAAAGCATTAAATACGGTGTTGCGACGGGAAAATTTCAAATAAATGCGGAATTGCACAACCGCCGGGAACGATAAATTGCACGGGCAACTCCGTTCTTGTATGCGAGAGGTAAAGAAGAAACTTTACCACTCTTGTTTGCGCATGCCGACGCGATGTCTTACGATGTGTGAGCAGCGTTTCATATACGGGCTCGAATATAATTTCTAACATGTTACACGGATCATCCGTAACATACCGCCGCCGCCTCGCTACACCCGAGGAATTCCAGCGGTATGATAGATGTTCTCTCAGGATACGTTTCTCTCGCGATGACGTTTCTCTCGTGGGGCACAAGTGGTGTACACACAAGTCGTGCTTTTTACCGGCAGAAGAAATCGCGTCCCCCAAGAGTAACGCGGAATTCAATCAGAAACAGTATTAGAAAAACGACGATCATTCATCCCCCCGCGTGTAACAAATGAGGTCGACGATAGTGGGGAGGGGAGGGGGGGGTGAATATTGAAAGTGGACGGTGCTATTGCGCGACATGTTTAATGATCTTTCTTCCCGGAAAAGTAATCGATTGCCGCGCCAAGTCCTTAAGTCACGTCCCACGCATATCGCAGTTGCACAGAGTCATAAAATTTATATATATCCGCGTAATCGTCATTTATCACGGTCCCTCTCATATTCTAATACGATTTCTCGTCGAGAACACGAGAGCGCAGCTGTTTGCAATTCGTTACTCGAGAATCGAGGTATCTGAGAATGTATACATCGGGGCTTTGGTCCCGGACAAATTTCCATGTAAAACAGCATCATTTGCCGGGCTCTTTGTAGGTGGAAAAATATCTCGTGCCCGGTTACGTTTCGTTAGAAAATCAATTTTCTCCGGCGAAGGCTGATGTCGCGTCGGAACTTTGGTGAGTAAAATGAGCCCTACTTTGCGCGCCCGGTGGAACTCTTAAATATGTAAAGGTGCATCGAGCGAGAGGTAGAGACGTACGTTTAAAGTTGGAAATTGCAAGGATGCCATGGCTTGTGTGTTGTTTAGTCGATGGCCATAGCAGAATTTTAACGCATCCCGTCCACCCTTGCCCTCTCGATTCAACGAGTACCATCGGCTTTAGTTAAAAATGTGCATTCCCATCCCGTGCACGATTTCGATTCAAGTGACTCTCTCGCTTTTATCCATCTGGACAATGGACAACGAGACCGCATCGAGGTATTACGTTGTATGCAAGCTTGACTCTACCACTGCGGATACCGTGTAGCATATCGAACCTTTGTTCGTGAGTGCAATTGAAGTGACGTCGTCGTCGTCGTCGTCGTCGTCGTCGTCGTCGTCGTCGTCGTCGTCGTCGTCGTCGATGATTTTCACGCGAGAAAAATGACGCCAGAAATGTGGCTTTTACGCTCTTGGGAATCGCGTCTCTACGAATATCGCGAACGACCGTTTTCTCGCAAATAAATACACATTCTTTGCGTGTTTGTATGTGTGTGTTTGTATGTATGTTTATGTGCGAGAGAGAGAGAGAGAGAGAGAGAGAGAGAGAATATCGAAGCGAAGGCGTGAATCTCTCGAGAATTGGGGCAGCCCGGCGGCTTAATGGTTTGCAAATATAATCGTAAAGTGTCGTTATAATCGTAAACTGTCGACGAATATTGCACGAACAAATACTCCAATACTCGAATTTTTTTTTAGAGAAATTTTCGCGCAGATTCTAATGCAAGAATCTTGATACAAAACGTAAGTACATCTCGCTCGGGAAGCGTGGTGCTCTTTTTGCAAACGCAAAACTCTTCCTTAATGAATCGACGAGCGGTTTTCCAGAAGTGTCTTTCAAGTACGAAAATTATACTAAAACTGAAGGAGGGAGAGGAGAACTTTGAGAAGAAAGAGTAAATTGACGACATGAACGCAATGAGGAAATGATTCTTCCCGGTAAAACTTTTAAACGAGCTCCTGTGTGTGTGCTCTAAATTGCAACTGGTAAACGGATTGTTGCGCGCTATTATCGCATTAATAATCCCATTTAAATTCGTGTAAATTGGAACATTCCTTCTTTCCAAAAAATTTTGTTTAACATACATTAATATGTATCGACATGCATAATAAATATGTTAATTATAACGTTTGCCTATGTAAAACGTGTCGTTATATCCTCACTAATTCATCGCGCAATAGCGCGATACTTCGTTTAAATCAATAAAATTCCAAATATGTACATATAATTTTAATGTCGCAATTATTATACTAGATAACATTCACCTGCCGCGGCCGTGTCTGCGTAATTTGCGCAGCAAATTGCCATGATTTATAGCCGCGACAGCTCTTCAATTACCCATGTATAAATGTAATTATTCAATCGACACGGATAGCTATCCCCCAAGTATTAATGCCCATCGCGATTTGTATCGCGAGTCATTTTTTTCATTTTAAACATTCGATAGAAGTAGAAAGAAATGTTGCGGCTCCGAATTTTAACGCGATATCGGATCGCATCCCTTTGCGCGCGCGTGATTTTATTTCATTTTGCCGTTTTGCCGGTAATTTTATATTTCTCTAAATGTAATATCTTGCGCTCTCGGCGCGCATGCAAAAGCCATCACACGTCTGGCTGGCAAAATGGTGTCGGTGTAGTCCGTGATGTACGACGTAAACCGGGTTCCGAGCACGTTATCTCCCTCAAGCGATTATCTACAGTATGTACACGTACAGAATTTAATTTGTCAAATAATTATTGACTTTGTTCCTTCGGGCGGTATTCTCTCTCTCTCTCTCTCGGTGTGAGAGCGGCGCGCCGCAAATCCTCCGTCCGCGACGTCATCTCGATTTGCGCATCGAGGCGGTCTGTCTTCGTCTAACTGTGCGGTCATGCGGAGCGTTGCTTCGTTCGAAGATTCACAGCGAATTCCTGCATCGGCGGTGAGGCAAAAATTCGCGGAATCTCGCTCGAGAAATGTCAAAAGTTCGCAAGAACGCCACCGTCGAAAGAATTCGCGCGAGTTCTTGCGCCTTAACCGCGCTCGAGACTGGCTTGTCCGGGGTAAGTTCGGTATTATCTGCGGGATTTGATAAGTCGTGACGGGGAGGCGGGGGAAGAGGCTTTACGGGACACTCGATAAATCTTGGAAGCTTCTTCGTGCATGCGGCCCCTCGCGCGAAAGAAAATGTCTGACAAACTTCCAATTAAAATTGTATTATTAGCCGGTCTAATCGCGCCAGCAGCGTGATATCGCGCGATAAAGCTGACGCTTCTCCGATCTCGGTTGCCTTATTAGAATCAACAAAAGACGGGTCACGGCGCGTTGACGGGCCGCTGTTGCTTTGTTGAGTACATTACATGTCATGATAAAGCTATCATATAAAATGAAGGATTAACGGATGTTGGTGCAAGCGCGCCGGGGAAATAAACGTCGGAAAATCGATATCGGCGACGGAGCGGATTGTCGGGATTCGAGGAGATGAGAACATAACGGAAGTTACGTAACGTCACTCGACGAAGCGCATGTTACTTGAAACGCGGAATTGTTCTTGACGCGCCGTATACGGATTAATTGTTTATGACGTTGTGTAACGTTAGCGCTGCACGACGACTGGGATGTGTAAAATTAATATACAACGTTACGGAAGACAGACGCACTCTCTGTACGACCTAACTACGAAACATAAAAGTAACGCGTTGTCAATGATGTTCCCACTCGAGACGAGAGGCGTGCGGTATTGTGGTACCGCTTGTAAGTGAATGAAATGAAATGTCACGAGCGTACGTGTACGTATACGTCTGTCGCTTGACCTTCGAACGTAAAATAGCATTAGTAATTCTCGTTTCGAAGCATGCACGTAGACTGTACGCGTATCAAATTGCGCCATATTTACGTTCGAGACGGTGCGCCGATCACTGCTCGAGCAGGGGAGAACGAGACTCGTTGGCACAAGAGGCAAGTTGGCACTGCATTCCGTTTCTGTGTTTATGACAAAAAAGACGATGAAAAAAGTTATCGCAAATCTCTTTTGTAATATAAGTAACTATTCCCAGAGTTTATTTCAATCAAACGAGTACTGCAGAAAAATTAATTGAAGAGAAAGCGAATTAATTTTCGAACGTTTTAAAATTTTGTACTAACGTTTTCTTTAGCTTGAAGAGAATAAATGTAAGTTACATATTAGTTAATTAAAGGAAAGTTTTCTGTTATTATATTACATGTTATTTCGAATAATAACGGTAATTTGTTATAGTAAAACAAATGAAATTAAATGTGCGTAGAGATGGGGTATGTCGACTCATATTTAAGATAAGCAATTGGTTGACATGCGAGTGAGAAATGCATGGACATTTAATTACAACTTAATTATAACGAAACGTTTTATCATTTAACAATTCCGTATTGAAACTACATATAAAATAGTTTACATTTGTTTTTCCTGCAACAGCATTTTGCTATTCGATCGTCAAAATAACTTTACATAGTACGCAATGTTTACCACGAAATATTTGGAATCTATTTTTTATTTTTATTTACATTTTCATTAATTTAACACGGAGTTTATCAACGGGCAACTTACACTGTGGATACGCGATGTACCGTGATGTATTAATTTATTTCGCTATCGAGGCAAACTGGATATGCAACGCAGCATGTATTTCACTTATTACGAACTATACCACGTACAAAACCGTTCCCGGCGTGAAAATATAGAGAAAGATTCTCTCCATCACATTAGTACAGTTTAATCATAATAATTGTAAAATGTCAAATGCTGAAATTGTAAAAACGGTGTCAACGAGCCACAGTCTCTTCTATAAATGTATTTTATGCCCGCGGGCTTTCCCGCACTGACGAGGTTTGCGCGTAAGAAATTCATTTCTCGTACGCAACGATAGATAAAATCGAATTTCGCGTTTAGCTCATATTTTATTCCGTTCGCAAATTTGATTTTCTTACGATCCGCTTACCATCCCGTATACATGTACAAAGGCCGTGTCCAAAGGCATCTGTTACACCTGATCGATCAAAACTTCAGGTTTACACGCTTTCCTCCCCCTCCCCCACTCCTGAAATACACAAGAAATGTGTGCAGGAATTTGCGCGGAGCACACAAGAAGCCTGAATAGAAAAATTCATGAACGCGTAAGTGAAATGTTACGTGCACGCCGCATTCTATGATGCAACGTGACTTGGCGTGTCAGTGACTTAATCAAGCCTAATGGTATGAATAAAGCAGCAACGGAAAGCCGGCTTAGTTATCGTTGTAGACAGTCATCGTTCGTCCTGTCCGGTGATATCAACGTGTAATTTCGATAAAATCGATTCTCCGATAATTGACGCGCTGCTTCTGTAGATTCAATAAGTGTACGTACTTAGGGCTAGCATACAGGTATCGTGCAATTGAAGATTGTGTACTTCCATCATAATACTCGTATTTCAATAAGAGATGTAAAATGATATTCATGTGAAGTTACAATGAATCACTGTCACATGAGTTTAATTAATGTCAAGCAGAACCGTATCCATAATTATAAACACAATTATAAGTACAATCGTATTAACTCAATTTATAAAAAAAAACAAGAAACGTGTTCCGCGATGAACAATAATAAAATTCGCCTGAAAATGATTTGTACAAATATAAGATGGATCGTGCGATGCAGATCTATGCGTTCAATGTTATTTACTTATTGTGATAACAGCCAAATCGATATTACGATTGAAAGCTAGCGCGGAGAGATCGAGCATTCGATAATTAAAACGGCAGTTATATATGCATACGGCGCAATGCAGACATTTAATTATGTGCAGTATAAGTGACCGTGATGTAATGATTCCATATTGCTACGTGTTATATATACAAAATTACGTAGCCCGCGGTATATATCGGAGAATTTATAATTTAATAAACTAGCGCAAGAGATATTCCGCTCTCTTCTAGTAATTAATTCTTTTGAATTCTCCTATTTTTTTCTCTCGCTCGAAATTCGCTCAAAAACGTTTTCCTTATATTAATTTTCTCTACGTTAACCTATCACCCTATCGTTGGAAATTACGCGATATAATTTTATAACTCGTTCAGACGAGAAATCTTATAGGATGGAGGCAACCGAGCGTCCATTCTCATGAAACCGCTAATGCCCTCTAATCTTATTGCACCAAAGCAATCGAGATGCGAAACTGAACGCAAACACCGGATATTGCGCACGTATATATTGTCATTTATCTCAACGTATTGTCATCGTGCAAAATCTTTAAAAGTCATTTAAGAAGGAGCCACCACGTCCCGCGTTCGGAAGGCGTGAAAGCTGGATCGATTTAGTGACAAGCATGAACGCTGACGCGGGCGATGCCGCAGGTTCCGAAAGTGTTATGGTCAAAGTTTAAACGTATTCCGTGAAAGGTTAAACGATCATGAGCGTGCCTATCCCTATCGAACTTTATTTTAAACAAAAAGGGCCGTGCAAACGAATTTTTAATTAACGGTCTTCTTATTGGGCTACACAATTTCGAGATTTTTATCGGCGGCACTGGCCGCCCTTAACGCTCTGGCGTGACTAAGTGCGAATGAAAAGGGGGGAAAAAGCAATAATGTAATATCGGCTTGTTCGTAGGGATAAGTTGAATACGCTTATACGTATCTGGTCGCGGTCCGAGGCTAAAGCTATTTTCTAAGTGACGCAGACCGCGCTTTGATCCGACTGATGGATTAATCCCACGATGCTTTAACAATATTAAATCGTTAATACTCGACGCGCGACGTCACCGTGAACCGGTATTTTTGTATCGACATGTAGGAACGTGTATATTCGCGGAATACATTTACGCGGCACATTACATTACGTCAAAGCTCGGGAGGATTAACGGACAGTGGACGCGATCCGTTTATGTGGACAGACGCATGTTCGACGCACGTCTGTTGGCTTTGATAACCAAGACCAAGTAAAGCTCTTTTTCCTTTCCTTCAGTCTGCCAATTTACGGAATTATTAATTTTGTTAATGTGCGTGTGACGCACCGACACTCATCAATTGTTATTATTCCGACGTCGCGCTTATTAGAGATATTAATTAGGGACGAAGCGCCCTTCCTTGAAGCTTTCTGAAATTGGAGATTTAACGTTATGCGACAGCATTTTGTGTTGACACGTGATGTATGGCAAATGAAATTCGCTTCTCGCATAAGGCAACTACTCAGGTGCCAGTAATGGAAATACACGTTGAACCTGCGAGTTCAGCCTTAAACTACTATCAATTTCGCATTTTGTGTTATTTTATATCGCCCTACGACGACGCTATTTCGTTGGCGCAGTTATGACTTACTTTTTACGCGTAAGAGAAAACCGCTCGTTCTAGGATCTTTTAAGCTACACGACTGCGAGCAATTGCGGTTTTTCATTCGCCAAATGTTCCCTACGATTTCAGTAATCGTTAACTTTGACTCGACTCTCTCCCCAATTTCAGAAGTCTTAAGGGTTAAATGGTTTTCGCGATAGGTACTTTTCTTTATCTTGACTCGTAAAGAGTAATCACGAGACCTTGCGGAAGATTATCCTTTGGTCAGGCATTATTGAAATACTGAGGCGAACCTTTCTTGATCTTAATCAAGGAGACGGCATCAAGTAAGTTTTATAAATGCAAATGCGAATTTGCAAGTGCACGAGCGAATGGGCGTCTGTTAGAGAAGTAATGTGTACATTTTTCCTCGTGGTCGGTCCTTGGTGGAAGTTAAAGATCGATCGACTTAACTCCTTTAACCAGACTAGACTGTTCCTTTTTGTCTCTTTCCGCCCACGGAATCGTTTTGTTCTCGAGACGAGAGGTTTTTTGGTCCATCAAATCAAACTTTTTGTCCATTAATTTTCGTATTAAAATCCCCCGTGCGGCGACCACGCTCCAGAGTATTGCAATAAAAAAAATGTCAAAAGAGAAATCCTCTCGTAATGAATATGTTTTTAATCTTGATATCCATCTCTCTCTCTAGAGCTAATGCAATTTCAAATACATTCGTACTTTTTATTACAGTTTCATAACTCTACCTAATAAAATTACGATTATTAAAATTGATTATAAAATGCAGCGGAAAAAAAGTTTTTCTTGGACGGCCATCAATTCAAAACGGTTTTATTTCTATTTCTGAAAATTATTAAATCGATTAACGACGATTACACGGCACTATTGCGATTTCAGAAGAATTTTATCAAACTTGAAATCTTCGTAAATATTGTGACACACGAATGACTTGCATTTTGTTACAAGTTGCTCACCGGTCATGAATTTCTGACGGTGTTGACTCAGCAAAAAACGTGCAAGGCAGTCAACTCATAAAACCCCTCGCCTCGGTGCTTCTTACCCATTCCCATTTTACGATTCTCCCGAGTCCTTTCCCACGTCACCAAATAGATATACCCCTTTCCTTACGATCGTAGATTTTACTTACACGATGGAAATTTGAATGATCATTTACGGTCAGGTTCCCTCGTGACGTAAATAACCGATCCGTTGCTAGTGGCTGTGGCTGTGCAATTTTCGCAAAATGTCTCGGTATTATCTCCACTTATCATTATCTGACACGAGGCTGAGAGAGCGAGGGAGTAATATTGTTGACACGGATAACATTTTGGATTAGCACCCGATTCTAACGTGTTCATCGAACATGTATCGATCTGGTGTGCGAGCATACCGCCGTTCTAATAATTACGAGATATCAGATGATTCGTATCTGAGGTTGAAGGCTATCCATCTTAATTTTGGACGGATTAAAAATGCGATAACGTTGTTCATTAGCGGTGCTTCCGCGCATTAATCATTGCCAACTTTTTATTTTCAGTTCCAATTTTGCATTACGCAACGCATGTCTACGAGCGACAGGAGATGGATATATTGATAACGAAATATTTTTAATATCGTGTGTATAGATGCGTGCGTGTCTGTGTTACAAACTATAATTATCTATCTTCGCTTAGTTGACCCAGATTTGCACGTGGATTAAAAAGTAGAAATAAAAATAAATAAATAACTTTTGTAACAAACCAATTTTAGATGAAACGCGGCATTCAACGAAAGATAACGTGAAAAATTCAACAACCGTGAAATAAAAGCATCGACGTAATATTAAGCGAGCCATTTCGAGTATGCACATATATATGTAATTTTTATCGTTTTATTATAAGTTGCCAAGAGTGACGTGTAACATTACTGCGACAGGCCGTAAATTTCAAGTACATATTGCTATTGAAAGCTATAACCTTGAAATAGATTCCCGCTCAGAAACTTCTCGCTGAAGTTTGATGAAACGATATCGCCTCTGGATATTTCAGGGGAGATTGTCATCTTGTCCGTCGTAAAAATATATATTTATCATTATAATAATAGAGCATTTAAGATTTGTCTCGCACTTGAGAAGTTTCTTTCTTTTTTCTTTTTCATTTCCCTCGGAGGATATTTTTTAGTTTCGTCTTACTTGACGGCGGGCGCGTTATACATCACTAGTGAAATATCGATACGAACTGTCGCCTGAAAATGGACTGGCTTTAACCGCCACGCCGCGCCGCGCCGCGCCGGTTGAAACGGCGGCGCGGCATTACGAGAGTGTCTATTTCACTCGAGCCACTCCTCCACTTCAGCCACTCGCAATTCGTCCTCCATCCGTGCACGACTCGAAGTTCAACGATGAAATTTTGCTAAATGCAGTTGTCCTACATCGCGCAAGACGGCGCGGCGTGACGCGGCGGGGCGTGCGAGCCGCTAATGGAGCGAGCCGCGAGCGCGATCGATATTAGATTGTTCCTTCCGGCACTTGCTGAGCCGTGCGATACTTCCACGAACGTGGATGAAATACAGAGCTACATTTTCGTTCCCGTAGCCGGATGCTATCAAGACCGCGCAAACCTGCTATCACTTTCCGTATATATCGGCGCCGGTGAAAAGCTATCCTATTTCGTGGCCCGTATAAAAAGGAAAGCTCCCAGAGCCTATCGAATTTCTACTTCATAAAACTTTGTCTACCTCGACGCGCGGCGCCGCCGCCGCCGCCGCCACCACCACCACCACCGCACTGGTATTAAAGCACGGTGTTCGGTTTTTGCCTGGTACCGCGCGAAATTTTAACCAGCGCCGGCGGTAAAATCGATGGGGAAACTCGTCAAAGAATTGGAGAGAGGAAGCGCGCAACTTCCGATACGCGAGCCGCAGAACGAAACAACGGAAGCCGCGATGTTAAACAATAGCTGCCTAACTATGCGCTTGAATCCGGGATTTCTAAAGAAAAACCCTGCCGCTGGCGCGGAGAATCACCGACTTCGCGGACGATGATTTTTTACGCGATGCACACACACACACACACACACACACACACACACACACACACACACATCGTGTATGATCGAAACTTGCGACCCATCGGGCACGCGGTAAGGCGCGAGGCAGCCACCACGTTTCCCGTGACTGCCGCTCGCGGGAAGCAATGCGAGTTTATTGTTCCGCGCACAGCTCCATTTGCGCTTATTTACTCATAAGCTACGCGGCGATAGCCGGCTATAGTAACTTCATTTAAATGTCATTTCCGCTTGCGGGGACGCGCGTGTACAGTGGCGCGCTGTATTGGCGCACCATGAATATGCATCGCCGCAAATAAACGGATTTTTACGCTCTTGTTCCCCGCGCGAAGAAGGCAATCCCTCTGAATTACGAATGTATTCCTGCTGCATCCCGAGAGAAGCTCGAAGTGAAACGGACCGTTTCTACGAACGCTCTTAGCTCGTTTCTAGCGCAAATCGTAGCACGAAATCCTTCCAGTAAAAAATAATCGACGTTGTAACTCCGTCTAAATAAATAATTCTGATCTATATTCTGCGCTCTCGGTATCGAAAGAGAAAATGAGAAAATGGACAATGAGGGCACGGCGCAAAAATTCCTTCGTTTATTTACTTGACGTTACATCGGTTACACGAGATTGGCATCCGTTCGGACGTTTCTGTTTAACCTATCATCATTGGTAAGTGAAGCACGATTAAAAAAACCTTGCACTCCAAATTCATACGGAATAAGTTCGTTTCATATCCTCCTCGGGCTCTGCAATTTAAAGAGGAGAACTGAAACGCTCGAACGGACGTCAATCTCGTTCGACCCGGCGTAACATCGAGTAAATATACGAAGAAATTTTTTGCGCGTAAAAACAGCGCAGTGCCCTCATTGTTCCAATTCTCATTTTCCTTTTTTTTTGTTTTCAATAAATTCTGTTAATATTAATGAAATAATAATATTAATATTAAATGTTAAAAAAGATTTTCAACCAAACATGACCTGGTTCGTTTCAAAGCCCGACCGCATATTCATATGCACCAGCAAACACTATTTCGAATCTGATTGGCTTGCAAACTGTATGTTGTATAGCTCCCTCTAAATCCAACCGAACAATATCCCTCGCCCACTTCCCCGCGTATCATTACGCGGCAGAAATTATGTTACATAAAGCGCCGTTTCCATTAATGCGGGTCCCGCGCTGGCTGAAAGAAAGCTCTCGTATATGAACAATACAGCCTTCCATAAATCCAAATTTCCCAAGAGGCTCGAGCATACGGATGCTTCGTTTGGAGAATCCGGACGCTACCATCTATGTTACGCTGTCGTCACTTCTTTATTCATTTTCCTTTTTACCTTTCCTGTAATTCGAACGGAATTTACCGATTCGTATTCCCCGTGAGATAAGTCAGTGGTGCGTGATTTTTCGCGCAAATGAGATGCGCAAGCGGAACGATCCGTCGTTAATCATTGACCGCGGGTCGGGTGACTCGATGAATTTTACCACCTGGATGGTCAATGGTCATAAACCATCTTACGATCATTCGCGACATCGGGATTGTGAAACCAGTGACGGGACACGACGTGTAACTCCGGGAAATACGCGAGAAAAGAAAAAGAAAGAAGGAAAAGAGATTATTTCGTGCCGCGCGAAAGCTCGCCGCTTATTTACACCGACGCGACGGCTGTGAATGTCCCAGCTGCTATTTAAAATTATTCAGAGAGACGCAGTGCAAATGCGGCCGTAACATTCACCGGCTTTGGCGCGTTAATGTAAAATTCATTAGCAACAATTATGGCTGTTATTATGTTCGCCGTCAGTTCGGGAATTATAATATACACGTCGTGTCGCGAGATTAGACGCTGCGTATAACGAGACTGTGAAGGCGAAATTGAATTATATTTCTGTATTTTTTAATGAATTCTATAATCATAGCGTATTTAGCTAGAGTTAATTGCGCCACAGAAGCGCAATTAAAAGGCAAGAGCACCAATCGACATTTTGAACTTTCTTCATCTCTAGAATTACGCCGAGTCACATTTCTGTGCTATTTTTTTTTTCTAAATTTTAGTAGCTGCAAACAGTGGATTCGATTAAAAAAACGTTTACGAATTGAATTAATAAATAATGTCACGTGCAGGTCTAATTTAGAAAAATATTTCGCTTCAAAATTAGATTTAAATAAACATCGACAACTGATATTTCCAATTAAATCATGTAAATACATTAATACATTTGCTCGAGAAATTTAATTTCGACTTCGCTTCTGATTTCATTTCAGATGTTGCAAATGCTGATTAATATCGTTATTTCGATTTCCTTTTCGCTCCGTTTTCAATTTCTGCTCCAAAGGATGCTTAATTACTCGTTGAAAATTGCACATAATTGTTCGTCCAGAATTCAACGCAATTCCCTAAGGCCCATTGTAAGGACCAAGTCTCCTTTTTGTCAGTGCGGCGACTTATCTAAGAGAGAGAAAGAGAGAGAAAGAAAAAGAGAGAGGGGAGGTCCCTTCGTGCTTTTATAACTCATTAGCGCCCGAATGGCGTCGGTCTTTATCGCCGTCACGTCGGTGACGCTATTGAGATATTGAGAATCCCATATTGGCAGACCATCGATAACGCGATCATCCATAACGACTTCAACGTCATCGTCGTCGTCACCGCAACGACGACCCAAAAGTCGCCACGCTCAATAACGCTCGTATTCATTCTGTAAATCATCCGCAGCGGTACGGTTATATCCAGTTTGTAAGAGCGGAGAGACCACCTGCACGGGACGTGGACGACAACGAATTGTCGACGACGAGGCTGACCGGCGCGGCGTGGCGCGCGCACCCACGCCGGAAGACGTGTCTCTCCTCTTCGAAACACAGCAGCTTTAGCGGCATTTGGCCCCGGCACCGGGAAGTATTGACAGTGTCTTGATAACACGATCAGGCGCCACTCCGCCAACAACCCGACGGGCTCCCGCGTACTCCATTACCGCGGGGCTAATCGTATTAACACAGCGCCGCATCCCGCGCCTCGCATTAACATACGTGTAGATATACAGAGCGGACCGGACTGATTTCGCGTGCGCGACGTCTACCTCGATACTCCGGAGCGAGCAAAGCCCACGTTAATAATTGAGATTACTGAGGGAAACGAGAGAACTCTCGGAGTTAGAAGGATCGGGGATTCATGATCGTGAGTCTTGGAAAAGCAAGCGTAATGCTCCTCCTTGAATCTCCTCTCTCTCTCTCTCTCTCTCGACTCGTGTAACGTCTCCTGGGCGAGTTAATGAAATTTTTCGCTCGGCTTCTCGAGAAATCTGCGTTGGATGTTTATACAGGAGAGCACTGTAAATTATTAACTTTTTTTTTCGAAAGGCGTCCGCTCAAATTTCTATTGACGTAACGCGCGCGCCGCAAAGTTTATTAAGTCAGCGAGCGTTGTCTTTCAACATAATTTCGCTGCAAATACAGTGTACATCCCTCGATGCGGATAAAAATAAGAAACGGAGCACTGTGGAAGAAATCAAGTGATTTGAATCGCGCATCGAGATGCATTGTGATTGAATATCGCGGTGCAATGCAAATTTGTGCCTTAGCTGAAGCACAGGTACATATTAAATTATTCAGCCGGTGCATAGAGAGACCGATTGTCAATCGGTCGGTCTCTTGCATCCCGTAGATATCAATAACTGATGAACTAATTCCAATTTATATGTTAAACTATGAAATTACGCGTTCACCCACAGACCGAGGGCGTCAAAGGCGTGTAATCACGGTTGAAATAAAGTGCCCGAATACAATCTCTGTTGCTATCGTTACCGAATTTTACTACTGCGAATAAAATCGACTTAACTCGGGTACAAACTCGAGAAAAGCGAAACGTGTTAGCGAGCAGAAAATTTCAAATGCTTTTTCTTAAAAAAAAAAGGGGGGGGGAGAAAGAAAAGAAAAGAAAAATCGCTTGGGAAAAATTCATATATAATACACTCGCGCTTTGATACTTGGTTCTTTGAGTATCATCTTTTTTTTTCCAAATAAAGAAAGCTTTTCAATACGGTTTACCTTGTTACAAATTTATTCTTTCGTGAATTGAAAGTTTTTCCACGTGATACACTCGTACTTTGAAACCATGATTGATGCATCGCGTTCGTCGCATTCGGTAACTTTATTAAGTATTCATTTCTTCAGTTCTTTGTAATACGTTGAAAAATACTGCCGCGTATATACGCCCCTCTCCCGAAGGGTCGAGAAACATGCGGAAAAAACAATTTGGTTAAAATACATGATCTAAAATGCGCTTTATAGTTGTAATTTGATATAATCTTTTTTTTTACCATAATCAAATAATTAGTTTTCAATACTTTACCTTGTAACAAATATTATTCTTTCGTGAATTGAAAGTTTTTCCACGTGATACACTCGTACTTTGAAACCATGATTGATGCATCGCGTTCGTCGCATTCGGTAACTTTATTAAGTATTCATTTCTTCAGTTCTTTGTAATACGTTGAAAAATACTGCCGCGTATATACGCCCCTCTCCCGAAGGGTCGAGAAACATGCGGAAAAAACAATTTTGTTAAAATACAGATCTGAAAATTATGTTGTACCAAATTTTAAATTTCAATTTATTTTAATAATCCAACATAATTATTTTCAGAACTGTATTTTAACAAAATCGTTCTTTCAGCGTACGCTAAGCGTACATAATGATAGGCAGATGAAGTCAAAAAGATAGTAACGTTAATAATGAATTTTGACGAAGGCAAAAACAGCTTTCAGCCGCAACGTTTATTCTGCTTTAAGAAGCATTAAGCTCGCGCGTTATTGTAAACTTCAAGTGAAACTTCAAGAGATTATCTCCTCCGTCGACGGAGAGGAAACGCGTGCATAAACAATAAAGCGGAAAAGTCAGTTTCAGTGACTAGTACTCCCCGTTATCGCTGTTTTCGTCTCGGATTGTTATCTGAAAATGCATTGCTGGTTCTCCGAAGAGAACGAGAGTAAGGAGAGACGTGTACGGTGTACGAGTACGTCGAAAGGAGAAGCGACGTAACAAACAGATGCGAATGAAGAGCAACACAAGAGCTTGTTGCAAATTTGAGTTGTATCGAACCAGCAGGACACAGAATTCGTATATCCTGTTTTACATAAGAACATACGAGGAAATAACTATGACCCAGATATCGCGCGCAGTTTCTGCCGACTGTGCGGCATCCACAGAAAAGTCTCCTGGACCCAATATTATTACTCCTCCACGTATCATAAAACAAGATTGATATTATTCCATAGGAACGATGGTAATTATTGCTGAAGAGGAATATTTTACTATTATACATAAAAATTCTGAAATCTAGAATAAAATGATCTCGTTTCTCCGTCCGATTAATTTTTATCAAATAGATTTACGAGTAGACTAGACAATGGAAATTGGTAACAATCTATAATATTCTTGATCTAACAATAGATGGGAAGGATTACAAGGATATAAACTCTCACCACAGTTGATTGATTTTATAATATAAACGATCACCTGGGATGTTCCCTATACTCCAACTAGTTTCAACGGATCGGTACTATGAATATATGAATCACAATATGTTTCTATTGTACAAATTTAGTCCCGGGATCTTCGAACGAAAGATATGGAGATAGATATGGAGATTTTGGATCAATACAAAAAATTTGCTGTTAGCTTTAGTTCTCCGACGCTGAGGTAAAATTACCTCGAGTGACCATTTTCGAGCTAAATATGTCAGAAATATATTTTTTTTTACTTTCGTTATTAGAAATTCTTTCCGCGAGAGCAGGAGATAAGCTAAAACGTACTGTAAGTTTTAGTTACAATATCAGAGCTCGCAAGTTCTGAGTTACTTGTGACCTAATATATAGAATATATAGAAGTGAAATATTCGGCGAATTATCGGTATTACGTAAGCCGTATATCAAACTTCGACCCATTTGCCCAATTTACCGCGGAACGCGTCCGATTCTTCAAGATTAGTCGGGGGATTTACGTTCCATTATCCTTTGTACGTTCCTCTTCGCTCTTGCGGAGCGTCTCGGTGTAAATCCCACGTCGTTTTTCTCTCCTATAAACGCGAGAAAATTATAAGGAGACGCGTTATTATCGTTTACTGCATAATTCTCGAGCGTGCTTTCCCAGCGCTTTTCTCGCTCGGTCGAGTAGTAACGCCGTGAGCAACGGCATTTTTAAGTATATCCGTCCGACAGGAATAAACACCCGTCGCGACAAATCCTTTTACGTTTTTCTCTTCTTCGGCGACCACTCGTTGCGGCGCGTATTCTCGAAAATTACATAAAGAACGACGAGACGCTCGTGCAGCGCCATAAACTAGCATCGTTACTGGTATCGAGGCGGGTCGGCTCGCGATCGCGCTGGCCGACATTTCTAAGGACGCCCCGAGAATTTCAATTCCATGGCGAAGAATGCGGTCGGGCAGTCTGCAAGTGCCTGGCAAGTTGTCGCGGTTGCAAGTGACGACTTATCGATCGGAGAGAGAGAGAGAGAAAGAGAGAGAGAGAAAGCGCGCGACCGCTTGCGGTTCTGATAGTTCGAAGTGCTCGCGCGCACCGAGACACGCATGAGAAGCCGTCGTATTCATAACGAACGGCGACGACGTCGGAGATATAAGATTTCTCACGTCGGGAAGGCTCTTCCGACGCGCACTAGCAGAAGGACCATTTTCCGTCGGATGCCATTAGTTCCGTTTCTAAGGGCGCAAGCGGACGGCCGGGGACGCTGTCGCGTCGCCCGAAAAAAGAAGGCGAAGCGCGGTAGATGGAGTCGCATTTTATGGCATCCAGATGGATGGACGGCTTTTCCCATCGAGCGGAGTGCGTCCATTGTTAATGCGCGCCCGTCTTGCAACTGGAGCACACAACACTCATCTTATTGTAGCACGCGTCTTTGATGCCCGAGAAAGGATAGACGTCAAATAGAATGCTTGTTGAGCTTGCAGAATTGCGTTCCCTTATCTTACAGAAATCATACATCAATCTCTATATTTACCAGTCCGTTTCCTCAATTTCCATCGATCAATAACAGCGCGATAGGACAGAAGCGCATTTTAATTTTGCCAATCCAATAGATAGACGGATTGTTACATCATTGTCATTGGAGCATTGGAATACGAAACGTTCGTAAAACTTTGCCGATCATTAGGACTTTTATTCTGACCGTAATTTTTATTGGTCTCCTTTACTACGAGTTTTATACGATTTTTATCGAAAACCCCCCCTCCTATCTTGAAATTTCTGACAATTTTAGGGTAATGACACTCGAAATGTAGGCGAGAACAGTCAAACGCAAAGCAAAGGAAAAAGAGGTCAAAAGAGTAATACGCATTCAAAGACGTGGAAATGTAAATGTTCCACGTCGGCAATCTTTTACTTCATCATAAAGACTGCATGCAGGTCCAAGTGTGACAAAATTAAATGTGTACGCAATGGTGAATTTGCATATTAATATTAATTTCATCTTATCACACTAGTAATTGCATTTGCGAGAAAAAAATTTGTGCCATCAAAACGGTAATTTTATTTGGTCAATTAAATGTGTACGCAATGGTGAATTTGCATATTTATATTAATTTCATCCTATTATAATAATAATTGCATAATGATATTAATTTCATCTTATCGCAATAGTAATTGCATTTGCGAGAAAAAAATTTGTGCCATCGAAACTGTAATTTTATTCGGTCAAAAGAAATATACGACGCAAAAAGAATGATTTTGTTGAAGTATGTAAAAATTTAGCTACACGTAGATGTGAAGATAATTTTGTTGGATCCTCAAAATAATTATGTACGACGCTCAAAGTGGCTGCAGCATTAATTATCATGCTTGAGCGGCTTTCATAACGGCTCTAACGGCTCAACAAAATTATTATCAGATCTATATCTAGCAAAATTTGTAGATAGTTGAGCAAAACCTTTCTCACCGTGCTCGCGAAATTTTCGCATAAATATATTATATTACAAATTTGTTCAAATTGCAGTCTGTAATTCTTTTGAATTTGCCACCGTTATCTTGAAGAGGTGCAAATGAACGCTTTGAGTAATAAAGTGTGCGCTAGCTGAATGCAACTTAAAGTCAGACGCAAGTGGAGAGGAAAAAGGAAGAAAGGCGAAGCAAATATACGGGTCGTGAGCACAACTGCGAGATATCGTGCACGTAGGTAAAGTTTAACAAACGGTCTGCTGACTCCTGGATAACCTCGGCACCGTGTGTCGTGTTGCGAGAATAGTCGTCTATCTCACGTGCCACTCTGGTTAACGCGAAGTTTATCGTATTTTCGATTGGTTGATTACTCTGTCCCGCATTGTCTTACCGAGCTTTCGTTGTATCGCGGCTCACTTCGACATGTCGAAGATCTAAAACGAACGCCAAGTCAACTTTCGTTACCTTATCTACAGAGACATACGTGTTCTTCTCGAATAAACACGCGTAGCGAATTAAGCGAAGATATATAAGTGAGAGCCACCGCGGAGTTTATTTTACAGTAAATTACCGTTTTTCTTCCGTTCTGCAAAAAAAAACTTTTTCCCGCGACTTATAATTAAGTAATGACGGAACTATACTCAAAGCAAGAGTTCCTTCTGGGTAGAGCCTCTTAGCCTCGCTATTACGAGATTATGAAACTTGCAGACAAATATAAGTAGCTTACTCATTAGTCCTTGTGCATTTATGCGAGCCAGCCGGTGTTACGCGAGAAAGCATTTAAATTTATACGCGTAGTCCGCTGTTCCTTTCTGCGAAAGAAAATGGAGGAACGAAGGAATGACTACGTTCGGTAGAAATTTAGCGAAAGCTTGATAGAAATTCGCGCGTATACAGAACTGAATGCGGAAACTTGAGACAGCTCGCGGTTTGTTTTGTGTCACGTTACAAAAGGACCTCTGCGCTACATTTCAGCGACGTTTCTGACGATATCTCTCCAAAAGCTCTGTGTATGTGTCAAATAAATTTCGACCTTGTCCAGCGTCCTTCGAAAAACAATGGGAATATCAAAACTACGAGGGGGATGAAGAAGCGGCGAAGGGATCGCGCGACAGCTATGTTCAGCAAGAAACAAACCAGTCAAAGTCCTTGGAAGTTAAATAACCAATCGAGATTTATCTTTAGACTTTATTACTCCCAATCATTCCCGAAACTTGTTCGTTGTTGTTTTTCTAACAAAAGATTTCCGATATTTCTCGACGACCGCGTGTATTTTGAAAGATTATTTGGAAACCATCGCGAAAATATTATTACTATCATCATTGTACATGTATCGATCTCCCCGGGTTCCCATCGAATTCAAAGTAGAATAAAAAAAAACTGCCAGCGTAAAAAAATATGATTATACTTAAAAAAAAACCTCTTAATCTCTTTACCTATCCCACATTATCTATTCAATTGTTCTCGGCGTTTCAAGTGTCATTATCCTCAAATTGTCGCACGTTTCGAAACGGTGTAACACGCAGCAAGAGTCCGATAAAAATTATGATCAAGATAAAAGCTCTTTCCCGCTCAGGATCCTTTTCCCCCAGAATCCATCAAGATCGCATCTTCCGAACGATCGATTCCAAAACGAACGGCGGGACACACGCTTGTTCGTGCAATTGCAGAATATTGGCTCTCTTCCGGTGCAAGAAGAGCAAAAGGCTCTCTCTCTGTGCAGGGGCGCGACCAGTTATGCGGTCCAGAGTGATTCACAATTTGCATACTTCGCGACACCGTACCGGCGCGTACGACTCTGGGAGCAGACCGCATCCTATAAAAGCAATTGAACTCGTTTTCGGCGGCGGCTGCAAACCCATTTTCCTTCCCCGCCTTAACAACGGCGTGGAAGTTCGCGCGTTCAATTTCCACGCCTCGGTATCCGTTCGCGCTCGTTCGTTGGTTATCGCGCGTTATCTGGCAACACTACGTATAAATTCCACTCTTGTTCGACTGCGGTGACCGCTAGTGCGCAACGGCATTTTCGTCGAACACACGTACGAGCATATCGCATTCGAGAGCATCACCTTGACGAATAAAATTTTTATCGACGATGAGATACGGACGAGTCGTGTTTGGCCCAATGGGAAAACGCAAAACCGATTTCTTTACCGGTCATCTGAACAGAGTCTCTCTCTTTGAATCTTCAACGTTCCGGAATTTCCATATAAAGATATATCAATTCAAGAACTGCATAAGCGTGCATTCCAAATGGAAATGGAGATAAATGCAAGCAATGCTTTTAGGATGCCACAAGGCAATGCAAACTACTTCTACCGTGTGGCGAATAAAGATAATCTGCAGTTAACTATGCTCTCGCGCGGACACACGGTCCGCGCAAATTAGGGCAATTGCGTAAATGCAATTTTACAGTCTAGGGAACAATTCGAGTTTCAATCCGGGCTAGTAATTCACTAAGCGCCTAAAGTCGAGAGAGGGGATCTCCGTGCGGCTAGTTTGCGGCTGTTACGGGAACATGAAGTCACATACAGCGTCACGAATGCCACAAACGTCACGACGCCCTTCGTCGAACGCGCTCCCTTCGCCTCGCCGACACCCCCGTTATATCGATCGTTAGCTATTTTCAGATTCAGGAACAATATTCGAGCGTTAATTGCTCCATTTCACTCGCTACTCATCCCATCGCGGAATAACGCGTGCAATCGGAGAATAGTCGCGGGTGCATACCGCAGCAATCGTGATGGTGCAGGCATAGTTTAAGAACTCGCCGGCGAATTAGCCGCGTTATTGAGCGGTTTGCGTAAACGATGCGACAACGGGCGAACGGAGAACACGGTATCCGGCCAATTAATCCCGATTAATACTGAGCCACGTAGAATATAAAATATCAGAGTGTAAGCATGCAACAGTTACCGAATATGAAAGAGAAAAAAAAAAAAATTATTGGTCAAATACACGTGGAACACACGAATAATCCGCAAATTACTAAAAGGGATTAAGGGAATGTAAAAAAAAAAAAAAAAAAAAGAAAAAGAAACAAAAAACATATGAAAATACGACCAGCGTATTTCAGTATACATTTGGTGCGTGCGATAATGCGAATAACGATGTGCCTTTGTAGCGGGTGTTACTTTAATCCGTTGTTCATTTGTAGGCAGGCGGCATAAACTCTGATTTCCATTCTACGCTATAACAACCTGAAGTAATTGTTGCCAACGGTAGAACGGCTTGCAATTTATATAGCGCGACGTTATTCAAATGTACGCGTGTATAGGCAAAAAGGCCATTCGCATAATTTCGCAGTTAATCTCGCGGCTCCGTACACGATTGCGACAATGAAGCTATTTATGGCGGCCCGATTATTTTCCTTTTTTTTTTTCTTCTCTCCGTTCGGGAAAATTGTTGTTCTTTCAGATCAAGTTCATTTTTCCACGAGACGCCGCGCCGCCATTCCCGATAACAACCGTTTTTTGCGCGCATGTTAACGACATATAATACCAGAACGGGGTCACGTTGTTAGATCGAACCGCGCGGTATAAGTATCGTGCAGAAAAGCGCATTTCGTGAGCAAACAATGCGAATAAACATTTATTTGAGACCATCACGAGGTATCGTGCTGTTGTAAGCGAAAACAATCTCGATTCTAACATCCGCGCAGATCGTTCGTTTCACGACAGTTGCACGTTATCGCAAATCACTCGGCACTCGACAGAGATGTATAAGAGGATATATAGCGCAAATGTGTATCGCGTGCCGAGAGGGGAAAAATATTCTTTTAGAATAATACCAATTATTGTTACCGTCAGCTTATTATCCCATCAGAAGAAGGAAATGGCCGTTTCTATTTTTCTCGCTCGGTAATATCCCATGTTAACGGTGTGCAAAGAGCTTACCGTAGATAACGCGAATAATGGAAAGAATAACACGGTTCTACGGCGCAATTAAGCAAATGATATCCCGCCGTTAGACAAAGGAAAATTAAACGGACGTTGCGCGATATACGTGGCGGTAAAGCGGCGACGATATCTAACCCAAATGCCGCGCGATGAAGACGATTGTTATAAACAAGTATTGTTTTACACGAGGGAGTTATCCAGCAAAATAATCTTTGCGCTAGCAGGTAGTCGCTGACGATTTTGTTCAGTGGGGAATCGATTAAACGATAACTCAACGATTGAGTGGAAAGGAAAATATTAATCGCGTAGAATAATTGTCTGGAGGTACACGAAACGCACTGCAATCCACTCGGACATCTTAATCGAGGCGATCACCGCGGTATACCGGTTTTATAATTAAATTCCTTTAGGAAATTCAACGGCTCTCTCTCTCTCTCTCTCTTGTAATCAGTACGTTTGTTCTTCTGCGCCCTTCTGCGAACGTGCCTCTCGAGCCATACTTCCTTTTTTGTCACCATCCCGAACGAGACAGATGAAATTTCATGGATTTCATCCGCCGCGCCGTACATTCACGTTTTCCGAGCTTTTCGCCCACGTGCAGACCGAAACGTTTCCGACCGACGCTGCGCGGACAAATCGCATGATAATTCACGATCTCACGTTCACATTTCCGCGCGAGCACCACTCGGTTCGAACTTAAAGAATGATCTCACCCTCGTAATGTATTTTCCAGATCGAGGCGTAGATGGGGTCGCAGCGGAGAAATTCGTCAACAGAAGGATGCGTCGCACGAGGGCTCCGAATGAATGCGGAATTCTGCGAGGGAGATAAGAATACCAACAAGGCTCTCGTGCTTGAAATAGACGCCGCGACGTAAATTCTTACTCTCCACGAGAATGTCCGGCCTCTGAGTGACATTTTTCCAACGTCGGCCGGCTAACGGAAGAAGGACCTCATCTTTCTCCTCGTCTCATCGACAACAATTTCTCGTGGAAACTTTCCGTCGGACACTCTCAAAGGGTGGACTTTCCTCCAAGTTGTCACGGATTATACATCCCGGGACCAGTTACGCGTTGTTCTCGAGGAACTTTCATATCGGGCTTGCGAGCGCGCGGAACGAACTTTCTTCCGGCGCGACGGTCCGGGAACTTTCTGGAAGAGCTTCGCGATCCACCTCTCGCCACGTTCCTTTAATCTTTCTCTCTCTCTCTCTCTCTCTCTCTCTCTCTCTCTCGTTTAAAGCGCTCGCAGCTACGAACGGGACCGGTTCTACCTCCGCTATTCCGATAATCGCGGTACGCTACAAAATCGTCTTCTAATAACATCAGGAGAGGATTGCGAAGGATGGTGACGCTAATGAAGAAGAATGCGCGAATTCGACGCATTTAAGAATTCTAAGAGCGCGTCGGACGACGGAAACGGCGACTGATATAATGCAACGTCGAACGCTGGAGTGCCAGCGACATCGCGAGTATTCCGTGAGCGCCTAAACAAAGATTCAATTCCGAATACCGTCAACGTTTAATTGAGCCGGCGAAGCTGGCGGCAAGGTGTGCGTACCCTTGCACCGCACGTGATCCGGCGAAGAGAAGGCGACGATAACGCGGATTTCCCGCCGCTGGAAGATTTTATTAGCGACGTGATGCGAAAGCTCTCCCCGCCCACGTAATCGGCCGTAAAGCATACGAAATCGTAAAGGGTCGGCGTAAAACCCAACTTTTCCATTTGCGCGAAACGTGATAAGAAAGGTTAGCTGACCTAATTAGTACAACACTCGGTACAATGTAGCGGAAAAGAGCGCTGAGTAATGAGCGGGCAATGCGGAAATGGCAGTTTGACAGAAATAATCGCAAAATCTCGATTCCCTCCAGAAGTTCTCACCGTACGACAGGAACGAACGGAACTTTCCTTCCGGGGCAAGTTTCGCAACGCGAAACAACGAAACACGCTCGTGAATTCCGTGGAGGCGGCGGGGCATTCGTCTACTCTCGATACCTCTCGGGTGAGAAGCTAATGTGCAAAAACCGCCTTGTCGTAAAGCGAGACGAGCGAATTTCACGACGAAGCATCAACGACGTTTTAGTAATCGTTAAACGACACGCGGCCGGGCAGCAACGGCGGAAAGATTAAACGCAAAACTCTCTCTTATAGACCATCGGTCTTTCCCTTTAACCGAGAGATTAGCGTGATCGTCATTCTTGATCTCGCCCGACTGTACAAAAAGAGGAGAGCCGATATACGAAAACCCAGCGCGGCGACGGCGACTACTACGTCCGCGGAGAAGAATTGGTTACATCGAAGCTTCGAATATCGGAGGTGCGAAAAAAAAGGCGCACTCATCTGCGGCGAGTAAGCCGCGAGGACAATGGAACCTCATCCGGCGGCAGCCGATTGGCGGTTTGGGACGCGATCGGATTCTGCGGAGAGCGCTCGTGCGTGAAACGCAAGTGCTGGAGCTCTGGAGCCGCCGAGTCGAGAGCCGCAACGTTAGCCCGCGGTTTAATCGGCGAGGGCATATAGAGTGATCGAACCGATACCATCGGACGGACGTGCCAGCGGCGCGGCGCGGCGCCGGAACTAATGAAATGTTCCGTCGCATGAAAGTACGGTCATTATGACGCGGTCGGCTCGAAGGGGCTCGAATTAACGATTTCCATAATCAAGCGACTGTGTGAATCCTGAACGAAGGGCGCGCGTGTCCAGTTGTTCACCGACAATCGATTCGTCCCACGCGCCGCCGCTGAGATTTTTCCAATTAAGATCGGCCGAACGGAAAAAGAGCGCGATTCGACGCGATGCGACACGTCGGGATTAAAAGCTTGTGCTTTCGACGCCGGTAGCCGCGCGCTCTCTCTTTCTCTCTCTCTCTCTCTCTCTCTCTTTCTCTCTCTCATCGCGAGAGACTCAACCTCACAAATCGAGCGAGCGTGAAGCGGAATTTACGCGCAGCGACAGCGGCGCGCGAATACGACCGATGGATGTTCCTCGGTTCCTCGATCACGAATCGAAAACCCATCCCGCAACGACGGAAAGTCGATGCGGAAAACACGAGCGTTGTGACGATGCCTCGATTGTAACGTGACTTTTTACCGCGCGAGAACAAGTGCGACGCAAGTCATCCCCTGGCGTTACGTCGACATGCTCGTGAAAGTTCGCCCAACTTGGTCGGCTGGTATGCGCGGTCGACGGGAATATGCAAGTTATTTACCCTGAAAGACGATAACCCCCGCCTAGTTTCTACCCACGCCGAATTTCTGCCCTTCAAATAACGAGGCGGGCACCAAAAATAATCGGCTTTTGAAAAAGATGAACTGATGCGGACGCGTAATCCGACGAACGATCGGATGCCCCGAACTTGACATCGCAATTTATGTTGAAAATTATCAAAACTCAGTTGTCAAAAAACTCTCGACGCATCTCGGAGAAGAAAAAAAATAGCGAATAACAAAACCGTAAACGAGAAAATGAAGATTGCATGCTCCGGGCGAGAGCATAGCGCGCTTCTTTAAGGCAAGATAAGAAGGACACCGTAAGACGCAAAATTGCAAACGGGAAGGCGGAGCGGAGGCGGTGGTTGAACAGAGGTGGTGAGCAGAGTGAAAAACAGCGACGGCCCCTTTCGCTCGTCTGCAGCTCGAGGTAAATCAACGCGGCGAGAGAACGCCTTTATCCGTGATGCAGAGCCTCGACGACTTGACGACGTACAACTTGACGTCTCACCTCTGGAACGTGACAACGACGCTGTGGTACGACAATGACACCTGGCATCACAACGGCACCAACTACACGGATCTGGAGCCGCGGAATCAATTCGTGCTTCCGTGGTGGCGGCAGATGATCTGGACGCTCCTGTTCGCGGGCATGATCACCGTGGCGACCGGCGGCAATCTAATAGTGATATGGATCGTGCTGGCGCACAGGCGGATGCGCACCGTCACCAACTACTTCCTGGTGAACCTCAGCATCGCGGACGCCATGGTGTCGACCTTGAACGTCACCTTCAACTACACCTACATGCTCAACAGCCACTGGCCTTTCGGAACGCTCTACTGCAAGATCTCCCAGTTCATCGCGGTTCTCACGATATGCGCCAGCGTCTTCACGTTAATGGCGATATCTATCGACCGGTAAGAAGTTCCTTTATTCCTTCTTATATCTTTTTTTGTTTGGAATAATATGCTCTTGAAAGTGAATCGCAAGACAGTGCGGTGTCTTTAGTCGTGGTAGTCAATATTAGGACAATGTCGCGCTTAGGCTCTCCCTTCGCTATTGTACGAGGTGCGATGCTATCGCGAGCGGGGGATATATCCGTCAACGCTAATCGTCCTGCTTAAGCGCGAGTCATCGTCGTGATCCTTAGATATATCAAACAATCAATAATCTCGAAGATAGTGACCCTCTAACTCTCGCGCGAGCCCTTTCTTCTTCCTCGCTTTTAGTGTGCGAACGCTCATGCTGAAACCCCACTTAGATTGATGTCCGGTCTTGCGAAAATACATTTCCTCCTGTTTATCTAGAGAGATCCCGGTTTGTTGAAGTAGATACAGCGTGGGTGTGTCATATGCGACATTGCGTTTAGAAGGGTCAACGGCGAAACGGAAGCGGGTCTCAGGCTAACGGAGCAGATCAATCTGACGTCGAAAGTTAGCCAAGAAAAACGAGAAAGATAAACATTCACGCTCCAGCGTCACCTGTCCCGCGATTAGACAAGGTGGAACTTCGTCGCCAAGATCCAATTACATAGTTAAACAAATCTCAACTTCTTTATTTGCGAACCTGATCAAATTATCGTCAACGGATTTTTTTTGCGTGTGTAAACGCGCGTATTGGAAAAGTTTTAAAGTCGCCTCCCGTTTTTTTTTTTAAATTTGCTAATGATATTTTACCGAGATTATTATCACTTTATCGGGCTGAAGAATGTTTAATATCGAATTTTTTTATATAACAGCACATATTGCACGACTGTACCGACTATATTATCAGTTTTCCTGTAACGAACTGTTCGATAGGGGAAATGTGAGCGCGAAGAAATGGGCAAATAGAACAGAGGCGGGTTTTTTTGCGTGGAAATATCGGAAAAGTGCAATTCAATCAGCGAGTTTGAAAATGTCGGTTTAATTTTCCAAAGCGACTTTCCTCTTGAACGAACACCATTCAGAACTATGCTCTCCACGGCATGCATAATTCGCCATTCATTTTATTATCAGTGCAGGCCCAATTATTCTCTTCATTTAATTCAACTACAGCTCATTAATCAGATTGAAAAAAAAAGTAATGCCTATGATTAAAGGAAGGAGAGCCACTTCATCCAAGATAATTGATTAAATTGATACAGGAAATCTCAAACTCTAAAGGTATCGTCAGAAGCAAGGCGATTGCACTTATAACATTCCGAAAGCAACCACTTAAATTCTCATAAATCTCGATTAAAGACTCAGTCACTTTTCAAACCAAACAACCCAACTCAAAGCCGATTACGCTAAGATCGTGGCCTGTCCAGCGAGGCGAATGATTGCCTCAAGGAACTAAAGTCTGAAAGAGACTGAATACAGAAAACGTCTAGTCAGAAACGTTACTTTCTTCGAGTTGAAGGAGCGTATGCTCGTTTCTTCTCAATTGTGCTCCAGAAGAAAGGCCATTATTCCAGGACAACATCCAAAGCCAAGAGAAGCGTAGAATGATTAAAGGCCTGTCCCCCAAGAAATATCCAATGCTTCTTTATACGTCCCCAAGTCACCCTAAACTGACGATGTACTCCTCAAAGATTTAGACATTTTGGAGGGAAATTGGCAATAAAATAAAATAAAAAAAAAAACGCGAAGAGCGATAAAAATTTCGATCGCCCGATGTCGGCAACAGATGCTACATGATATCGGAAGGCGCTCAGGTCGTAAATCGTGAAATTCGTTTTTACTCGTCGGGAATAGAACGCGGGAGGGAGGGTCGTCCATCGGCGCCGGTGGCAATCGTCGATAACCACGAACGTCACGTGCCGATAGATTTATATATATCGCGGGGAATTAATTTTCAGTTGCGATACACCGGGGGATAGTAGTGCAAATGTTACGCATATTATAGCCCGCACGACGTCAAGAGGCCCGACATTCCGCGAGCGACATCGATGCAGAGGCAATATCCAAGTGACGTTTCATCCGCGAGAAACGCCAATGGAGCATTGCACTCAATCGGCCACGACATTCCCCGGTAGACGATAATGTGCGTTATCGCGAGCGCGGGAATCTGAGACCTCAATACACTGCGGCATGAAGAAAATAGAGAGGAAGAGAGAGAGAGAGAGAGAGAGAGGACGGAGAGAGAGAGAGAGAGAGAGAAAGAGAGAAAGGAGAGAGAGAGAGAGACAGAGAGCGCCATCAGAATGTAAGCATTGCACCCGTTGTAATAGAACGGTCATTGTAGCCCACTCGGATACCATCCCAATCGATTTTCACTGCGGAGGCTTTTATCTAGATCATTAAATGTATTACAGCAGAGCTTTATACGTTGCTGCAACGAGCTTCTATAAATGCGATGAAATTGAATGGATCCGAAGGGAAACTTAATCGACGCGCAGACAACGAATGCAGAGTGTAACGACGAAAATGTATTCCGAGGAATTCATCATATCGCGCACGACAGATGCAAATCGCGCACACTGAAGTGAGATCGCGTTACGGTGTGAGCGCGGATTCAAATCCATTCCAAATGAATTTTCACGCGATTTTATCGCTCACACCTCGTAAAATCGGTCGCGTCTGGAACAGACGTTATCTATAGATAGAAAAAAAAAACTTGGAGATTGGATCGTCGGTTAATTCCCCTCCTCCCCCCTCGTTCGATAACCCAAAGATATTGCTGTTATCACTATTTGCTGGTGTGAGGGCACGTTAGCCTGTCAATACGAAGTATTGTCAGGAGAAGGTCGAGCTTAAGAGGCCAAGGAAAAGGCGATCGCGAGAGGAAGAAGCTCGGCAAAGTTTCCTTTCATCCGCGCGTCGGAAAGAAGATAGATAATTACCGCGGCGCAAAGTAAAGAATCATTTATGTCGTCGCTTGAAATATTCTCGCGCAGCGGGTACTTCTATCGCGGCGGGGAAAACGCCTTCCCGAGAGAGCGACTAGCTCGCGGAGGACACCGTAAAATATCGTTATGAAAATAAGAGAAAAATCCCAGTAAGAATGATTCTCCGAAGGGAGTCGCAAATTATTTCACGAGACACTTGATGTAGGCCGCGACGAATGTGTAACGAACTAATTAGGTTCCTGCGGTTAATGCAGAATGTGGAAACCGGGAAATAATTCTCGTCCGTGTGCTTCGTCGGGCGGTAGGTCGCATTAAGAGCTGAAATATTAATCGCGTATAATTGCCGTGTCTTTTTGCTTAATCCAGAATTTAGGATCCTAGGTGAACTGGAGCCGGAGCTCGTTAAAATGCGATTGTACGCCCCGAGAATTATGCACATTTTGATTTTTACGAATCTCCCTATGGAACATTTACTTTCAAATTTTTTGATAATAGAGTGTATCGGATGTTCCGTTCACAGACAAACGGAAACTGAATATGTAATTGATTTTTCATATCATTTTTCTTCTAAAGGCTTCGAGGAACGAATTTTCCTCTATCGCTCAATTCGTAAATTCGTCAGCAAAAATATTGCAAGGATTCGTAGCGATATTTATTTCAAAACGTTGTCATCGAGAAAATGCTTAAGATCCTTCGTAGTTCTCTTTATTCAAGAAAGCTCTCTTTTTCTCTCCTAGTTCTTTCTCGCTCGTACCTTTTCAGCATTGGTCGCAATTCTCTCGCGCGTATAGGTCTTAGTCCGTTAAAATGTGCTGGCATTCAATTTTCTACGGACAAAAATACACCCACGCTTGACGCGCGTTATACCGAGCAAGAAAGTGTCTACGTTGTATAATAAGAGTCCTATTGAAATGTTCAAGTATCGCTAGTCACCTTATTTTAACACATATCGCAGCGAAATCTCATCTGCTCATTTTTATAGAATGTTAATGATTAATATTTTAATTAAGGCTCGATGAGATTGAAAAAAAAAAATTTGTTGAATATTGTAACGATGAAATTAAAGATTAATTGTGACCTAATTATCAGAGAAGTTCAAGACGTTAAATGGACGATGAATACGATATACACCAACGCATATAGTAAACTGGTGTGCACACGAGGTAATTGCATTCTTAAAGAGAAATGTGGCGTCAAAGAAACAGAGAGAGAGAGAGAGAGAGAGAGAGAGAGAGAGAGGAGAAATGCACTATCTCGAAGACTTCGCGTCTGGAAATAGGATTCTGTTATTCGACAACACTTGATATTCGCAGGAAACTGTACAGAATAATGCACGAAACTGTACAGAATATATATCCGCGCTTGAAGAATGCGCATTTCCCGATGTTGACGTCATTATAACGTCTCTGCGTATGTTTGGCATCCATTATTCGCATGGGAAATGCACGCAGCACGACGACGACGGCGACGTAGTGCAGTTAGCTCCTTGCGCGGTATGTCACGTACATGCTTCCGATACCAATTCAAATGAGAGTCGCGTTGAAACAATGCCGCGCAACGGGCGCACTACCACCGTCGCGCGTCGCGGGTCATACTTGCGAACGGAGCGCCGTAGAGGATTCGCTTTGCCACGCGATAAAATAAGAAACGCGCTACCCGAAGGGAAAAGTATTCCCCTTCGACTCGAGAATAACGTTTGTCCGAGGCGGCAGCGAAAATAATGCGGTCTTACTCCACAAGTGGATCCTCCATATTAGAAATTCAATGAGAACTCAATGAGGCGTAAACGGTCTGCGGCAGTTTATACGGATCGGTCAGGACGTTTACGTTTCCGAGAAATGACGGGAAAGTATCTCGGTAGCGAAAGCAAATAAATCCTGAAATATCGCTCTGGGGATCACTGAGCGATGCACGGGAGTGGTCGATAAAAATGACTCAATTAAAGGCCGAAATATAGCGCAGCTAATACCGTCATCGATGCGTCGATAAAAGCGGTGCTTATTGGTGACGCGTGGCAGATTGCTCCACGCTAGGCGGACGATATAAATTCGCGTTGAGCGATGGATTCCGATGCAGAGCAATGCAATTTTCGATCTCGATTGCAAGATACTCTGTTACCGATACTCATCGTCGTGAAAAAAAAATTCATCAGAGTTATTAATCTTAATATTCTATCAGTTGTTTGTAACATCCATCAATTTTATTAATTTTGTAAATTATTGACCTCAAAATTCTATCAGTTATTAATTCTTATCGTCGTTATTGATTAACCGTCTATCATGTAGTATGCTCTTAACCTTTGCCTTACAAACACGAGTATTTCTTTTATGTCCAAGCGATTTCTATTCATAGAAGTTTTCTCGAAATTTCAACGGTAATTAAATAAGATTTTAAATTACACTACATTTTTTTTCAAAAATAAAAAGTGCAAACATTTGTTTCAGAAAGTAAATTCGTGAATTTTTGGAGATTTTTCGAACCACTTTAAATAAGTGAAAAAGTTATCGGTCTCGAGATACTTATATTGAGAAGAAATGATTGCAATTACCATTAATTTAACTATAATTTAGTCATTTTTTGTGCCAATTATATTTTTATAATTATTTTAATTCATGTAAATTATAGTTATCAGTTATTATTACTACCTAAATAGTAAACGCAAGTTTAAAAAATAATAAATCATGTTCACTATATTTATGATTGCATTTATACTATTATATATAAAAATGTTTATTTTATTTTCACCATATTTTATCCATATAGATTTTGTCATTTTATTATATTAATATTTGAAATTAACTTGTAATAAAATTTTTTCATAATTGGTAAGACTATAAACAAAGTTATTGTTATTAACGTTATAGCAGTAATAACTATAAAAAGGAGCTTCGATCCATAATTCTTTTACAATCCAGCTATAATCACAAATTCCAAATACTTTTACTCACAGCGCATGTAAAGATAAAATGCCATTTTTCATTGGTCTGTCAATAGATATTATCGTTAAAGCAGAAAGCTTAATCAACGGAAAGTAGTGAATCAAAAATCTAGAAAATGAAAAAAGTAAATAAAGTGAATCTTCCACAAGTTTCATCCTTAATTTAGGACAAAATGATCGATGACGACAATCGTGAATTTAGTGTACAAATCCATGTTTCCAGCGCGAAATAATATAACGCCTGACAGTCGGTAGCGGCACGCCTGTTCAATGAGCCCGTGATCAATGTGTTCGCCGAGTGAAAAATTTACGGCTGATATAGCTACGATCTATCGGCTCGAATGACTATGCGGGTTGGCAAACGTGACATCCTACTACGCGTAAAGTGAAAACTCGATGATGATGTCTAAAAATATCGTGACGTTCTTCGAACGGAAATTCAAGCAGCGATTGCAAAGGCGATACAAGCGAACCGCATGTCGTATGCATTTACGATTCGAGTAGCCATCGAGGATTCAACAATACCAGCTTTTCCGATCAAACGTTTGAAAGGTCAAACTCGGGTTCGATAGCGGCTATGCCGAAGACAGAGGTGTCGAGTGACGTTTAGTCTTCACGGCCGTTATCGGACGACGTGGAAAAGACATCGAGTGCAATCGAGAGTTCTTCAACGACGGCGAACCCAACTTCGTCCAAGTCGGAACTTAACCGACCAGATCGGCGAGCTCTTTTTCCAAAACGACGGCGACGGACCGCGATTCAATTTCCTCAACCGATCAAAGCGCAAATCCTATACACCCTCGCGCAGGGATTGTCACTGGAACGCGCGAATCGATTACGGCAATCCGGGTCGCTTTTAAACGACGAAAGTCTGCAGCGAAATGCAGCCTAGCACGAAGAGAACGAGGATCTGACTGAGGAATCGCATCGAGTTCCGTCGCCTCGAGTGCTGTCGCCTCAAAATTTTAACGATCGTTACAACGAGACGCTGCTAACGATCATCCGGCACCAACAAAATGACTAACGAAGTGATGTTCGAGGAAACTTGAAATTTTGACAAGAAAACGTCTCTTAATCAAAGACACGAATTAAGCTAATATTTTTTTAGAAATACTTTTTTATCCTCTTATCACCGTCATGCTCCTTCGCGTGAGATTCTCCTCCTCTATCGAAGAATATAATTGTGGATTTCAAATTTATTTATCACATTTATCTCTACTAGAAACACGCCATTGGAACTGGCTGACATCGAGCAATATCTAACTATCGACGAACTCTCTTCGAGCGGTTGTCGAAACTTCACTGCGAATTGATACCGAACGTTATACATCTTCATGCATTGATAATCAAGGAGTTTATCCCGCAATGCTTCGTAGTTCTATTACGTTGGTTTTGCTCGTATCAGAAGCGCAATCACGATACGCAGACAACTGCCAAACGATACTCGACGATGCAGCTTATAGGAGAATACCGGGTCTCTCGTTACTGGATTGTTTATAGCGAAAAGTTGGTTTGTCCGCGAGCGTTGTTCTATGGAAGAGACCGACAAGTTTGCAAATCGATCTATATCCCAGACCCGTCGACATCGCTGCGCCATGTTCAACTATTCGCGAGTAAATTGATGGGGGATGGGTTTCCGCCGGCGGCAATTTTTGACACTCTTCGTATTAGATTATGAAATCTCGGCTGGATATCCAGCTACACTCTTGATCCAAAAATAGCAACTACCTAATTCTTTCACGTAAACGATCACCTTCTTCTATGATTTAAGATCTGTTATGTACATTTTACATTCAATATTTAAAAAAAAATAAAGATAAATGAAAAAAAAATAAGCACGGATCAGTAACGAAACCACTATACTCCATTTTCTCGCGCGCGCTGTTAAAATGTAAAAAAATTTGTTTAATTTTCTAAAAAAATATAACTAAACTACTTTCTTATATAAAATAATTTTAAATTTTACTAAAATTCTAAAAAAATAAAAAAATAAAAAAAAATTTTTGAGAAAATTTTTATAATTAAAAAAAAATGTTTTTTAAGAATTTTAGTAAAATTATTTCATATAATAAAATAATTTAATTACATTTTATTAAAATTTAACCAAATTTTAAAAATAGTAATCACCCAATTCTTTCGCGTAAACGATCACCTTCTTTTATGATTTGAGATCTATTATGTACATTTTACATTCAATATTTTTTTGAAAAAGTAAAGAGAAATGAAAAAAAAAAAAATAGGCACAAATTTTCGATCAGTAACGAAACCACTATACTTCATTTTCTCGCGCGCGCTGCTGGGATGTAAAAAAAATTTTTTAATTTTCTAAAAAAATATAACTAAACTACTTTGTTATATAAAATGATTTTAAATTTTACTAAAAATCTAAAAAAAAATTTTTTTTTTAATTCTTAAGAAAATTTTTAAAATTTTTATATTTTCTCAAAAAAAATTTTCTTTTAAAGAATTTTAATAAAATTTAAATATAGTAAAATTATTTTATATAACAAAATAATTTAATTACATTTTATTAAATTTAATCAAATTTTACTAAAAGTAAAAATTCGCCAAGTTCACATTATCCCAAGATTTAAAAAAAAAATGCTACCCGTAATTTTACCTGACTTCTAATCTTCTTCAATTTATCTTATTCGCCGTAAATTGCGAGGAATTTTTATATTAAAGTAGATATACTTTATATTACGACTTACCTTTCGACGATCACGTCCGGAAGCTGGAAAAAAAATACGTTGCTCCCCTCGTCAGCTCCCATTACTGCTCGCCGCGCGTCCACGTAGACATCTTAGAATTTTCTCAAAGTCGTTATTCAGGCACTTCCAAGTACTTTTCATCACACGTCACCTTCCTCACTTCGTGCTTTCGATAAGTACTTTTCGCCACGCACCTTCGACACGCGTCCTTTCTTTCCTACGTACCGAAACACTTCACATTCGTCGTCTTACACACACAACACTTCCCGCCGAAACGCGGCACTCCACGACGTCCGTTTCGTTTCACGAGGACGCGATTGCCGTCCGCGACCACTTCCACGGCATCGGAAGATTCTTGGAAATCGGGCGAAAAGATGCCCCCCCCCCCCCCACAGCACGCCATTACTACTCGCCGCGCGTAGCGGAGGCACCGCGAAATTTTCGCCAACTCGTTACTCCGTTAGAGACATTTCCAAGGACTTTCCATCACACTACCTCTCTTACCTTTCGTGCTTCCGATACGTATTTTTCGCCACGCTCCTTCGACACGCGTCCTTTTCGTCTTTTATCCGCCGAAACACGTCTCCGCACACGACTTGACGCTTGCGACGCAATTCCCGAAACGCGGCATTCCGCGACGCTCGTTTTGTTTCACCAGGGCGCGAGCGTCGTCCGCGATCACTTCTGCGGCATCGGAGCATCCTTGGGAAGATCCTTGGGCTCGTTCCTGGGGCCGCTCGAACCTCCTATCGACGAATTATCTTCTCGATCCGCGATCAATAATGGATGTCGGACGCTTCCGTGCCGGCACTCGGGGGTGACTGGTGACCCAATGTTACCAACTGTTTAACAACAAAATCGATTAGTCGCACGCTCCGCATCGATAAATACACACATCGATAAGTGTACAAAAAATCGCATAGTTAAAAAATCTGATCTACAAATATCTTGTTGATTGATGCAGCTTTTCTTGACACGGTAAATAATCGGGATGCTTCGATCGGAAATGCTTATGCTGTTTACACTCTTTTTTGCGACGCGCTCGTACCGTAATGCGAAGCGGACTTCAGGGTGTGTCCGTGTGGGACGCGCGATCATAACAATCAAGTTTAAATAACAACGCGACGACACTCGAAATGGCGTGAGGGATGGGGGGAAAAGAAATGCCCGCGCGACGCGATTTGCTTTTTTATTCACTCATAATCGCTCGTTTCTCGGAACGTTTTCCGGCAGTCTCTCGCAATCGGGCCCGAATATTATTTCCGTAATGACATCGACTATCTTGGTCGATTGTTATTATTGTCTAAGACTGCCATCCTTCCAATTTTAACAATTTTGAGATCTTTGAAAAAAAAGCGTAATGCAAATTATCGTATTTCCTTAGCTTTAAAAAAAAAAATAAATTACACAACGTACAAGCACGTAATAATTGTATGCTTTAATCAAACTTGGTTAATAAGAAGTCTGCCAAAAATTGATAAGAATAATAGGAAGCAAGTATCATTAAAAATGTCTTCAAAAACAGTAGTTTTCTATTCCAAAAAATTATTTTCATATTTTCAATATAAAAATTTTAGAAATTTTTTTTAAGAGTATATTATAATTTTACTTAAAATTATTTAAATTAATTTAATATTATGTATTTATATTGTTTTTTAAAATATACATTTTTAAATACATTTAACTTAATGAGATTTAAATCCGGACTTCTAAATCTCTCTCTCTCTCTCTCTCTCTCTCTCTCTCTCTCTCTCACTCTCAAATTTCTTACATTACATACTACTTTTTTCAATTAATAAACTTGTCATTTATTGTCTATTTATACTATCACCAGCGCAATAATTTTATAATAATTTTATAACATAAATTTATTATAAAAAAATAAACAGTTTATATCACAATTAATTAAGACAGACATGGAAAAAAACAATATAACTCCTGTTAGTGTATAACTCGAATTGTCATCTCCGTTTAGAAATACATTCTATTATCTAAAAGATACATAACTTTAGAGGTACTACGCGGTACATGATTAAGAGTATACACATTTATCGTGGAAGCTGTTTAATTTACACGGAGATAACACGGATTACGAAACGTCGAATGATTTTCTGGAAAAGATGTGCGAGCTAGATTTCACCATCTGCGGTAGGCCAAACGGATAGAATATTGAACCGTTTAATAATAAAACCATCTTCTAACGGATCGCGGAACGAAGGAAGTACCGAGACGAGTTCGAGAAGCGGGATTCCGCTGCGCGAGTCGACACGGATCTGTCGAGTAATGAAGCGAGCTTACGAGCACTCTCGTGGAAAATATGAACGAGGATCAGCGCGTAGTCAAAGACGCGATAAAGCTCGCCTCGTTGAACGCGAGAAGCACCGATCAAACGCAGCTTCGGACGGATCTTCGAACGATTCGACAAGCAACGGGGGGGCAACAATATATCGGGTATAACAAGCGTGAACTACAATTTCAGCGACAGTATCGGATCGACCGCGCGCGTAAATGCGGAAAATTCAATCGCCTCGTCGTCTTTGTCGGCAGGATACGCGGAATTGTCAGACGCTACGATAAAATTGTTATTCTCGGGAAAGGAGGTAAGTCCCGACGGTGGTTATAACGCGAACGTGAATGCCGCTTTAAATACCGACGTTAATAGCGATCGTATCCACGGAACATGAGCGTTTCGCGAGAGCTCGCAGCTCGCGATTCAATCGGGAACGAATCACTTAAGCTTCCAACTTCAGTTGCTTCTCAGCCGGTGAGTTGCTGGGGAAACTGGGAGAATTACTTGTGCATCGCATCGCATTGCGTTTTGGCCTGCCGGAGATATAACGGCGGCCAATAAAATTGACGACGAAACGCGGAAGGAAGTCGAATTTAAAATCGGAACCGCGGACGTCGATTTCGCCGTGGGATACAGCCGCGGCTGCCTGCCAACGCGAATGCCAATATCACCTTGGAATTGCGAAACAACAGTAACCGCGGGCCGTGCAATCATTCGCCTCTACGTCAGTCATTCGTCCGGAAACAAAACTTTCCGGAGAAACCGTTAAAGGGGACGTTGTATGCCGTGCGGCGTATACGCCGATAGCCTGCAGCTCCGATCAACACGCAAACGTCCAGTAACCGCAACGCAAATGTTGACGTCAATCAAAACGTCGCGCACGTCATCGATACGGTTTGGAAATGACATAGTAAATTTTGCCGTTTGACATGAACGAAACATAACGAAAACTGCGAATGCTCGGCGCAATATCAACAGGAATAGAGACATCAGCTTATCAAGACACTCGCGTGTTAACTACGCGCGATGATCCTTACAAGGAGATCGATCATGTAATTTCACGTGAAACTTTTCACGTTTCATACATGTATATATTTTTTTCTGTCAGAGCAATGTTAACAAGAATTCTTGGAAAGTAACACGTTACAAGTAACAAACCATCATTGCTTTTAATTTTTTTATAATAATATAACGATTAGACAATAACATAATTTTTCATTAAAAAAAGTAACTCAGTAACGAGTCAATCAACAAATTATTTTTTTCAATGAGTAACAAATAAAATGGTAAAGAGTATGGTACTTACGCAATGCTACATTGAGAAAAAGAAATTGATAACTTGACTAAATTTTTCAACTTGATTAAATTTCTTCATTACAAGTATGTATTTAAGTTAAATGTACGTGTAGCTAAATTAAATATATAAATGCTTAAACTAAAGTTCAAGTATTTTATGTATTTAAGACAAATATATAAATACTTGAACTAGAAAAAATTTAATCAAATTGAAAAATTTAATCAAATTAACAATTTTTTTCAGTGTAACAAACAGAGAAGGACGAGGGACGAGTAATATCATTACTTTTTTATAATAATTTGATAATAATAATATTATAATTTTTCATAACGATAAGGTCAGAGTTGGTACAGTCACTTTTGATAAATAACACTTTACTATTACGTGTGACACATTAAAAAAAAAAAAATAGTTAACATAAGTAATTAACATAACGTTACGTAACTGACTGTTCCAACCATGGCTTTACCATAATCGTTATAAAAAATTGTAATATTATTATTACAAATTGTTATTAAAAAAAATAACGGTAATGGCATTCCTCATACTCGTTATCGATATTGCATCGGTAGAAGAAAGATTATACATGTACAAAACGTGAAAAGTTTCACATGCTCGAGTCCAAGAAACCACGCGTAGACCAAATCCCGTGTGAAGTTGCGCAGCGACGACAGATTCTTGCGGAACCGCAAGCGACGACTCTGAGTAACGATTTCAGGACGTTCACACCTGATCCTCGAGCGGAAAATCAGATTAAACGAAACCCGACTACGCATTGGCGGTGTCTGAGCAGACGCTCGAAGGCGAAAGCGACCGAACCTGTTGAGTCGCAACCTGTTGCGGCGGCTAAACAATTCGCAACAACTTATTCCGTCCTGATTTGTCATCTGCCGCACATTAATAATGCGTAACGCGTTAACCGTTGCATTGCGATGCAACAGATGCATCGAAAAACATGAACAACGCGATTGAAACGTCGATCGGCGCGAGCATCGAAAAACTTTCAACAGTTGCCTTCTCAGTTTGATTCGATATTCAAATGATCCGCAAAAAGATTGACGCATTAACTTTTTATCGATCGTACGTTTTACGTCATCGACCAGCATAAATGACGCAAATAAACAGCGGCGGAACGCAAACGCACAACGAATTTTAATCAAAATACCGACGGCCCGTCCAGCAACGATTGGAGGGCTAATTAGAATTCCGATGCCGTCGCACGGGAATCGATCAATCTCGATGGGATACGGGAGAATTCGAGAGAAAGTAAAGTGTCTCGTCTTAAAGAGAATGCCGATTCGAGCGTCGATCACGATGTCAGCGATGGGAGTGCGAATCGAACGCTACTCGTATTACGCTCGACGTATCCCGCCGCCGTGCCGTTGATGAATCCGCGTTCGATTCGAACGTCGAGAGCGTCGCTCGACCGGATGCCGGTCTCGAAACATCCACCGAGCGCAAACATCCACGAGCCATCGCACGGGAGGTAAACGGAGACGCGGGCGTCAATTTCCTGAACGCGCATTCGACCGTGACGCGCGATACCTCTGGGGCCTCGGGGGCGGACGCTTTTAGCGTCGCCGCTGTCCAGCCTTTCCGTGTACAATATCCCGGTCGTCGGCAGCGCGTATCCACTGCCCGTAATCCGAATCAAAAGGCTAATCCGCGAACGTCGGTTACAAAGCGAATTATGATCCCGTAGGCGCGCAAACAGGAAACAGGAAACGTTCGCGCGCGCCAAGGGAGCAGCCGTCGTCATCTGTTCGGCCGGTGCCTGGGCGTTTTGGAATACCGCCAGGTCGAACGTCAGCGTGGACTACAATTGCGCGAGCTACAATTACAACGCCAACGCCGAGACCCGGACACGTCAACGTTGGCGCCGCGCTGGGTTAAACATCGACCGACCTGATAGTGCACGAGGGCGAGATGGTGAATCGCGTCATCGATCAACGTCCTCCCTTCGCCAATAATAACAATCCGACGATGGGAGCGGACGCTATCGTGGTCGCTTCGACGACGCGCTGAACCCTCGGCTTCCCGAACGTCGACAGTCCGACAACGAAGCGTGTGTGCAGCGCGACGCCAACTTGTTCGTCGATAGCAACGCGAATTATAGTACAATGCGAATTACAATTATAATCGGAGACGGAGCGATGAGACGCGCGGCGGGCGGCGGCATGGCACTCCGAATGGAAAAAAGGATGGTACAGCAATGGCGAAGCGGCAAGAAATTGCCTCGTGGCCTGCAGGCAATCGCGCAACGGACGCAAGAACCGACAACTTGGCCCGAACGTTCTCAACGGGATAATCTGCGTCGGTCAGTTCGGCCGGGATGAACGTTCATCGCGACGGATTACGGTAACGAGGGATTCACGTCGGGCGTGACGTGGCTTGATAAAATATGCATTGCATCGAGGCGAAGCAGCCGTGAGCAGCCGAGGGATTAAGGGCCGCTGTAAAACGTAATTCATGATCGCGCCACAAGAAAGCACCGCGCCGTCCGCCGGCGAGAATAATGGATGATTAGTGAAGCGCAAATCTAATAAGGCCAAATTCAATGCTGCGTGTAATGCAAATCTCGCCCTATCAATTAAGTTCCTGTATTCGAGCCTCAAAATGTTCAACGCGCTTGCAAAACTGAAGAGAAGAAAAATAAATTTCCGCGAAGAGAAACAAATTTACATAAATCCGAGGGTAAATCTCAGAAATCCACCATTTATTGCGATGTTAAGCAAGCGCTCTGATAAATTGTATCAACGCACATAGGTAATGATGTAATTTTACACACGTCCGAAAAAAGAAGAAGAACGAATAATCTAGTTGGGAATTCATACTCTCCGCTTATAGTCGATTTGCATTTCAAATTATATTTGAGCAGCACCGTCGCGCTCTCGCGCTGAAAGAACTTTCTTTGACGGATTTACGCGTGCCACGTCTCAAACGGCGAAGTAAAAGGGAAAATGCAAACCGTATCCCGCGGCTTATTTCTAAAGTAACGATGAAACTGCAAAATTCATAGCGATATCGCACGTGGAAAAGTGTACGGAATCGCATTAATCTCGCGGCCACTAATTTGCTCGGCGAAACTCTCACGTATCTTACAAGTTTATCTCGAAAGGGGATGCCGGTTAATATTCTCCGTAATTTATTATCGTGACGATGCAATAAAGGTTCGGAGAGTCATGAGTCTGGATCTTCGAAACCTTTCTCAAGTTTCGGAAAAACATAGTGGTGCAATTCGTACCCACATCTTCCTTTCCGAAGGCTGATCTTCCTCCGACGGAAGATGAACCCTCGGGAATTTTTGTAGCCCTATAAATCTTTCCCACGTTCGGAAAACGTGCAACGCATGACGGCCATCTCTCTTTCAAGGAACATGTATTTTGTGCAACCTCCAATAAAGGTCCGTGAGACTTGTTAAAATTCAACACGAAGCTTTAAGAGATATCTGACAATCGTCGAAAAGGCGTCCTTCGATCTATATTGTACGGAAATGTGCGCAGTTGCATAAAACGGAACGATTAAATACTCGAGAGATAAACTGTATTGTTACTACATCGTGTCAAAATATCTTCGTTCACTGAAACACTGAGGAAAAAAAAGTTGTTAATTTGTCAACTCGATTAAATTTACTTTTTTCAACTTGATTGAATTTCTTCAGTTCAAGTATTTTATGCGTTTAGGTCAAACACATAAATACTTGAACTGAAAAAATTTTTGCAGTTGAAAATTTTCGCAAATGAATTGAATTTAGTCACCAACTTTTTTTCTCAATATATGTATCAAATTTGACCCAATAAATTTTAAGTTTCTAATATCTTGGAAATTTACAATTTTGCGAAATTAACATTCTGTATTTTACAGTTTTACAGTTTCTATATTTTACAATTTTCAAGTTATTTTTAAAAAATGTAAAAATGACCTAAAAAAAATCATCTTTCTTAAACGTTTATGTACGTCTAGTAATAAATTTTTAGAATTTTTAACGATAATTCTACACGTCTGGCATACTATTAAAAAATTCTACTAAATTTTTCTAAAGCAGTCTAAGAAATGTGCACTTTTATTAAAGTTGCATGTAAAAATATGCAAGTGTATCTGGGAGACCTAGCACATATGCGAAAATGTGCAGCCTTCTTAGGTTAAAACTAGCTGAAGGGAAGCCATAGTGGATTGCAAGTAGTACGAGTCAGCGTATAAATCGGACGCAAGGAGGTCAAGCCTTTTCTCAATTCCTACTTTCGAGATGATTACTATGTCGTCGTACCGGGAAAGGTATGACTTTGCAAAAGGTAAAAGGCAATTTTATTCGAGACGAATGCGAAACAGGTTGGCGGTTACCGGTAAAAGCATTAAAAATGTAGTTGCAACCCGACTTTGTGAATAATTCATGAGAACCAAAATTCTTTTTGCACGCCAGTCTCCAAATAGTTTCATTCTATCTACTTTTGCAAAATTCTCGTTGATCTTCAGCGTTACGTACACGCGTTACAAATTAATGCCTGAAAGATAATCAACAAAAAAGCAGCAACTTTTCTCATCAATCGCTTGCTTTCATATTAAAATTTCAACGAGTTTCCCAATTACGTCAAATTTAACGCTTGTAAATTTACGAATACATAGGGAAAATAGACAGAGTTAATTTAAAATTGTAAAAATAAACAGCGCGAAATAAAATCTTAAGTGATAATAATGATCACGTGATGAGTCGCGCGTTTCCGTCTTAAGAGTCCAATTTCGCGTTTTATCGTAAACATATATTACGTCTTTAAATTAGAACATCGGTATCAGCTCGCGCGGTTAAAACATGAGCGTTAAATGAAACCTCCGGCGGTCTGCCACACACATGGACCGAGCGCGCAACTCCCGAGAGCCTGGAATTCGGAATTCGTACGTTCATGTACGCATTACAACCACGTTCATCTCTGGATTAACATTTAAGGGGAGGAAGCAAAAGGCACGTTGAGAAACGTCAAGGATATTTCCTTGATGTTTAATGACCCTCGCTGCGCTAGAAACTGGAGCTTAGAGAGCGAGATTCTGCTTCGAGTGTTCTCTATTTCTTTCTCTTTCTCTCTACTCCTCTCTCTCTCTCTCTCTCTCTCTCTCTGTCTGTCTGTTTCTCTCTTGCCTTTGGCGACGCGCGTTCCGGCGAATTGCAAGTGCACGTATGCACCTATCTAGCTCGAAGCGAGACAATGAATGTTAGAGGTCGCGATACGTCTTCGTATGCAAGACACTCCATTATCGCATTTTCGAAAATTCAACGAGATTCTCAAACACATTTTCGAGAGATAGAACACTATTATTTCAAGAGATCGATACCTATAATAAACAATAAGAAACTAAACACGCGTTCTACAAAAATAAAAATCACGAATGATATTGGAAACACACGGGAAACGCAGTTTAAATCGACATTACTTCATGAAACGATGTTTTATCGCTCTGTCATTTTTCCCGAGTAGAAATATATTTTATTTGAAAGACATTTTCAGGCTTTCGCGCGCCGACGTAAAGTACAAGTTGTAAGTACAAGATAGTCCGCGTGAAATCGCGAAAAGCAATGGAAGAACAACGGGGACAGAAGTAACAGCGGCGAGAAGAAGAAGAAGCGACGTGGCGAGAGAAATGCGATCGAACCGAGGGACGAACTTCGTTCTGAAACTTTATCTTTGAGAATAGACTGGAGGAATTGAAACGTCGTATGTATGTACGGTAGCTCGAAACGAAAAACACTCGACGTTCCTTTCAGGAGCGAGATCAAGCTTGGATCCGATCAGATCCTACACGAAAGGAGGCTGAGAAACTCTGTTCGAAGGAACAATAATCCGTGCCCGGCTTTTCGCGCTGTTACAACACGGAAGGAACAAAAAGATGGAACGCATGCTCGGCTCGTAATTTGTTATACGAGGACAAATTTTATTATTGATATTACGATCTTTACGACTGTAAGCACCGTAAATGCGCACGAAACGTCATTTCGTAGCCGTAGACGCGCGTTTGTCTCTGCAATATCCGCCCGTTGAAAACATGGTCTCTAAACGAATATTCCATCGAAGTGGGTCACAGAGCGAGAGGCGAAAAAAATATTTCTCTTTGTTCATTATTTTCACTGCCATCTTGTTCTATTCTGTTCCTCTAAAGCGGAGAGAGCTTCCCGACTTCCACGTCGTCCTTATACGTCAGGCGCGACTACTAAGAGAATAAATGTATTATTCTCCTCGCGGCTCGCATTAATGCATAGTCAGGCGGAAAATTCTGATTAGAATTTCCCGTTCAAAATCACAAAGAGTTCTCACTCCCTAAACGTTTTAACGTTTTTCGCTGCCTGAATATAAAATCAGATAAAAATCCACTCGACATTTGATATATGGTTGTTAAATTCATTAGGGAATTCGTTTTAGTAGAGGCTCGCATAATTATGGATTTAAATCCCCGTCATTATCGTCATCATTATCCGTCCTTCTCACGTTTCGGCCCGTTCGCTTGCCGTGCTGCAAGCACGTACGTATCAAACCATAAGGAATCTAAATTACTGTAAAATATCTGTTGATGCTATATAATGTTACACGACTTTATCTCTCGAGACTTCTCGAGAGATAAGTCGCTCGGTTGCTCGCTATCGTACACGTCCTCGGAGGGGGGGAGAGAAAAGGAGACGTAAAAATGTAGAACCACTCACGACGGCGTTTAAAGATTCATCGTAATTTCACGAGGAGAAGGAGGATCCTGACACGCGGCCATGATTTGACCTTACGTCGTCTCGTCGAATAGCCTGACTACTGGATATTAGAAAATGGATTTCGCGCAACTGCTCTCATCGCTTTATTGTCCGAACGACGAACCGACCTTCCTCCGCATGAACCTCCATTCGTCGAATTGCAGGAAGACACGCTTCACCAACGCTTTTTCCATCTCCTTCCTCCCGACAGCAATCTTTGCTCGCTTTCAGTAATACGAATTTTACGATTTGATCTGCCTTTCCCCCCCTTTTCCCCCCCCTCTCTCTCTCTCTTGTACATATTAGTGCGCTCGCTCCCGGCCACCCGAGTTGTGCAAACACGATTCTCACTATCGCGACTATGATATTATCGTTAGGCCCCATTGCATCTCGTTTGAGACATTTTTGCCCGCGCGCGTTCTCCGCTCTCATCTCGTCTCTCAGGGAAAAAAAGCTGACGCTGCCTGATCTATTATTATCCCACGGTACACCCTGTCCATATCACTGCCGGAGACTTTATCATGAAATTTCACGTCGCCCGAGATCCCGACACCGTACACCACGCTCCCGCGCTCGCAATTGTCGGCGCGCAATTTTATTTTGATAAAAGTAATAACGCATTTCCGCATTCTAAGCAACATGGATTCCGCGGTATCATATATCCATAGTAATTTCATTCTTCGCGCGCAATATATTTCGTAGAAACGAGATTTTTAAATAAAATATTTCAGTCCTTTTCCTTTTCACAATTAATTCAATTTGTATAGTTAAAAACTGCAGTCACTTTAATGGACCGTCCTTATGATCAAAGATTTTGTTTGTCGGTTAGAATTCTTAGTGTGGACTTTGTTTTAGGTACATGGCAATTGTGAATCCGTTGAAACCACGTATGGGAAAAAAGGCGACGCTGTGCGTCGCAATCGTAATTTGGATCATCGGGGCGATTCTGTCATTACCGATGCTGCTTTTCTACACCACTTACACGCAGAACTTCATGAACGGCGAGGTCCGCGTCGTCTGCTACAGCGACTGGCCGAACACAGACGTCAATGGACTCAGCTACGATGAATATTTGTAAGCCAAACATTTTAATAACAAATATCAAATTTATTTTTTTAATATTTCCATATGTTTTCTAAATGATTTGCTTCTTCTTCGACTGACTATCCTAATCTAATCAATATGCAGATGTAAGCTTCTTTAGCTTTCAATTTCAATGGCGTACTAAACGATAGCGTGTTTAAGATCATAAATACGAAAATCTGTGTCATGCGTGTACACAATAAGTTACCGTAGTTAAACGTAATTGCCATGTCGCGTTTTTTTTTTTTTTTTTTGATACTTCACCGGCAATAAGCGAGTCACAGCGTGCTGAAGGATAAAAGCGTCATTTCCGGAGACCCATAAACGCGTTGTCGCCTCATATACACACGTATCTAGGCAATATTACGTTTATGGTTAAACTGTTAAACGATTGCGTCTGCCGGTTAGCTGGTCTGTCTCTCACGCGCATGAACGTGTGCATTGCGAATGACACGCATACCACACAGACATCGGCACAACGAGTCTCTTCACCGATTTCACCTCAAAGTGTTCGCAGTCAAGTTTGCGAACACGCAGTACCGCGATGAGGAGCGATAAATCGAGCTAATAATACCTCCGGATTCGGCGCATCGCAAATGTATCGCGTGTCCTCAAAATCCTTACTCCAATCATGCGCGATTAAATCGAGCTTTGATCGGATTGTAATTACAGATGAAAATCTGGACTGTGCTCCACATTTGCGTCCGCTTCGTACGATCGTCCATTAAGATAGCTGCGCGAAAACGTACTCGCCGAGATAACGTGCTCGATCCGGAGCGAGTGCCGTTTCCTAATTGAAAGATTCGGACGGTATACCCGCAGCTCGCGCGCTATCGTGCATAGCACGTTACGTAGAATCACGCACGGGTGACGCCCACAGCACAGGCTAGCCAGGAGTGTTCTAATCCCGATATAAATGCCGTTTCGAACAGTCATTCTCAAAATAATTCACGTCGCTTGATCCAAGTTCACGCGATTCTATCCATCGTTCTACATAATCTCAATCTAGCCTAAGAATCACTTTGATCCTGCGATCACGAGATTCGTGCGACGCGAAACTATCCCATGTTCCGCTTCTCGAAAACATTATTTATTTATTCGAAGTGTACGAGGAACATTGTTTCAAACGCTCGATACAAAAGCATCTAAATCTCTCAAGACTTGTCGAGATTATATATAATCTTAGCCGGACGGATTCCATCCTGGCATACATAATGAGACCACATACCACATACACCGATACATAATAGGATATGAGGATACGGGAAACAGAACTTGTTATTACTACGTGTAAAATTCATTATAAGCCACACCTCACAAAGGTGTAGATTATAATAAAATTATACACGATAATGCTCTATAATCATCATACAATGCTTCAAGCGTATTAGAGTAATGAAGATTAATTGTGATTGTAAATCCTGAAATCATCGTGATTACACGGAAAAAATTTACTTGTTTCAAATAAAAATTTTTTGTTTCACATAATTTTCTCAAATAGTATTTTTAGACATTTAATGAATTCGCAGAAATAATTTTCTTGTTATAAAACTAAATTAAACTTTTATCACTGTAAAGTGTAGTAAAAAAATACATACATAAAAATTAATACACTATTAGAAATAATTAATTAATTGGAATCCTTGAATCGCTTCTAAGAAATCCATTCTTTAGAATATGATTGAGAAAATCTTATAATGTTGCACATTTGATTTTATCGTGTTTTTTTATTTATAAGATATATATCCTTTTGATGCTGCGATATCGCGGTACTGCTACTGCCAGGAACGAGTTTAAAAAGAAAGTTTAGTGTCAAAGTTTGTGTACTTGTGACAAAGATTATTATATAATAAATATGTAACAATATGTATTGAAAACTGCAGGTTCAAAATTTATTACTTTTAATAAAATAATCTTTAAATAATAAAAACTAACAAATAATTGTGTTTTCGCTCTAATAAAACATCGATAAATTATTTGTTTTCAGGATAATACTTTATTGAAACAAACAAAAAACCAATATCGTCGGAATTGTATTTTTTAATTTAGAAACTGCAATTTAAAAAAATGTATTCACTTAAAACTAGTATATATAAATTTTCTCCGTGCATAAATTATAAAAATGAGTCAATAATATCGACTATATAAATATAAAATATTTATCAATCTTCATGTTATTCTTTATATTAAGTTACTGAAAAAAGACAAATTAATCATGAGAGATATAAAAAGTCTAGACAAAAATTAAGAATAGAGATTATTTCAAATAAATCATCTAAATGCAAGGACAACCATAATCATCGTCATCAATTCTAAATGTATATCATTTAATTTGAGACTTATCTATTCTTAGGATTCTTAGGACATGAGTTTATCCACGATACAATTTTATATTTGAGTCAATCTATATGCGTTATACAATAAGATTCCGTGGCCTTACTTTCCTTCGAATATTCTTGAGATTTTTCGAATACATTTACTTCTTGCGGATGGAACGTTTCTAAGCGTCGTTCAATCTAATCCTCCTCGCGTAATCTTTAAGCGTAGTGGAGTTTGTTTAAATATCGGTATTACTGCGAAAAAACAAAAACCATTCGTTGATCGTTCTTCGAAAATTCTGCTTCGCTACTGGAGCACTTGCTCGTTCACCACGAATAAACGCAGACGATTAAAGCTTTTACGGACGCGGCTTAAATCCGCGTAAAGTATTCTAAATCGGAATTACGTGAGAGTGTAACCCGATGAATTCATGCACCGGTAGTTTTTATCCGTTTGGAATCAACACGGGTTTTCCAAGCGTAACGCGCGCAGTCGGAAATTTCAGTTGTTGTATAATAGCTCGCGACACCTCATATAATGTGATTGCAACGAACGATAATTGATTCGAATTCATTACCGTTTGTTAATAATCCTAATGTAGAACCCGTTTTAATGTCATCGTCGCGAGTTAAATGCTCCGTTTAGAAAGCTGTTGGCGTCGCTTTCGGATCGTCATAATTACCATAATTAATGTACGCGGACAGGATTAGCGGCAAAAATTGCGGTATCGGTCGCGTACTCTCGCCACCGGCGAGATTTTTGCGTGGCTAATTTAGCCACCGTGTCTCTCAGCGACGTGAATTGAAACTGATTAACCGCGCGAAAAATGATTGTATTTTCCTCCTTCCTTAAAATATCGTTCGCGCGCGCAGCAGCAGTTTAATCTCGTAATCTTTTAAAATTCCACCCGCATTCCATCTCTCAAATTCCGCGTTTGGACGGAATTACAACTTTTGCGTGCATTACGCGTAATTCGTTTAATCGCCCATTTCCCCATAAATTTCGCCGGACGCGTCGCGTTATATCCCCGCTGCTAAAGGTTAACGGCAATTACGCGATTATCATTAGCCGGGTATGCGTCGGCATGTAAATGATTGCACACGTGTTTTCGAAACGCGGGCTCGGCTGTCCAATCGCGACTTAATGATGCCATCGATACGCTTTCATCAGCAAACAACAGCAGACGCGCGCGCACATTAGCCGGCTCATTAGGTCTAAATAATATATGTGCGCTCAGGTAATATCAGCCACCGCGCGCACGGCTTAGAGAATCGGCTGTGTATTATTTTCGTTCGACGCTCAATCGGCGCATTTAGTATTCGCTTTGACAGCGGTTACGCGCCACGATGCACCTGAACAAAAGCGCGCGTGGAACCGCGATACCACGATATTTTCAGTCCCCCCCTTTGAGTATCACGTATCATCGCCTCTCGTGCCATCCTATGTAAATTTATGTCGAAAGTGCCCCGCACACACGCACGCACACACACGCACACACACGCACACACATGTACATAACACCTGTGACTACATGAAATATCAACTTCACTGAATTTGATTGTCTAAACCACAAATTAGGTCGTACGTATGCACAATTGCGAAGTATCCGCGTTCGCGATGAATTTCATAATTTGTTAATTAATGAATTCATTAATTAACTCGCTCTCCACGAAAATAATTCGGAAATCGATATTCCTTTAACGAAAATCTGCGCGCAGCCTATTTTTTATCTCAATTTCCATTTTTAATTTCCGATTTCGCGAGACTGTGATGTAATTAAAATCTTAAATAACATTTCTGCTAAAGAAAAGTGAAATTAACTGGAAAAATAAGATCTTTCACGTTCAAGTCTGTATTAAAGCTCTTAAAGCACGGAGATGCTTTAATTCTCGATGTCAACGTAATAATGAAATCACGCCTTGAACACTCTCTAGCCGAAGAACAGGTCTCTTTTCCTCAAAGGGTCCTAGAAGAAAGCGCGCGCGATTCCTGAGACGCATCGTAGAATAGAAATGTCTCGACACACGTCGCCTATAGACTCGCTCCTGTGAATGGCCGTACGAGTTTAATTGATTTTCAGGTACAACGTTATCTTCATGATATTGACGTACTTTTTACCAATCGGATCCATGACGTTCACTTATGCCAGGGTCGGCCTGGAATTGTGGGGCTCGCAAAGTATCGGGGAGGCCACAGCCAGACAGCTGGAAAACATTCGGAGCAAACGGAGGGTATGTATAAAATAATGAATTAATATCCGCGCGTAGTTCAGGCGCTGAAATTGCTTTTGTTCCGAGATTGAGAGGTAATTTAAAAACTGGAAAAGCGTGAAAGCGCTTACGCGACAAGAGAAACTTTTTCTCTTTCCTTTTTCGATTCTTCTTTTTCCCCGTCAACAGTAATATTTGATCAAAAACGAAGTAAAACTTCGTCCCTTATGTTCACGAGCGAAGCGAGGAGAACGTTAATAAAGTTCATAAACTTGTACTCGGAATTTATTATTCGCTCCCCTGTGCTCGATGGCATTTAAGTAATTAAAGTGCAGCGTCGCGTAGGTACTTGTAACGTATTTACACAAGGTGATGCAGCTAAGTAATCTCACGTACGCTCTTTATCTCATTCTCTCGTACCGAAACCCAGCCAAAATCGATATACAAACTATCTCAATTAATTAGATAGAACTTCAGACAATTTCCGTTCACGTTCTAGTCTTTTGTGCGTCGCGTGTACGAGAAAGGAACAAATACCGCCCCACCCCATCGCAGGATGCCAAGTACATCATAATTATCTCATATTTGCAAAAGGAATTTCACTATATCTGCAAATGCAGTTTTTGCAACAGCCTTGCATCGTTACGCCTGATTATCTCATTGTGTCAATGCGATGTTGAAAAATAACGTTATGCGTTATTGGCGCATCGCGCGCGGCAAAGAGCCACCGATAACAATCGTGTAATGCATTTCGCTTGCAATTGTTGCGTTGTCACAGACGTTATCTTATCAAATTTTTTCATTTCCTTTTATATTCCCTCGACGCGATTGTTATTATAAATTATATAAGATAACGATCCTAATTTATGGATCAAATTTACAAAATTAAATGTTTTACAGACATTTATTAAATTACAGAAATTTTTGTCTACGTTTTTTTAATTTTTTTTAATTATTATAATATTAAATCGTTTCCACAAATATTATTAATATTGGAGAAAAAAAAAGAAAGTTGCCTTTAATAATCTTTTTAATAAGCTCTTTAAATATCTCTTGAATAACTTCTAGAAATTATGATATTCTCAATAGTATTTAGTATACTAAACATAGAGTAACACACATGAATGCATATTAATATATAATGAATTAAAGTGCATTTAATTGTTTCAATATACAAAAAAATGAAGACTTATAAACATAAACATTTTTAAATACTTTTTCCAAAATTCACAATTAATTTGTTGAATAAATAATAATTTTTCTTCGAAAGTATAATATTTACTGCTTACATTGACATTGATAACTTCTTTAAATGTTTGATCGTTAAATTTACACGAATTAATGAAGATAATTTTAACGCACCTTGAGTGACACAACTAGGATCGTCGCCTTAAGTTACTCGAGATCGTTTTCAAGAGAGACACGTAACGTTCGCGATCAGCCAGTGTTAGGAAGGCTGCGACGCGTTGATAATTATAGCAAATTACGCAAATACGACTAATTGCAAATGCAAGCAATGCCACATAATCGCGTAATACACATACGTCAAATTCAGTAGCATGGGAAAACGCATGCGAGCGGCATTAAGATTCGCATGAAACGATAATATCGCGTAGCCTGATGATATTGGCCTTATCCAACCCTCGTAAACTCGGCTTATCGGATCGGTTTTAGTGGCCGCGGGGGGTCCCCCACAATTTTCTTCCCTTATGAATAACATCAGCTATTCTCCAATAATATCCATGCGGCAATGAGAAACCCCGCGTTACAGGCAAAAAAATCCGAAATACGTCTTTGTCTTTTCTTATCTTAATGGCACTATGGTAATTTTAACTGCCCGTATGATAAATGAACGGGTGCGCGCGACTTTCACAGGTCGCGAAAGGTCCTTCATAGCTAAAAGCAAGTACCTACTTATCGCGCAGATGGGAAAAAATTACACACAATAGGCATGCAGAATGTCCAGATATAACGTGCATAATTTTTTAAATGCAGATAAATGCTAATTATAAATTTACTGTAAGAACAGTGACGATTAATGATTATGGATAAGAGAGAGTTGTTGAATGCGTACCACTTATTTGCTACCGATTTTTACACACATGAATGTTAGAAATTCTCATTTGCATTTACGTTTTCGTCACTTAATGTTATTTATATAAAGTAAAAAAAAAAAATAAAATATCGGTAACGATTTAGGCGACTGTGGTAAGCACGTTGGGAAACTTTTCTCTACTATAAACTATTATATATTTTTTGCAAATATCCATGTAAGTTGTTTATAAGTGTTTAATTAAAGTCGCCTCTCAATGTTAATTTCTTGTTCGCCTTTCTTCCTTCCGTTCTTCGCCGTGCGCGAGGTAGAAAACGCGAAGCGTAATTACCACGTGATGGTGTTACGCTAGACAGTGCGAAGGCGTTCGCTGAAAAACGCCTTCTCAATTAAGTAATCTCAAATGCGATGTGCAATGGCTATTAGCGAGCTTAACGGCGAAGCGAGGATCGCGTGTGTACGCGAGATATATCGTGGCTAGTAACCTGCCACCACGTACCTCAAAGATGGCGATTCGAACCTAAAGCTCGGCCATAATTTGTAATTAGACGAGTCCCGGCTTGCATCTTCGCGGACCTCCATTTCCGCCGCTTTGACTTTAACTCCCCCCCCCTCCCCCCAACTACTTTCGATCAATAAAGTTTACGGAAGAAAGTTCTATCTATCCTCCACGGGCAGTAACACGAACAACGTTGGGGCGCTTAATTTTTGGTCGGAGAAAGAGAGAGAGAGGAAGGGAAGGAAAACGGCCCCTAGGGATCCCTTTGTTTCAAAGAAAAATATCCGTGTACTCTAACACGTTCGCAATGCAAGCAACGGATATCGATTGCCTGCAAGCGTTTATTGCCAACGATCGTTTGTGATCTGCGTTCCAAACGGAGTGAAAAACGATTAGATATAAGTTTGTACCTTTCGGCCAACGAGCAGCCGCTGCCTTCATTTCGTTCTCGTGGACGTTGCGCAGTTGCATCTTTTTAAATGGGGCGCGATGAATTGTGTGAAATGGTGATAAATGTAACGAAATATCTTCAACATTTACATGGTAATATATAAAACGTATATATATATATATATATATATGCGATATATAAGCGCAATTAATGCTGAAATACTGTCTAATCGGATGGAGCGATCGCGGAGAAGAGAATAAATGGGATGTGATTATCGGGCATAAAAATGGTCGTCCTAAATGGACGTATAATGAATTCGCCACGAAGCGGTCGATATGAGTGCAAGAAGGATGACCGCATATTTTCCTAAACACATACTGTAGTAAAGTCTAAATCTACCGCTTCATCACTGATGCGTTAAACCACGCAAGTGTAAATTACAAACTCACAATATGTTTCAAACGTTAAAGACCATCGTAAAACACCCACGAATATTCCGTTTCAAATAGTCCATAAAATTTCGTCACTGTAATTCTATAGTCGGATAAAAACTGAAAGAGAGAGAGAGATAAGGCGACTGAATTTAATTAAAAGAAAGGAAGATTGTAACGCTATATCAAGGGAATCTAGTTAAGCTGGAGCCTTCTCGGAATGTTCGAGTAGGAGAGCCATTGGATTTCGATTAGACGACAAAAGGCGGAATCTGCTACATCCGGAATCGCTGCTCCATTCCGTCGCATACGTATCGACACTATCGATGTAATGTACAGACCGCCAGTATACGCGTGGGTTACGGATCTCACGTCCGTTACCGAGTTTACCCGTGTATGTACAAGTACGAGTTACAGTGTACGACATGTGGACAAACAGCCCGTATCTACGGACAGACCGCAGCGTTACTGACAATTACCGCGATGAAAGCGCTACAGTTAACGCACACGTACATAATTCGCGTTTTATTTATTTTCGTTCTGCTAGAAGATACCTCAGATATTTTTCTTTCCGCATCTTCACTCGTAAAAAGAATATTATTTTTATACTAAGAGACACGATTACTCAATTTTAACTTTCGTATTTCTTTTTAAATAACGGTTATCTATATATAGAGAATCGTCATGATGATAATTTTAATGCACTCACATTATTTAAATGTAAAACAAATAATATTTAATTAAAATAAACTCCTACACAGAGAAAAATACATATTGTGAATTATTTAAATTAAGTAAATATTCAAATATATTTCAAAAAGTAAATTTATATAGCTGCAAATAAATTCATCATAAGCATTAATATATTCTGAATCCCAGTAATTTAATATTAACAATATTAAGTTAAAAAACAAAAACGTAACTCGCTTATTATTCTGACTTTTCTTCTCGATAAAATTTTACATTATTCTTCAAAAGAGTATAAATTCTTTTTACGAGTATATAATAGTAATTTTTTTTTTAAACTTGTGATGAAGGGCGTTATTAATAAAATATTCTTTTACAGATAACCGTTACTTGCTAAAAGAAAAACAGTAAATTAAGTGATTGTTTTTCTCAGTAGTGGAATTTTTCTTTGTGCCGAAAATTTCTCTCATTAGATTTTGTTGAAATTTACTCGAACGCGGAGAGTGCTTGCACTCGATGCTATATGGTCTAGTCAAATTACACGAACGCCCTCCGCATTAGATTTACATATGAATAGAACAAAGCCAAAGCTACCCAAAACACAAACCTTCAGTTCATTAAACAACCGTTATATTTTCCTAGCGTTTCTAAGTAACTGTAGATACGCGGTGCTCTTGAAAATTTCAAGAGCTGTGTTTATGGTACAAAATTTTAAATGCACGAAAAGTGCGGTGCGCGTGAAACTCAACTCCGTGAAGATAAAGTGCTTAAACTCCCCGGAGTATCATTCTTAAACTTAAAGCGTAAATATATCTAGAGTACATTTACGTTACACCTGCAACTCTCGCAACAATGTTTGTAAAGTTATATCAACCAAATTTTGACTCGTGTCAAAACAGAACATTAAAAATTATTAACATACGTGCACGTGAGCTTGTCTTAAAAAATCGATTATTGACTTGCGAGAAATGAAACTCTGGTTGCGTCCCAAGACAAACTTCATTCGAGTTCTTCAATTAAATTGCGATCGCAAATACGATGTAGCAAATTGACTATTGAATCGTGCTGTGTGTGTACTTTAGGACCGGTTTCCACTAATTGTAAGTTTTCTTAACATATAGAGATACGATTATACTATAAATATTGAAAAAAAATTGTACGTTCGAATAAATATAATTAACGTCATTTCCTTGATTAAAAAAAAATATTTCCGCAGTTTAAAAAGAAATTATTTTATACTAGCCAATATTTATTTAAAACGAAGAAATGATGTTAAAATAAGTATATTTATGTGAACATGAGAAAATTTTTTTTTTCGTATACGAGAGACTGAATGCTGCGCACGTATGCCAAAAATGAGAATGATAAGAATCCAATTCCTTGGAACGTGAAATGATAAAATGGTATTTAATTGAATCGTCGTTGTGGAAATAGAAAAGATATATAACATCCAAATTACTTCGGACATTAAAATATTTGCGATACTTAGACTTTGTAAAATACAAGCAACGTCCTTTTAAAGTGGTTACATCGTTGTAGCAGCAGCTAGTATATTTATCTCGCGCGAAAGAAAGATTTCTAAGATCGTGTCAAATGCGCTGGTGTGTGAATGCGCGCGCTGCTACAAACTCGCGAGAACAATGGAGAAGCCAACAGTGAGGCTGGTGAAATCTGACATTTTGAGGAAGAAAGGAGGCGTCGGATAATGTGGCCACTCGTCGGGACGCAAACATGCGCGGACGATCAATTTCTCTTGGCCTTAATTATACTTACCCAGCGGCGGCAAGCAGTAGCAGCAACATCGTTCTCCTTCCGGATAAGAAATCGGCAAATAGACGTCTTGGTCGTGGGCTGAATTGTAGAGATCGAGTCCCTCGGTCCTTCCCGTCATTTCGGAACCGCAATGGCGAGGGAGCGATTCTTCTAATTCCTTTACCGGAAGAATCGACACCGAAGGCGATGAATAGTCTGCTAATTCCCTTCCGGCATTCAGGTCTTCTGGATGATCGATTCTACGGTTTCTCCCCTTAAAAAAAAAAGCAATTAAATGCGAGTTAGTTCCTCAATTCCAAAATGACATGTTTTTTTTCTTTATTCAATCATATTTTGAGACGAGATATTTTATATTACGTGTTGCAAATACTGTATAGCAAAATAAATCCTTTATTTTTTTTTTTACTTATCTATTGAACGGTTATAAATTTATAAAACACATAGCATGTACAGAAAGAATATACAGAAGAGGAAGAAGAGGGAAAATAAATTATACAAGAAAGGACTACTCAAAATTCATTGCCGCGAACAAAACGTCGGCGTGATTACCGTGGATTTTTCGAGAGAAAAATGCAAATTCTTATCCGACTTCGTAGAGAAAATGTAACACAGAAGCAACAAAAATGCGCGCTGGATGTATCTCAAAGCTTTACAAACACTTGCCGAAGGTCGAGCATAAATATTCGGAGGAAATATCACGGTTCGCTGCGCTAAAGCGATTTTTCCAAAGTGCCTGCACTGAAATGCCAGAGCTATCGCTTTGAATTGATAAGCGATATTTTCATTGTAAATCGAATCAATCGCAAGATCGACATTGCACGTGTAATGCAAATCGCGCGCCCACGAAGCGCCCACGAGGCGAATATAAATCCACTTTTTAATTACCTGAAGAAGATAATGAAGTACAGCTCGTAACTATCTGAAGAAATCCAATTTAAGTTATTTCTCAAATAGCTGTTCTCTACAGGCTGTCCTCAACTGATTACGAGAACTATACCTGTGCGAAGTTGAGTAGGTCGTTAATTTCAACGAAAGGGAGAATTCCTCTTCTCGTACGAACAAAAGCGTAGCATAGCGCGGAGGCGAAGATAAGACGAAATTGATTCTCGGAATTGATAACGAAAAAACGACGGAGAAATCGATGCGTTACAAGCGCTTTGTCGTCGCAATTTTAATCACCCGTAGAATGCTTTGCAAAAAAAAAGTTGCGTTTTCGAAGAAGCATTTACTGCAAATGCTACAAATTACCGGATCGGAACTGACGAAGCGAAAACTATTTGAAAACAATCAATAACTTCAATTTCATGCAGCGCTAATAATTACTGGCATTATCTCGATGTGTTCTGCAGAATATTAAATACGAGAAACCCCCGTTTCGTTATTCGCGGAAATTCTCATTCGCGGTGCGGGATGCGTATGCGAACCGAATCTAACAGGTGTTTTCATTAAAATCATCGGCAATTTGGCGGCATAAAATCACATGTATTTCACATTTGTATAATTTATTTATTTAATACTAATAATCTATAATGTATAATTATAAAATAATTACGATCATTACTATTATTTATTAAAATAATCACAATGTAATTTTTCGCGTTTAATCGAATGTGAAACACGCGAGCTCTGATTATATAGCTCTCATTATATTGCTCAAGCAATATAACTAAAAAAAACAATTACGCATTGCCTCTGATTACTTATAACGCGACTAATCGCGGTTTATTACGAGGAAATCATAGTGTAACTTATGATAGAGAAATTTAAATTTATTAATATTTAGGGCTTTAAAAATTCGTGCGAGATCCCGTGCCACGCGGTGAGCACCGTTGCATGCATCATCATTATCTATTTAGAACACATTTTTCTTCATGACAAAAAATGTACATAATATAAATTTCTTCCGTTCAATAAAATTTCCAAGACATCGAAATATCTTCGCGTTCGTTATCCTTATCGAAAAAAAGAGGCCAACTCTACAGTGAATTAATCGTGGCGAAACGACCAGGCCCTTTATATATCTCGACTGATAAAAATTTTCTTTATATTTCAGGTCGTAAAAATGATGATAGTCGTAGTAGTAATATTCGCAGTGTGCTGGCTTCCGTTTCATATGTACTTCATAGTGACGTCCTATCTGCCAGAAATTACGAATGAACCATACATCCAGGAGGTCTTTCTGGGCATATACTGGCTGGCGATGTCCAACAGCATGTACAACCCCATCATTTATTGTTGGATGAATACCAGGTAAGATTTTTCCTTCTCCATTTCATTATTAAAACGACTGCTCCTTACCCCAATGACGAATTATCGAGAACGTGCCGCAATTTGGACGCATTACGATAAAAAATAAAATTTTCTCGTGATACCGCGCATTGTGTGTAATCCGAGAATTATTGGCTAAGAAGCACTTGTGCCGATTCAACCAACTTCGTGGGCAAATACGTAGATACAGTACAATTCAACGAATCCTCTCGTCATTTGTTAACGAAGTTCAGCGAAAGTTTCCCCTCTTCAACATCTCTAGGATACCGCGCGGTGCTTCACTTCGTAAGTTTACCTATCACACTACGCAAGGACTAACTTAAATTATTCTATGTTAACTAGCGGATCTACACAAATTAAACACGAATCTTTGTTACAAAATATCCGAGAGTCCCTCCCCGAAGTGAAGTAGTTCTTCGACGTGAGCTGAAGTTTCTACTAGCTGTCGTTTGGTATACCTTTTGCTAAAATGTAGCATACACAATTACATAGATCCCATCAATTTTGAGATCATGTTTATTAATTTCCAAGTTATCAAGATAAAATGATCATCAAGTGAGATGCATTTACATACTTATAGAAGCTATAGAGATAAAAATAGTTTAGTCACTTATTGGAATATCATTGGTAATAATTGTTATGCAACTTTAGCATTACGGTTCTAATTAAGAAGACTCGATTATCGATCATTTATTTCGCCGTCGCTACCGTCTGAGAGTGTTTGACGAACTGTCGAGAGTTAATCCCGGTATAGCACAGAAGATAAGCTCATTCCACTTTAGTGATACTTCAGAGGCAGGCAGGGCGGGCGCGCCCGGAGTTATATTACAAGAACAGGAAGCCAACAACGTTGCCATTAACGCGTCTACACAAACGATCAATTTGAATACTGAATATCTACGGTAATGGAAACGCGGTCGACCAGACCGAGGTTTCGGTGCAACGTGCAAAATAAGGCGATTCGTATCATCATCAGAGCGGACTGTGGCACCGCAGGGACCGTTGTTTTTAAGCACGTGTCGATACGCCGGGGATACCGGGCCGGATAAACGTCGCTGACCGACCGACCGACGTCCATCGAGAAAAGCCGCGCGAATCTTCAGAGAGCAATCGAAATAATTTCGCTTCGCCCGCAAATGGGAATGGGAATGGAGAAATGGGGAGCGTTGTCGAGCCGTTCGATCGAACCGTGTGGCTTCGCACCCTCCGCCTCCTCCTTCCCCCTTTCCACCCCTTCAAGCTCCCTCTTACACGTCACACGCAGCGTGCACGTTTTGTTCCTTTCTAACATCCGCTATTGCCGCTATTTATTGGGCCGTAAAAAAAAAAAAGAATAAATGTAACGTCAAAAACAATGAAATGGAAATGCAATACGTCGGACATCTCGCTGCGAGGTACGGACATTCGCAGGGTCGAACGCACGGATTTCAATTTTCTGCATGCTATCGACAGAATATGCACCGGCCTCATAAATATTCATATACGACACGATACGCGGGTATCATTGTGTTTCCGCGTCCGGACCGCGATCTCGTAATGACAGTGGCTAATAATAACGACCGCGCGGCAATAGGGCCGCGTAATAATTGGATTACAGTCTTCCTTCTGTATGTTATTCATGCGAGATTTTTCACATTCCGGACAATGGACTTCTTTCAATTCTGGATAACGCGCGTTTCTTAAAAGTTCTTTCTCTTCCCATTCGTGTCATGAAAAAAATATGACCTGCGTATAAGAAAACTTTGCGATTCGCGCTGTTTTTCAATTTATGTCTTTGTGAGAAATAAAAATGTAAAAAGTAAATTTGTGACATGTGAAATTGTGTGTTCACGAATAGAACGACAGCGAAGATATTTCCCTTAGGAAAATCAGGCTTATTTGATAACGCGAATGATTTAGATCATCCTGTCTTCGCGAACGTCGTAAGAAAATAATGACGCGAAACTTTTGCAATTTATGTGCAATGTGGGAAATAACAGTGTTAAATTGAAATCACTATGGCACAGGGTAACTGTCCAAATTACTTTCGCTTTGACAAATGCATAATAATATTAGAATAAAAAAAATCTAAGAATGTTATTTCATTAAAAATGTTTTAACGTTGAATCAAGATTATTAAGATATGAACACAAATAAATACGTGGCAGTATTGAGTACACGCAATTAGAGCAAGTAGAGAGGCAATATTAGCTGTATTCAAGACTTGAGTGGTAATAGCTTATTCTTTTTATAACTTTGATAAAACCGTTACATCTATCTATATCAATTTGCATGTGCGCGTCCGGGTTTATTTATTCATAATGTTATAAGTCATTAATACTGCCGGGGAAGACTAAGTAAGTCGAAACGTTCAGTTTATTTCATTAAATGAAAGTAAATTTTAATTAAAAACGTACACCATCTTTTCGCTCGTTATCGGCCTTTCAATCTTTCTATTTAATAGCTTACATTTTTTTTCGTTATATTTAAATAATTTTCCTGTCTGTTACTTTGATTTTGTATACATTAAAGCTTTTACATGAATAATTATGAAAGAGAATGTTTATCTGTAAAAATGTTAACTGCCACTATATGCTTCAAGCGACAGTAATTAGGTCAATTACCTCACGGATGATCTTTGAATTGGATAATCTCGATTCGTTACAGCCAACATTTGTATCTTCAGAATATTGTACAAGTAATCTATTCATGTTCTTTAAGTGTAAGAAACGAAAATTATTCGATTCAAAATTATCCAAAGAACACGGTGTAACTTCATCTCGACACTTTTAAGAATTAATCGTGATCTATCGCTCTTTAATTTCGCAGATTCCGTCGTGGCTTCGCCCAGTTCTTCTTCTGGTGTCCATGGGTGCGGGTATCGGCGGAGCCGTCTCTTTCACGTTCGGAGGCCGTAACGTCCAGGTATAGCTGCACCGGTAGCCCGGACATGCACACCAGAATATCGCGGAATGGTACGTGCACCTTCTGGGAGCACACTTGCACCACCGGCTCCACAACGCCTAGCGAGTCAGAGTCTCACCTCGAGGACACTGACCCAGACCAGAGGGAGGCGCAATCATCCATAGATTTGCGCCACTTGGTCCCCGACGTTCTCGCCGATGTCGATCGCGACAACGTTGTCGCGACCAGGAATTGCACCTCGCACTGATCACCGCGATATTTCGAGCAAAGCTTAAAACACATTTAACTCCCCCCACCCCCCTCCTTCCTTTTTGAGCATCCCCTCGAGTGTTACACGCTCGACGTTTTGGCGGATCGAAGACATCGGCTCGTGATCCTTCGCTAGTTACGCGACGCGACGCGCGTTAAACTGCAATATTTGTTTGTGCATTCAACATGGAGCGTAAAATCGTTATTCGATATAAAAATTGTTTACGCATACGAAGATTCGATGCGAGGTGAGAATCGAATATATTTAGCGTTAAATGTGTAGCGCAGATACGAGCCGTTCGCTTCGCACCCCCGTGGTTTCGTATCGATCACAATACCCACAGGCGGGAAGTAATAAACGCAAAACGAACGCGGAAAGTAAATTATGATTGCATGTTTGTTGTTTGTTAATTCGCGGGAAATACGTTTCTCTGCTGAATCAAGAGTTAAGCCTTTGGATAGTTAAAAGCAAATAAATTTTATCAAACTTCGTTGAATTTTCTCGTAATCTTAGAATTTTCATATTAATTTGTTATTGTTGAAAGGATTAATTCTTGATAACAAAATATGTTAAGAGAAAAACATCCATTATATAATTTTAGCGCGTTGTTTGCCCACCGCATTTTAATTGAACAAATATTTTGTTGTTCCATTATCGTGTTTTATAAGTAATAATATTATTTCCGATCATATTCTCTCACGGAAATCCATCGAATTCATTTTTCATACGGTATTTTCATCCCATTGAATTTCATTTAAGTGTGGCATCCTTTAGTTATGTTATGCGTTAAGTTTTTACATATATGTGTTGATTTTAAAAACGATTGCACGCAATAAAAAAAAAAGTAACATTCACCACCCCTTTAGATCTTTGTTTGATTTTTGATACGTAACGAATTCGATGACTCGCACGAATTACGTCCGATCGTATACGCATACGATACGGTTAAACTCGGCGGCACGGAACGGCGCTGTTAATCACCGTAGTATAATTGGATATAGCACGATACGTAGCAATCGATGTATCGATGCAAACAAGCCGTATTTCTAATTCGATAGGCACGGTGCGAATACCGCTGCACCTGCAATCAATGAGAGGCGGAAACGACCGGCTGTTGGCTCATCATCGCGATCATGGCAAAAAATGGAGGACCTCGCAGACAAGAGGACACGTGTCCTGACAGGAGGAGGAAAACTCTCAGCAACGAGTACACACCTGGATATGAAAATATCTCGATATGAAAATATCTAGTCCCCTTTAAAACCAGCTCTCTCCGCCGATCAACCGGCGCGATCGGCTCAATCGCATTTGCAGCATCCCGGGGAAGTTGCGATTCCCTCCCACTGTCACAAGCTAGTCCTTGTATTAGGCCAAAGACGCAATTACTATGTTTCGGGAACTTTAATAGGGTTTCTCTCTAGTCATGTGCGCGACGTTAATCGTGAAGAGATATCTGTGTTATTACATTACACGTAATGTAATTTAAAAGAGTAATTGTATGTTGACTATCACTCAATCTCTATGGGCGTATCACTCACAATAGGTATTAAAAAAAAAAATCAACGGACCAAAATATTATATCCGCAGTTTCTTCATGGCGTTTCTTCACGCGATGTTTTTCACAACTGAATCAAGATAACGCATCAAGATAAGTGATTCATTCGCGGTGTTTAGAAAAATATAATGTTTAAATCTAAGGAATAATGATTTATAATCTCGCGGAACATCATTGCGCATATGCCGTGTTCCTATCGTATAATTCTTCCGAAGAGGAAACTGAAAAATCCAAGACTAACGTTCTTGTTTAAAGATAAGACATTTCTTCAATCAATAAGCCTAAGAATTAAAAGATAAAAAATTTGCACATATATTTTACGCTAAGTAAAAGCTATAAAAAATTTCATATATACATATATACATAGAATTATATTCACAGCCAATTGTAAACTTTTTGTTAATAAATTAAAAATTGTAAATTATGAATACGCGCACTAGATGTGGTTGTGAACACATAGATAATCTGCAGTAAGTTCAAACTTTTATCGCTATATTATTTCTCATTTGCGCAAGTCTAAATTTCGATCGCTTTATTTTTTCAGAAAATAAATTTGATAATACGCAATTTTGTATTCAAAGTAATAATACGCAATTTTATATTTAATATCATAAATCCGTCTTAACTTTTTACTTAAATTTAAAGATAAAATCTAGTTATATTTTAATATTAAAAGATTATATAGTTTTCCTCTTGTCTGTTATTTTAGAAAAGATTGCATGCTCTTTTAAAAAAGAGATTCGTTTTAGCATGCTTTCTTTTGATATGGCCTCATCCTACGAATTCATTCAATCTAAACGAAAGATAAACGAAACAACGTTAATGAAGTTAAAATGTGTGTGTAATATCTTTATAACTCATGTTCCTTTTAGATTTTCAGATGTTGTCGGAGCAAGAAATACTCTGGGAAAATAAACGCTTTTTAAGATACGATTTAGGTGTACATAATACACATATAATAACGTAATTCTAATAAATATATAAATAGGAAAATATTCAAAATCATGGAAAATACATAAATAGGAAAATATTCAAATTATTTATGAGTAAGAGGGCTAATAAACGCAGCTAAAAAAGTTGCGTACCAGGAAACGCACTTTCATCTCTTTGAATGGTCCAACAGTTCTGTACATTAATGATGCGCATAAAATAATAAACAGAATACCACCGATATCGAGAAATTTTTCATACCACAACCGTTGTGATATTTATAACTCACTTTTTGTACCAGCCGTTCCAGCTGTTGGAATCTCTATCTAGATAAAACTCGTTTTAATAAATAAAAATAAACGAGCAAAAATTTTATTTCAAATATTTCTCAGAAATGTAAACTCCATCGCAATCAGAGAGAAAACATTTTTGTGGGTCGATATATTATTCACATATTTTTAAAATAAGGTTTCCCAAACTTGTGTAAACCGCGATCCATTTTTTTTTAATGACAAATATTCGCGCAAATATCCATCTAGCTTTAGCGCAGGAAAAAGAAGAAAAAATTATTTTTTATTTATACTTTACACTTTACTCCTCCTATTTTTTAACTTTTTACTGAACAAAAATTTTATAAATCTCTTTAATGTGATGAAATAGGAAGATGCGAAACGTACGTTTATTTTTTGACGACAGTCAGAAAATTAACATTACTGCACATTTTCATACGTAAGAAATTTGATAATTTTATTATGGTTCATGTTTTTCGAAATTTGGTTTCGAGTCCTATCATAAAAATTTTTTCGTAATCGAGAAAAAATCGGTTCACGCCTACTAATGAGTCGTGATTCATTTGGGAATCCTTGTTCAAAATTCAAAGTATTCGAAATAATTAGAAATTTTTTTTTTTCTTGTTATCGAGAAATGCAATCGAAGCACATAATAAATGAATCATAGCTATATGTAAATTAATATAATATATATTTGTTATCATATCAGAGACCACTAAAGAATATAAGCAACGCGATAGAGTATAAGGTAAACTGAACGATATTCGAAGCTGCGCTAGTAAGATAGCGACTGAATGTCATGCAGGAGATGTAAACTCCGCAGAATCACGCAAACCGTTCATACGAATGGAATACTTATTCTCTTCGTGCATTCGGTACCATATAGTTCCGCGTACCTGTGACTGTATATCTAATATAGACTACTATATATTGTATTCTGGAAAATGCGCGTAAATAAAACATCCTATTTTTTATGTAACTGCTATACTTTAAGTTAATGTCACGAAAGGCCGACTTAAGAGACCGTATTGAGAAAAAGCTGAAGTACAAACAATTTCTATTATTAAGGTAATTTCTATTATCAAAATTATTATACACACACACACATATATTTGTCTTCTTTGAATATTTATTCAAGGAAAAGAAATAAAATAATTCTTTCAGTTCATCTTGTCATTCATCGAACATGATCGAAGAAGAAAAATGTAGATAAAAATACAATTACCATCATTCTATAAATAAAGAGTAGATGTTGTATTCTGAAATCTGTTTATAAAATTTTATCTATAAAAATATGATAAGAGAGAAATCACAACCAACTTTCAAAACAATGCTAATGGTTAATTCAAGAATATTCAATAAAATGATTGGGCTATCAGTTTCATAAATATATAGTGGAAAACGCGTGAATAAGTGCATTAATTTTAATATGAGTTACTGTACATTTATTTCAGTCAATAATTAATTAAATATTTATCCGTATGCGACACACGTGTTACTTATTTGGCCAATAACTCAAGCGCACTTTGCCCTTATTTTTGTTAATCTTGTCCCAAGCCGTACAGTGAAATGTTCTTACATCCATTTTCTCTATGTACAGCTTCCCCTGAGAAATAAAAACAGATTACATAAATATTTTGTTCTTATTCTATTTATACTTCTATTCTTATTCTATTTATTTTTCGTATTTGATATAGAGCTATAGAAATTTCCTTTTTTCCCTCGCGCGACTCTTACTTGTAAATGATCGTATTCGTGTTGTGCTATTCGAGCAGACCACCCACGTGCTCTCCACGTGAACTGTTCAGCGGAAGCGTTCAGGGCAGTAATCTCTACTTCGTAGGCTCTAGGTACAGCAGCGGAATATCCCTGAATGCTCGCGCATTCCTCGTAAAGTGTGATAGGTGTATAGTCTATAACTTTCAATTCGGGGTTGATAAAAATCGTCATCGGAACGACATTCATTTCGTGAGCCTTCCTGACGGACTCCTCGACCCCCTTCATAGTTTTTTCCGTACATTCGATGGCGAATATTTGCCAGGGTAGTCCGATTTGAGGCCCAGATAGACCGTACGCGTCGTATGCCCGCATAACGTTTATCAAACGCTTGATTACCTAAATAATTAACAGTGACAATACTGTTTTCTACGTATTTTATAATCGAATCATAAACTTTTTAAAAAATTTATAATAGTAGAGATTACTCGCGCGCGACACAAAAAAATGATACAATTAATATAAAAAATTCATCAACACGAAAAAAATTGAAGGCAAAATAATTCTTGCATTATTTCTTAAAAGAACTTTTTTATAATTTATAATTCTTATTTTATGTGTAACTTATATGTAACTATTTTTTTAATTTCTACATCACATAGTATAAATATTTTTTGTATCTTCTATAACAACTTTTGTCGTATTTTCTAGATGAATACCACGACTGTCCTTAGAAATTAGATTTTTTTATCTTCTATATATATTCATTACGATTCTCTCATTTATTTTCTATAGAAAATTGTTTGTCCATGTATAAATTGTTTTCAAAAGAATTTTGTCAAGTTAAGACTTTATTTTTCAATTCATTAATTTACAAATATTTTTTCCTTAAGAATTCAAAAAACCTCTACTATTATAAAGTGAAAAATTTTAAACATAATAGATCGAATATCTCGAAAAGTGTAGAAGATACGGGAAAACGATTTAGACAAAAATTACATGGTCTCAAGTGGAATAAATATAATGGTATAATCAATTTTCAAAAAATTTAATTTTTCAAGATAAATATAAAGGTTATCGCCATTTTCTTAAGTGAAATTACATGATTTTTTACGTAAGACGGTTTCTCTAATTATTCTGTATATAAAAGTATCAAGACAGTCATAAAAAAATAGTTTTTGAGATACTTATATTCTATCATGTCATATTTTGATATAAAATATAAAATATAAAGTATCTCCTAAATCACATTGATCTTTTAATAATTATATTTTAATGAATTAATTGGTGTACAAAAATAGTTGCTATTCAAAAAGTTATGTTGTTTGCAATATGTAATTACATATATATTTTTAAATAACTAAATGTTTTCTCTTGCCCAAACTTTTATTTGAAACATTTTTTCATATCTGCCATATTTTTTGAGATATTACGATTGAAATTTTTGCAACAATACTTTTTGAAAATCCGCCATTCTTATGACTTCCGGTTCTATCTTCATGGTACGACCGCGCAAAACAGGATCGCCAACTTGACAGACGTGTTCATACGGTAACTCATTGGCGTTCATGCCTACTAATCGCTGGAATGTTTCTTTCATTTTCAGAAAGCTTATGAATCGTGCACCATTTCTTCGAACGACAACAATACGCGAGGCGACATTAGAGAAATGGTGTATTCCAAACATTTCGTATTTACGCACTCGGATAATAGCGTTGCACGTACGATATTTTTAAAATTCCAAAATTGAGGTTATCCACTATCTAGCACTCACTGATATTTCTATTCTTATGTTACCTAACCTGACGATGACGAACACCAGAGACATGCAGCGCCGAATAAAGTTTCGTTACCTACCGATGTCACGAGAAACTTGATCGATAACATTGTAATAACGAGCTGACACGTCATTTCGCGCCATCTAACCAGAACTATTATTGGACGTTTTTCAACAGAGATACAAGGCGCGTTTCGTTTAACGCGCACTACATACAATTCGCAAGCATTATTTCTCCTTGGCTGCGTTAACTTTATCGCTCGCAGTACTTATAAGCATCATCTGTCTCTTGTTAAATTTAATAAACAATAAGAATGAATTGATGTATACAGCACTGAGTGTCAAAGCAAACGCGCCCTTTGTTTAATCTTCAATAAAAAATAACAATGAAATGGTACCAAGAGCATTGTGAGTGTAACAAAGTGAATAATTTCAGTGTGTAACAAAGTGAATAATTTCACCTTTATTTAATATTGACAAACAGCAAAGAAAAAAAGATCCATTGTGTTATCAGCAGTGTAAATTATTATAGATTGGTTAACTCAATTTATAGAAAAAGTTATAAAATTAAGTTATAAAATTGTTAATATGTGTATGTGTATTCAATATTGATAAAATAAAAATATACTGTATTAAAAATTAAAAAATGGAATATAATTTTCGCTAATTCTGATAAAATCTAAATCTTCTGTAATAATCCACTGATTATTGTTTATGCAGGTGACATAAAACATAGATTACATAACTTGTACAAATGGAAATTTATAAACACAATATAAATTATTTATATTTTATGCGTTAATGCCCAATTCTGTTATTCAGTAAAGCTTTTCTATTCTCTATTGTACAATATACTACTATTTTCTATTTCTTAAGGCCCAGTTTTTCATTATTCGGTTAATTTATAGTTAAACTTAACCTGATGTTTTATCCAAGCTTCATTTGTGATGATGCCATAGGTGAAGCTCATTGGTTAAAACATCAGGTTAAGTCTAAGCACAAGTTAATCAGATAATGAAAAACCAGGCCTAAGAATGCTAAATAGAAAGTTTTAAGTCTAAAATAAAAAAAAACCAGCATGGATATATAGATGTAAATTTGGTAAATGACAAGTGAATTTATTTTAAAACATTTATAGAAAAATCAGTTACATCTATGGGTACGTTCCATTTCCCATCATGCATGTAATGTATTAGTTATTGTTGTTGTTCTAATATTAAACAAAGATATGTGATGCATTATGTGCATCATGTGTGAAACAGAACACACCTTATATACATAAATAAATTGTCCAATTAATTTACTCACTAGTTGTCACTGTTGTTGTTGCATTCCCTTTCCAGATTCTGAAAATATAATAAATATAAATTATTCATAAATTTAAACGCACAGAATATTGTGTGTACTAAACTACCATTTCATTTAATTTAAAAATGTCCAACTGATAAAATATTTTTATATAAGCTGCATTCTAGTATACTGCCAGTACTGAAAATCTATAGTTCACGTTACTATATATTTTCATTACTGACAGTGAATAATAGAACGCAGCTTAAAGTACAACTTTATTATATTCTCTTAAATATGAACACAAATTAAAAACATTAAAAAATATTTTAACTATCTATTAATTTAGAACGTAATAAAAAAATTAGTGCAATAAAAAATAAATATATTTAATAAGAATATTTCATATAATCAAATGCTAATTCCTCTGCATTAATTTTAGTTACAAAGACATTCAGATCTACTGTTTAATCCTTGTCATATTAATCCTTCGCTTTTGTGTTAGATGCTAATAGTCAATGTCCATGTGTTTCTTAAGTTTTTTAACACATTGTTCATGTTAAAAAAACTTACAAAAGCTATAAGAGACTTCTCAATTATTAGCATTCAACGCAAACCGAAGGCTTAATGACAAGAATTGAACAATAAAACTAAATGTCTTTGTAACTAAAATTAATTAATACAATCAAAACGTTTCGTTTTTTATAATTTAAACTAAAATGTAATATTTAAATATATATATGTATATATAACATCTGTACATTGCTCACTTCTTTTAAATCTAATAATTATTCGTACACAAGTCTTTGTTTCTATGAAAGTTGATTACATGTTATCTTTAATAAACTATCAAACATATACAAATGTTTTTTTATTAGACAATTGCAAAAATATAAATGTAAAAAACTTGGAAGAAGATATTAATGTACTCACCCTTCGAATTGCTCTATGGACGTCTTCTCGTTGAATTCTGATGTTTCCCTGCTCTCCTAGAATCGCACTCTAATAACGTCCATCCGATAGATTATTCAGCATTCCTGGATAACACATTACGCGAATAACACATCACACACGAGCGCGAAGATGTAAAATGCCGCGCGAAAGTGCAGCTCGTCGCGACACAACAGAACGAACTAATGAACGCAATTGTTTCTTTGCATCTCGCTCTAGCTTGCATTGCATGTTAACATAATCGCCTGCTCTTACATTTGCCACTTTCGATAGCGTGCCTATGCACTCGAATAACGCGGAAAGCACGGCACGGAAAGTACGAAGCAACCAGAAGCAAACAATAACAACATGGCGGAGCAAGAACAAACGAGCGATCGACGCGAGTGTCATTCGAATGGATGCATGCATAGAGACAAAACGAACTTGTGCCCGATTGAAAATCTCATACCTAACACGATCGCACGACGATTGATAACGGTTCACTTCACATTCGCGATGTTTTACTGCGTAGATGAGGGACGAGGTGTCTCACTCCAGCGAATAACCCGCGCGCGGGAAAACAACGAAGCTACGCGAACAAGCACACGATACTCGTGCTTCACGAACGAATGCGATCACATCCACGTACGGCATTGCGTATCAGAATAAACGTTCGCTGTCACATCGACACTCGCGACACGCACTCGCGTATATAATTAATACTTGAAACACGCGAGAAGCACGGAACGGCTACGTTCAACTACGAGATAAATATGGCGCGGGCAAGGTCCGTGGATTGGCGTTGGAGGGGAAGGAAGATCGTTGCATAGCCGCCATTTTCGAGACAGCGAGTCAGTGTTAGTGTATGTACGTAGATAGTAAGGTACTACAGCTATTAGTTGTGTGAGTGAGCGAGTGTGCAGTAAAAGTATGGCCGCCGCCATTTTCGTTCCACATCGTTGAAGTGGATGCAACGACCTTCCTTCCCCTCCAACGCCAATCCACGGACCTTGGGCGCGGGTACAGCGCCGTAACAGCGACAGCAGGCGCCAGCCAGCGCTAGCCAGCGCCAGCAACGATACATTCGAAACACTCGCTCGTGTCAGAAACTCGTACGGGACGACGAAGATGCGAGTTGAAACGCGCCGCGACGCGTAGCGAAGTCGCACCGTCCTGCCTGACCGACCGTTACCGTACTGCGTGTTACCGCGTGGCACTGCGTAGCAGCGGCGGCGCTGCGGCGCAGGCGCGGCTCGCGCCGCCGCCGGCCGCCGCTGCTAGCTAACTACGCAGTGCCGCGCAGTAACACGCAGTACGGTAACGGTCGGTCAGTCCGATAGGTCAGGTAGGACGACGCGATGTCGCTACGCGTCGCGGCGCGTTTCAACTCGCATCTTCGTCGTCCCGTACGAGTTTTTGACACGAGCGAGTGTTTCGAAAGTGTACGTACCATGGAGTGTCGGGCGTTCGTATCCAACATCCGTCGTGTCGGATATACGATGCGTGGTGCAAAGTCGTGTCGCGTTTAATCGTGCTTCTTCGCATCTTTTCCGTTGCCTCGTATCCCGAGTTTCGGACTCGTCGAGAATCATCGCGAGGAGGATCATGGATCCTCCGTGATCTTCAGACTGTAACGGTTGCAGTCTGAAGATGTCGGGATGTCGCGTCGCGCATTCCATCGCGTTTTCTCCGTTGCTCCGTATCCCGTATCTCGAGTTTTCGACGGGCGTGAGTACGCGGGAATGTTGAAAGCGAAGTATCGCGCGTTTGTACCAAGTGTGAATCAAGAAGAGGATTGTCATGAGGATGAGGATCTTGGATCAGAGGAATGTTCGAGAGCTTGCGGCCGAGACGGAACTAGACGGAGTCACCAACGGCGAATGGTGAGTCAATTTATACTTGTATTTGCATCTACAATTCGGTATTTGCGCCTCATCCCCATTGCATTCGTGTAAGTTCGTCTAGAAGACGAGTCAGTCACGCGAAAGCTGTTAGAGCACAAACGAAGTTTGTTGTACTAACTACTAGCGACCACTAGCGGCGACGATGGGTCTACGATCGTTACCGAGCGACAGTAAAGTTACCCGACCGGCTCAGACGATGCGATATCTTTTCTACGTAAAGAGAGGGAGATGCTAGAGCGACCTAGACGGTGCGGCGCCTGTACATACACTAGGAGTAGGAAGTAGGAATGGTAGGAAGGTGACTGTCCGAGCTGCCGAGCCAGCGTGACGCAGGTTAGCTATTTAAATGACCTAGCGCGCGCGGTCAACAACCCGTCGATTAATACCGGGCGCCAGCGTGCGCCGTACACGTAGTGTCGGGTGACGCGGTCGACGATCTTCACGCTGTTAGTAAGACTTGCTTGCTTCGCGTAGTATTACAAACTCTTCTATCATTCGTTATATCTATTTACGTGTGATTATTGATGATTGGAAATTAAATTTTATTAAATTTTATAATCTTTTCTCAATCGTTGCTCTGAGGCAACAATCTTCAGATTCAGATGTCAAACTAATCGATATTTAAACATTTTTATTTCTCTTAAAACGGGAGAAATAAATTTTTATTTAATAGGAAAATTATGAAAAAAATTAAGTATCATCTCTACATTATTAGGAAAATAGATTAATACATTCTTTATCGAAATAGTTTATAATTCAGCGATATAAAATATCTTTGAAAAGGACATTCGATACATCAAATTATATCTACTTCAGGTTCTCTGCTGATAACCATAGACAGGTAGAAACACAGAAGAATTATTACCATTAAAAAATATAATGTTAAAAAACAATCATAGTAAACTATAAAGTGATACTGAAACTGAACAAATTACTTAAAATCGTATACGGTAATTGTGTACGATAATACAAAATTTGCTAAATTAGTACGTTTAATAAATTCTTACAATTTTCGTAATTTTTCAAATATTCTGCAATTTTTATTCTTTATTTATAATTTTGATTTTCATCAAACATTTGATATAATGTGAATAATTAAGTAGTAAATTGGAGTATTATTGCACGTGTAATATTAATTTTGGATGCCTTTGTGCAATCTGGCAACAGTAAAATATTTAAAATGTATTAAGGTATTCATTTGTAATTGTTTTGTAATGTAATTATTTTGTTTGTATTTTTAGCAACAAATTTTTCACTTTTTTGGGATGGGAAAATTTTAGAGATGCAAGTTAACATTTTATTAAATTAATTTTCATTTTAATTATATTTTATTAAAGTAATTAGTAACAAATATATAAGTGCAGCAGGATCGGCAAAATTAAATACATAAAAATAATACAAAAGTATACAAATGTGCACGCATCACTCGCAGCACGCTCGAGTGCAAAATATGTTATATGTAAGTATACAATATAAACATAAAAAGATTAATGAGAAAAAATGATAAATATTGCATTATATGAAGCGTACGTATATTTGCTAGCAAACTGTTCATTTCTTCGGTGTAAAATGTATGAGCACTTCTTCGTTTGGTCGCAAAATCAGAGAGCCACCGTATTTTATATCGTCGAGCGTTTTTACGCTTTTTACCCTCCACTTTCTGAGGATGGCAGTTAACACGATTTTCTCTTCGAGTAGAGCAAATCTTTGGCCTATACAGTTTCTCGGTCCAGCACTGAACGGAACGTAGGCATACGGATTCCTACCCTTCGAATTTTCCGGAAGAAAACGATCCGGATCGAACTTCATGGGTTCTGGCCAAACCTCTGGGTTCCGATGTGTCGAAATAATTGGCAATACGATAGTGATATCTTTCGGAATAATATATTTATCTAAAATATTATAAAAGGAATTAATTATGAATTTGCCTATATAAAAAATTGACTATCAATCGATATAAATGTTTCTATTATGTGGAAATTAAAACTTTTATATGAGATTATATAATATTAAGTTACATTGTTTGTGCAAGACAAAAAAGAACCTCGAACCAGATTATTCAATTATTGTAGATTTTTTATCACTTAAAACGACGAACATGCAAACGAAATTGCAGTATTACGACACATTTTTTTTTTTAATCAGACTTAAAGTTAACAAAAATTAAATTTTCGGGTACATTGAAACTAAAATAGCTATACAAAAAATGTGACGTGATACAATACTTTCGTTTATGAATTTCTTTTTAACGATCAAAAACATATAAAAATCATCTATTGTAGTCACAGCTTTATAAAAAATTTATTTTAGTTATAGATTTAAAAAAAGATGAAATAGGCTTGTGAAATCTAAATAATTACCTGCGCATAACAACTCATTGATTATAAATATATATTCAACATTGTCAAATATAAAAAGTTTAAATTTATCGAACAGTATTATCAATTTTTAGCATAAGTTTAATTATTAATCATCTAGTAAATTATCTATCTTTATAACAAAAATGCATTTATTTAGTTAATTATAAATAAAAAGAATATAAATTTCTTAAATACTAAACATTAAAAATACTTTCAAAAATATTTCTCACGTTATTACACTAAAGTTTACAATTTAATACAATTTATAAAGTTTCTTTACGATTATTTTTTTAAATCAAATCAAGTTATGTCTTACCTAATTTTACATCTTCTGTAAATATCCTCGTGATCAAAGGTACACTCGGAAATATTCGGAGCGTTTCTTTTATGATTCTGTCGAGATACTTTAATTGCGTAATTTCTTTTACACTGGCTGGTGTCTCCGAACTTCCGAAAATCTCTTCGAGCTCATCGTGAACTTTTTCCTGATGTTCGAGATTATTACCCAAAAGAAAGAGTGCCCAAGTTATCGCAACTGCAGTTGTATCGTGCCCCTATTATCATTTTTATATTATTTTACACTTACGTATATAAATACATTATTCCATTAAATATTAATAGAGAAAATTTTAAGTTGAGAAGAATAATTTTAATTTTAATTTTTGACATCTCACCTCAAACATAAACGTGTCTACTTGAGCTCTTAACTCATCATCGGTCAAAGGAGCATCGTCTTTCGCATTCTGATCTAATAATAGATCTAGGAACGCTTTTCTCTTCCGTTTACCTAACACAACAAATTTTATTAAATAAGGAAAAAAAGAAACAAAATGTGTAAAATATATGTTACATAATTGCAATGATACCTATATTAAATTCATTGTCCTCATTTTCAAGTTCTGTAAAGTCGTTTTGTGATTGCCGTTCAGCCTTTCGTGTACTTATCACCTGGAATTTATCGTGTTTGTAAATTCTTAAATAAATTATTTAAACGAAGTAGTGTGAGAAATTAAGTGAAACTCTGATACTGTTTTAAGTCTTATCTTTTTTCTACCTGTTTCGTAAATCTATGCAATACATGTAGTACTGATTTAAACTGCTTTCCTGAAGGCACTAAATTGTACGACCAGTCAACCCAATACCATGGTCGAAATAGTCGACGCATTACTAACTTGGATGCTCTGAAAGTATCAAAGTACGATTAGTATTTAATCTACTAATTTGTGTATGTAATTAATATATAATCAATATAATATATAAGTATATAAATGATAATTAAGATTTTTAATTAGCTCTTAACACAATTGAGTAATAAAATATTGTTGTTTCATTAGCAATAATTGTATAAAAACTTAAAAAAACTGACTGATGTACTGTTGACGTATATTTGGTTTCGACTTCTTGAGCGCGTACATCTACACCCATTGCCGTTTCTGCAAGATAATATTTGATATTGATAACAGTTACTAATTAGTTTGTTATATTGTTGATATTAGTTGCCAAAATGTTAAACGAAATAGTGCTAATTTAATAATATTCGAGTAGGATAATCAAAAATAATTTTAATTTTTTAAATATTTAGTAAATAATACTAAAAAATTGATAATATTAGCTCCTTATCCAAATTTCTACCAAAGATTGTACCAATTTAATTAATATTATTTCAACCTTATATCAATATTTGATAATTATTAATAAACTCTTTTTTAGCGCAAAATTAAAATAAATACTAAATTCTATAGTAAATATAATATTATAACAAGATCTATTAATAAAAAACTTGCTAAATAAATTTGTCCGTGAAAATACGAAGTTATTATTAAAATACAATAGTCTATTCTCGATATGCTATTGTGATTTGAGAACATAATAAGAGTCTTTATTATTATATTAAAATAATTTCTAAATTTAACAAAATTAATAAATTATTAGTGAATTAGTGAATTTAGATGAAAATATTTACAATGTTTATATTTTTCTCATTTTGCATAAAATAACTAGTAAAATTAGTAAAAGTAGCAATACTTAAAATATATTGTTTTCTAAAATAAATGTTTTCTTTCTCATAAAAAATGCTGCAATTATATAATATATATCATAAATTACAAGATATGATATATTACCGCAAATAATATCAAGAGCAGCATTGACAATAAATGGGAAAATGTCAAAGGCTTTCCCTGAATCTTTCTCTATTTTTTTTTCCAGACATTTTGTTAGGATCTCTGCTTTTTCAGATATGACTACAGCAAATTGGTCTAATATACTGAAATGAAACGTTGGCCCGATGAGTTTTCTATCATGAAACCATTGTGGACCTAAAACAACATTAAACTGTGATATATTTAGATTGTAAGTATATGACAAAGACAAAGAAAGCTACAAAGTTGTGTGTGTGAAGCTGACATATCATGTGGTAGAAACTCACTAAACATTGATAGTACTGCGTTTATTTTCAATAGTTCTACAGTTCCTGATAGATAAAACAAATAGTTCTGGCCTCTAAAGCGAAAAAAATGCATAGGACAAAGTGAGACGCCAGGTTCACGCAGCTCAGTTGTCCTGCGTCAATTTTCAAACCCAATTCTTGTAGGATTTTAAAAGATCTATAGTTCTAGATGAGTTTTAGAAAAAGTTCTAACGTTTAACATAGTTTATTTAATTTTAAAAAAATTACGATAAAATATTTATTTTATAATATTACATAATAGAGTTCCGTGTACAAAAAAATATTTTTACTCCAGTTCTGAACGTATCTAAACGCTTTCCAAAGAGTTCCGGTCGATTCAATTATTTCTTAATTAGAAAAAAATTGTTATTTTCCGCGAAAGTCGTATATTCGCGCATATGGGCCAGGCGATGGTGTATATTCGAGAGATCCGTGTACCAAAAAATAATTTTCTAATAGATTTTAACGTATTAAAACAACTTCCAAAGATTTCCGGTCGATTCCGATATTAGTTAATCAGCAAAAAATTAATAACTTCCGAAAAAGTCGATTTTTCGCATATATAGGTGAGATGCTGATCTTTTTCGAAGAGTTCTAAGTACGAAAAAATATTTTTCCTATAATTCTCAACATATTAAAGCGTCTTCCGAAGAGTTGCGGTCGATTCCGATTTTTGTTAATCAACAAAAAATTAATAACTTCCGAAAAAGTCGATTTTCGCATATATAGGTGAGATGCTGATCTTTTTCGAAGAGTTCTAAGTACGAAAAAATGTTTTTTCTACAGTTCTCAACATATTAAAGCGTCTTCCGAAGAGTTGCGGTCGATTCCTATATTAGTTAATCAGCAAAAAATTAATAACTTCTGAAAAAATCAATTTTCCGCATATGTAAGTGAGATGTTGGTTTTTTTCAAAGAGTCCTGTGTACGAAAAAATATTTTTCCTATAGTTCTTAACATATTAAAGCACCTTCCGAAGAGTTGCGATTTATTCAATTATTTATTAATTAGAAAAAAATTATTATTTTCCTCGAAAGACGTATATTTGCGTATATGGGTGAGACGTTGATTGGTTGTTTAGAGTTCTGTGCATAAAAGAATATTTTTTCTGTAGGTCTGAACTTTTTTAACAATTTCTAATTGAGATCGGCGTCATTATTAATTATTTTTTAAATAATTTTTATTTTTTGATATAGTTGCATTTATTTTTATATGTATACTGGCAAATGTATTGTTATATGAACACCGGCTTTTCTCATTCTCAGCGTAACCCGAAACCAATGACGTGGACGTGACAAGATTATGGTTCCTTTTTTTGCTTTTTTTGTGGTTTTTGTTTTTTTTTTAATTTTTTTGTTATATTTTTAGAATTTTTAAAATATACGAATATACGACTATCACGGAAAATAATTATTTTTTTTGTAATTAATAAATAATTGAATCAATTGGAACTTTTTGGAAGGCTCTTAATTACTTTCAAAACTACAGGAAAAGTATTTTTTCGTACGCAGAATTGTCGAATATAGACCAGCGTCTCATCCATATATAATTAAATACGTGTTTTGCGGAAGTTAATAGTTTATTATTAACTAATTAATAATGGAATTGCCCGGAACATTTCAGAAATCGCTTTAATACGTTAAGAACTATTAGAAAAATATTTTTTGTTATACAGAACTCTCGAATATACACCAGCGTCTCACCCATATGCACGAATATACGATTTTCGTGGAAGATAACAATTTTTTTTTACTTAATAAATAATTGAATCGACCGAAACTCTTTGGAAGGCGTTTAGATACGCTCAGAACTGGAGAAAATATATTTTTTTGTACACGGAACTCTTTTACGTAATATTATAAAATAAAATATTTTATAATAATTTTTTTTTAAATAAATTATGTCAAACGCTAGAACTCTTTCTATAACTCATCTAGAACTGTAGATCTTTTAAAATCCTACAAGAATTGTGTCTGTAATATGACGCAAGACAAACTGAGACGCTGCGTGAACCTGGGGTCTCATTTTGTTTTATGCGTTTTTGTCGCTTTAAGCGGCCAGAACTATTTGTTTTATCTATCAGGAACTGTAGAACTATTAAATATAAATCCAGAACTGTCAATGTTTAGTGAGTTTCCACCAAATGATATGCCAGCTTCACATACACTACAAAGTTGATTAAAAGAATACATGGTTTTGTTTTTTTATTTTTTATGCTATATTCTATTTGGTTGTATATTGTTAATGGATTAGCAAGAAAAATTGAACAGAGTTTCAAGAAAAACAATTTTCCATCACTCAAACGACATGAATAATCAGTATAAATATACGCTCACTAAAATATTTAGACAAACCACGAGGACTAATATTAATCACGTCCTGTGTTATGTTATAAGATGAATACTCATATATCTGTCTTAGACGTAAAATAAGTAAATATTTTTTTTTACCGTTTATTTAAACATTTTTACAAGTGATTACAGTTATTAAAGCATAGTAAATAAGCTACATTTAGTATTTGTAATAAAATTTTAAATTGTGAGACATATGGACAATAGACAAGTGGATATTATTTTATTACGCGTTTACCTGTAGATGTTAGAAGTCCGTTCTCTAACCATGGTGTTAGCATATTATATGGCATCCCTTTTGTAATATTTACGGTGCTGGGAAAAACTTTCTGTAAAAGTTTAAAAGAGTTATATTAATAACCACACAAACTTAATAAGATAATCATTTCGTTAAGAAAAAATATAACATATTTTTTACTGACTTAATGTATTTTATGCTATTGCAAAAATTATCAGTTATGAACACAAAAAGGATTTATTATGTTGTGAATACTAATATTAATATTTATCAAAAATCTATTTACAAAAAATTTTTTAACTATTTCGCTATAACAACAACAAATTTTTTATTCAATTTCTAAGCAATGATTTTATTATGTATCTAAGCAATGATTTTCCGTATTGTTAAACTTGATAAAAATATTGTTTTAGAAAAAATTTTTTAATTTCTTCAAATTCCCACAAAACTGCCAGCATTTCTTTTTTTTTGTACCAATATAATAATCGATAAAAAACATATATAAAACTATATACGATAATAGCTGCATTCTGAAATTCACTGCCAGTACTGAAAAGCTACAATATACGTAACGTAAATTACAGTAAATTTTCAGTACTTGCAGTGAATTTTGGAACACAGTCATAGTATACAGAATGTTTTTTTAATTAGTTTTTTTATTAATTTTAATCTTTTTCTTTTATTTATTTTGTTCTTTTGTTTTTTTATTTTATAATAGATATAACCTGTTTTTCTAAACACATAATTAGAAAACGACAAAGTAAAACAACACGGTAAAATTGGAGATTAAAAAAAATGCGACAAATATAATTAGTTACTTCTCCGTCATATTTACAGTTGTCTAGTAATTCTAAGTGAGAAAATAGAACTACTTATTTTTGATCCATAAAATTAGGTTTTGAGGTCGGGCAGCATCATTGAACTGCGCATTAGATAAAACATTTTGCAAACACGAGATTATCTCGCGGTCACGTAGATAATGCCTAATGACACTTGATTTATGCCCTGACGCTCGTGATATAGTCTTTACAATCTTAAATTAAGTTGATGCAGTAATTAAACATCAGATTTTAATAAGTAGGTGCAAAAGAAGAGCAGCTTCTGATGATCTTAACTTTGACATAAATTAGTAATTAAGGAAATAATCCTGGATGACACAAAGGATTTTAAGTTAGAGCTGTTCAGAATTTGTACTTTGAGCTTGAAATGTGTAGGTGCCTATTCCTCACTTCATTGCTGTTTTGTCATAGCGCGCGACTACATTATAAGATGCTATTGACCTAATATTATTCATAATACATTTAACTATAAAAAATATTATCCATGAATTATATATATGTCACAAATCAAGAAAAAGGTCTAATGCGAGTCAAATGCTGTTAAATTTAGAATAATCAAGGCCCCCTTATATAGTGTGTTCATATGTGCTGTTTCTATCCGTCACTTACTTCCGTTTGGATGGTAATTCGTGAAAATATCTTGGTTTTCTAAGATGTAACGAACAAACGTTAATATGCCTTCAATACAAAGAATTAGCATTTAGCAGCGTTTTTTTTTCATTCACCATATAAAGCGAGGTAAGGGTTCACAAAAGCACGCGAGACATGGATTAAAAAAACGTTGTCACAAATATAATTAAATTAACGATAACACCATTATTTCAGATTTTTCTCAAATTAGAGCGTTGTAACAGCTAGTATTATTTGTCAATATCACGATCATCAAAGCTGTAATGTTCTCAGGCGTTAGCTGATAAGCGGTACAGGTGGTGGAATCGAACGAAGATGGAAACGTTTACAAATAATAGGTCGAGAATTAAAATCTTTCAAGGATACGAGTATAGGCATGAAAGCTATCTAATAAACACGGAATTTTTTATACGCTCTAACAACAGCGCTTGACTCGCATTATCCCTTTTTCTTAATTTGTTAAATCTCATGAGTCCTCTAAATTTTCTTCTCTTCTTATATATATATATATATATATATATATTATATATATATATATATATATATATATATATATATATATATATGTAGGGCCTGTAATTAGCACGGCCCTGTCGCGTTCTGTAAAGACTGTAATTTCTAGTCACCGCAGCGCTGGTAGCGAGAGGTCCGCGTGGCAATAACGGCGAGCTTGCGAGCGCGAGATAGATCAAGATCAACCGTGATCCGTGCAGGTGTTTCTCGCAATGTGTACGTGCGGTTAGAGTCTCGTTCTGGCGAGTCGTTAGCCGTGAAACTGTCTCTTAATAAATAGCTCTTATTTTCTCGGCCAGTTAAATAGCGTGAGTGTTCGATCGTTAGCCCTCGATACTATCGAAAATTATCCTACATATATATATATATTAAAGATATAAATGTATATTTATGTAATTGGTATTATATTGATGCATAATTTTATTATGTAACAAAAAGGAATATATAATTAATATTGTTATTTTTATCATGTTAATTTCCCGCATTACCTGTGAGGTATTATTGCAGATGCGTCTTTTTTAAAATAGTTTTCCTGGGAAGCCTATTCCACTTAACAATCGCACTTTTTTTTAAATGTGAAGTATACGTACAAAATTGTACTTTTATATATACATACAGGGTGATTCTTAATGGTTGTATCCATTTTTTATCACAGGAGCATTTGAAATTTCTAATATAATAATATGTTAGAAACACATATTCGTCCGTAAATCATGCTCCTATGGTAAAAAGTGGGTACAACCATTAAGAATCACCTTGTATATATTATTACGACCGGAAAAATCGGCATCACACTCACACACGCGTATGAACATAACAATATTAATACATAATTCATGAACGCAAGTGACGATTTAATAGATGAACATTTATCATTGAAATCACATTGATGCATTTATTCGTAAATATTTTTTTAACGAGGAGTGAACATTACTTGAAAACTTTTGCAAGTCATTGTAAGAATATTATTTTCACATTTGAAGGATTTGCATTTATTCGTAAATATTTTTTTTAACGAGGAATGAACATTACTTGAAAACTTTTGCAAGTCATTGTAAGAATATTATTTTCGCATTTGAAGGATTTGTTTTAGCTGCTTTTACACAGAAATAAGCCACGGAGAACATAAAAATTATGAATTTTTTAATATAATTCTCTAATTATCTAATCAAATCATGTTAATTTTTATTAGTAATAAGGTATAATATTTACTTTACGAAAAGCAAGGAAATGATGCTTTAAGAGATATCGGTATTAATGACTTTTCTCTAATTATTGCAGAAAAAAATAAAGAATGCTATTTTTTTGTTAGCAAATTGATTTTAATGTTTTACCTCTAAATATTCTGGTTTAAACAAATAAATGAAAGGCGTAGGTCCAATCCATTGTACGAATAATCCTTCTTTGCGGTTCTTCATCATGGACGTCAAAAACCATTGCATACGCTCTGGCAAATATATTTATTAATTTTTATATCATTTTAATTATTATATAAATTTAAATAGCAAAATTTTTATTTTATACGAATATACGAATGACGCATGTACAAAAGAACAATGATATAATCTTATGTATACAGTTCTTTACCATGTTCCGATTTCTTTATCATCTCAAATATGTTGCCAAAAAGAGAATATCCGCTGATCTGGGGCATGTTTTTAAGTTTTTGTTTAATATTATATTGAATATATACTATTGACAGAATTGCAGTAATCACAATAATGCAAAGAGTCAATATTGCCAAGGAAATGAAATCCATTCTTGTAATCTGTGAACAGTTGAAAAATAATTTAAGTTATCAAATAAATAAATAAATAATTATTTGATGAAGTAGGGTTACATTAATATCATACCAAAAAAACTGCGCAGTCATTGTTTGCACCGTTATTGATCTCTAATACTGATTTAAAATATTTCTCGAAAATAGTTTTGATTACAATAAAATTGATGGCGAATATGTTAATATATATTCTATGTCAATAAAAAAACTTGTGAATAGTTAAACAGCTGTCAATAAATATAATGAAAAATTTTTATCGATTATCTCAACATGTTTATTGATAAATTTATGAATCAAATGATTTAATAGAAACGTAAAATATTTTTTTAAATGTTAAATAACTGTTTTTAAATCATATTACACAATAGAGATTTCGACTAATATGTGAAAATATAATGCAAACAATACCTAATCGGTCACAGCTATAGCTTAGTTTTGATATATATATATATATATATATATATATATATATATATATATATATATATATATATATATATATATATATATTTATTATGTGATTTTATACACTTTTTTAAATTTACAAAACTGTGCGCTGAATAAAGTTTCTTAAAACAGTTTTCAAACACAGTTCTAAGTTGACCAAAAAAAAATATAATAATATTATGTTATTAAATTGAAAGTCAGTTTAATAATAAATGATGCTAATAAGCATTTAATGTGGCAATATATCAATAAGGTCATTTTTTTCTTAAAATATTGTAAAAAAATTATTGCAAAAACTGTTTCTAACATGTTAAAGACTAATTATATTGTATAATATTGTCGTGTATATTCTGGAATGTGATAAAAATCAATAAAATTAATTTTAACCATATAATTATTTTTAAAAATGTTAAAAACATTGTATATTAAAAAGTATTTTTTACAAAGTAAACATTTTTCAAATGTTAAATAATGTTTTTATAAATTTTAAAATAAACATAAATGAAAAGAAAACTTAATCCATATTATTTTAACGCTTTTAAAATTGTACTCGAATGTTTCTCAAACTAAAAAAAAATATTTTAAAATATATTTTTTAGTGATTAGTGTTGTCATATGCATTGCAAAATATGTATGATGCAATAAGTGAAAAAAGATGTCAATTTTAGTTCCACATGTAACTTATCAGCTTTCATGCTTGTTTAGTAAAATCTTCACAAATGCAATATCAGTAAATTTCCCCTTTTTTATATTTTAACCTTTGGATCTCAAGAATTATTAGATTAGATATAAAAATGGAGATGTATGCGTGGACGATGGAACAAAGTACTCGAAAATTACCACTCAAATGAGTCGCCAGAATTGTTAATGTTCGCGTATCTACAATAATTGAATTCTCTTTTCTATTCTGACACGAATTATAAATTGTTTAAAGATGATTTGCAAGCCCACTGATTATCATTGTCTTGTTTAATTTGGCAATTAACGTTTTAATAATATTTAAAAAGTATGAAATTGCAATACTTACTCTCTGTTACGCGTCAAAGGAGTCAATCAAATATTTCTCTATGATACTCTGATATTTTATTAGCATTTTCGACACACGATTAAATTGCACCTTTGATTCTTATTATGATTTATTACTTGTATTGAAAGTTTACTTTGTTTAATAAGATTAATTACAATATGGGAGACACAAAAATATTACCGATAATTCTTGTAAAGAAAAAATATTTTTAAAATGTTATATTAAAAGAAAATATTATAAAAATTTAAAGGAAGATTATAGAATTTACTACCGCCTCTCTTGGACTTAATTACAGAGTAGAATTGCAAGAATCACGATATTTATATTTTCTATATGTCTTCTTCACTTAATCTCACAATCATAAATAACGCAACGTTTAGGTAACTGGTATCGAACACTTACTTTTGTTTGAGTTATTCACTGTCACATTGGAAATGATGCGTTGCTGAACGAGTGCATGCTTTTATTAGCAAACGAAGATACGAGTAACTGTTTGTTGTATTAGGAAATACTATAATACGCATGCGTCGGATACTAGATGTGATGACAACTCTTTTTATCTTAAACATGTCAAGGTATATCTGCATCACGTCATTAGATGTAATCATGAAGTAACAGTAAAATAGATAAAAAAAAGTACAATAGATACAATAAAAGTCAAAGTAATAATAAAAAAAATAAAAAAAGTAAAAGTAATAGCAAAATAAAAGTAACGGTAAAATAGATACGCGTTAAATTGCGTATTACTTTTATATTTATTGTTAAATGTTTTTTAAGCTGACCTTTGTCGTTTGATTGTGTTAATTTCTTCACGAATTTTAATTGCATATGTTGTAAACTATTACACGTTGAAAAGAGTCAGGTGAGCCCGAAACGTAGATGGTGGAATGTAAATATTTAGCCATAATTATATATCTCAATTTAACTATGATTGCTCTTTATTGACCATTTTAATATTCTGACACTACATATAAACTATAAATTGTGATAAATAAATTGTGAGGTAATATGTTACTTATAGGTTTCAGGATTATTATTTTTAAGAGAAAACTAAGAAAGCTCTACGTAGTAAATAATTTACATATCATTTCCCGCCTCTGGTTTTATATAAATAATATTGCACCGCGAGAGAAATAAACCTTAAACAATAATAATAATAATAATAATAATAATAATAATAATAATAATGACACATAAAATCATAATACACTGATAAATATCGATATGTTTATTTGATTTTTGTGATTTTTTTTTAATAGATATATTACAATACATAATAACAATCTTTGTTGTAATATACAAGAATAACATATTAGAAAACAAACAATTGTAACAGTAGAATTAGAAAGTGTGTGAAAATACATACAATTGAGACACTAGCAAGTTGCTGCTACACGAAAAATAATTACGTTGGATCATTTAAAAATGTATACTGGGCGTTTAAGATAGTTATTAGACTGTCAACATTTTTTTCAGTATCATCCTGCTTGAACATTTTATATAATTATTTTGATAGTCAAACATAAAATTATTTTCTGATCTGTATCTAGTTAAACTTTTAGATATTATAATACAATTGTTTTTTCCGTGTATACTTATGCCTCTGCTAGTAACAAAAATTAAGTGCAATAAGATTGACAAAATTAAATACATAAAAACAAGAGCATACAAATGAGCTTCACACGCACATTATACATACTCGGGTGCTTATATATACGCACAACTAAAATCGTATATAAATAGCACACAGACAAACATATACTCTTTCGAGCAAAACTGTCACATAAAAGCAATGTAAATAATAAAGTAAAATAATAATGACATTAAAACAAGATGAAATGCATATGTATGCAAAAATATATGCGTTATGCGAGTATACAATATAGAATACAATATATGAAAGTATACAAAGTATACAATATATGAAAAGATTAATGAGAAAAAATGATAAATATTGCATTATATGAAGCGTACGTATATTTGCTAGCAAACTGTTCATTTCTTCGGTGTAAAATGTATGAGCACTTCTTCGCTTGGTCGCAAAATCAGAGAGCCACCGTATTTTATATTGTCGAGCGTTTTTACGCTTTTTACCCTCCATTTTCTGAGGATGGCAGTCAACACGATTTTCTCTTCGAGTTGAGCGAATCTTTGGCCTATACAATTTCTCGGTCCAGCGCTGAACGGAACGTAGGCATACGGATTCCTACCCTTCGAATTTTCCGGAAGAAAACGATCCGGATCGAACTTCATGGGTTCTGGCCAAACCTCTGGGTTCCGATGTGTCAATATAAGTGACAACATGACTTCAGTATCTTTCGGAAAAGTATACTTATCTAAAATAGAAGAAATTAATTATAAATTTGCCTATATAAAAATTAATCATCTTTGTCGATATAAAATAAATGTTTTTATGATCTGGAAATTAAACTTTATAGATTATAATATTAAAATACACTGTTTGCGCGAAACAAAAAATGAACTACGAACCAGGTTATTCAATTATTACAATGCATTAAAAAAAAATTAGGTTTAAAGCTGCCCAAAATAAAATTTTTGGATATACTGAAACTAAAATAGCTAAAAAATGTGACGTGTTAGAACAATTTTGTTGTCGGATTTATTTTGAACGATCAAAAAGATATAAAAATTATCTATTATATTAACCCAGATAACATTTTTTGCTGGCAAGTTTTGCGCGCGATGTGCATGCGAACTTTGTAACAGATTTGCATGCGTTTTGTTCGTAGAATGTGTTACATCGTGTATATTGCTTACAAGTGGCTAGCTCATCTATTGTCCAATACACCAGCATATCACATGCAAATGGATACCATTTTGCATGTGATTTGCTGATGTATTGGATAATTATATTTGCTCATAAGTTGCTTGCACCCAGATAACATCTTTTGCGCGCAAAGTTTGCGCGTCTTATGCATGTAAACTGTGTACGCGATTTGCGTGACTTTTACCAGCAAGTTGAAATTCTGTAATTTCAGATTGAAATGGGTTTAACAAGTGAGTGCTAACGCCACCGCTAGGCGGCCACGCCGCAGGAGATTTTCTCGTGAGTTGAGTGCGGCCACAGGCGTTATATCTAGGCGCCACCGCCGCTAACTCGTCAGCTCATATACTTTAGTGACACTTTGAGGAGCTGCTTTTTGTAACCTCGAGACGAACATTCGCTCTCATTCTTTTCAAACATAGCGTATGTGTGAAAACGCTGTTCCACATAAAATTTTATATTTTTACAAGTAAATAACAATTTGTATTGTTATTTAATCTTGTACATAAATTAAATGTTTAATTCAAATTTAATCTTTTTTTAAATCTTTTTTAACAAAAAGAATACAAGAAATATTTTTTTTGTAAACTAAACATTTATTACGTTTACATTAATGTATTCTGTTTTAATAAATCTATCTGGGTTTGGATCTTATTTTTCAATCGGTCTTAATACCATATTTTCGGTGCGGAAATTCCGATCAATTCAAATTAACTTTTTTTAAATTGGTTTTAATAGCACATTTTCGGCAGGGTATAGCTTATTGAGATCGCGCGCAAAATGTGCTAGCGTTTTGCGTGCATATCGCTTATTGAGATCGCGCGCAAAGTGTGCTAGCGTTTTGCGTGCATATCGCTTATTGAAATTGCGCACAAAGTGTGCTAGTGTTTTGCTAGCGCTATGACGACGCAGTTGGATAAGGTTTTGCTTGCGTTGTAGGAATCCCTTTTGCGCGTGATTTGCTGAACGTTTACCCGCAAAATGTTTTCTGGGAACAGCTTTATGCAAAATTTAATTTAGTTATAGATTAAAAGGAAGAGAGACGAATGGCTTTATGCGATATAAATAATCAGCTGCATATAACGATTCGTCAATCATAAACATATAGTCAAAATTGTCAAATATTAAAAGGTTAAAGTTATCGAAGAGTATGATCAATCTTTAGCTTAAGTTTAATTATTAATCTGATAAATTATTTATTTTTAAAGAAATTGCATTTATTTAGCTTTTGATAAATAATGTACGAACATAATTCTTTAAATAGTTAACCTAAAAAATTATCTTCAAAAATATTTCTCACATGTTTACATTAAAGTTCACAATTTAATATATGTTTACACAGTTTTTTAAATAATATTTTCTTAATTCAAATCAAGTTATGTCTTACCTAATTTTACATCTTCCGTTAATTTCCTCAAGATTATAGGTACACTAGGAAATAGTCGGAGCGTCTCTTTTATGACTCTGTCGAGATACTTTAGTTGCGTGATTTCCTTTACACTGGCTGGTGTCTCCGAATTTCCAAAAATCTCCTCGAGTTCTTCGTGAACTTTTTCCTGATGCTCGAGATTATTGCCCAAAAGAAAGAGTGTCCAGGTTATCGCAACTGCAGTTGTGTCGTGTCCCTATCATTATTTTTATATTATTTTACACGTACTTGTATAAATACATTGTTTCATTAAATATTAATAAGAGAAAATTTTATGTTGAGAAGAATTGAAGAATTTTAATTTTAATTTTGGACATCTCACCTCAAACATAAACGTGTCAACTTGAGCTCTCAATTCATCATCGGTCAAGGGAGCGTCGTCTTTCTCATTCTGATCTAACAATAGATCTAGGAACGCTTTTCTTTTCCGTTTACCTAACACAACAAATTTTATTAAAAATGGAAAAGAAGAAACAAAATATGTAAAATGTATGTTATATAATTGCAATGATACCTATATTAAATTCATTGTCCTCATTTTCAATTTTTATAAAGCCGTTTTGTGATTTCCGTTCAGCTTTTCGTTTACGTATCACCTGAAATTTATCGTGTTTATAGATTCTTAAGTAAATTATTTAAACGAAGTAATGTAAGAAATTAAGTGAGACTCTGATACTGTTTTAAGCCTCTTTCTTTTATCTACCTGTTTCGTAAATCCGTGCAATATATGTACTGCTGATTTAAACTGCTTTCCTGAAGACACTGAATAGTATAACCAGTCAATCCAATACCATGGTCGAAGAAGTCGTTGCATTACTAACTTGGATGCTCTGAAAGTATCAAAGTACGATTAGTATTTAATCTACTAATTTGTGTATGTAATTAATATATAATCAATATAATATATAAGTATATAAATGATAATTAAGATTTTAAATTAGCTTTTAACACAATTGAGTGATAAAATATTGTTGTTTTATTAGCAATAATTGTATAAAAACTTTGAAAACTAACTGATGTACTGTTGATGTGTATTCGGTTTCGACTTCTTGAGCGCGTATATCCACACCCATTGCCGTTTCTGCAAGATAACATTTGTTATTGGTAACAATAATCAGTTTGTTATATTGCTTATAATGCTACGCTGAAAAGAGGAGTTGATATTAGTTGCCAAAATGTTAAATACAATAGTGCTGATTTAATATTTGATTAATATAATCAATAATAGTTTTAATTTTCTAAATATTTAGTAAATATTACGAAAGGTTGGTAATATTATTATATTTAGTAATATTTATTAAATATTTAAAATAAAAAATTATTTTACGTTGTATTAACTTAATACTTTATTAACATTATTTCAATCTTATATCAATATTTGATAATTGTTAATAAATTCTTTTCTCAGTGCAAAATTAAAATAAATACTAATTTCTATAGTAAATACAATATTATAACAAGATCTATTAATAAAAATCTTGCTAAATAAAGTTGTTTGTGAAAATACGAATTTATTATTAAATCACAATAGTCTATTTTCGATATTGCTTATAATTTGATAACATAATAAAAATCTTTGTTATTATATTAAAATAATTTACAAATTTGATAAAATTAATAAATTATTAGTAAATTAGTGAATTTAGATGAAAATGTTTATAATGTTTACATCTTTCTTATTTTGCATAAAACAACTAGTAAAATTAGTTGCAACACTTAAAATATACAGTGTTAATAAATGTTTTTTTCTTTTATAAACAATACTAAAGTTATATAATATATATCGTAAATTGAAAAACATGATACATTACCACAGATAATATCAAGAGCAGCATTGACAATGAATGGGAAAATGTCAAAAGCTTTTCCTGAATCTTTCTCTATTTTTTTTTCCAGACATTTTGTTAGGATCTCTGCTTTTTCAGATTGGACCACAGCAAATTGGTCTAATATGCTGAAATGGAACGTTGGCCCAATGAGTTTTCTATCATGAAACCATTGTTTACCTAAAACAACATTAAAATGTAATTTATTTAGGTTGTAAATATATGACAAAGATAAAAAGAGTTACAAAATTGGTTAAAAAAATACATGGTTTTGTTATCTTTTATTTTTGAAGAGATATTCTGTTTTCTTGTTTATCTGTAATGGATATTAGCACGTAAATTGAACAATAAAGTTTAAAAAAAAAACACAATTTTCTAGCACGCATATATGAATAATCAGTATGAATATACGCTTACTAGAATGTTAAGATAAACCACGAGAACTAACAAATTCATTTCTACTTTTGTGTTACGTTATAATACAAATATACATATTTCTGTATTGAATGGAAAATAAGTAAACACTTTTTTTTTACAGATTATCTAAACATACCCATAAATAATTACACTTATTAAAGCGTAGTAAATAAGCTACATTTAGTATTTTTAATAAATTTCTAAATGCATAAGAAATACGTATAATAGACAAGTGGATATGATTTTTATATGCGTTTACCTGTAGATGTTAGAAGTCCGTTTCCTAACCATGGTGCTAGCATTCTATAAGGCAATCCCTTTGTGATATTTACGGTGCTAGGAAAAATATGCTGTAAATATTTGAAAAAGATATAATAATATCCATACAAACTCAATAAGATAATCATTCCGATAAGATATTCCGATAAAAAAATTATTATGTAACGTGTTTTTTACTGACATAATATATTTTATGATATTTCAAGATAAGTCAGTTATGAACTGACTTATCTTTAAATATCATAAAAAAGATTTATTATGTTGTGATTACTAATATTAATTATCAAAAATAGTTTCACTGAATTTTTAAACTATTTCGCTATAACAATAAATAAATTTCTTTTTATTTATGTTTTCCGTAGTAGACAGTTAAACTTTCTAAAAATATTGCGTTTTAAAAGAAATTTTTTTACCTTAAACAGTAAACCTTCCACTTTTTATCCTTTTTTTAGCATTAAAACAAATATATTTTTAATATACCAAATAATTAGTTACGCAATAATAAAATTTGATTAGTACGCTTTACATACATAGTTAGCAATAAAAATGTCTTAAATTGAAGATCAATTTCTAGCTGCAATTTTCCTTCTCCTTCTAATTTTTATTATTAAATTTAAATCTCATATAAGAATAAATTGAACGTTTAAGTACACTTTGAATGCTTAAGAATGCTTTACATTATTAATCTAAAAAAATATTATTTTATCGCGAAAATCACGAAAATCACTGCGTATAATTAATGGAAAGTCGTCGATATAGACATATCACCTTTTTTTGTATTTTTTAAAAAAAGATTAAAAATAATATACATAAATACTTTGAGAATGAATAAAAATTAGAAAGAGTTTCATATTACATAATATAGTTTTCTTGTAATATTATTTCAAGTTTTGAGATAATTATGTTTTTTGCAAGAAAAACAAAAATAAGCGTCTGAAAGTGAGCTTCAAAACCGACATGTAGGTAGACTGACGTAGTAGTAATTTCCTTTTTCTTTTTCTTTTATATGAATTATCTGTACAAGTTAATGAATAAAAAGAATTAAGAAGATTTTAATGTAAAACGATTTGTTTGTCGATTTTATATTTAAAATCATATTATAAAAAATAAGATATAGACGACAAATATGAATAAAATAATTTTAAGACATTACAAACGTGTTGAATGGTCTAACACCAATAATATTCTCACTATTGTTTAAATTACGTAATTTGAAAAAGTAATTGTAAGAATATTTTCGCGTTTGAAGAATTTGTTTTAGCTGCTTTTATATATAAACAAGCCATGGTAGTGATACATAGAAATGATGAATTTTGTTATATAATTCTTTAATTATCGAATCAGATCATGTTTCCATCAGTATTAATAAAGTGTAATATTTACTTTACGAAAAGTAAGAAGATGTTGCTTTAGGAGATGTGTCGGTATTGACGACTTTTCTCTAATTATTGCAGAAAAAATGAAAAACGATATTTTTGTTAACAAATTGATTTGTTTTACCTCTAAATGTTCTGGTTTAAACACACTAATAAAAGGCTTAGCTCCAACCCATTGTACAAATGCTCCTTCTTTGCAGTTCTTCAACATGAACTTTGTAAACCATTTCATACGCTCTGCCAATTATATTTAAATTAATTTTTATATTATTTTAATTATATAAATTTAAATAGAAAACTTTTTATTTTAAGCCGCATACGAATATACGAATGACACATGTACAAAAGAATAATGATAAAATCTTATAATATATACAGTTCTTTACCATAGTCCGACAGATTCATTAACTTAAATGTCGTGCCAAAAATTGGATGTCCCTCGACCTGGGGCACGTCTTTAAATTTCTGTCGAATAGTATACTGATTATATATTGTCGACAGAATTTCAAAAATTACAATAATGCAAAGAGTCAATATTGCCAAAGAAATGAAATCCATTCTTGTAATCTGTAAACAGTTAAAAATTAATTTAAGTTATTAAATAAATAAATAAATATATTATTATTTGGTGAAGTGGGACTACATTAATATTATAAATATTAAGAAAACTGCAGAGTCAATGTTTGCGCCGTTACTGATCTTTGATACTGATTTCGTTTCCTAAGTCTATGAATTTAACACAGTGCCATCGCGAAGATCGCGAACTTTTACAGTTTTGTATATCAAACGAGTTATATAATGGTGTAATATTTATTATTACAAATAGATTTATTTACTCAAAAAATGGTTCTACTTTATTGTTGTTAGCTATTTGGCTCTCGCTTGTTATGTCTAGTATTTAACAAACTAAAAGTCAAACGCCGATCCGTGGAAACCGGCGCGGCGTAAACAAAAAGTCTAGTGCCTAGTTTTTATGGAGCGGCGTGGCACTTAACGTGTTAAAATATTTTTCGAAGCCACTTTCGATTACAATAAAATTGATGGCGAATATGTTAAGTGTATATTCTATGTCAATAGAAGAAGCTTATCAATAGTTGAGCAGTTGCCAATACATATAACAGAAAATTTTTATCGATTATTTCAACATAATGTTTATTGATAGATTTACGAATCAAATGATTTAATAGAAACTTTAATGTTTGTAAAAAGAATAAATTTTTTTTTTAATATTATGTAAATGTTTTTAAAACATATTTGTTAGAAAATTTTGACCCTTTTTTTATATCTTGATCTTTGTTTACTGTAAGAATTATTAGATTATATTTAAAAATAAAGATACATGGAACAGCGTACTCGAAAGTTGTCACTCAAATGAGCCGCCAGAATAGTTACTGTTTGCATATCTAGAATTCTCTTTTCTATTCTTATACGAATTATAAATTGTCTAAAGTTGATTTAAGCACACTAATTATTATTGTCTTGTTTAATGTGGCAATTAACGTTTTAATAATATTTAGAAAATATGAAATTTCGGTACTTACCTCTGTTACGCGCCAAAAGAGTCAATCAAATATTTCTATGATACTCTGATAATTTATTAACACCTCCGACACTCGATTAAAATTATTGCACCTTTGATTACTTATTGTAATTTATGTTTTATTAATTGCATTTAAAGTTTACTTTGTTTAATAATATTAAATGCAGTATGAGAGACACAAGCGTTACCGATAATTCCTCTAAAGAAAAGATTATATCTCTTAAAAATTATATTAAAAGATAATATTATAAAAGTTCAAGGTAAGATTATAGAATTTACTGTCACCTCTCTGACTCAATTGTGAAATGGAATTGCAAGAATCGCGGTATTTATATTTTCCATATTTCTTCTTTATTTCTCTCTCGGTTCCCTCAATCCCGCAATCATAAATAACGTAACGCTTGGATAATGAAACACTTAATTTTATTTGTATTATTCAGTGTCTCTCCCATTTGTAAAATGCTACGCTGCGAACGAGCGTGCTTTTATAACTGGCGAATATGATGCAGACAACTGTTTGCATTAGAAAATGCTATAATGCGCATGCTTAAGATACTATGTAGGTGTGATTCATAATGACTTTTTTTGTCTCAGACATACAAAGGTTGATAATTACATCACGTTATTGGGTGTAATATTAAATGTGTATATAATCTCTGCGATTATCGTCATCTCAACCACCTTTATCATACAAGTAATTATGAATTTCCTGTAGGACCAGTTCCGGCAGTATTACGTAAACACTCTTATCTTTCGTCTCTTGCTTTATTCTCGTCAAAAGCACAATTTTGTTTGCAGTAATTAGATTGCAATCATTAATTTCCTGGTGATATATGGTTATTTGATAGTAAATTAATTTAGAAATCTCTCTGATCAAATCATCGTTTTGTTGAAATTAATGTACACCGAAAAAAATGCAGTTAATTTGACTAAATTTTCCAACTAGAATTTTTTCAGTTCAACTATTTATGTATTTGACTTAGATATATAAAGTACTTGAATTTTAGTTTAAGTATTCCTACGTTTAACTTAATTTAGAGATAAGAAATGCGCTTAGTGTTATGACTGCACATGACATATATGCATATGACTTTTATTTAATAAATCGCAATGTATTGCGACTATCATAACGCGTTCTGATAAATATGAAAATTGTATTTTTTTCCGATAATAAAGGAATATGCAAATCATCTCAAGCAGCAAACAGAAAATCGGGACTAACATGTGGCGAACGAAACACTTGTCTTATGTAAAAAATTTGAAGGGGTGTATAAATTTCTCTATTTATATAAATTTCTCTGTTATATATTTTAATTCATTCACTATTGATGATGATTACACGCCATTATACATATTCCTGTTAAATTCATATTAGTATATAATATTAAATACCACTCTTTAAATCGAAATCAGTGTATTGAATGACAATAAATAACCTGATTGTTTGATTAATTACACTTATAACTACATTAATCAGAGCCGGTTGTCTCCGGATAAACTATGTGATACATTATCTAATGGATAAATGTCTGTGTCTGTGATAAAAATATTTATTATACGTTTGTTTACAGACATATAGACATTTATCCATTAGATGAGTTGAATGATATATAAACTTTTTCAATGATAGTACAATAATTCTAATCAGTGAAAGTAACTCTTAATCGGACTCCACTTTTTAATCGGAATCGCTGAAGAAAAGTGAATAGTCATTGATTATCATAGTTATACGTATAACATTGCAATTCAATAAGATTTTACTGATTCAGATTTAGAGAGCATTAATTATTATTTTATTATATTTTATATGTCGTAGAAGAAATACTTTTTGATTACTGAGGGGTGTATTTTTTCTTTTGCCCCGGGCGCCAAAATGTCTAGTTTCGGCAAGGAAATATGGAAGAGCAGATATGAAGAAATTTCACAATTTATCTGATTAATTATATCGAAAGAACAAAATTTTATCACGTAACATCATTTATAATTGTATCTTGGAGTAAGAGATGATTTTTTTATTGATTATTCACACGTTCAATCATAATTGTAATTTCATAGAGTGACGTCGGGTACATTGTTGGAATATTACCTTCGATAATATAAGTTGACCGTGAGGATTAATCGCGCACATTAAAATTTTTTTAAAGCTCAAATGAATTTGAAGTTGTGAGAAACTCTCCTCTCGAGTGTGAGTCGCACACTTCTCGTGAGTAAAAATAAATATTCAACGCGATTTAGAGGATAAAACGAGTCTCCGAATGAAATAATTTGATCTTTATTGAAGAACGTACAGTGTTTTTATTACATTATAACGGATGTCTGTGTGGACGTGACTAAACGATTCATCCGTAACTCAATTATTATCGTACCAACGTGGCTCGATGATATTGCATTTCACAGGCGGCAGAGAAATTGGCATAGTCGGCGGTAGAGATGTGGGTAAGAATTCACCAGGCCACAGATGAAGAGAGTCCACGAACAACAGTCCGACTAGAACGCCACGCAACAGGGGTGCAAGAACGTTCGAGAGGCGACTCCTGCTGGCTTTTTGCGGCCAGACGAACACGAGACGAGAATCGCCTATAAAAAGCGCGTTTTCGATTTTGTTTCATTCGTTCACGATCCATGAGAAAAATATCTGTCTACTCCATTGGTTATTTACATCATTATCAGCATGCAAAACGGCTAACATGACGGCTCAATATGAGATGTATCTTGTCATTTCAAACGCGTCATGCATTCACACTTTTACTGATTTGCAATTCAATTTTTTCGAAGTAAAAATCTTACACAGAAAGTACAGTAAAAGTATCTAAAAATTCAATTAGGTGAAGATCTGAAAATAATTTTGTTAAACCATTAAAATAATTACGTAGAATGCACGATGAACAAAGCTGCAAAAATTATCAGATTCGGACGGACGAACTGAGAGTCTTATATAATTTATTTTCATGTGTGGTCTAACAAATTTATTTTTAGATTTAGCTATCGAGATAGCAAAACGTGATAACTCAATCTGAAGCAAATCATCGCGCAGATTAAATTGCTTGTTAATCGTTATTACGTTACCTTTTATTTAATGCGACGAAAATGTTTTAGTCAATTTAGTATCAATATGCTGAGTTTTATTATCGAGCAAATGTAGAAAAATTAGTAAAGTCAATCTGCGTTATTATATTGCCGTAAGTTGTGTTTAGAACTTGCCATTACTGTATTTTGAAAATTGTTTATAGCAATCTGCGAGCAACATGACAGCAACATGTGAGCAACAATTCCCATTTATAACTTGTAATAAATATAATGCTGATAAGTTGTTGGGAACTTGCCGGTATTATATTTTAAAAACTATTGCTGGCAAGAACGTAAGAGGATACCCCCTTCTGTTGCTTTGCTGACAACTAATAAAAAATATTTGTGACAAGTTGTCGACAACTTGCAATTATTTGGCTATCTGGGTAGCTAACTTTTTAGATATTTTTCAACAAAACCGTTTTGTTTTGTCTGTGTAACGGTTGCGTTGAATGACATTTGACCTGTATTACGGCGAATGACCGACGAGGTGACGTGACGTGGACAGACGCCAACGGGCGCGCTGAAGATCCCATCGCCGAAGCGAGTCCTCCTCTTTCGATAGCTGAAGACGCGGCCTCGACCCTGTAGCGCGCGACACGCGAACTTTTCCTCCCAGTTCGTGTATACGGACCCGGTGAAGGTGCTGCAGGTGCTCTCCTGAAGGGAAGCGCTCGTTACGGTTACCAACGAGAAGTCGTCGTCGTCGTCTCGCCGCGTTGTCAGCTCCTCCAGTTTGCTATGCGAACGTTAATCTTTTAAAAAAATTTTCCCGCCGTTTACGCTTTCAGAGAAAACAAGTCACGCAGAATGTCCCATGTAATCATTCAGGAGTAATGGGCATTTTAGTGTGTCTCGCCAAAACGTAGTACATACGTTTAAGGTAAAGCGATGCAATCTTGTTTACACGAAATGTTACGTAAATTATGTTATTATTAAGTTGTGCGTCCGGCTGTTATCAATTATCACGACAATTCTTAAATATTTGATATAATCTCGCACTCTTAAAAAAACCGTATAGCAACATTTTAGCCGGATGTGTAATACAAATTTCAGATACCCCGACGGACTTTATCCTCGACTTTCGCACAATAACCGAACGTTCGATAAACATGTATCATTCTACATATCGCTCGAAAAAACTGTCATAATGCTTAAAAACGCGAGAGGCGGGGTTTGTAAGTGAAAACGCCAGAGGGAATTTGCCGAGAGTACGGACGCGTGTCAAAATTTTCTTTTGTTTCTCACGCATCCGATCTCGATGCATAAAGGTCGATCCACATTTAATTCGCGGCTATTAAAATACATGAAATTTCGACAGCATTTTCTATCGTTTACCGCACTGATGTTGTCGGCAAAAGCTATGCGCACAATCTCATCTCCCTCCGAAACTCCCACAAGTCCCACATCAACGCCGTTCTTCGGCGGAAGCAAAGCTCTATTTCCATTCTTTCGCAATCCAAAATTCATAAGTTTCAAGTAGAAAACACTCCGTGAATCGCAGACGTTCGTGCGATCAAATTCACTCTCGCATCTCTCGATCGTGAGCAGAATGTCGGCCAAGGCCGGTGAGTAACCTTGTTCGTTGATTCATCGTGAATCGGTTACGAAAGATGAATAGAAAGCGTCCCATATATGCGACGCACAAAAATTCACCTCATTTCGATTGAATTAGTTCAAAATATTCTGGCCAAGATAAAAATCATTTCCCTTTTACGAAAGCGCTTGACTCGCCGTTGGCGAACGTCGCGTCCGAGATCGAGGAGCGTCGATGCGACCTGATCGGCCGGCACCGGGAGCTCAGGAACAAAGTCTCTACGATGGAACGCTCCATCCCGATTCTGATGGCATACAACATGTGGACGGCAGAGCGAGACTGTCGCGACGGGCCGTACGACAAAGTACGAGAGATCGTGAATAGGTTTTCGTCGCAACCAGACCCCGCCGACAAACTCCTCGCCGAATTGAAGAGTACGGTCGACGGCCTGCACCAGGAAACGGCACAGTTGCATGTACGGCACGATTGAAATTCGACGATAAGAGTTCGGGTAAATCTTGCCAGTTTGCTTTTTTTAACACGAAAGATTAGCTAAATTTCGCAAAATCGTAAATATTGTAATTGAAAGTTATAAATCTTTATGAGAAATGTAATACGATTTCGGCAACTATTTTTTTAATATATATTATAGTTCACGTATTTAAAACTTGTATTTAAGATAAAAATATGTAAAAGTACAATTTCATCAATCCTACGTTTTCATCGTGTGCTCCTTGAAAAATCGAAAATTAAAGGCACGCGAGGGTTACAGATTAATAATTCGTGCGGCAGGAACTCTCATTGTCAATCAACTTTGCATTGACGCAGGACAGGATCATAGACGCGGATGTAAAGCTGGAGGAGACTGGTATGGAGTTAGAGTCCTTGGAGCAGGCTAACAAGGAGATGGAGGAGAAATTAATAGGATTGCGTAATGACATACAGAGATACAGTACACCTAGCTTACACTCCATCCATTCCGAAGACCTCGTATGTCTGAAAAAGATCCGTCAGCTCGCTGAGGAAGAATTGAAGCTGAAAAATTACAATAGAGAATTGGAATGCAAAGAAATCATGTACAGACGGCAAATGAGCAAGCTACTGTCCTGTAAGAAATTTCAGCGTAACAGCGGAAAAATGACGGAACGCGGGCAGGAATCGAGGAGAATTGGTAAAAAGTTGTTCGATCCAGCAGATTACACACTTAATAAATATTCGACGAAAAAAAAATATAATCTTGAAGATAAGAATCGAGTAAGTGGAAAAACGGGAGCTTAGATAACACACTCGTCTGTTTCTTATCCTGTATCTCGTAATTTAGCAGGCTTGCTGCTCATGTGCGACGTCGATAACGTTAACTCCTTGCGAGATGGCATCAAAAAACCCTTGTGCAAAATTGCATCCACCGCTTCCGTGCTGCGTCCCATTGGAACGTCCCGCATCACGTGCAATCGCGAATAAATCGCGCGATTGTATCTGTTGCAAATCTTGCCGACGGGTTTCTTCCGCCGTATTCAAATCCAAGTCTCCGTGTTCGAGGAAACCACCTTGCGAGTCTCTATTCAGCGTCGCTTCGAAAACAGGCATATTTTCGCAAACCGACCCATATTTTTTCAAATCTTATCATGAATATTCTTATCTCAAACAGCATATTCAGAATCAAAAAGTCAGATATTTTGAAAATATTTTTAAACCACATTATGCTGAAAGACATCATTAAGATAGTTATCTTGTGTCGCGATTTTAAACTTGCGCGCTGTTTGAAATTTAACGAGAACTTATGGAATTGTAAATGCTGTATTGTATTAAAATTAATATGCAAACGAATAATTATATAAATTTCCAGGTGTATCGCGATCACCTAAACAATTAACGCAATTTTCGGTACCGTGTGATCCCAATAAAACGTGCGACGAGTGCACGACTCCTGGCGCATGCAAGCAAATTAATAACTGCAGGTACGATTGCGAAGATAAAATGTAAACGCAAATTATTGTTCACGCAGTTCACGTGATTGCAGTGTTAGATCGGACGAGACTTATCAAACATCTTCAGGAACGGAAACAGATAACAGCAACAGTGACGACGAAGAATTTTGCGAGTGCTGTTCTTGTGGTTGCGAAGTCGATGATAACTTCTAGTGGCATACTTGACATTGAAATACTTATCATTTCGATAAAATTGATTGGTTTTATTGTCCTCTCAGATAGCATTTAAATTTCTTTATTTCAACGTATGTACAGTGTTTCGATACAATTAAATTTTATACGAGCAGATTGATATTTGAAAAACACAGTAATGAGAATATTCTTATTTCTAATGTTCAAAAAAATATTATTATAAAGAAATGTTATAATTTGAAGTATTATAAGTAGGGGATAATATTATTTATGTATCCTCAAATTAATAGTTATTTAAAAATATGTTTTAATACAAAAAAAGTTAATTAGAAGACACGTAGATACATTATACACTGTTAAAAATGTGAAAATTTAATGTATTTTCAAGTTGCACAAGTACACTAAATTTAATGTACATATTACTGAAAAATACGTGCATGAAATTTAGTGCACTTTTGATAACATTAAATTTTTTTTACGTACCCGCTTGACATTTGCTTCCGTTGCATTACATTAAATTTTGCTGCGTATTTTTAACAGTGTAGATGTGTTTGCTCACTTAATTACTTAGAATGGAATATTGAACGGATAATAGGGACTAGCTTTTGCCCTGAAAAATAACAAAAAAAGAAATATTAATGTACAACTTAATACAATTATAAAAATAATATAAAAATTGTCTTAATAAATGACAATGATAACTAGTTAATTCTTACCAAGATGCTGGACACAATCTTCCATTGCAATTAAAGCTGTCAATATAAGCAACGTCTTCTGGTGAAAGTTTAAAGTCAAATATCTCCATGTTCTGAGCAATTCGTGACTTGGTAGCCGATTTGGGAATTACTATATGGCCGCAATCTACCTGCAAACAATTATTAAAATTTTGATTTAATGCATTATCAATATCAAGCCATTAATTGGCATAAATGTTGTGAATCTTCAATTATAACTTGAGAATTTTTTATTACATTTAACACATCTAATTTATCAGAAAAAACACACTTGAGATATCAATATTTCAATAACGTACTTGATAACGAATCAGTATTTGTGCAGAAGTCTTGTTGTACTTTTGTCCAAGTTTAATTAATTTCTTATCGTCCAACAATTTTGGATCGTCTGGCTTAGCCCATGGCCTCTGTGGTGATCCGAGTGGACTGTACGCTGTAATAAGAATGTCTCTTTCCTTGCAAAATTTCGACAATTTTTTTTGAGTTAAGTATGGATGGCATTCAATCTAAAAATAACATAAAAATGATAGATGTCAGTGAGAAAGGTAACTCGATTCCTTTACATTTCTTCACATTTCTTATTATATAAATATTTTTTTACGTAAAATGTATAAATGAAAAACTGTTAATGAATATAAAGAAAAGGATTTTTTATGTTTCATTAAATTTCTGATTTTCTAAATTGAAGTCTTATTTTTAAATAATTTGTAAATTAACATAACATTAACGCAATTATATGGAACTAAAAAGTAATTATCAGCAAATCTCTTTCAACTATTAACATTTACCTGATTTGTAACAGGTTTAATTATTGCATTCTCAAGTAATCTGGTAATCTGTTCAGAATTGAAGTTACTGACGCCGATACTTTTTGTCAGGCCTTTGGATAATACACGCTCCATAGCTTTCCAAGTATCGACGTAATCTACGTCACTCAATACAACAGTATTATCAGAATGTGTAGGGTGAAGATCTTCACCCTCTTTGTATGCAAACGGCCAGTGCATTAAATAGAGATCTACGTAATCGAGAGCAAGATCAGCTAGCGTTTGTTTGATGATTGGCTCAACCAGATCAGGCTTGTGAAAGGTATTCCACAACTTGCTGGTGATAAATAAATCTTCTCTTTTCACAACGCCCTCCGCTATTTTCTCCTGAATAGCGGCACCGATTTGCTTCTCATTACCGTAAAGGTGAGCACAATCGAAATGTCTATAGCCGATATCAATAGCATCTTTTATCGTTTGTGTAATTTCTCCTTCTTCAGGCTATAAAATTACATCGAATTAAATTTAAATGAACAACTCAATACAATTATTATTTCGTGATTAATACTGATAATATATCTTGATTAATACTGATACTTTGTGTATTAAGGAAGCTAGAACTATAAAAATAAACAAATAAAAAGAAAACGAGTAAAGAAACAAAATAATTGTATAATAAATAAAATGTAAAACAAAATACAAGTCGTATGTGTAAGATTCTTTATTAAATTATTTTTGTTTGTCAATGTAAATATATATAGTTTTTCTAGTTTTTCTAATTTTATTTTAAATTTCATCTTCCTTGAATATGTAAACACATGATATACGATGCCATATATGATGTAGATACATTTGCAAAGCATGGAATTAATTACACATTTTTAACTATTGCACCGCACGTGATCGTGCATTAACCAGTTCTAAAAACTAATGCTGGAAAATTATAGCCTTTGCGATAGCATTATTGTTTAGCGAGCTCAAAATACTTTAACATAGGAATACCTCACTAATTTAAAAGATAAGCGATAGTTTGATGAAATTTAATTACATCTTATATTATTTCGTTGGACAAAAATAATTTAATTTAATAAATTTTGTTGATGAAAGCGCTGCATTTAAATAAAAAACAAATTATCGTTTACGTGGCGACTGCACAAAATACCTAGCAAAAACACAAATAAGTATGACTACTGTGTTAAAATTTAAAATACATACGTCAATGCAATGATTTTCATATCTGTATTATATGGCACTTGTTTCATAATTTGAGGCATAGCATTTGTATGTACATTTGTAGAAGGAAGTGGATGGTGAAATATCATTCTTTTTTGAAATAACTCAATAAATATTAATGCGACGCAGTTCTTATCAATACTAATTTGTTAGTCATAGAGTTTTACCAATTACCCTATAGATAGAAGTTCATCGAGGTACATAGAACGAAATAATTTACTGAAGAAGAAAAAAAATATGTTTGTAAGATAGCAGGGAGGGAGGTCGTGGAATACCAACAACTAATGTTGTAAAAAGCACTTTCTACAAAAAAACTCATGTAAAAACATCATATTAATGATTCTTCGTAGATCTTACATACTAATATATGATATAACTTTATGTGCCGAATTCATACACATATTAAGGCATACATTAAATTCAGTTACATTACTTGAAACATTCAAGATCTTCACAAGTCAGACTAAAGTTAAAAAATTAATATCTAACATACTTCTCGAAATTATACATAGAAAATATATACCTGTAAAAATCGTTGCAAAACTGAAATTTAGTTTTTATAAAAAATATTTCCAAAATATGACTTGGTGACAAAAATATACCATAATCAAAGATGTCTGGATCAAACGATAGGTTGAAGAAATGTGACAGAAGAAACTTGCCTTCCATGTGCCCAAGCCGAGGATTGGCACTTCGTTGCCATTGTAAAACTTTATTTTTCGTGCGTGCATCTTTTCGACGTCAATAATTACACAAAAAACGCAATACGAAATGTTGTCACAAAGAAATCACTGATACGACTAACAATATTTCGCCTCCTCTTCTTCTTTTTGTAATCTACCGCTTGGGTACAGGGGAACCAAAGATGTCAAACTTTCCGTTCTTCGAGGAAGACCGAGGAGGTTCTAGTTATCAGCGAACGTCATTAACTTTTTCCACTAAAACTGTACTACTTTATACGAGCAAGTTGTTGCGCCGTACCGAGGTCAGTCGTCACAAAACTAAGAGTGGGGATTTATTTTCTCGATAACTACATTTGGTTTTTTTACTCAAAATGGAAAAAAAATATCGACAGAAATTCAAACGATATGATAGATGACAATGTTTGTAGACTATGATGATCTAGCGAATACATTGTGTAGATAGACTCAAAGATCTTCAATAATCCGATACACTAAAATATCACTATAAAAGTTTTACACGAATTTATCATAGCATACCTATAATTAATATCGAAACGTTTATCGATTAATAACAATGAGCGTTAATGGCATTTTGTACTGTATAAAAATTCTTTTATTTTAACACACGTATACAAATTTTGATATAATTGAATTTTATATGTAAAAATTGATATTTGAATGAACATTTATAAAAATTATTAGTATATACTTCTCATTTATAAAATATAATAAAATAAAGAAATATTATAAAAACGATATATATTATTATTTATAAATGCACACAAATTTGTGTTATTCTAGATTGCTGATTCTAATGCATGGAAAACAATGTTAAGATATGTTATCAGTTTCAGCCATTTTTCCATAATCAACATTCATGATTTTAGTCATGAATATGATTACGCATTAGTGCTGTTGTCATTGTTTTCTTGAATTACTTTTACAAGCGTTTTTTAAAAATAGCTAAAATTGATTAACAAACTCGATTACTAAAACTTATTGACCACTGTTAGCGATCTAATGTAATATTGAAATCTATGTGTATGCACAAATTAATCAGTAATTAAAAAATATATTTCAATGCAAAAAGTTTAGTAAATGACGAACGTAGATATATCGTAATCTTACTCTTTCATTTTGATTAGAATGGAATATTAAACGGGTAATAGGGACTGGAACGCCCACTGAAAATGAAAAAAGAAATATTAATATAAAACAATTAATATAAAACTCTTCTTAAAACAATTATTATATTGCTATTTGTTATATAATTCGTATTCAGAATGTGCTTATAAAAATGTTAGCGCGCCATTAATTAAGTCTGTTGTCTGTGCCAAAAATCTAGGTTCAAATTTATTTAAAACATTTTCTTTTTTCATTGAATACTGCGGAAGGCAATGGCAAATTACCTTTTCTAAAATAATCATTATGGAGCATGCATAAGCGTGTATATAAGTGATGATCATGATTCTCAATCATACTAAGATCTTCAAATATACTGAAGGATCATTACATCTCTAATAAAAGATTAAGGACTGAGATGTACAACTTTATAAACGCGTTCGAAATACGGACCTATATCTTCTTTATAATTTGTATGAAATATCACTTTTACAAATGACAGCAACGAATTAGTAATAAACCTTACCCTTCTACTGGACAAATTCTTCCGTTGCAATCAAAGGTGTCAATATAAGCAATGTCTTCAGGTGAAAGTTTAAAGTCAAATACCTCCATGTTCTGAGCGATTCGTGACTTGGTAACTGACTTGGGGATCACTATATGGCCACGATCTATCTGCAAATAGTTATTAAATTTTCGATTTAATGTATTATAAATACATCAAATTATTAGTTGGCATAAATGTTATAAATTTTTAAATTATATTTAATTTAAAATTAAATTATGTTTAATACATTTAATTTACCAAAAAAAGCACGCTTGAGATATCAATATTTTAATAACATACTTGATAACGAATCAGTATTTGTGCAGGAGTCTTCTTGTACTTCTGTCCAAGTTCAATTAATTTCTTGTCATCCAATAATTTTGGATCGTCTGGCTTGGCCCACGGCCTGTCTGGTGATCCAAGTGGACTGTACGCTGTAATAAGGATGTCCTTTTCCTTACAGAAATCTGACAGTTTTTTTTGTGTCAAGTATGGATGACATTCAACCTGAAATAATATAGAAATGATATAATGTCAATAAGAGTAATTCTTTGAATGAGTGTATATGCGTGCGTGAATGTGTGTGTGTGTGTGTGTGTGTGTGTGTGTGTGTGTGTGTGTGTGTGTGTGTGTGTGTGTGTGTGTGTGTGTGTGTGTGTGTGTGTGTGTGTGTGTGTGTGTGTGTGCGTGTGTCTGTGTGCCCAAATAGTACAATTTGTATAAAATGAATAAAAATGTGTAGATAAACACAAAATAAAAAAGATTTCTTAGAAAGAACACACACACACATACACACAATGATATTTTATCAAATACTTCTTTTTTCAAAGTAATTTCTAAATTAACACATCATAATTATAAATTAATATAATATAGCATAATCAAATTAATTTCCACGTAGTGATTGAGACATAAAATTTACGCGTTTGCTTTCTCTGCTAAAGATCCAGGTTCAAATCCACTTAGATATCAGATTTTTAATTAATCATTACCTCTCAAAAGGCAATGACAAATCACAGAGAGCGCTTTTGCCGACATAGATCACCATGTAGTATGCATGAACATGCATAAAATAAAAATTACAATCTTCAGTCATGAAAGATCGATTTGGAAGAGCAAATTAGAGTAAACTAAAAATTAATTATGAGAAAGTTTTTTTCAATTATTACTTTTCTTGATTTACCTGATTTGTAACAGGTTTAACCGTTGCATTTTTGAGTAACCTGGTAATCTGCTCGGAATTAAAATTACTGACACCAATATTTTTCGTCAGACCTTTGGCCAATACATTTTCCATTGCTTTCCAAGTATCAAGATAATCTACGTCGCTGAGTGCCGTGCTACCGTCGGGATTTGTAGGGAAAAGCTCTGTGCCCTCTTTGTATCCAAATGGCCAGTGAATTAAATAAAGATCTACGTAATCAAGGCCAAGATCAGCTAGCGTTTGTTTTAGGGCTGGCTCAACTAGATCAGGCTTGTGAAAAGTATTCCACAGCTTGCTAGTGACGAACAGATCTTCTCTCTTCACAACGCCCTCCGCTATTTTGTCCTTAATGGCGACGCCGACTTCCTTCTCATTACCATACACATGAGCACCATCGATGTGTCTGTAGCCAATGTCAATGGCATCTTTTACAGCTTGCGTAACTTCTCCTGGTTTAGACTGAAATCAAAATCGAATTAAAATTAAATCTCTAATTATTTTAAAGGCGATTCTTTTTCTTAAGAAAGATCTACAATGATCTTTTGCAGGAATATTTAATATTCAATACTTAATATTATCTTTGCATATTACATTTTAGAGAACAAATAGATAAGACTCTAATTATATCAAATTATAAAAATATTTATACAGCTATTTTACAACCAACCGTTAATAATCGTAGAATAACATCTCAATGACCGTTTTAAAGTTTACTTATAAACATTAATAGTTTTCATATTATAAAAGACTAAATAAAGAATAAATAAATATATACAAAAATTAACCATGTCTATATACAACTCTATTGGGAGGAAATGGTAATTGAAACTGTAAAATAAGTTATTATTATTAATTATTTTCTCCTATTAGACAATTTAATCAGTTTTATTTTAAACTAATATTTCACATATATTTCGCTTCTCACGCACGCTTCATATATACCTATCGCAATATTATACAATTATCCCGATGGCCAAGCCTGCAAAAACAGATTTCGCCCAGAACATGCTATCAACTTTTAGAGGTAGAACAATGGCAACAATTTACATACAATGTATATATTATCTGATACTGTCGACAAACTGCTGTTAAAAATAAGACGAAGTCTGCTGAACAGGCTATGTCAGCAGACTGGCAGAAATCGAGCAGACTGCAGCTCGTACTTGTTTTCTGCTATTAGTCTATCGTTTGCTTGCACAGATCAGCACGGATTCTGTTCAATTTTGGCCGTCAATCTGCTGACATAACATGTTAAAAACTGAGCACTTACGAAAAACGATAAAAGATTGACCATTTAGATAATTTTCTAGTAAAAATATACAAATGTTTCACGAAATTGTGAAAACTTTTTTATAATCTTGTACTCCTTAGGGTATAAGCTTGCAAAATATTTATCTGGAAATTATTTCTCAGGTTTCATAAATAATTTTATAATTAAAATTTATAAATATTACTTCAATTATTTTAAATATGGATGGATACATATGTAACGGCGGTTAGTGTTTAAATTAGAATCTGCTTCGTAATCAGTCTTTGTGTCGTTGATTACATAACATATTTGCACTTAAATTGATAATGAAAATATGCAGTAGGAGTGATAATGTAAAGTGATACACAAGCGTCACTCAGGAATTGCAAATTTTTCCGCTGAAAGGAGAACTTTGAAAAAGAAAACTTGATGTATTTTAAGACAAAATTATAAAATTAAGAAATAATAAAAAATGAGCAAAGAAACGAAATATTGGAATAAAAAATTCTGTATCAAAGATTATTAATTAAATCTTTTTGCTCCTGCTTTTTTGAATGTATGAGAATTTTTGACATATCACTTGGGTTAAAATATGAAGACTTCAATGAGAAGATATAAGAATACTATTATTTGGATATTATTTGTCAAAAATAGCACAGCAATTATATATTTCAAAAAACAATATATTCTCCATGTAACTAGAGCGATTTAAAGATTTAATACATTTTTTATAAAAAAAATTATATACTTCAGAAAACAATATATAATCTTTGTAATTGGAGCAATTTAAACATTTCATACAGTTTTTGAAAAAAATACAAGTCATTTAGATTAAATTAGATTATATAATTTTGCGATGTCATTACTTTTTTTAAGATTTGTATATATCACTTTGTTTTGTACTGATAATACATACAGTATCTGCATACATATTACTGTTTAAAGTACATGTTTCTTTCATATTTATGCGTAATTAAGAACTGGCCTTCAGCCAATCAGTTCTAATGCTACAGGAAAATTCTAGAAATATTCAGGATAAAAATCTTGTTTTACAACCTAAAAGTAGTTCCAATTAAAATTATACTTTCAAATTAGAATATAACGACAGTAGCGTTAATATGACGTATCTGTTTCATGCATATGATGTCTTACCATGTTACTGTAATTTATGTGACTAATTCCGTAATCTAATCTAAATCATATCATAAACCCCTAAATCAAATTGTGTAAACTGATAAAATAATTTCTCAGTATGAGTTTATGTACATACATCAGAGATTGACATGCAATATGCAATATATATCGAAGTTTCGAATAAACTTGTTGACTCGATCATAAGAATTTTGATGACCTTTTACAGAAAATCTTATCTCAGAATTGGCTTTAATGTCAGAATCTTCCATTTCGTAAAAATCTTGACATAAATTAAACGGGTCTTGTTACACTGTCGCATATATCTCGATAAAAATCTAACGTTATCTTGTTTGGCAGAAATCAACAATGATTTAATTAAATAAATGTGCCGATTCATCAGAGCTTCAGATAAAAAGTAAATTCTCGTTTCAGTGATGGAAGTATATATAAAATAATATCTGTACACACACGCGTATCCGTTCTTCCCAAAATATAACCCGACGATGAAATTACATGCGTATGTATTTGCATACCGGTATCAAAGATGTCTAGTCTCAAACGACTTATTAAGGTAAATGCGGAAGAAGAAACTTGCCTTCCACGTTCCCAGGCCGAAGATTGGCACTTCGTTGCCGTTGTAAAATTTTACTTTCGGAGAGCTCAGGACCATTCTGATCATGTGTCACCGGCGTGGACGATTACAGAAAAATATTGGAGTCTACGCTGCCACGTGGAATCACCCAGTCTAACCAACGGTGCAATGTAGTGCAATACTAGTGGCTTCGCATCAGCCAGTTCCTTTTATAAACGTCCCCACCTAAGAGAACCGGATTCTCAACGGAAAAATCGATTTGGCGCTCCGACTACAGACTTGCGCATCTGTGTTGACGATTTGATCGCTACGTATCGCTCCAAAATTCATAACAATCTACCAAAGCAATATTCAGTTTGCTGAATATTAAATTGTCTGCATGTTCGAATTGTTTGAATTTTTAGCACGGTTATTAATTTTTAGTACAATTTTGATTTTGTTGTTGGAACAATTGTCATTTTTATTGCTTTTCAACATAATTAATATATGTATCAGAGTTTCATGGTGCTGCAAGTGCAGTTTAATTGTCGTTATTTTAACTGTGATAAATTATTTGATGGATGTATGTCTGCATACAGCATTACAAAATGAAGACATAGACATGGGTATAGGCAAAGACACTTATCCGTTAAATAATTTAACATATCATTTATCCAGAGATAGAGTAGCCGGCCTTAAATTTTTATTAAAAAAGAAACAACTACTTCAGAAAATTTGACCTTCGTGTAACTACGCGCCAATCGTGATTTGTGCATAATAACGATCTCGCTGATGCGCAATACTCACACAACATGTCGTCAGTAGCCTGCGACAATACTGATACAAAATAACTGCGTGGTAGTGGCTGAATTCGCCTATCCGGCACCATGGAAAGTTCCAGCGACCGTTTAGAATATTTGGAGCAATGAATCGGGCCCTTGACGGCTCCTTGGAGGACGGAAGAACAAGGTTTCATTCACGGTAATATAGCATTTAATAAAACCATTGAACGAATCAGTTGATGACACAGTGGACATACGGTGAAACTTCCAAAATTAAATTATTTTTTGTTTTCAATTACTGCGATAGCTATTTTTATATTTTCAATATATATATTTTAAGCATGATTACTTAAAAATACGTAGCATAGAACCTGTAGTTTTTGGATAATTTTCCTGAAAAAATCTTGCTGGAAGAAAATGGTAAATGCTTAATTTGATCAAATTTTTTACTCTCAGAGTTTATAATACAAGTTTATAAAATATTTAATTTGAATATAATAATAAAGTAATAGAATGACAAAAGATTTTCATTAAAGAAAACATACATATGATAACATGTGAAAAAATTATATAAATAAAATTATTTTTAATAAAATTATTATTATCTTCGTAATTTAAATAATGATTAAATATCGATTCTGTCTAGTAGAAGATCGTAATTGCAGAAACAAAAATAAAGTTATTCTGAACCCTTTTTTTCTACTTGTTGAAAATAACTGAACTATTTGCAATTATTCATTGTCTTTCTCTTGATACCAACCGATACTACTTTATGTCGATAATTAATAGCAAACATATTTTAAAGATAAATCAATAAAAATTTGACGCAGAGGATAAGACATCTTGCATAAAACAGTTAACAAAACGCTACATAAATCTTGTTAAATTTGAAGAATTTTCGAGTACAGCGATACGAATAATAACCGATGTTCATCCGTAAAAACGGCGTAAGTAATTTTATAAATACGATGCTCGATATAAGTAACCGAAACAAAAGATTTCAAGACTTTGGGATTTTCCACTAACTTTTAAAACTTCAAACTCAATTTAAATTACAATTGTTGCAGTGCGTGAGATTTTCGAGTATATGGATTAAAACGTGCTTTACACGATTTCAAATCTTATATTGCGTGTCGTACGGAGCGGACGAAAAATTCGTTCGTGTAAGTGGTCTTAACCCAGACCTTGAAATTTTTCGCGACGGTCCAATAGCTGTAATTGGCTAGACCAAGGGTCGAGCGAGTTTCAACCATCGTCGTGAGAACGCACTTTTAAAGGGGATACTAACACAATTATCCATACGAGTTATTTCCTGCTGTCTTCTACGTTCAATAAACTTATGATGTTACCTGTTTGTAAATTTAAAAAAAAAAAAACGTCGTACTGAGCCATACGGTGTGTAAATAATATATTTCTTAATCATTATTTTATTTTATACGGCTTATCAGAAAACGAAGAAATAACTATTAGAATTAGTACTGTAAAGATAGAAAACTATTAGAAAGTACTATAAAGTTTATATTTCAGGTAGAAAGCAGTTTTTTTTTACAAATAACAAAAATCTATTAAAATATTGTATATGTGTACAGATTTGTTGAACGCTTTTTCTTTTATTTTTCATAGATGTAAAATTATCTTTTCTCTTTCTTCCTCTCCCCGTTGTATTAACATGTACTTAAAACGGAATGTTGAAGGGATAGTATTTGAAATGCTTGATACTGCAACATAAAAACAAAAAAATTATTAGAAGAAAATACTTCTGCATTAAATACAGAAAAACTTTCTGTATTTAAAATAAAAGTGTATGTTTGAAATTAAGCGAAGGCGTGAAGAGAAATTCTAGTGCAATCTAATACACTGCAGTAATAAAAAAATACAAACTCGACGAAGCCTGCTACTCTGGCTCCAGTGCCGAGTTTACGGATAGAGCTCATCTCATCGGATGTTAAGGTGAAATCAAAAATTTCCATGTTTTCCTTAATTCGACTTTTAGTTACAGACTTGGGTATCGGCGCAGTTCCAGTCTGATACTGTAAAAATGAAATGCGATTATACATTTTTCTTAATCACACAAAGGAAATGGTTCGGTCTCGTTACGTACCACGTATCGAAGTGCTATTTGCGCCGGCGTCTTCTTGTATTTTTTTGCAATTTGCAATATTAAGGGATTGTCTAATTGATTGTCGATGCCGGACAAATTTCCAGGTTGTCCCAAAGGACAATAAGCAGTTACCGTAATGTGATGCTTCTTGCAAAAATCTACTAATTTCTCCTGGTTTACATTTATATTAACTTCAACCTATAACAAAATTTCATATTGAAATTGGGCCTTTAAAAATCTTTTTAAAATATTCAAAAATCTTTTAGAAATAAATATGCAAGAGGTAGAAAGCTGATTTATCGCGGAAACATGTTACTTAAATTATTTGAAAATATAATGCTGATAAGAAATGATGAGCGATGGCTGTGAAATAATTTAGAATAATGTTGCATACCTGATTATTGACTGGCGCGATTGTAGCCGATTTAAGTAAACGAGTAATTTGCTCGGAATTGAAGTTACTGATTCCGATGCTGCGTGTTAAACCTTGGCGTACGCATTCTTCCATTCCTCTCCAAGTTTCCACGTAATCAACATCCGATTCGAGAAAATTTCCGGCAGCATCTAGAGGCAGCAAATCATCCCCCTCCTAGAAAACAACCCCCCGAGATCAATATCATAATTTAAAAAATCATTGAACGATATTCATAGTTGTCCTCTCGTGAATAAGAATTCATTTTTTCTTAATCATATTCACTGAAAAAAAAACAGCTATAAATACTATTCATAACTGCACGCTTCACTTTGCATAAATTAAAAGCACTCGAACATTTTTTTTTCCTTAACTCCTTTTACAACAAATTTTTATCTTTATCATTAAATACATATGTATATGTGGAAACGCATTGTCGTGCAACTTTTCGCACAAGTTATTTGTACAGTCAAAATTACAAAGTTACACTTTTCTAATTACTTCTTCGCGTCTATGTCAATAATGTCCTTACCTTGAAAGCGAATGGCCAGTGAACTAAATAGAGATCAATATAATCTAAACCCAAATTGGCCAGTGACTTTTTACAGGCCGGGACAACGAGCTCTTCTTTGTGGGAAGTATTCCATAGCTACGAACAAACGAATAACACAATTAAATTTACGAAACAAAATATTATATTTAATTTAAATTCTTTACATTTATTGAATTTCTCGTAAAGAATGAATTATTCCGCGTTTAACAGCACTATTTGAAATGAATATTTATATCACATTGATTTTACCTTTGTAGTAATAAATAGGTCTTCCCTAGTGACTTTGCCATCTTTGATTAATTCGCGAACGGCTTCCCCGATCTCTTTCTCGTTATCATAAAATAATGCTGTGTCGATATGACGATATCCAAGCTCTATTGCGTCCTTAACGGCCCTCTTCACATTCCCCATCTGGGACTGCATTTTACCAAAAATGAAAAAGAAGAATGTATAAATTACACTCGATGCAGTGAGTTTGACAAACAAAAATAAAATCCCCGGTAAAAATATGGAATGCAATTTGTTGTTGCGTTATGAAATAAATAGGATTGATGTAAATTATCGTAAATTATTGCAATGCAGAATTGATAGCTCGATTTCCATTTTGATCGCGGATGGAGCGGCACGTTTGAGATTCAAACGGAACCGCGGGTAAGCAGCGCAATCCATGATGATGATGTAACTCGCACGCACACTTCTATCGCTCATTACGAAACACACGTACCTTGTAAGTTCCGAGGCCCAACATCGGCATTTTAAAGCCATTCGAGAATGTAATTGTCGGAATGCTATCCATTGTTATCTCGCAAACACAGATACAGGTGTAATTACAGCAGGTAGTACGTGACGGACAGACGGAAGGTCGTCGCAGAAAGTGATCAGCTGCAACAGAAACTGCCTTGATTATCACAGAACACTCCGAATTATTCGTTTATACGCGAATCGATAGACACTGAATGCTGCGTGTTGCGGCGCGAGAATTATAGTCTAAAAATAAAAATACTGAGTGAACTCTCTGACTGATTGGCTTCTATCTCGGAACACTCGTCGCCAGAAGATAGCGTTGTCGAGGCCAATAAATAGCGACTGAATTTACACGTACAATGTAGGAACACCAAGATATTGCGTGTCATGCCAAGTATATAAATATTATGAGTGAGCGAGCGAGTGAGTGAGTGAATGAGAGAGAGAAGGAGAAAGTTGTACAATGTATTCGTGAGAAAATCAATAGAATATGTATGAGTATGTCTTAAGCTATAGTTACATGTATTTCGCACAGTTGGGAAACTGTTTGACTTCTGAGAAGCTGGAAAATATTATATACCACAGTTCTTAAATTAATGTAGTTTTCACTTAAATTATAATTTGGTATAAAAAATTTTAAATCCATGCTGATATGTGAAAAAAATTATTATAATCGCTTGTAAATAAGAATATCGAAATGTCGATTTAAAAGATTGCAGGAAGCTATATTATCTGTTGAAATTATCTGATGCTGTATGAATTTAAATCGCAGTACTCTGTACATTATATTTACTTTTCGTCAATAGAAAAGGAAAATTACGGAAAATTAGTATATAAAGACAATTTTAAAAAATGTATCTCTGCAATAAATTTCAGAATTTTTTTCTAAAATTGGAGTTATTAGAGTTATTAAAAATATATTTCGAGCTGTTTAGAAATCATGTGTGACACATCGTTATATAGAAATTCTACTTACCAGCACGTTATTAGCATTCACTCTCAACTGTCTCCACACATTACACGTACGTGGCAATAACTGTTTCTGATGAACTGTTCACGTACTATTTATTCAATAAGCATTGCACAATTGGGTCTACAGTTTTTATCTATTTCTCATATTTTTATCGATTGTAAAAAGGAGAGTCACGCTTGTCAGAGTCAAATCCGATAACTACATTACTTGCTATTTTCTACATATCTAATAATTTGCTGACATATATATATATATTTAAAGATTAGATAATAATACTGAAGAAATACTTTGTAATATTATCTAATATACCGCAATGATATATACTTGCTACTGAAATGTACAAGATATAACATTATCTTTATACTTATTTCGTAATCAATGATAACAAAAGTCATTACGGTGTATCATGAAATGTATTAGTTTATAAACAGTGTTAGAAATATTAAAATGCAAAAATTAATGTGCACTCCTCTAATTCGTTAAGCCAACATTTAATCATTAACTTTCTTTTTAAGTATATATTTCTCTCTCTCTCTCTCTCTCTCTCTCTCTCTCTCTCTCTCGTGCGTATTCTGATATTACTTACGAAGGATAGAAATATTTCACATCCAAGTAGACGATAGAAAACTGTCGTCGTTGTTCATGTATCACGTAATACTGTCCAGTCATTTTCAACCATTTTCTACGCGTATGTACTCAAGTAGGAAGTGAAAAGTAGTGGGAAAAGAGGAGAAACAACTTATAGAATCTCAGTTATTCGAGGATAAATAATGGACGAGATTAAACAAATTTTGTACGACTGCAATGTGAGATTTAATTTATAATGCAATAAAAAATTCATTTTATAATTATGTGTGTCATCATATACATATGTATATTGCTGATATCACAATCGTGTATTCGACCGGATTACACCAAGAATGACGTTTACATTAGACGTTCATCATCAAAACTCTAAGTGGAAAGGATAATCCTTATGTGCTTTATATCTGAAAAACAGATAATTTTTTAATCATTCGAAATCTGTTAATGAGATTTAAAAAAAAAAGCAATAATAACGTACTCTTCAAAATGCACCATACGCATACCGCAATCGAGTTTGTCGATTGCAGCAATTTCCTCCGGAGTTAACTTGAAATCAAAGATGTTAATGTTTTCTTCGATACGCTTCTTCGAACTGGATTTTGGGATTGGTATGGTACCAATATCAACCTGTAAACGAGAAATTATTAGTCAATTATTCGTCTAGATTGTCTCAAAATCACCCGAAATCCTTTCAATGGCAGATTTTCTTTGACCAATTAAAAGTTAATTTTTCTTTCAAAAAGAAATATTAGGAAAAATAATAAAAAAGGTATAAAATTATTTATTAGAACTTTTTAATTTTTTGCATAATGCATTTTTTAATTACACTTCTATTTAAGATTTCCTAAAGTAAACTTCATCTGAAATTAATTGAAGAACGCTATTTTGTTATTTAATTCTCCAAAATTTAATTCACGAAAATGTCTTCTTTTTCAATAGTTTATAAGTAAAAAATGATTGATAATCGAGAAAATTTTCTGAGAAAAGATTGTTTCTAATTGTAAGTCGGCCAAGGATTATGTCATTAAAGAGACGTCTGACCGTTGCGTGCAGCTATTAATGAATAATGTCTCTTACCAAATATCTCAAAATAACTTGACCAGGAGTTTTGTCGTACTTGGCTCCGATATTTACAATTTCCGACGCATCGAGGACAACTTTCGGATCGCCGGGTTTAGCCCAAGTTCGTAGAGGCGAACCGAATGGGCTGTAAGCTGTAATAGCTATGTCACGGCTCGCACAAAAGTCTCTCAATTTTCTCTGATTCAGATACGGATGGCACTCCACCTGATTCATTACCGGCTTTATTTGGGCGATCGACAGCACGCGATCGATCTGTTCGGAATTGAAATTGCTGAGGCCAATACTCTTCGTCAAACCCAATCTCACGCATTCCTCCATGCCGCGCCACGTATCCAGGAAATCCTCATGACCGAACATCGGGTCGCCGTTCTTGTCCATTGGTATTATTCCTTCGGCATTTTCCTAAAACAATCATGTTGATGTGAGCATATAGGAAACGGTGACGCTCGCGATTTTAATTTTCATCGTCGTGCAACCGTAACATGCTTTTGCAATGCACAGCGACATTTATTACTTTCTTCTTTTTTTTCGCGTCGTATCAATAACGACGGTAATATCGAATTTATCTAATACCTACGATTATGTAACAATTTCTAAAAATAATTAGAAGCCTAGACAACATGTATATATGTTTAAAAGACATGTTTATATGTTTTTAGATACGCGTCCTGGCTTCTAATGATTTTCGAAAGATTTCGAAAGTAAATGCAGTCGCTAGATAAGAATCGAAACTATCATATTATTTAAATGTGAATAAGTGTGAAGAAAATATCTTTTAGATATACTTTGTAGTACTATCTAGCATTCCAATATTAAATTTACCGCAAAAGATAGGGGCCAATGTATCAGATACAAATCCACGTAGTCAAGCCCAAAGTTCTCCAAGGATCTTCGGCAAGCCGGCACCACGGCGTCTCGTTTATGGAATGTGTTCCACAACTGAATACAATTGATTTAATTCATTAATACATTGGAATTCGGACGAGGAAACAATGCGAATATACCTTGGTAGTAATGAAGAGATCTTCTCTTTTCACGATCCCTTTCGCGATCTTCTCGCGTAAGACTTTGCCGATTTCCCTTTCATTCTGATATAAATAAGCGCAATCGAAATGCCGATATCCAGCATCAACAGCATCGTACACAGCCCGTTCAACGATCTTTGGATCGTCCTAAGACAACATTAAATTCAAATTTCAGGCGATACTGTGTTCAAGGATTTTTTCAAGCAAACCCAATAAGTATAAAATCATTATATTATTACAATTTTTAATAACATGTAACAAGTATGTTGTATTTAACGTTGTATACAGTAACAATATAAATCAACTTTAATCTTTTAACTTGGAGATAATGTTTTTAAAAACTTCGAAGAACATTTTTCGAAGAAAGTTATGTATCAATTTTTTTTAAATGTTTATACAGTATTATTTTAAAACGATTAAAAGTACTCATGAAATTAACTTTTTAAATGTTGCTTTCTTGTTTACTGAGAAGTATGTTATAAGATAATGAAAAAAATATTCATAAAAGATTAAGAAATCATAAATTCTAATTCACTGATTCCGGTCAATAAAAGCACTCTCCTCTTAATGAGAATTACTGAAAGATAAAATATAGCTGGATAATCAGTTATAAATATAGCATTGCAAATTAGTAAACTTCTTGAATAATAACGTTTAATTATAAAAAATGATAAAATAGTTTGAGTTACAAGAGTTAATCCATCGCAAGTTATTTATGTATATAATTAAAAGTTGTTTATGCATATATGGATTCATTAATACCTTGAACTTTGCTTATCATTGACATTACGAGAAAGATATCCCCTTTCCGATCGTTTACTTTCAAATGATATCGTTGATCAATTCGAACGAATAAGTTAAATTTCTTCGAAAAAGTATAATCCATTATAAAATTTTATTGTAACTTACGCCTGCCTGCCAGGTACCAAGTCCGAGTACGGGAATTTTCATGCCGTTATTCAAAATCATAGTCTGCGCTGCCATATTTTGTCAAATGTGTATTAAACGTTTATCTTTCGTGTAGTAGTACTGATGATATTTAAATCGAAATCAGTAATGCACTAACTTTCAGTGATAATACACTGATTCCGGTCAATAAAAGCACTTCCCTCTTAATGAGAATTACTGAAAGACAAAGTATAGTTACTGGATAATCAGTTATAAATATAGCACTGCAAATTAGTAAGAGTATACACTAAGTCAGATTTAGAGGCAAATGAATGGTACGATGGTAAGAAACAACTGTCTACTAACAACAGATTCATTTCTGCAGCAAGGATAGTCATTTTACATTTTATCACGCGTTGCATAATCATTCAGCTTATACATCACACATCACGTATTATCAGAAGTTCTAATCGGTTATGTTCTCATACGGACATAAAAACGATTTAAGAGGTCCAATCTCTCTCCCTCTCCCACCCATGAAATTTTAAAAATCATTTACTCAACACAGAAGATTGTCTCAATGGACCTTATGTCGATTTACAGAGACATTACTGTAAGTCTTGAAGGTACACTATTAAAATTTCAACTTTGAATGAATTGACATTAAATAAAAAAATATATGTATTTTTTTAAATATTATGTTCTGGTTAATAAATAAAAATATGTACATTTTATGTAATCCTATTTTTAGATGTTTTTGATGCTAAGATTTCATGTTATAATGATGTTATTACAATGGATGTAAAATAATATGAAAATATACACAATGACAGTATTTGTAAAAAAAATATTTTATTATAAGACACATTACTTGCAACCATATGAAAGTTTTCTTATAAACTTATAACAATATGCAGTAACGTACAAATATACAGGATATGACTCGCATATTTCTGTCAAATGTTATTTTTTTCCCTGATTGTCAAAATATAAATAATTTTATAAAGGCTGTTCGTTATGATTTTTCTATCTTCGATCTGCTAATTCAGGATAACTGTTCAAGGTATCAAAAAACATCAGATATACGTATCATGGGGTACAGTTTGCGTTCATTCTATCTATCTGTTGTTCCACCACAGTAGATTTCTTCTTACTGTTTTTATTTTGATTTCTAACTTTTTTCGAATCTTCCGCCTTATTTTCGAGATCAACCCTAGTTCTCGAACGAACGCCGGGTCCCCAATTTACAGTAGGGTTCTGTTGGAAGCGGGACAAATGTTTCTTCCGGGAAATCGGATTGGCGAGAGGATGCATAGCGAATGAGATATCCGTCGTGGACGATGCGTTAAGTAGCCGCGCGGCTGGGCTATTTTCAGCCAGCTTCTCTCGTTTTACAGGATGCTCCTTCTCCCAGGCGCGGACGATATCCCATATAACGTCGTTCGGCGCGTCCGTCTTGAAGGAGATCTTACTCGCGTGCGAGTATGATACCTTGTAACCCGCGTTTAGTAATGCTGATCTAAACGTCAACATCGGTGGAACATGACATTTAACTATAGACATCAAGCGATCTAGAGTATAATACAAAGGAATGTCCAGTTCCTCGTGTATCACGGTCAGCACGCCCTCCATTCTTTTTAATGTACCCAACTCCATGCTGTCCAAGTTAGACAACAATCGTGACACAAATCCATGATCGTGCAAAGGGCCTAGCCATATTGGACCACCCATGTGCTGCCGGTGTTGGCAATGCTTGCACAGTTGATCTATCGCTGGTGCACTCGGTAACTTGTAATTATTGGAAGCCTTTCTCGTCACCAACGGTTGAAAATTCATACTTTCGCATCCGTTACATTGATAGAGCATTCCTATCTTATTGGAGTTCTCCTTACACTTGTCGTAGCTCGTGAAGACTTTGACAAATACTCTTATATAAAAGTCGACGCTTACGGATAGCAATGGTACTATGTACCGTCCGTAACGTCCTGCGTAGGACGCGATACATTGCAATAATATCCTCAATGCAATTTCATGACAAGATTTCGACTTAATGGATATCGCTCCGTATTTGTAGTAGCAAGTTTCCGGAACGTTGCCGGCCAGAACAGCCATATCGGTGGCGGTAACCAGAAGTATGCCGCCATCGGATACGCATTGCACCGCGCCGTCCAGATACATCGAGGGACAACCATATGGATCCAAGTCAACTGCGTCGAAACGATTCCGCCTGCGCTGATACATCAGCAACGTCGCGTCCTCGTGATGAGGAGTCACCAAATTCTCGACTCCGTTATGTAAAACGTTCTGCCTGATGCTGTCCACCGCCTTCGCGGAGATGTCGTTTGCGACAATCTGCCGGACATACTCCACTTCCTTGGCATATCTTATACTACGCAAACCGGTTGCTGATAAAGCTTCCAGTATAGTGATTCCCTTCTGGCCTTCCGCAGCAGGCAACGCATTGACTTTATCATCTTTCCCCAACTTGTTTTTCCTTAGCACTTCTTCACTGAACCTGTCTTTCGAAAATATTGTTAGCACCGCTATACTGAGGTCCCTATTGAATTCTTGGACTGGATTATAAAACACCCTTTCATTTGTGATCAATATCTGTGCCTTTCCCTCGCTCACAGTAGGTACCTCAAGTTTTGGCTTCTTTGTACATTGTTCGCTATCCATACTTGCACATGGAACACTAAAATACATGTACATGATATATAACAAATGTATAATAAGATATACTACGAATATTAAAACGTGTATATAAAGAGATAAATACAGAGCAAGTCTTAAGTATGTTTTAATATTTAAAGAGTGTGTTCCTGAATAAAGGATGAAAACAATAAATCCTATGAACATTAGACCAAAAAGGTTTCATTATTAAAATAATGCACACAATTAAATTTGAAAATAGAACTAAATATTAAATCAGATTGTTTATTTATAGGGTTTATTTAAAGACTATTGTTTATGAAATAGAGAACCTATGGAAACATTGTCATTTACATGAAGTCATTATTCAATACTACAGTATTTTTGTTAATTATTTCGACAATAAAGCATTTTGAGCCTAATGCTCAAAAAAACATTTGCTCTTCCTTTATCCAGAAACATGAAATTTTTAAATATACTTCTGACATCCTGTATGATTTACATAAAGATGTAATAATATAAAGTTATAACTTAATTTATATACCGTTATTTTCATAAAGTCATATTAAAACTTATAGCACTTGAAAATAGCCGATGCTGTATTTGCACGTTCTTTTTGCCTCAATCATACAAACATCTATTTCAATCTATTTGTAACGATGAAATTATGTCTTTTCAATGACGAGATAACCTAACCTATATTCATAAAGCTTAAAACACCGGTGCTTCCTCGACAGATAGAGGAAGCTGTAAGTCGGACACGTGGCAAACATTATCAAATGTCGATAAAATCGTCATGCCAATTAGATTGTTTTCATGTGCATTGATCCATCAAAAATGAATTTACATATGGTATTGTCACAACAAAAGAAGATGGATTTAAAAAAAAAGTACAAGCAAATAAAAAAAAGCAATGCTTCAACATTTATTTACGTGATATTCGTACACAAACAATCACTTAATCTTATTTGAATTCTTATATCTACATTTCAAAACAGTACTGTTTGTCTGCCGCTATTTAGCTAAACTAAAATAAATATATCATAATATATCCTGGAGTCTATTGTGAAACCATGCCAGTTGGGCAAATGCGCGAGTTTTTGTCTGTCTCCTTGAGCTACAAGTTTACCGATGTTGTACGACGAAGATAAATGGTATCTTCTCGAGTTATAAAAAAAATCTGACGCAAAGACGCATGTTCAGAGTCAACTGTCCGCTCGCACAAGATTCTCTAATCGTTTTGAACGCTGCCCAAATGTCCAGAGTAGATTAACTAATCTAATCAGAAACCTCTCGTATAGTTGCACAATAATTTCCCTGATGTCTTAAAATCAAAGAATATGTTCGCACGCACACACCATTCTCAAGAATTCAGCAGCGGCAAACCGATTATCATTGAATAAAACGCAATATATAAAAAAAAAGTTTTTCCCCTCTCTTTAACGTACAAACGTATTTGCTGGAGTATAAATCCAAACGATATATTAAACGGCTGTATCTCTATAAAACTGAAAACAAAAAATCAACTTCAACTTTTCCTTTTCGCGAAAATTAGATAGGATCTTATGATCAAGCGTACGCTGAATATTTTTAAATTATGTCGAGTTTTAATTCGTAAGTTTTAAAAAATTTTATAGAGCTTCAAGCTCTTCTAATATTGAACGAGTTACGGGGATTTAACATATTTCGATGCAACAGGATTCATCTAAATTGTGAGTATATGAGATATATCTATTTAATATAAGATAAAAATTGTTATTAGACATATTCTTTGAAATTTTTTATTATCGAATCTTAATTAAAATTTTAGATAATTTAGATGATATTTTAAAGACACCTTTTTAAACTTTATTATTATTTTTATTATTACTCATTCTTTTAAATATTATTGAAGCTAATTGCTATTTTAGTCAAAACTATTCCATACAATTATTACCATAACCTAAGAGAATTTAAGTAAAGATCAAAGAATATGAATATTAACTTTTGACAAATTCTGACGTTTATTTAAACTAGGAATGTTAAGAATGCTTGATTGATCTTCATCAGAAAACAACATTTTCTACAACAATAAATATTTTCCATTACCAAGAAAAATATTTGATATTTTTCTTGATAATACGCTAAAAACTGCAGTTATAATTCTGCCTCGTTTATATCATGAGGCGATTTTATATGACAAATTTAAACGTATGTATTTGTGATTCTGGAGGTTTAAAGATTATTTCTAATGATATCTACATTGGAAATAAATTCACTGACTGGCAGACTGTCACTTCTGTAGAAAATACTAAGTTTTTATACATCAGCAAATACTTCTATATTATCGAGAAAAATATCAACATTTCTTAATTTTACCAGAGTTCAGATTAGTTTGATCATCATGAAAAACAAATACTCGCACTTTTCACGCCACGTCTTTTTCCTGCGTTGGTTTCTTGCTAAGAGAGGCGGTCTCCTCGTCGTCTTCCGCTTTACGCTTTTTCCTTACTAGATGCGAGATATCACTAGCAGGTTTGGACATACTACTACCACTTCCAGAAGCCTCATTCGCCTCACCATCACTAGTGCACCCGTTCAATCTCTCCTCCTTAATTTCTTTAAGTACATTGGCTTCTTTCTTCAGGTCCTTGATGTCTGTGATTTTTTCCTGAATTTCCGGAAGAAGTTCCTGCAACTCCTTGATCTCGCCTTCAACAGTGTAGAAGGGATCATCGGATTGGGGTGGATTATCTTGCAAAGTCTTCAGATGCTCAATCTTCGCTTCTAGCAGTGCGGACGCCTGATTGAATTGTTCAATGCTGATATCAAAGTTGTTTGCCATCGCGTGCGCCAATCCAAGCTGATAATGGATCTCGGCGATTGCACGATGGTCACGTGGAGTCAACTTCTCCAGCAGGTTCAAGCAAGCCTTGAAGTCGATTAATGCGCTCTCGTGGTTGCTACCCTCCATCGCGACTTCGCCCAGAAGGCGATAGGCCTCAGCCAAGAATTTCCAACCTGGAGGTCCGCGTTTCACTAGCACCAGTTTTGCCAGTTCCAAAACTTCCCAAGCGATCTAAAAATGTAAATTAAATGTCGGAATATTTATTATTGAGTCAATATTTAAATATTTAAACATCAGGTCAAATTAAATTAACAAAAATAACAATGTAACAAACAAAAATAATTAATATAACTTAATTCGATGAGATCTTCTAAATCATAATCAGCCAAAATAAATTACCTGTAAATTGTTGATTTCGTCCTCATCATTTTCCTTCTCAACGTCCTCTTCATCTGCTTCCCCATCTTCGTCTATCTCTTTCCTATTCATGCCACTACCAGAAGCTTCACCGTTGTGTAGATCAAAATCTCGACTACATCCAGGAATTTCTTCTCTTGGCTTATTCTTCTCTTGAATTTTAGTATCGACCGTTTTATCGGATTCTTCTGTTTTTTCTGTTTTATCAGAGTCTTCTGCTTTTTCTGTTTTATCAGATTCTTCTGCTTTTTCTGTTTTATGAGATTCTTCCGCCTTTTCCGTTTTATCGGAGTTTTCTGCCTTTTCCGTTTTATCGGAGTCTTCTGCCTTTTCCGTTTTATCGGAGTCTTCTGCCTTTTCCGTTTTATCGGAGTCTTCCGTTTTTTCATCCTTTTCAGTCTTCGTATCCTTCAAATCCTTCGAATCTTCATCCTCTTTCACCGTTGTCTTTTGCTTATCATCTTCCTTGTCCTTTGATGTGCAAGAGCTACTTTCCGCGACATGATTGCTTTCTGTTACCCCCTCCTCATTTTCTTCTTCTTCCTCCTCTTCACCTTGCTCGTCCTGACTGACTTCCTCGGATCCAGGTACTCCACCTCCCAACACTCCTGCCTCTTCGCGTGCCAGACCTAAAAGGGCTCGTCCATAAAGTAGATAGAGTTCACCCATCTCATCGCCGGTTTCTCCATGCTCCTGAGCGAGAAGTTCGCAGGCACGAGCTAGGACGGTTACTGCAAGCTGGTAATCGCGTACCAGGAGGTGGCGTTTGCCCTGAGAGATTGCCGTCGCGCCATCCTTGATCGGCACTTCCTCCGATACATCGGCCATCTAAAGAACAAAGGTAGAAAAATTCTTACATAGTATCAGTTACATATATTTTGAGAATAAGAACGACAAAATCTCAACGATGTAAGTGGGCTGTATCAAAAGGTAAGATCAAGCAGCGATCATAGAAAACTTGGAAAAGTAAATAAGCAAAAAATTTCTATTATATTATATCTCTTTCTGTAAATCATCTTTCAACACCGTCACAAGACAGTGATTTTTACAAGTTTCTATATTGATGTAATCGCAGTTTCGAAAGAATAATGGACGTATATGTACAGTATTGTACAGTCTACATCAGACTTTATATAAATATTTTTGGACCAAATATATCAAGAAAATATTTTAATATAAAGCTAACAAGAAATATTATTTCGGAAAAAAAATAATATTAATTAAGGCAAATTAAAAATCATAATTTTGTCTACAAATATAATTACTATCAAACGACGACTATTAAAGAAATCTTAATCTCCAATGTTTAATGCGACGCGAGCTTTATCGGAACAATTCAATTGTTTCGGAAGATGCAGAAGGAATGTGTGGGTGACAAGACGGACATCCGCAGCATCCGCGGGTGGGGAAGGAGAGAACCGGGTGGTCGTCCGCGTGGGTCGATTCATCGTGGCATTTCGACGCGGAAGGGTGGAGGGCGTCTGCATCGCGAGGATGCCGGGGAGAGAAAGCGAGAAAGAGATTCCAAGGGCGAACATCGGCCAGTAACGAGTCGAGGGACGCGGGCGTCGCGTTGCAGGCGTCGCCCTGGGCGCCGCCGCCGCCGTCCAAGAGCAGATGGAGTCGACCCGCGTGCCCCGGGGCCCCGCTTCGCGCCTCGTCTTCCTCTTCGTCACCCTCGTGCTGACCGTCGCAGGTAAAGAGACGTGAAGACCGGCGCCGCGTCCCAGAAGAGACTGACGTTCGTCTCAAACCGTGAAAAGTGTAAAGATCAACGCAGTCTCTTCATCGACATACATTTTGAGAAAGCTGGTGCGGAAGACATATCTCACCAGAAAGTTGAGAACAAAATTATACGGTCCCAAACTGTTTGGTTTTGACGCTGTTCCGAAGAAACTTTCCAATCCTCCCGCCTTCTTCTTTTCGAAGAGAAAACTTTATTATGAACCGGGACTTAACAGAAAAATGAGCAATTCAAATAACTGTGTCTTTCTTTGTCATTTCTCAGCAACGGGGCTCCTGTGCGCCGCGATAATGTCCGACCACTGGGAAGAGATCTACTGGGACAAGAAAGATCTCATTCACGTGAACGTCAACCTCACGTGGTATCTGAATGATCAGGTGGCGAGGCTAGAGTCTTCCGTTAATCATCGAAATAAACATCGTGTCGCCAAAAGTTCGTCCTTCCTAGTTTCCATGCACGGCGGGATTTGGATTATGTGTGTTTCATTGTCAGGTACGTACAATTTTTACAACGTTAAACCTAGAACACATATCTTTTGTACACGCTTTGAGATTTAAATAGATACATTACTCACGATTGAGAATGCAGAATGTCCCACGATTATTACAACTTATAAAATTCATTACAAATATTTTCAGTTCTGAAAATTTTAATTGTCATAATTATTCTAAATGCTGTTATTATTAAAAATATCAACAATAATGAGCAGACGATTGATAAATAGGAACGCAAATCAAAAGATTTTTTTTTTTTTTTTTTTTTTTTTTTTTACGAAGACAGATAAAAATTATTTATTCGTACGCATCAGACCGTGCTGTTCTCTCTAATATCCAAATCTTATAGGGATGTGGATACGATCAACGTTTCGTGTTTTTTCGCTTGTGCCAATAGAAACATTATCGTTCTTATAAATTGGCATACAAACGCGATTTGAATTTAATAGAATGGTGTTGCTCCAATCCACGAAAAAAGCAAGGATCACGGTCACGCGATCATACGAATACTCTCCGTGCTTAAATTGTACGATTCGACGGTTCGATATCTTCGGCCAGAGTCAAGGTGGCATCTAAATATAGTCAATGTGTGCGTGCAATATAGACGAAGTAATATCTCCTGACAAAATTTCAGCAAACATATATTACATTTCTACGAAACACGATAAACATCGTTTTTCATCAAGTTTTTTTCAAAGATATCATTAAACTTTTTTTTAGATATTATCGTTTGCTTTAAAACGCAACGATTTCTCGAAGTTTTATATGATAAAACTAATTTCAAATAGATAATAAAATTTGTGAATAAACCACGACAGTAGAGCTAAAAAAAAACACTTAATATTTAGAGACATATTTAATAGAATAATGTATCTAATCTAACGTTCAAATGTTTATGATATCTAGCACAGTAAGTGATGCGCTTTTCAGTTAATCGAACTCTTCAAGGGTGCAACCTTGAAGAGTACTTGAATTCGTAATTGTTTCATTTAGTTATTTTTGCCGGAATTACGTTCATAGAGTTTAAACACGCTAAGCAGTGCCTAGCACTGCCAGCACCACCTTCGCGCGTGACATTTAAATCACGAGTGTTAAATTTTCCTACAGATATATCAACCAAAATGAGATACATATATCAGAAGTGTGATAATCCACGTGGCCTTTGTTATTCGGCAATTTCTCTAAAACGAAGCACAAGCGTTGTTCCCTTCCATTGTAACTATTTTCTGTTTTCTCAATTGAAATATATTTAAAAATGAAATTTGCTGTGAACACCTTATAATTTTATCTATTTAAATATAATCTATCGAATTAAGAGAAAATCTATGTATCTATTCCATTAAAAGAAATGCAACGGTTAAATTAGTGGCAAATGCTTTTTCTAGAGGAAGAGATACAGCTGTTAAGTCAGGTGGGTTTCCCACAAAAAAGATGCGTCAATTACTTGAGGCCGAGTGAGGCACACGAGGAGACGCGCGGAGCTTGGCAAAATCGTAAGTAAATATTGCAATAAATAATATTTAATTGATGTACGCAGCATTACCTTTAGTCTCTAACAAACCATTTTATTCTTCGATAGAATAAATCACTATACTTCCTACGAATATTTATAAAGAATCTCGTTGGTTAATCGTTCCAACATTCTGTTCCAGGAATGCAAAATCTGAGTATCTCGTGCTCCCTAGTGTGCCTAATCATTTTAGGATGCGCTGCACTAATAGGATTTTTCGGGTTGTGTAGGCATCAATTATCGGCCGTGCTCGTGACAGGAGTGATGTACCTCCTTGCAGGTAAAATTATTTATTATTTTATCTTTTAAATCAAATTTAAATATCAAATAGAGAAGAGTATGACCTTTACAATGAGATAAACACGACTTCTCTATCTCTTTCTGTTTTCCCATAAAAAATTCACAAAATCAACTCTTGTTTTGATCTGTCAGGGTGGACAAAACACGAGAAAAGTAATTATTCAATTTACTTTTTTTTCTTCTAGTAAATAACGGTTATCTTTAACAAAGAATATCATCTTGATAAGTGTCTTGAAACTTTAGAAGAACTCATATAAAAAAAAGAATTTACTTTTTCGAAGAATATATGAAATTGTATCAAAGAATAAACAAATGGAATTTTTAACTTTGTATTCTTGATTGAAAAATTCAATTACTAGGATTCAGAATATATTTTGAATAAATTTAATGTTTATAATAAACCTATGATAGATTCGCAAACTTGAACACATGAACTTATGAAACATTTCAAATAAATAATATATAAATAATACAAATAAATAAATAATACTTTTTTTTGTGTGTATACAGAAGTTTATTTTAAACAAATATTACTTGTTTTAAGTTAATGACAAATGTATTAAGACCATTCAATTTAAGACTATCAAGAAAATCTAAAGATAACCGTTACTTAAAAGAAGTAAACATACCAGGAATTGAATCACTTTTCTTAGTACAAGAATGATATGTCTTCTGCATGTGTATATGCCCCCTTATAAACGGACAGTCATATGATCTTATTCCATTCAATTCCAGCAACATTCGCGCTGTTCACGCTCACGATCATCTACTTCAAGAGAGTCCAGGATCGCGGGACCAAATCAATAACGGATGGGCTTGAGGACGGCGTGATCGGTATGCCCGTTCCCCACAGTGTTCTCAAGGCCAGGAGAGTCACCACCGCGTGGAGCATGGATCTGGGATGGGGCGGGGTCACCCTCTGTGCCCTCGCATCGGTAACCTGGCTCGTCCTTAGTAAAATCATGCGCTTCAGTCCGATCGCTGCCATGATAGCGTAGCAATGGGACGCCTTCGAGGTCTAAGGTCGTTTCTGAGAGTCACGACGTTTCAATTGTTCTGCGCTCCTTTCGGGTAACGTCGAAACACTTTCCTGATCGATCAAATTGGCGCAAGAGATTTGTTTCACAATCAAGTTGTGCTGTAATCCCCTATATATTTTTAAACGTATTTCGAAACCGCGCGGTTTCTTTTCTAACTTTACTTAGACAATACGACAAACTGTTTGCACCAACTTAATAAATCTCGAGTGTTTATCTCCTGCTAGAATATCACTAGATTCCAAGAGTATGAATCTCCGAGATTTAGGATATTCTATGCCTACAGGAACTGAAACGGATCCTTGAAAAGGAGTGTAAACTGTAACAGTTACAGGTGATTATTGAGGAAGTAGAGTCCAGAAATGACCATCTCGAAGGCGATCTCGAAGGTACCTATTTTATAATTTATCTCGTTTGTATAAATATTCTAAATGAGGGAACGTGAGTTTGTCAAAAAGACAAAAAGCTTTCGATTGAAGCTTAAAACTGATCAATTGATCGTAGAATTGCTTGATGCCAGTTTGACAATTTACATTTTTCTGTATTCATTTTATTTACAGCAACTAAACAAGCTCGCTACCGAGAAACATAAAACGAACATGTCCATAATAACGAGAACAAGAGCGAAAAAGTGTAATAATTCTCTGATACGTAGATGCCTATAACATAATCCAAACGCCTTATGAGTAGAACAATAAGCATGTTTGTAAAATAAAAATGTTAGTGGTACAGGAACGAGGCATATACAAGAGAGCATAACAAACTTTCCATATATATATATATATATATATATATATATATATATATATATATATATAATATAAATTTTGTAATATTCTTCTTGAGAATTATGCGATTGTTAGTTTATACAATTTACTTGTACAATTTTGATGCTCTAAAAAATCAATCTGCATCACGCCTTAAATATCTCGATCTATATGCGGCATAAACTTTTCTTTAGCCGAAGAGAAGCTTGCTTTTGCTACAACTTGTTCTAGCGATTAGGGGATGTATTTATGCACAGTGAATATTCTGCATGAGAGGATCACGAAATGCCTTTCGTCCAATAAAAGCTATAAGAATCTTCCAGCCTGTTCTTTTCAACTGAACAATTCGCATTTGAAATGAGGCAATCAATAGCTTGGAAAGAGGAAGAATGAATGACCAGTGTAGACTAGGTACAGCTAAGAAAAAGAAAAAGAAAAAAAAACAAGTCTTTTGTCACTCGATGTGCCTTTGTGAGAGGCGTAGCATTTTTCTAACGACGCATTCTCCATTATTCATATTTTTTTAAGTGATTTTTGCTGTTTGTTGCTTATTGAAATTGATCGCAATAAAAATACTGCAAGAAATTCTTGGTTAAAAATCATTTGTATTCCATATTCATTGTTTGCAAGATTTAAGATTGTATTCTTTCTATTGTGGTATTTAAATATAATTTTGCAAAAATTCAAACTTCGTTATTATATTAGAAAACTAATCAAATGTTTTATATGCCTATTTTTATACTTTTATTAACAATTAATTTGACTATCAAAATTAATAAACTTATATAAAATTAAATGTTTATTTTTAATTAAAATAATAGATATTATAGATATATTACATATAATAATAAATAAGAATAAATGTAAAAAATGAAAAATATAAATATTTCAATGTTTAAAAATCTCTAAAAAGGTATCTATCCCAGGTATATATTCCAGGTAGCAAGCTGGCGTTATTTAATGCCCTTTGGCATCAAAAAGTCAAAGACGTTATGCTGATGTTAAAGTGACAACAAATAATGTCAGCTTGCTATCTGGAACGTTAGTCCTTTACATTTCAATCTTATACAGAAATTATTTTAGCAGAGTGAAAAATTTTATATCTTCAAAGTACCACCTCTCCTCCCCTTCTCCACCGTTATAAAAGAAACTCTCGCAACTATAATGAATTGAGTCAGATAAATAACTGAACACAATTATGCAAGAAACGTCCATATGAAATTCGTTTCGATAAAAATGCAAAATATACTTAATGATTTAAAAATGTGGGTAAATTGTTTTTTTATTAATTTTAGGCTTGGATCTTTTTTAATGTATACTAGAAGTAGAAAAATGTACAGACTATCCACTAATTACAGTAATTCAAAAATTATAATTTTGTCGGTTAGACGTTTTTTGCGAACTATGGCCAATTGTTTGAATGTGCCGGAAGCACGAACAATTCCGCGCGCTTCTTCTGTCGATACGGCAGGTCTCCTAAATTTAACCTCAAAAAGCGTCCCTCTCAACGGCTCACTTCACCATCGAAAAGACGATATTCATCATCATCTTTCCTGTGGATGAAAGCCTCGTTTTTCTATACGAATACCAAAGAATACGCGTTCATCGAGCCCACATCTCCTACTCTTTCTCAGAATCCTTCTTTTTTTTTATCATGAGCTACTTCCACGCAGAGAGAAACAAGGCATCCTCGATTTGCTTCTATTTATCAGTATCGTTATCTAAAACGTACTACAAAGACATAAATTACATTATTGCAAGCGAAAATCACACATCCTCTCCCCTCACCCTCTTTAATAAGCCATCAAGTTTGCGAACCTCGTGGAGAAACCGTTTAAATTATCGAAGAAAAAAAAAAGAGAACAATTTGGACGCCAGCGGATTCGGTCGATGCCGACAAGGCGCATTTTTTTTTAGCAAGACGTTAACCACATTGTGTGCGCGCACGTACCTCAATCGATTTTCCAAAATGATACTGCTACCTCCGCAAATTGACGTTCTCGAGCTCACGGTCTTTGAGGCGCACGCAAAGCACGGACGGGACTACACAGATGATTTCGGTTTCGTTATACACGCGTGAACTGCGTAACCGGTACGCGGGCAAACTTTACGAGGATTCGGTGTACGGTCATCGACCACGAAAGGCACGCAGAGATGACTGACTTGAAACAGAAGGATTGAACGTGGAATTTATCAATTTATCGTTATAGCTGTAGCGCTACTATCGCGATTAAAAAAAGGGATCTTCCAAATTGGACAGTGCGTTCAGAAATATCAGAGATATCATTGGCCGCATTCAGCGGACTCGACAGTTAAGACGACTGCTGTTATTGGTGTTGTCTTTTAGGGCTACTTTCACCAACGCCGATTAACTTAATCGCTGATTAGTCTATCGGAATTGACCAATCGTATTTGTCGTTAAGTAAAAACGACAAATGCGATTGGTCAATTCCGATAGACTAATCAGCGATTAAATTTAATCGGCGTTGGTGCAAGTGGCCCTTAGATCATCCAATCAGACTTTTAGACAATTTGTATTCGAGATCACTTCCTGATTGGTGATCCAACGCGTATCTGCGCACATGCGCGTTACCGTCTAACCTTCGTGTCACATGTGTTCTCGTTCTACATGGTCCTTTTTACCCGTGACCGGACGACTCGTACAACCGCGGTCCGGTTAGGATCTTCGTCTCATGCGTGTAAAATAATAGGAAGAACGCGAAATGGTAAGAAACTCGATCTCTCGCGTGCAAGCGCACGTCGTGACTTTTCCTCTTGCTGATTTCGCGCGATCGACCCGCTTAATTTCGTCGCGATGGCTCGCGTTCGTCCGCGCCGTGCCCCGCCGATTGCCAATCGCACCTCTGGCACACCATCTGCAACATCCTCCTTACAAATGTATTCGGACGATTCGACTTATTCATCATTTCCCGGTGACAGGTGAAACCAAATTTACTGCGATATCACGATAACAGCTGTGAGAATGCAAAGATCCCAAGTTTGTCAGCACGTGTCTGCGGTAGCGTGTGCACGTGTCGAACCAACACGTTTCCGGTATTGTCCGCCATTGCGATGGATTTCTCGAGAGCACGAGCACGCGGTATTAGTGACTCGTTGAACAATGACCCGATAAATAAAAGTCGGATTTTTATAGATAAACGTAATTCTGGCGAAGAGGAAGTCCGATGTTGCGAACAAATACGATCTTTTTTCTTCTAATCTCGGCAGCTGGCAACGTTCTGTGGCGTATGCTATACTACATGTAGCAACTGAAAATTGCTAAAAATCTTGTTTTTAGATATTTAATTTTGTAAATAATATCCAGTTATCAAGTGACAAGAAGTGATATGAGTCACGTTTGTAGCAAATTATAATTATCCATTTCATTGCAACACGAGTTGTTTTTTTTTCAGTCGTTATCAACGGCGCGACCGCTTATTACGGTGTACACCGAGAAGAGTGAGCCTTCGGGTGACACGATTTCCCTGCCGTCTGTCTTCAAGGCACCGATTCGTCCCGACATCGTGAATGTCGTCCATCAGCTGATTTCTACGAACATCAGACAGCCGTACTGCGTTTCTAAAGAGGCTGGTAAGTACTGATGCCCTCATTCTATGAATTCCATAACTATTAGCAAGTATATTTGAATAGCACAATAAATGAACACATAAAGATTGAATGTCTTTTTGTTTCTGACAGGTCATCAGACCTCTGCGGAATCATGGGGTACTGGACGTGCTGTGGCTCGTATACCTCGTGTACGTGGCGGCGGTACTCACCGTTCTGGCCAGGGTGCCTTCGGTAATATGTGCCGAGGTGGACGCATGTTTGCGCCTACTAAGCCATGGCGACGTTGGCATCATCGCGTCAACGTCAATCAGAAACGTTACGCTCTCGTTTCGGCTATTGCTGCTTCTGGTGTTCCTGCACTCGTGCAGTCTAAAGGTATGTGTTTTTTGTGTGCAGGTAACATTTTTCATGAAAAGAAATTTTATACAAAAATTTTTTACAAGAAAAACATTTAATTTTACATTGTATTTTATCAATAATTCAAAAAAATAAAAAAATTTATAGTTTTGTATATGTTTGTTTGATTTTATGATATATTTGTTTTAAAAGTAATTTAGATATTAACTAGCAAATAGATTATAATTGTATTTTTTTACTTGTGCATAGGACACTTGATCCAGGAAGTCCCGGAATTTCCGCTGGTCGTTTCCGATAAGATTCAAGAATACACGAAAACTAAACAGGCCGTCATCTTTTTGAGACGTATCAAGGCTTGGAATGATATCCAAAAGGTTTTAATTCTATCTTAATTTAATCTAAATATTACTCTTAAAGATTTGTGTTATATTTATATGCACCGATAAATGTCCGTATCTTTGCTAAGCAAAATTTAGCTGAGATGCTACCTAATAGGTGCTAGAGAGATATGGTATTCTGGCGTTCTTTACTAGTTTATACTTACTAGCAAGGGGTATGAATCACCAAACAATTTCCTTCACATTTTTATAAGCAATTTTTACTTGAATGGACTATGTTAAACATATTAGAATTTTTTATATAAAAGATGCAATTAGTTAATCATGCTAGTGCTCATGATTAAAATTATAGATCTTTAAAATTTTGAATTATCTTAAATTATATTTTATTTATTTTTTATTAGGTGTATAAGTCTCAACGTTTTCGTGCCGGCAAAGGTAAAATGCGTAATCGCCGACGCATTCAACGACGTGGGCCTTTGATCGTATATGGCCATGATCAGGTAAGCAGTTTTTTTTATACTATATTGTTTACTAATTTGTTCTATAAACATATGAGTTATATTCAAATTAAAATTGCTTTTATTCACACTCGCAGAGTGAAGCTTGCAGAGATTACAAAAGATTTTTATATGAATCACAATGATTTCTAGGGTATCCGTAAAGCATTCCGCAACATCCCTGGCGTCTCTCTTATGAACATCAACAAGATGAACCTGCTGAAATTGGCACCTGGTGGCCACGTCGGACGCTTCGTAATCTGGACAAAATCCGCTTTCGAGCAATTGGATGCTCTTTATGGAACCTGGCGTAAAGAATCACAGCTTAAAAAAGGATATAACTTGCCGTTCCCTAAAATGGCCAATACGGATCTGTCCCGACTTCTGAAGTCCGAGGAAATTCGTAAAGTCTTGAGAGCTCCTAGGTAATTATAAGCGAAGAAATGATCTTGTATATATCCCGATAAAACTTGTAGCCATCTTTTATTTAATGATAGCACACTGAAGCATTTCTTCTATCTCATTATTTTTATGATAATACATTTTATTCAATACAATTACAGGAAGAAGGTGGTGCGTAGAGTGAAGAAACTGAATCCATTGGCTAACACTCGAGCTATGCTGCGTCTCAACCCGTATGCTGCAGTTCTGAAACGTGCTGCCATCCTGACTGCGCAAAAGAGCCAGCGTGAGAAGAATCTTCTTCTCGCCAAGAAAGAAGGCGTAAGTATAAATTTTATCCTTTAATTTATTATACCCATCTTAGAATTATGCAATAGCATTGAAGCAAACTTTTAAGATACACACACGTAAAATATATAATAAATCTTTATAAGAATATCTTAAATAATAAGGTATTCTTATTATAAGATTTTGAGTTAAATATATATTATCGAAAAAATTAATTACAAGTATATTTTTTATTATAAAAAATGATGTAAATGGATTGATCAATATCATAAGAAAAATGTATTTGATTATGAAGTTAAAATATAATTTACTAAAATCCGAGATATATTATACATTTTCATATTTACTTATATTGCTTTTAATAAATTATTAATATACTAATATAAAAGTTTTCTATATACTTTCTTACAATTAGAGTAAATCCGATATATATCATTTATAAGGACCAATGAAAAATTACTTTATTACCTATTATTTGATGAGTATATGAAAGATCAATTCTTCTATTACTTCTCATAAAAACTAACAAAAACTTCTATTGCTATAAAAAAAATTAGAAATATAAAATACTTATTTTCTTATATTTGAAAAAGAATTTAAAAAATTTTTGAATTTTTGCCATATATAAAAGTATCAGAAGTGGTGAGATTTATGGCTACACTCATGAATGGAAGAATCAAATTTGACAAAGAATACAAAAGCTAAGCACATGCATTTTCATGTATTCCATCTTTTACTATCTCTTTACACTTATATAATATATCATAAAATAATAAAAAAAACTTTTTACACTTTATACAAAGAGAGTAATCATTTTATATAAATTGTAATTTATAAATACATTGCTGCACCTCTCCATAATATTGACATATTGGTTGCATTTGTTGAACGCAACGGTCATCTCAACTCATGGTTTTGTTAATATTAAAAATAAAATTACAGCACAATACTAATATAACATAAAGTCATATAACAGAGTGATTGTCTACTCTTTTTTTTTGCAGTGTAAATACCAAGGTTATCCTATAAGAAAAAAAGCTATATAATTTTATTTGCAACGACATATTTAAACACTATTGTAATTTATCTTCAGAAGAGGAATTATAAAATATAATGACCTTTTGCATTTGATATTATAACTTATCGATCATATATTGCAGGTGAACTTATCAAAAAGATCGGCAACATCCAAGACCGTTGCACTTTTAGAAAGGAGAAAAAAGCAACTTGCTGAATACAAGAAGACGGTGAAAAAGACTCCGAAACCTAAAGCTGAGAAAAAAGTATCTACTACGAAAGATACTACGAAAACTAAGAAGCCTGCTCCTGCTAAGCAGTCAGCTAAAAAGTGAACATCATACAAATATCAACTTATAAACTTGTAATTTTTATTTCTGTCTTGAAATAAAAGGCAGAAAATTACAATTGATTGTTGTATATGTGTTTTTAAAAATCTTAATTTTTTTATACTTTGTTAATTCTATGAAAAATCTGTTTATCTGCATGCTATACTTAACCCTTAAACGCACTTCCAGCGTCAACCATAAACACAGCATGTAAATCTAGGACCGGTACTCAGGAGACTCCTTTGAAAGAAATCTACTATTGGTTCCAATCAATACTTTTGAACAAATTTTTTTAAATGAAAGTTCAGAGTCTCAGAAATAATAGTATAAATGGTATTATAAATACCGAAAAATAATCTATTGTGAAGTTATTAAGAAAAAAATCATTACGTGAAAATAAAGATTTGTATATTCATTTTAAAGTTAAAGAGTGGTACTTTTAAGAAAAAAATTATAGTATTGTCATTTCTTTTAAAAAATGAAATTATGTAAAAAGGAGAATATAACTGAAGAACTTTTGTGCTGTTTGAATTCTAGTTGAGCTCTAAAGCTGATCAATGTTGTAATCGATAGTGGACACTTAACTCTCTCTCTCTCTCTCCCTCCCCCCCCCCTTCGCCTCTAATGCGAATGTTTCATCCCATTGTTCACACAGCAAACTTAAAAATATCGGTCTGCCAGACCCAATAATGTGTTTAAGGGTTAATCTATGCATATTGCATGTTACCAATGATATAAGACGCGTTCAATACCTGCTTCTATAACATTTAAAATAATGTTGAATATTTAATCAACATTAAAACTCAACTGAAATTTTATTTGATATCATTTTCCTTTATATTTATGTAGAATTTTTTATACTACAGGCTGTAACTTGCTCAAGATTTCCAGCGATAATTTGACTCGCGTATCGGCGAAAACATTTTTTTAAAGGTCATTTATTTCTATTGTAAAATTATCGCGGTATCCGTTGTAATTTTACTGACTTTTTTTTTTTTTTTTAAGTTTACATTCAGTGCTTTCCAGCTACGACACAAATCGACACTGTGTAACACAGTGTCCATTAGTGTAAGAGAGAAAATTTTAGTTGTTTCACTCACACTAATGGACACTGTGTTGCACAGTGTCGACTTGTGTCGTAGCTGGAAAGCACCCATTGTGATCAATTAAATCTCGTGCCTTCTCAGGCTTATGAAAGGCGTAAAGATCGACCGAGTCACTCACGCGCAGTTGGGCGCGATTTGTCAGATCACGTGACGCCGGAGCGCTGGATACATTCCCACCACGATTCCAACGATTCACTTTTTTAATCCTCAGCTTCAACGGTTTGATTATGGCAATGATCAGATATTATTAAAGACGGTCGGTCATGGGTAAATTTTCGTGACTGCCAAGTGGACTAAAGTGGACCTGGTGATAATTGAAGAGCGGTGACTATCGATTATACATAAAAATTTGCAATTGTTAACACATTTGAATAATACATTATTAAGGTTTTTTTATTATACGATTGCTTCATAAATTATGTATATATATTTACAATGCTGTAATATACATATATTGCTGCAATTTTTTTTTTTTTTTTTTAGTTATCATCTCTATAGATAATTAATTGAATTTCTATCATCTCTATAGATAATTAAATTTGGATGATAACATTGCAGTTTTTAATAAAAATCGAGTACATTAAAACGAGTTCTAAATACATAAATTTAATCTAAGAAACATCAGGATAATAATAAATTATAAAATTAGTATTATATTATCAATTTTTTACTTCAATCATTTAACGGTCACTCCCGTAAGACTAGCCGGTATAGTATCTCGCCGGTGCCAACAAACTCGGTGATGGGAGATGGAAAGATCTTTCTCGCGCACGCGCATTCGAGCAATGCTACATAGGCTGTGTTCCGATATTAACTGCCAGTACTGAAAATGTATAGTATATGTGACGTGAACTATAAATTTTCAGTACTGCCAGTAAAAACGGAACACAGCCAAAGCCTCATCGACGCATAGTTTTGGTACTATAAGGGCCCTTATATTGGTTAAAGAAAGAAATGTTAAGGAAATTGTAAGGGAAAAGTTTCTATTAAATTTTTCTATTTAAATAGAATGCTGCTTAGAAAAAATAATGTGTATAAATACAATACATAATATAAATATATTGCAATAATTTTTTTTACGGAGGAGAACAAACTCTTCGCAAGGTCTCTTTAAAAGTGATAATCTTCCGATTCTCTCTCAAAAAGGGATAAGACGCCCTTAAGCCCATACTTTAGGCTTCAAGATGTGCAAGATTCAATGGGAGAAAACTCATAAACATCGTAGTGAGCGGTCTTGCGCGCAGAAACATCTCATGGTTGCACCAAAATCCGTCACTGAAACTTGCTAACTACGTCATATCACGCATGCGCACAAAAATCCCCTTTATGGGGAATATCTTTCCATCTCCCATCACTGAACAAACTCAAGGGGAGTCAAAAAAGTTTTTAACTACGCATCTCTAGATCTACCAGAGTGCGCCACTATCATGGGAAACGCCCATCGACATACAGAGGCTGCGTTCCGAAATTCACTGCCAGTACTGAAAATCTATAGTATACGTAACATGAACTATAGATTTTCAGTACTTGCAGTGTATATCGGAACGCAGACCAGAGGCTGCGTTCCGAAATTCACTGCCAGTACTGAAAATCTATAGTATACGTAACATGAACTATAGATTTTCAGTACTTGCAGTGTATATCGGAACGCAGCCAGAATGGACTGCTGATGACCGTGGTGGGGGTAGAAAGACACATAGAGTGAGAGGCAGACAATACGAAGAACGTTCGTTCTCTGTCTACTAAGTTTGATTGGTGTTGTGGCCCCAGCAACCAATCAGACTTAGTAGACAGAGAACGACGTTCTTCGTATTGTCTGCCTCTCACTCTATGTGTCTTTTTACCCCCACCACGGTCATCAGCAGTCCATTCTGGGCTGCGTTCAGATTCCCCACCAAGGTGCACCCAGACATCATTCTATCCTTGTTTAACATTTGGTAAACAACAAAGATAAAACGACATCACGGTGCACCCGGGTGAGGAATCTGAACGCAGCCCTGTATGTCGATGGAAACGCCTGACCGAAACATTTTAAGAACGTTTTAGAATTGAAAAATCTATGCCCTTACCGCCAGACGCCAATTTTGCTGTTTCATGTTTACCGAGTTTTGACAAACTTCCGTTTCCGTTTGTTGCGTTAGCTGTGTTTGGACCGTTTGGACACGTGGCGTCATACATTCGTATCATTCGCATCCTTTTCTGTTCAGAAGAATAAAAAGAAACTGCGTACATTGAGTAAGATTATTGATAAGATTATTAAAATAATTACTTTTTAAAATCAGAGATACCGCGAATATCTTAAAAAAAAATCCACGCATTTTCTACTTACATTTCCGTTTACAGATTAAGCACTCTTAAATTTCGAAATTTGGCATGTTAACTATTTAAAATTTAGGTAAGCAATAAGTCTACGTCGCGATATTCGTGTTTTCCTTCTGATATACTGCGCCTTAAAATATTTTACAAGTATGTATTTTCCATTCTATTCACAATATTTTCACAGTATTCAGGATGATGAGAGTTCTTGTAAAAGAAATTATTTAATTCATTAAAACAAAGTGTATTTGCATAAAACAAAAAATATTATTGATTCTATTTATTTCATTACAAAATCATAATGCTATATGGATATATGTTATTGTTTGTAGCAATAATAATGGATTCCATTCAAGAGCTATCAGCATTGGAAGAGGAAGCTAGACAGCTAGAGAAAAAGCTAGAGAAAGATAGATTAATATTGATAAAAAAGAAATGGCACATCGAACAAGAGAAGGAAAAGCAGCACAATGAACGAAAGTTAAAAATGATTGAAGAATATGAAAAACAGCGAGCTAAAAAACGAAGAATTGAAAACAAAAGGGAATACAGAAACAGTAGTCCACAAAGTATGCGATACAGAAGCAGTGATTCACGACAAAGTATGCGATACAGAAGGAGTAATTCACGAGAAAGTATGCGATACAGAAGAAGTAATTCACGAGAAAGTATGCGATACAGAAGGAGTAATTCACAAGAACGTACGCGATACAAAAGGAATAATTCACAAGAAAGTACACAACACAGAAGCAGTAGTTTACAACAAATTATGCAATACGGAAGCAGTAGTTCACAAAGTAATTTTTCAAGAAATCAGTATATATCAAGAGAAAAAGTATATATAGATCCAAATGATAGAATTTTTTCTAAAAGTTCAAGTAAAGTATTTTAATATTGTTACAATACTTATAATTCTAAAATTTAGAATAAAAAGTTTGTTCATATAATATTATTATTAATGGGAGATGTGACAATGGTTCCCATATGTCATTTAAATCGGAGTTTCTTTGTGACTTCCACTAAAGATTACGAATTTAAACATCTATGTATGTGGAATGTATAGGCTGAAATTTGCGACATATTATGAGTTTGCTCTTGCATGAAGCCATACAACATCCTGATATCATATGTTGATATAATTAAATTAAATATTTTCAACATAATGAAGAGTTGCAATTTCAACATTATGAAGAATTGCAATTTCAACATTATGAAGAATTGCAATTTCGTCGTAATGAAGACGTATGTATTACAATAATCTATACAATGAAATAATAAAAAAAAATGTTTGATTATAGACGAAGATTTTTGCCCAATATTCAAAGGAAATAAAATAAGTCCAACTCGAGAGACACGAACAATCACATTTTCGCAAGATAAATTGGGTACTTATATATTTAGTTTAAAAAATAAGTAATAATTTTTGTGCATTAATTATTTCGTATTATTAATTATAATATTGATTTTGTACGTATCTTTAAAACAATATTTATCATTTTATTTTATTTCTGCAATATAAAATAAAATCATATATCTAATATTTATCTTAATTTGCTGCTTACAATGAAAGGCAAATTAAATGCAACAACTGAGAAAATATTAAAAGAATTCTTACGGGCTATCTCAATTTCAGAGAAGCAGTTGTCAAATAAGAAGACTACTTATGGAGGAGATACTTCTACTTATGGAGGAGATACTTCTACTTATGGAGGAGATATTTCTACTTATGGAGGAGATACTTCTACTTATGGAAGAGATCCCATATACACATATAGAAGAGTTGATAAAAATTATTGGTGCGTATGGAATGAAACACACACATAAATGTGTGAAAGTCTTTACAGAAAAATTTTTTCCATAAGGGAACAATACTCAATATTTACATATTTTACAAATAATAAAAAAAACTGCAGTTTTTCAATAGTATATCAGTAATTTTTTTTGTGTTTTTGTGGTTTTTTCCGTAAAGGTTTCCATGCATTTATCTGGACAGAGAAAAACCTGAAAAGCGACATGATAGCTTTTTTCGGAAATGCTCAAAATTTCTGATGCACTAAGAAGGACCTTGTTTATTTCGGCTGGAATGTGAAAAGTCACTTTTGCGATCGGCTGTTAAAAACTGTTTTGTAAAATATATGACTTTATTTCACATTCCGACCGAAATAGATGAGGTCCTTAGTGTGCAGAGAGTTTTGAGCGTTCTCGAAAAAAGGCCATGTCGTCTCAGGTTCCTCTCTGGTCTGGATCTCGGTGGCATTTTTCTCCATTCCGGGCGCCGCGAGAAGCAGGGTCACGGTAATATGCCGTTTGTAACGCTACATCGCTATCGACATAGTTGACCTTGCTTCTCGCGGCGCGCAGCGCACGAAATGAGGGAAAAACGCCACCGAGATCCGGACTGTCTTTCAACAATCTTTGTTTAGTTAATTAACCGGTTAATCCATTGGAATTGACCAATCGCATTTATTATTTCACATAACAGGCAATACGATTGATCAATTCCAATGGACTACCTGGTTGGTTTTAACAAAGATTGGTGAAAGAAGTTTTATAGCCGGTATTCATAATCGATTCTTATTTCAAGATTGTCTTAAATAATATTTTAAGATGCTACTACGGTTTTCTGATTGGTTAATGACATCTTAAGATGATACTTGAAACGATCTTAAATATAAGAATCGAGTATGAATACCGGCTTATATTGAGTATTGCTACAGGGTGTCTCAGAATTAGCAAAGGTTTTTTTATGAGGGAATTCTTCGGGATATTCTAAGTCGAAAATTCTAATACGAAAATGTCGAGGTTGTAATACTTTTCAAATTGTAAATTATTAAAGTTATCCAATTGTAGCGTCTAGAATTCGCGTGTTCAGGCATGGCACATAGCACAGTAGTGAGGATGCCCTTGAACATTGGCTGACTTTCTACATATTAACTTAATTTTTCATATAATAATGAGACACTTTTAAACTTTATCTTGTTTATCAATGATTATTTAATTTAAGTTATTCATAAAGATTAATGTCAACCTAATGTTATGAAATGTAGCATTATCAAGCTATACATAAATTGAACTGTCAAAACTGAAATGAAGTCAACATACATTTGACAGTTTATTACGATGCTAAGTGCCATCCTTAAGCGTGCGAATTCTAGGTGCTACAATTGGACGACTAATAATTTATAATTGGAAAAGTATTATGTCCGCAACATTTTCGACTTAAAATATTTCAAAGAATTCTGAAATACCCTGTTATACATACATATATTGAATATTGTTTATACATACTTATGCGTGTACCTTATATAAATAAGATATTTTATGGCTGGTATCATAGTCGATTCTTATTTCAGGATCGTCTTAAATAATATTTTAAGCTAATACGGCTTTCTGATATTGGTTAATGACATCTTAAGATGACATTTAGGATGATCTTAAATATAAGAATAAACTATGAATACCATCTATATTGAGTATTGCTTTTATACATATACGTATACCCTGCTTAAAAAGTCGAATAAGAAATGATAGAAACATAGAAATTTGATATAAACCTATAAGTTAGATAAAATTATATAAGATTTTGATTAAATTTTTATATGTTTCTGTTATTTCTTATCCGGTTTTTTACTTTTTAAGCAGGGTTGAGTATTACTTATACGCATTTCCCAAGCAGAACAGGGAGTTATCACGATGTCAAAATAATGTCAAAGTCATTGCAAAATAATCATAAAAAGTTACTTTTTGATCAATCACAATTCACTTTGATGTCATTTTGACATTTATTGTGACTCGTTGTTCTGCTTGGGTTATGCGTGTACCTTATATCTTATATAAATAAGATTAAAAAAATGGGTATAAAAAATCTATATAAAAAAAATTATGAAAAAATATTTCAAATAAGAGTCTATTGCTTAGAAGGCGAATATATATATGGCATTAATTTATATTAATTTATATTAACATGATCTTTTATATTTTTATAGCATTTTTTAGAATATTGCAATCAATGTTTTTTTGAAATCAAATTAAATATGATTTTTGAAAAATACTTTTTTAAATTTCTCTCTAAAAAGGAAAAGAATAATTTTACACATGAAAATGTTAACGCAAAATATCAAAAAATTAAGGAGATGCTGGAGTGACGACCGAACTCACTCGACGTCGGTATTACAGATTTTTCTTCAACGGAAAATCAAGCGGTACGCGGTCGCGCGTGGGGCGTAGGATAAGAGAAATAGACCAGGCGAGCAGCCTAGCCTTTTTTGACAAGCGCACTCGTGAATACGTAGTGTTGCGCTTAGATAACTTAAAATTTATCTAAAAATAAGATAAATTACGTGTAAATGTATCTTAAATAAGATAAATTACGTATCTTAGATAAGATAAATTATGTGTAAATGTATCTTAGATAGGACAAAGATGATTTAATTTTAATTTATCTAGGTAAAAGATAAAAATTATATAGTTTTATCTAAAAAAACAATTTAGGATAGGAAATATGGTCATATTTTTATTTCTAAATTAATATTTTTAAAAACAAAAGTTCTTTAAATTATATTGACAAATTATACTATGAAATCATTGGTGTGGAATTATAGGGGAGAGTGGGGTAAATCGGACCTAGCTGCAGTTTTTGCTTTCTATAAGACGCAAATAAAATCCGATTGTAAAACTGAAGGTGCCAATAGAAAGATAATTTAATTTCCTTCATTTTTGCTTTAGACCATTTTGACGTATCTCTCATCTGTGTTGAATTATAACGGAAAATGTAAAAACGTTTTTTCCGATCCGATTTGGAACTACTGGTTTCAAATCGGACCACCCCCTGGTCCAAATCGGACACTTCCATTTTTATCAGCTTTTAAATAAAATTTCAAAAGATTATAATGTATTTTTGTTAGTATTGAATAAAAACGAACAATTTGACAGTACAAAATAAAAATTTTATTAAAAAAAGAACAAATTAGTAACAGTTTATATAGTTAAACTTTTCTTGGTCATATTATGATATTGTTATTATATAATTAAAGTTGAAATCAATAAAATTCAATTATTCTGAGTCTGATGACTCATAATATTTTACTAATTTAACATTTCTAGGACCAGATTTGGTCGGCTGATTACCAGTGCTACGATCAGGTTGCAAACGACGTAAAAGTCCGATTTAGACAAAAGTCTTCAAACTTTGGAACAATTTTTACAATAAACCGCAAAAGAGATCACAAAATAATTTATATTTTTTAATTCTACACTTTTTAATTATCTTAAATCAATTATTTTTCAAATTTTTAACACCTTTTAAATAATGATTTACAAGAATTTTCTTTTTTAAAAAAATTTTCACACGATGGCTGAAAATACATATTCGCGTCTATTCTGTGAATGATAGACAGAGAACAGAGAACTACCAAACTGCTGTCACATGTTCGGTGTCTTATAAGGACTTTACATTATAAATGATAAGCAAATCGGCTTAACCATATTCATTTAAATTAAAAAGGTCCGATTTGGAACACGGTCCGATTTACCCCACTCTCCCCTACTAAATTAATTATACTAACAAAATTAATTATATTAATAAAAAATATTTCTTTGTAAATCTGAGGGTGAGCGATGCTCGCTCTTCCTATCTGAAAAAATGCATTACATTGATACTCGAATTCTCGAAGTTGATTGTTGTCGCTTTTCTGATGTGCTGATTGGTTCTCATTCAGCGCTTACTTCGTGAATGGTTGTCATCACGGAGATCGCGTATTTTGATTTTTTTTTTTTTTTTTTTTTTTTCCTGGTTGGAGAGCTGGTGCCTTCAGCCAAATTTTTCGGCTATATGGCAGTCACTTTTTCTATGAAATTTTTCTCTTGGCCTATATAATTTTTTCAATCTTAATAAATTTATAAATACAGTCCAATGTTTTCCATCTTCCTTTTTTGACTATGTGTATTGAAGGGTTGACAGTATAATATTAAATTTGTAATTTATATAAAATTATATAATATCAAAAATTCTGTAGCGCGTGTTTGTTTTGTCTAATATATGTAAAAAAATCTAAAACCTCTGTGTTGCTCTGTGTACAGCAAATGTTGTCACGAGTCGATTGCAGAAACTAATAAACTATAATTTCATATATTTTTTTTCGTTTTTTTTTTATATAAAATTGTTGCCTCCATCCTCCGTTATTGTCTATACTTTAATTCTGGAGAAGGATTTTTTAATTTGTTTCTTCAGTAAAAAGATCTGTATCTGTGAAAATATTCGCATGTAGGAATCGGTCCAGCATCCCCTTAATAGATTATGAAATGTATAATATATTAGATTATACTAACCTATCTTCTTTAACAATATTTGTGTACGTTTGATATTATTTACGTGCTTTGTTTCCTTTTTTTTTTCTTCGAAACGTTAATTATGTAAACATATTTCCTTGATAGCTCTATGACTTTAATATTTTTTAATATCTCCTACGAAGATTTGTGAAAGCTGATCAACGGTCTTTAAGGGCGACTAGATGGTTCAAAATCGAAAATGAAACTTGTATAGATTCTTGGAATTACTTGATTATTTTTGCTTCTTTTTTTTAGAAATTGATTTGATTTTTGTGTAACGACTCTATATAAGGAGCATTTTTCTCAGGTAGACATTTCATTCATTAATGTTTTATGTGTTTAATTTTTATTTACTAAATTTTGTAGCATTTATACAGTTTATCCAATATATCAAAAAATGTTCTCATAAATGAATAAATAAGTGAATAATTTTGCATAGACCAAATATAGCATCAAATTTTTTGAAAAACTGTTATCAGATTGAAGAATTTACTTTTAACTTTTGAAAATTACGAGAAAATAAAACTTTCAACATTGACAAGAGAAAAAAATTTATAATTAAATTTAAATATGAATATACATATATTTCTTGCACACATTTATGTGTGCATCTTATGTAAATAAGAAACTGAAAAAAATAACGTAAATATATTAATTTTAAAAAAAGTAAAGAGTATTGTAGCTTTCTTCTGTGTATATTATCTGTAATGTTTTAAATTTATTTTGTTATTCAAGTTTTTTACAATCTTTTAAATGTTATTTAAAATGTAAAAATACACTGTTTAAAACAATTAGAACATTTTTTTTAAATGTATATATGCTGTAGTAGATTTAATTATTACATTTGGTTAATATGAATTGCAACTATTACATATTAGAAATTATATTTTAAATAAATAATTTAAAGACATGTATAAAGAAAAATCCTTAGTGAATAGATTAGACTATGTATTAATATTTTGATATAATAATATACATTTTTTTACTAAACTTATAATATCTTCATTACAACATTTACAGTGCGAAGATGTTCATGATTCAAGTAGAAAGTCATTTGGTGAAAAATTTATAGGAAATCAGGTAAACTTTGTGTAACAGGTAAGAAAATATGTATTATAAATTTATTAATAATTTTATATATTTTCAGTTTAATAAAAATATTATGTATATGTATATTGAATATCATGTGTGGTTACTGTTAAACGAAAGAATCTTCTATTTTATTTTATTAAATACTTATTAAACATAAATTTATCTATTGTTAATATCTAAAAATTTTGAAAATTACAGAACTTTTTTATAAATTTGACATTTAAAATTATGATTAATGAAATACTTATTTGAATCTGAATAATTTATCTATCCTATATTTGTATTATGGATAAATGGATTAAAGTTGTTTGTTTTAATTTACATTTTTGAATGTAATTTTTAAGAAATTACACGTACATGAACAAAACAATGAAATATTTATTCATGGATAAATATTTCATTGTTCTGTTTATGTGTAACTTTAAAAATCACATTTAAAAATGTAAATTATATGGATATAAAGTTGTATTATATGGATATAAAATTGTATATGTGCATCCACTGGCAAAATGTTACACGACGTTCGTAATCAGCTTCCAAAAGTTCTCGAGTTAAAATCAAATAATATGGATGAAGTTTTTGTTCTTTCAGAATCTGCTGTATTGAAGACCATACAACTCCAGACGTGTTTGCTAATTCGCGTTGACTGACACGTGGATTTACTTCAACTCCCGCGAGAATATTAACACTATTATCATAATTAACCACTGGTTTTACTTTTTGTTTTTCAATTGTATTTAATTGATTATGTATACGTAAACGATTTTCTAAAAGATGAGATGCCATATGCGATTTTTGAATACCATAATGTTCTAAAAATAATTGCGCTGCACGTTGATAATTTTTTTTGCAATCTTTCAGAATTAACGTATTAACTTCCACGTCAAAACGAGCCATAATTATCGAACGTGATAGTATGAAAACCAGCTCGAAACTAAATAAATACTATGTATTTAGTTAGTTTTGAGCTGGTTTTCATGCTATCAAGCCGATAATCATGGCTCGTTTTAACATGGAAGTTAATATCTTGTTTTATATATAATTATTTAAATATTTAAGAAATAAATAAGCAAAAATGTGTTAATTTTTTTAATTATTGAATTTAAATCTGGTAGTATTTGAAAATTTTATAGTTTTATATTTTTAAAAATTTATTTGCGTATTTGTACTAAATAATTGTTAAATCTAATTTTGTAAATCTTGTTTTAATTACAAATATATTATAACAATCTTAGTTAAATTATTTAGATATTTTTTTAAATATTTAAACAATTGCAGTTAGATTTTAAGTAAGTTATTAATAATATATTAACAGTTATTCTAGTTCATACAAGTCAATCGTGCATCGAGATGATCGAAGAGACAATGATGACAATAGATACAGTCACGACAGGTTAATCACAATTTTATTATTAAATAAGAAAATTAATAGGAATTAATAAATTGCATAATAATATGTTTCCAAAATTTTATAATAAATATTTATATTAAATCTTACTCTTTTTTTTCTTAAACTTCTCTTAATTTTTAGGAAAAACTGAGAAAAATTTGTTATAAAAAGTTTAATCTTAACAGTTTTAATAAATCTTGATTTTATATGATATATTTGTGTTTTATACGTAAATAATACAAGAGATTTTTATTATGTTTCAGAAGACGAGGTAAGTTAGCAAAAAAAGAGATAAAGATAGAAGACAGCATAAAGGATAAAAACAGCATAAAGGAAGATAAAGATACAAACGAAAGCAGAGGTACAAATTCATTGCATGAAAGTAGCTGCAGTACATCTGTTCAAAATCATTCAAGATCTCATCACAGGTAAAAATAAAACTCAATTATTGAGCTTAAAAGAAAAATTATTAAAGAAATGAGAATATATATATATATATGAAAAACTGAAAAAATTTAGAACTCGAAAAATAGTTCAAATAAATATATATTCTGAAATGTTTAGAGTTAAGCAAATGATTGTAGAACCGTTCATGGAACCTGTACATTGTATACAATGGAATAAAAATTTTTTTGGGATTTATAATCAAGATATAATTTAAATATAATAAGTAAAATATAACAGGAATATAAAAAGGTATCTTCTTTATATTTAAGAAGTAGAAGTCATTTGACGACCAGTGAAGTTGGAGGAAGAATCGACGACGGCAAAAAAAAATTTTCATCTGGAAGAAATTATAATCCACCACGCGAAGAGTATCGCGCATCTTCAAGATCATCCATGAAGTATTCGATTTCTAATCCTGTAATCTTCTACAATCCCAGCATGGTAAGTAAGTCAATTTTGATATTCAGAAAAGAAAATTGATTAAATTTTGTTGTAGTCACACAATGTTGAAAAGAATACAAAATGTAAAGGATTGGACAGTAAATGACATAATATCAAGTAATTTATCAATTATTTAAAGTAATAGTAATGAGAGCGAATGGGACTAGTCTATATACGTTTCTTAGATGATAAAGAATGCTCTGCAATTTCTGCTACAAATTACGTGTATACGGAATATGGATTCACGACCTGTCACGAGTCCATTGCTCTTACCCGACATCTCAAATATTTAAATAAATAAATAAATTTTTTATAATAAATTATAGTAATTATAATAAATTTTAATAGGAATTAAAATATCTAAAAACGATCAAAAAGGTCTGTGAAAGTTAACGCGGTTTTCAGTACATAATAACTGTGTGTCCTTCATTGATAATGACATCAACTGTGTTTACTTCATCAAGGTTTGGAACTTAAGGAACTTATTGAAGAAAGCTCAAATTTGAACTGAAATTGTTATAACATCTTGTGTTTTTTTTTTTTTTTTTTTTTTTTTGTATAAAAGTTTTGAATTAGTTAATACCTTAATGGCCTTTTTAATGATCGTTTTTTAAATAACTACTACTATTTCTACAAACTGATGTTTGTTTCAGGATTTACTCAGACCGATGCATGTACCGATGCCGATGCCGATGCCGATGCCGATGCCGATGCAGATGCAGATGCCGATGCAGATGCCAATGCCGGAGCCCGGAAGACAGGCACCCATACTTATGCCCATCTATCCAAGATTTTTATCTGCGCCATTTGCACCGCTGAATATGTATCGATGTAGACAACCTTCTCCTAGTAAGCTTGTATTATATAATTAACATATGTTCAAATTAATACAAATCAAATAAAATTTTACAGGATTTAACAATGTCAGAGGAACTAGGACCAGTACTAATCAAAACTATAAGAAGAATACATTTTAATTTTAATAACACTCTTAATATGGATGAATATTATACAATTGTTTATCGTTTATCACAACAATTATATGTTTTATCTAAATTTTTGTAATTTCTACAATATATAGCGTACATCCGGAATTTTATTAATAAGTTTCTATATCTATTCTTCAGGAGGAATAGAGTTAATATTTAATAATTAATATTTAATAATACGAGATATTACTTAATCTTGTTTAATTTAGAATTGTGTTATGACTGAAAATTAATTTGGCGCGCAGTTCATTGAACTTGAGAAAAGTATATAAAATCACACAGACAATACAAGCATGAAGACCTAGCTACGACTGTAGAAGGCATTCTTGTTCAATTTGTATTGATACAGCAACGGTCAAAATATCTCTATTACTTTTAAGTTTTCATATGTTTAAATAATTGGAAACAATTTTTACTTACAATAATAATATAGACGTAATTAAGAACTTTATAATGATTGACTAAAAATACTCATTTTTATATGTATATGTAGCACAATTGTAATAAAGTACAAATGAAAAAAAGATTTTATGAACTCGCCTTATATTTTTTTATTCAAGGTCTCTTATCTATTCATGAAATTGAAGATTGGAATCAAATTTGAAACTTAATGGTAAATTTGCTTTCGATCATAAACATCCCATTATAAATGTATAATAATATAATTTTCAAGATTTTATATTGTCTCTGAATCCTTATAGTTGAAATTCTACGAAATTATGATTTTATAATTCATGAAATTTAAATTAATGTCACTGTCACCGATATATTAATTCTCTTGATATTTTAATCGATCGTTAAGTGTTCAAATTTTTATAATTCGTGAATTTGACGTTTTGCAGTTTGAAGTATCGATGGTCGGTAAATTTTTCTACGTCGATGGCGATGTCGACAATTGTCAACGTCAAAACACTCCAGTGTTTTAAAGCAAGTGAGGTAAACATTAAGCAATAATTAGCATCTGCATGCTCAATAGAGACACGATCCAACGGAAACGGAGTTTTGCTTACATGCTCAAAATACACGTGACAGTCACACGTTAAATCGCAAAAACAAGATGAGAGCTATATTAATATTCGACCATCTAAATGATGTGTTGTTTGTAAAATGCAATAAAAAATTTGCCAGCCACATTCTAAAGTTGGCGAGGCTGCAGGGACTGCTTAGTGACGATAAGGTAATTTTTTTGTTTCAAATTCTTCATTAGATGATGAAATTTTAGATGCTTTCAACCTGTCCTTCCAGGTTATGCGATGTTCACTGGATTTTTATTTCTGTTATAGATGTTATATAAATGTTTGATAACAATAACATAATAATTAATCTTAAAATTCACACTCTCTTAAAGTTGTATAGTTATTCTCATGAATATTTGAAGAAGTAAGAATGGAAAGATTATTTAAAAATCACATTAATATAACATTAAACTTTTTGTTCAATAAAGTAATGTTAATTTACAGAGTCATAATAAGCACTTTTTGTAGGATGCCACGGACTTGGAAAATTCTGTACCAAGTCCCAATATCATAATGCAGTTGTTTTCACCCATAGTTACCTCGCAACATGTGATGGCTTCACAGTTCAGAAACTCCTATACTTCCATGAAGTTCCAAGATGGAACTAATATGGTGTTTGATGAGTACATTGGCTATACTTTTATGTATATTGCTGCAAAAGAGGTAGAGCTTATGAGACGTACACTGGGAGTTTGCGTATCCATTGTACGACATGTTTGTGGTCCAGACATTGCAATGTTAGTATGCAACTAATAGATTAGTTGATATAATACAATAGATTAAATAATGAAGCAAATGTAAAAAAATGTTTATAATTATGTAGAACATATTTAGTACAATAGATTATAATGATAATTTTCTTATATTTCTTTAAGAAGACTATGAATTTAACAGATAATTTTTATTATCTTTTATTATCTCTTTAATAAAAACTCTACAGTATTTAATTTGCACTATGCATTGTAGACAGTGATTGTTAATAAAATAATTACGATTAGAGCTGGATAATCATTTTGTTCTAATTTTCTTTGTAGATTGAAGACTAACTGGCAGAAGATGTGTCTAGTGTCTTCGCTACTAGATGCGTGGTCTAATCTAAGAAACAGTGAACAGAGCATGTTGACAGAGGCAGTGGAGCAATTGTCCGTGAACGCGGAAGTGGCATCTTCGGTTCTTAAAGTGCTGCATGATGCCTGTGACAAACTGAAGAATTCACAGCCTGAATTCAGCAACCTGCACTTGCTGCTCCTAGTGGGCTCCAAGTTTCTGTCACTGTACTCCAGCAAGAATGCTCATGATTTATGCGCTTCGGACATTCTGTTGATGATCCTGCTGTGCTGGGTGGTGAATAAAAAGCGAAAACACGATCAATCAGAAAGCAGTGATGATTGCTATGATAGTGACATCTTGTTACCAGAGAACAATGCTTCGAGAAGTGATGAAACAAAATTGAACTTTGGAGCTAAGCTGGCCACTCCTACTTCAGAAGATATTACGGATCTCTTTAGTAGGTTTATGCAGTATAGTCGTTTTTGAGAGTGGAATATGTCTTTGATATAACTGAAAATTTTTACTGAGCCAAGGATAAATTTGTAATCAAAATAGATTATAAATAATCATTCTACTTTCGTTGTAGGAGGTTCCAGGGAATCTTCTGTAAACGAAGGTCTCTCATCCTTAAGCGATGATGACCTCTACAGCCAATCACTCCTTCTTGGCTGCCAGCATAACTACACGGCTAATGCAGTTCACATCTTTGAGTTATCAGATTCCATTAATTTGATAACAATCGTTGAAGCTACGAATCTTTCCATTTCCTCAGGATTATGCGATAGTTTTCATTATTTAAATCTAATAAATCTGCAGTTTCAACGGGATATCGATGAATTAAAAGCACCCTTCGAGAATCTCGATATGGCAATTAAAAAGGTGTTGGAGGGAATTAAAAAGAATCGTTTTAATGTCGGAAACGATGTGGATATGTGTCAAAAAAGGTTGCAAACAAAATGGGACTTTGTCCGAAAAAAGTACAGCGATCTTTTGCGTTTGAGAGAGACCGAAGTGGTCCTGCAGATTGAAGCCAATACTTCTGGCTTCATAGAAACTCTGAAAGAATTATTGCGTTTGACCTGTTTTGACAGAAACTTTCTGAAACAAGGAGTTGATGTTCTAACAACAGTTGGCAAACTAGTCAGGCAAAAGTTAAATGATTTCAGTGATTTTCTGAAAGTCAAAGCCCTAAAAAACTTCACGCTAGGATCATATCCTTTTCTAAAGAACTTGAAGAAATATGATTTTGTGCTTCTTTTCCTATTTGAATAATTTTTAAAATGTTTTGTAAAGTTTGTATTCTTTAAATCTATTATTTTCAAGATTGTTATAAAAATTCTTTGTTTATAGAATTTATCTAAATTCTTTTTAATTAGCACATTACACATGCAACTTTTTTATTTAATATGCCTCCTTAATGTTATTTGTTTTTCCACAAGAACTTCCCTAACTATCAACAAGTATCTTGAGGAGTTTCCAGGTCTAGTGCACTTCATCTACATCGATAGAAGTACTCACAGACTTGTGGCGCCCACACTGGACTTCACGAGTACAGAAACGCTCGCTCTCACGATGAAAAAAGTGAGTCTACCAAGACAATTATTAATCATCTTAAAATTATTTTATTATTAAATTCAATCATTGAATTTAATCATACAGCATATAACTCATGCACTGGTTCGTGATAATTAGATATGTAATTAGAATAAATTTATATAAAAATATTTCTTTGTTTTTATATATAGATTTGGAACATGGTCAAGCAAAGCAGAATGCATTTACAAGAAGGTCATCTATCAGTTATGTGGAAGGATACAACATTCAACTATTCCTACTTTTTGTGGTTTGAGGACAATTCGGTATATGCAGTTTTATTTATATTTAAAAACATAAACATACGAGTATATTAAAAGATTTTATCTATTTTTCCATGACTATTTTACATTTTAATAGAAAACTAAATTTTCCATTACAAGATACTTTACTTTATGTCAAAGCAACATATAAAATGTATAAGGAATAGGTATATGTATACACAGATATACAATAGATTATAATCATCTATTTTCATATTTGTAGGGATGTTCACCACCAAAATGCAAAGTCTATCTTAATTACGTCATGAAAAATTTCCCAGTACCGGGCATTCTTTGTGGAGACTATTACAGGTTATACTTTAAATTACAATTTTTAAATATTTTTCGTTTATATTTTCCTATTATTAAAAATATAAAAATAATTTTATTATCAAAAGGATAGTGTATTAATAAACATATAAAATATAGAACAAAGTTTATATGTCACAAAATCTTTTTTTTTTTTTAGAAAATTGACCGAAACATGCTTCCCAAAACTCTCACCAAATAAAGTACGAATCTATGAATTATACTGCGTACACTTGGGGCTGACTACGTCGACCTGCGTTTTGGAACATTCCCGCAGACTGGCAGCTACCATCTGGGAGGTCACCGGGGTGCCGAACAATCTTGCTGATATATTCTAAAGTTACATTCTCTCAAAAATTTACAATTTTAATTTGATTCTCTAAATTTCTTAATGTCATTGTTGGACTTCTATATACATCCTCAATTTTAAATTTTCTAAGAGTATCTTTTAAGATATTCGAATTTCTGTGATATTTAGAGATACCTAAACTCTCTTACACGTTTCCACAATTTTTGGATTTCTTCACTTTTTGATATTTTTTTTCTCTTTGGCTGTAAATTATAAACTTTTTTTAAATTCCCAAAAAATGAAATAGAAATCCATAATTGTAATTGTAACATTTTCATATTAATATAAAATGTCATATCGATAATAGATTAACAACGTAAACTTTTATTTATTTAAAATTTTATATTTGTTTTTATCACAACGCTAGATACATCCTGTTTGCAGTTTAAAAATGAATTAGGATATTATTAATTATATAATTATTATCAATTGTTTATTTATACAACACAAAATGAAATAACAATCATTTTGCGCTCTTTATTTACAAAATATCTTTAATAATTAGTGCATATTAACTACAAGCTTACAGATTTTGTAATACAACATGTTCAACTCTTCATACAAATATTTAATGGCACAATAAACATTATAAAACGAATGACAAACATGAAATAAGAAATAAAATGTAGGTAATTGATATTCTTCCAAATCTTTAATTAAGTTTTCTTGAATTTTTTCGCAAAATTTAAGGCACCTATAAAGAGAATAATTGAAAATCGCATCTAATCGCCGAGTAAACGTATTCTCTCAAGAAATTCAAGCGCATCTTCTATTTAGATTTCTCTTAAGCCTTTTAAAGTTAGTAACTTTCGTCTTCTTTCTCAATGTTTAGATTTTCTTTATTTTCCTTCTTGCACTTTTCATAATACTAGAATCTCTCTTTTTCCCTTGTTCTTTCAGATTCTTTCAAACATTCGAATTTTTAAATGTCTAAAGTTTGACAAAGTCTGAAAGCGTGATTTTTCCAGGATTGGTTTCTTCACTCAAATATCCAATGACGCCATTGCTTTGTTGCATTTCTCCAGATTTGTCTTTTTTGTTACCTGGCTGATAGACCTGGGATAAAATTAAGTACTATTGAAATAAACAATTTTACTCTATTTACATCAATAAAATTTTATTTGTTATCCATTTATTTGAAACTTGAAAAAAAATTTTTTGTTTACGTCGAAGAAACAATTAATTTTCTCATGGAAATTGTTTTCTTTAAAACTTCTAATTCTTTCAATCTAATTAAATAAAAAAAATTATGAATTTTTCTCTTTGTTTTTAAACTATTTTCATTTTTCAAGGATAAAATGATACTTTTTAACGTTATTCTTGTCTTTTCTTCCTATTAATTTTCTTTGCCCCTAGCCCCTCACCTGACAACGGGGGAGCTAAGGGGTACGGCAGCAGAACTGTCGGCATCGGAGAAATCCTGTTCTGGAGTGACGCTTCTCTCCCGGGAGGAATGCACCTGAGATGTGCCTAAGTTACGACGTACTTTCTTCATTCCCGGTGTGAATTCGTGGTTACCTCGGCCGCTACCTCTGCCTCTACCTACGCTTGTCTCGCTACCTTCTTGACAAATTGATTCAGTAACGATTTCCGGAATGGGACGCCTGCTATTGGTAAACGAGAGATCTTGCGTATTTTGCTGCTGATTGCTATCTTCCTGCGGAAGATTGCCACGTCCTGAGCGACGAGATTTTTCCTGGTTGACGCTTTTAGCGATACAAACGGCGGTATTGCGGCACGATGGTCGGCTGTTAGAGGTAAGTGACTGGGCCTAGGATAATATTTTGTGTTAAGCTTAACATCTGTTTTAGAGTCTACTTGCAATATTGAAACATTAATTTACTTAAGAGATTTACTGAAATAGCTAACAATGAAATATTAAAATATTGTGGAGAAAATTGCGCCTGCATTAAATTTTCGATATAAAAGAAATTAATTTAATATTGATTAAAGAGTCCGTAGACCAAAAGAATGTGCGATTGATCTAGGATCTAATCCAAATTTAATTCAAATTTTTAAGATGACATACGCAGGACGAGTGATCCCTTTGGAGACGCATGTCATCGCTGATTTTCATTTCGTCTTTCGTTGAAGAATCGATTTTCTCTGATAAGCAATTCTCCCTGTTTGCTTTAGAGGTCCTCTCGTAGCTCTCACCGTTCACCTTCGTTTTCCTTGTTAATCGCTGCGCTGCGATCTTGTCTTTCAGTTCACGCACTTGCCTCTCCAATTCGGTCACTTCCAGATCGGACTCGCACACTTTCGGGATCAGTGACATCAGGTGTCGTTCGGCGGCCTTCTGGATCATCATAGCAGAATCTAATCCACTTAGCCTTGTCATGTCCAACCTAAAGAATACATATCTAATTACTAATATGATTACATTATTTTACAATATTGAAATATTAGATTTAGAAATTTTAGTTTTACACACACAATATTTTTATAAAAATATTAATATATAAAATATCTTTAGAATTAAACATTTTTAGATAATATATTTATTTCCATACATTACGTTTGCAAATAAAAATTGTAAAAATTAATTTTTTGTTTATTCTAAGAAACGCACAAAAATACAATATAATTATTTAATAGTTGTTCATAAATGCAATACTCACTTCAATGATTCTATCAGTTCAGTGAAGCCATCAGGTGCGTGTGCAGATTTTCTAACAGGTGTTGGCTTATAATCTGAACCATCATGTCGAGATGCATCATCGCCCAAATTGTTTATTCTCAAAGGAATCGGCTCAAACAATCTAAAAGTATAAGTCAAGGTATAATGTAAAGAAATTTTCATGCTCATTTATTTCTTTTCGCGATATATACAAATATTTGCGCGCTCATTTATTTCATTAAATATTATTTGTTAATAGTGTTAAATAGTTATGTATTTGTATAAAAAGCATTAAGCTAATTTTATATTAATATTAAAAATAAAAGTTAAAATTAAAGTTAATTTATAAATAAAAAACGTTTAATTTTAGGTCAGATTATTGGTATAAAATATTTACCCTCGCTTATGCCTTAGAAATACGTGTCGGAACTTGTGGGTGCCGCGTGTCTCGGAAGTAGAGGCGTTCAGGAGGCAGGCAAGGAAAAAATCTTCCCTGCAGTTGTTTCCGCCAGAGAAATGCGAGGCAAATTGCTTATGCAATAACTTGTCCCTCATTGTTGGGATCAAGCTACTGCTATTTCTGCGAAAGCGGAACCAGCCAATCACCTGTTTACTTTTATCACGCACAAAATCTTTCAATTTCTCTTTATTAATCCGGCCAGTGGAATCATGTAGAAGATCAATCAAAGGACATGTCACGATGGTCTCCACGTCTAAAAGTGTTTATAGCATTTTTAACAATACAATCAATTACAACAATACAATCAATTACAAAAATAACAATAGAAGTAATAACAACAATAATAGTGATAGTAATAATAGCAAAAGTCCTAATCAAGGTGTGGAAGTTGATAAAGTTTTATCAGTTATCTTATTCCGGATGTTGGTTTATATTTTTAGATTAGTCTTCCTGACAGTGCAGATAATAGAAGATATAACGTTTGAATTTCATTGAAGTTATGACACATAATTTCAAGTATTGAAAAAAATTCAATATATTGGTATATGGTCTGAACTCAACATATCTTAATATAAAGTTTCTTTGAAGACTCATTATGAAATAATATTATCCATCAATTATAAATATTATTTTAATTTACATATATTCTCCATTTATGCAATAATGCCTATTGAACTAATATTCCTCTTCTTATGTTAAATTACCTTTTTTAAATAAAAATATATATATGGATCTTCTATTTTAATTGTAATAAACTTGTTTTAGCAAAGTTAAAGATTTTTATAATTTCAAAGTATGATTTTTTTATACTTGTAATTAATTTGCTGAAATGAATCATTAATTGATGTAACAACATGATAATTATATTACAGTGCATATTTAAGTCTACAGACCATGCATTAAAGATTAGAATTCAGCCAATCACAAAGAGGACACAAAGTGGACTGAGAGATTAAAATTATCTGATTGCTGGAGTCTTTCAATTCTCAATCTTCAAAGCATCTGATACAAATTTCATTCACTGATAGATTTCTTAACTCTAAAATATATCATCTTTAAATATTTCATTGTTCATTCTGTAAAACAATGCAATTTAAAATTTTATTAAATCTAACATACAAAAATATAGCAGAATGCTTTTTCACTGATTCTTGAAAGAGAAATAGTATCTTTAAACAATTAGTAATTCACTCTTTTTATCTGCACTTTCTGTAATTTAAAATAAAGTCGTGTCCCCGTTCAAAGTGTACTTTCTGCACCCGATCGCTCTTTTTCTCTTTCGTTGTTTACACGAAGGATGCAGATTATTGAAGTGACTATACTCACTAATATGAATCTTGACGGTCTCCACTTGATTGTCAGAGTCAGTGTAGGTCTTGACGATGAATTCGAGTGCTTCTCCGAGAAGAAAGCCCATCTGTGAAAATTATAAAACGTTATTTCTCGCCGTTGGCAAGCCGTAGAGGTTATACAACAATAGAAATGAATCTGCCTTTCTCGGACGGAATTCTCGCGCGACGACGGAAAGTCGTGAAAATTTATAGACAAATAGATACGCTATTCGCTTTACCTGTTCGCCGACACTGCGCACATTTTCGTAGAACAGCAGCGAAAGCGCCGCGCCCGAAATAGTGACGAGCAAGTCGCCGTCCGCCATGTTGACGACGATCGCCCGCTCTCTCTGAGTTCTCTGACGTGCTCTGAGGTTAGCTATGTATACGCCAGCTGCAGAATGCAATCGGGAAACGCTGCGTTCAGAAAACCTGAAAATATATGCCTATGTAAATTCAAAATAAATATAATTTATATTACTTTACGTAATGTATTTATTTAAATATAAATCTAATTAAATCATTGTGTTATAATTTTTCAGATAAAAAAAAATTGTCAGAAGTGGGATTCGAACCCACGCCCACATAAGTGGACTGCGACCTGAACGCAGCGCCTTAGACCGCTCGGCCATCCTGACTTCAGTTCGGAGTGGTGATCAGGGCTCAGTCAGACTGAGAGTCGAACAGATTGCGCAGTCAAATTATTACAAATAAAAGCAAGTTTTTGTTATTTGGCAGATTTAACGAATGAGACAAGTTTCACCTGAGATTTCAAATGACAAAAGATTCCTAAAAGTTAAAAAGTAGCCTCAAGAAAATTTGATTAATTATTAATTTTGATTTAAACACAATTGAAAGTACGCAAAAATTGATAAAGCTTCTAAGCAAACTTGAACACAATTGGAGAAGCGAAAGCGATGCCTCGAATAAAATCGTACTTATTTTTTTTTTAAATGTATTACTTTTAAAAAAAGTATCTGCAGACCAATAATCTTTTTTGTTAAAATAAAGTTGCAACATTCTCAATGAGATTAGCTTTTCAGAATTGTTTTTATTAATTCATATAAGTGTAATGATGAAACATTTAAAAAAGTTGTTAATATAAACAATAAATAATATTGTTATTTTTTCAAGTAAAAAAAACATCTCATAAACATTTTTGTGATCTTGGATTACAAAACAGATCAAAGATTTTCTATATAAATATTACATAAAAATGTTTATAAAATACGTTTATAATGTATAAAATAATACTATAATTAATCTTTTTACTCATAAATACTGTAAAAAATACGTAGTCTAATTTTAATAACATTTTGAATAAGATTTTATGATTTTTATACTTTAGGTATTAAAATATTTATAAAATTTTTATATATAACATAAAAGAATAGATAGTAATAAATACTTATAAATATTTATTATAAATATTGTGTGCTGTCTGGGATAATAACTGATTATGAATTTTAAAAAAATATTTAAAAACGATTATGTACAAGGTCTAATTTTTTTATGGATTGACATAATTAAATGTATATTAATATATGTTAATATTCGTTTTTCATATATGTCGTTGTATGTTTAGTATACTAAATATAATCTACTGAGAATATTATAATTTCAAGGAATTGTTAAAAAAGTATTTATAGACCTTATTAGAGATATTATTAAAAGTAATTCTGATTTTTTTTTAAGTATCAGCAATGATTGCTAAGTATCAATGAATTTTATTGATACATGTCTGTGAAACATTTAATTTTGCAAATTTGACTTATAATTGGAACCATCAGTTTTTCACTTGTGAGAAATTCCATTCTTCCTAAAGTCAAAATATGCATAAGAATGTGTATTTTTAACACTGTAGCATTCAACTTGAAATTCAAAGCAGCTCGTTTAGATCAATCGCAAGTTTTTTTTAGTATGAGCAGTTCTCGAAACTTCACGAAACCCATATCAGAATTAATTCGGAATATTCATGAATATTAAAGATAAGCTTCCATTCTCTCCATTCACTCTAACCTTCGATCCACGGATGATCTCTCGAATTGTTGCATCCTTGAACTAAGATCTTTGTTCCTGTTGCGGCTGTTGCACACTTGAGTTTTGGAATGTATGAATCATGACGCGCGATCTTCGAACCGGTAATAGAGATATCGGCATCATAATGATGCGAACCACGTCATAATAGTCCGGATCGGATTTATTTTTCATCTCAATATTTATTAATCTCCTATTAATATTCATTTTGCAATATCGTTCTCGCGTTTCAAAGTGGTCGTGAGGAGATCGGAACAAATCCTATTAGAGAGTAGGGTAGGTGCACAGAAAAAAATTAGTATCAAATCAACAATTCATTGTTTCATACATAAGCAAGAATATAAAGTCTTCTTGAAAGAATTTGTTAATTTTAAACAGACATAATTTGCTTACATGAAGAAACAAAATTTCTTTCAAGAAAATTTTTAATTCTTGCTTCTATTATGAAACAATGAATTGTTTTCATACTAATTTTTTCTGTGTGCGAATCTGCCATGTGAGATACATAGTCTACACATTCGCTCGCCCAAAATACTCCGCGTAAATCGCGCACGTAGTCAAGGCGTACCTACAGAACCACGCACGCAAATGAGGAGCACACATACATTCGAAGATTGGCTATATTTGCATCGACGCAAATGATGTAAGCCCACAGTGATCTCGAGAGTGTCGTGATTGCTTGTCGCTAATCACGACCTCCATCGACATTTATCGTATCTCGTTCTCTCGCGCTCTTCCCGTTTCTTCTTCATCTTTTTTTCCCGCGGACAATGACCGAACAAGTCTGGGACTATGTCGGGGAAAAATGGGAGCACATTGACCAATCGGTGAGTCGATGATCCCTCCCCCTCCTTTCACGGCACCCTTGACCCTCGTTGCGTAAGTACCACAAGATTTTGTGTAAAACTACTCATTTATTCTTAACAATGTTCCGCGAAGCAGTACCGAATAATGTTCTATACAGCGAAAAGCAGGTAAACCTATCATGATTTATCACCCAACATGATTTACAATGTGGAATACCCGACGTCTCATAATGCAAAACGAGATCTATCTTTCAAGCAGCTTGCGATAAACAACATTGCGACTTCCGTTGTGCTCCGAAAAATTGATTGCCGGAAAGGAGATCATCGAAATTGATTTATCTGATATTCGACCCGTGAAAATAAGATCGAACTCAGTGATACTACTTTCATTTGAACTATCGATAAAATTTAATCCTCGCGTTTTCAAGTATTTTACATAACATTTTTATTTTTATTACTCGCAATATATAGACTGTCAGACAGCGGCTCGTCATTGTGCGAGTAACAATGAAAATGCGTAGGATGGAAAAGAATCAAGTTGTGCAATGAATGAACAGATCAAATCCTTCCTTAAAATCCATCCGCAAATTGTCTTACAGCTTTATTTGTACATAACAAAAAAAACTTAGAGCGCTAATACCTAAGCTAACGCTTCCTATTTTTAAACATATTTTATTGTACCATAAAGATATACGACCAGTTTATACGACCAAGTTTATTGGACTGTTAAAAGATATGTTTTATTGGATAGTTTGTCTACAATATGTGGCGTAATGCATGTAGAAAAATCCATATATTTCCTCTTGCAGACCGAGAAACAGTTTGTTCTATCTCTAATTTTTCTGCTGCAAGGCCGTTCTTTCCGTAAACAACAGAGACTCTCTTGATAATCTTTTCCTATCTTTAATATCTCGAATATTATTGTATATGATAAGAGAAAAATGTATCTAAATTTATTCTTAAAATAATAATGCGAAATCTCGCAAGATGTTTGAATTTCGTGCCAGGAAGTTTAATGACAAGGCACAACGTCCGCTCACGCGTAGAATAATCCTGTAGGAAGCAAAATGGCGGGATATTTGAATTTTCCTTCTGAATATGTTTCAAGGTCAGATACTTGGAGATGTTAAATTGCTTTTAATAATTAAAAACTAGAGACTGCTAGTATCTAACATCAAATTCATCATAATTCGTTCTACTTGTCCAAGGGCGATCAATTCCAGCAGCAAATGTTGCAGATACCGGCGACTTTCTGAGAAAGCCAATTCTGCAGAACTTTCGCTACTAGGAACGCAACGTAATCCCCATCTCATCTTACTTTCCTCTGAAGTTCATTTCTCTATTATACGAATGCGATATTGCATTTTGTTTTCTTTTCGCGCGATCAGAAACGTTAAAAGTCTTGACGGTACAGGTGATTTTGTCTATCATTGATTTCCAATCTTCATGCGCATTTCGAAAGATGAACACCTTCAGATGGCGCCAATAACGCATCGGATAAAATTTCGCGAAGTGTTTGTTCAGGGTCAGATGTACTCCTGATATTATTCTCGGACAGTTAATAATTGGCCAGCAGTTGTTCGCAAGAACCAGTCGCGGAATTGCCGTTTTACTAGGAAAGTGTAAGAGAGAGAGATAGAGATCAAGGTCAAAATCAGGGTCACGTTCAAGGTCAAGGTCGAGAGTAACGTCAAGGTGAGCTGACGAAATGAAGACAAAGAACAAGTCGTTATTCAGCAGGCTATGTAAGTGTTACAACAAGAAGGAAATGTCAGATGTGCGGATATATGAGAACAGAGATCCGGGACCGTCTTTTCGTGATCCAGAGGGGTGCCTAAATCCAACAGACGAGGTAATTTGCACGTTTCTTTTGCACAGGCTCACACACGAGGAAAATGCATCGTCATTCGTACGTTATTATCTCAGCGATTCTTAGATAATTTTAATTTCCCTCGCACAAGTAATTTTTATTACATTCATATTACATTATAATGTAAGTAGTGTTGATTTATAAAAGGAAAATTAACTTGAAGTATTTTCTTAAGAAAAGATTTGCTCAACTCTATCTTCTTGTTAGCTCATACACATTTTGTTTTTAAAGGTATTTTAATCAAGTATTGAAAATTCTGGATGTATTTTTAAAAAATCTCAATGAAAAATGCGATAAAGTAAAGAATAGAGAAATGTAAATTATTCACCTCTTCTCTTTTCGTCTTGACTATCGATTTCCACGAGAATAGCACGTTTATTTTGAAAATAACCGTACGTTCTTCGCGCATGTCATACGATGTCCGGATGTCATCACATACATATGATGTTTCATTTCTAACCTTCCTTAAGAATTAGTTATATTTTTAAAGAAAGTATTCGTTGTTCGTAAATATGGAACAAGGATATGTACCCGGAGCAAATTTGGTAATTTCCATATTATTACTAATCAACAATAATAATCATATCAGGTTGGGAAGGACACGTTCATACATTTTGACTAAATACATGAATTAAAAATATGTTGCATAAAATAATTGAAATAAAAGAAAAAAAAGTTACGATATTGAAGACACGTAATTGAAATTATAATAAAAAAATAATTAAAAATTCCGTAATTGCAAATAATTAGAAATTTTTTATCTGAGATACATTTGCTTACGTAAGAAATTGTATCAACCAGCTAGCACAATCTTGGCACAATGATTCCAGCCAGTTACGATACTCATTCGAAGACCTTGTTGCAAGATCAATGAAGCAGAAATGTGCACCCCGGAAGTGTCTAAACAGGCAATCTTTTTATATTATTCTAAATTAATTAAGTCGAATAATACAGAATCAGAAGGTATAAAATTATACAATATAGAGAAAAATTAAAAAAGAGAACATAAGGCGTAACAGAAAATATAAAAAAAATAATAAATATTGAAGATGATCTTTCTATGATCTAAAATACATTTTTCTATTTTTTTCTACATGTTTGCAATTTCCCGTAGTAAGTTAGATTTATACTATTCACAAAATTAATTCTGTATTTTTATACAATGTGACAAAGACAGCACAATTCTTCTTAATATCTTGTTCACTTGGGAAAAATCACATTAATATGAAAAAATATTAGAAAGATATTAGAATACTTTCTTATTTTGATAATTTAATATAAAAAAAAACATTAAATTATATCAATGCATATTTTATTTCTTCAAAAATTGTCTGAATTATTGCTTGATATGAGTATCAATATAAAATCCAGAAATGAGATAAGGACAAATTTAAAAGTGATGCATTCATACTTGAAATCGGTCTCACATATTATATTATACTGTGTATAAAAAATATTTTGAACACAACAAGGCAGTGTTGATTTAAAACTCTAATTAAAATATCTAAATTCATATTTTTCAAGAAATACAATGTACGACAGTGACTCATTAAGAAAAAATTTGTGCTGATAGCATGAAAAAAGAACTCTGTGCGAGTAAGCTATTCATTTCTTCCTGTTTTTGTCACCGGGCGCATTTCAATAAATGAATACTATTGACATTAGTTCAATACAAAACATATTTTTACGTTTACATAATATTTAATACAACGCGTAATTTTCAATAAAAAAAAATGCTACTGATGAGTAATCAATACGTTGTAAATAATAATAGCGCGTGTGACGTACTCGCGTGACGTCACGCGACGTTGAATGTTAATAACGCATTACGAATGTTATCTCATTTCGTTCCTCAAAGAGGTTCTTAAAGCGTGAAAGAGTTCTCAGTTTATCGTATTGCGATACTACTGCACAATTTTTTCTCTTCGCCTTGGAGAAAAATTCTGTTTTCAGAATGTTTTCAAAAATTTTATATTCTTAAATATCTACCTTTTTTTTTACTTTGCTGTTTTTTCATAAATTATAGCGCTCAACTCTCCTTTTTCCTCAATTTTTTTTAAATTGTCTGTTTTATTATTAAGGATAAACCTTTTTCAAGAAATAATTCGAACGTCGAATTCGTTTCGTAATTAACATTGTAAATTAGCAGTCGTATGTATATTTTTCAATTTTGTTTTAACTTAATTGATCGGAATTTTTTTTCCAAGATTTTTCACGTGGCATGTGTACGTTTTGCTAAGTGCCTGTACTTTTTTTTCTCAATCATGAATGTAAAAATATAAAATTAAAAAAAAAAAAAAGAAATCATTACGCATTCATATGGCAATCAAGACACTTCAGTTCGACGCTGTTATTAGCTGCATCGACCGCTGCTCGCCATATATTACGTATTATATTACTGTGCACAGCGCACATAAAAGTAATTATTGTAACAACAATCGTGCATTGCTATTACGTAACACCGCGACGATCCAGTTTCACGCGACGTTCGAAGAGTTCGCTGAATTCTTCTCTATCTGTGCCTCCACTTTACTTCGATCATACACAATTATAAAACAGTAATCTTGTATTATGCACAGCCCGTTCAACTACAAGGCTACATAACTCGTGACGCTGTTATCTAAAGTATTGGGTCGTTGCATATAAAGCGTTGGATTTCAAAAGTTTTGCGCTACACTCTCACAAATGTTTCGCGATAACCAGGTATTGCGTCTTATGATAATTCTCTCACAAAATAAATATTTTTTTTTTTTTTTAATGATAATTTTACGATTCTGCGAAAATTTTGCGAGTTATAATAAATTTGTGGAGGCATAAAAAATATTACAAATTTATACTCAACATTTCTCCTTATGACTTTAGAGTGAGTTATGACGTCAGAAAAACACACGATAAGAAAATGTGTTTTCTTATTTTTAAAAGAAACTGCCGGAAAGCTCTTAAAATTGTTATGATCTTCAGAGCCAACAGACTAGAGAAGTCTGAAACTCGATCTCTCAAAGACGCGGAATCGCGCACGTGAGTTCGAAGTGCGTACGTGGACGTTCGAACGTACGCACTTTTCTCTACAGTCGAGTTCTCTATAGAGAGAAGGAAAAAGGAAAGGAGAGAGAAAGAGAGACATGCTTAAAATATATGCCAGGTCTACTGAATATCCTTTCAAAACGGTTCCTGCTATGGATAGCAGACGGTATAGCGAACGACAACCGCAATTTCTCTTCGCTCAATTTAGAGACGATGTTTCTACGACAAAATTATCGAGGCTGCGATTACCATTTATTACTTCTCTTACGTTACAGAAACGAATGCATTATGTCGCGCAGTCAAAGAACGTATCGTTACGATAACCTTATAACGAAATATCGGAGGCCTAAGACAATCTTATCTGAACATACGGACTTTGATCGTCGTCAGTGATTAAATGCGGAAAAAAATAAGGCATTTTTATGCGCGAAGCTCGTCGCGCACACGAACAACACATTTCGGCTTATCGAGACGCAAAAATCCGTTGAGATACGCAAATCCGCCGGATGAACGATATAATCGGAACTGTTATTCGGTTTAATGCGCAAAGCCGATAAGACCGATTATCAATTATAGGTCTCTGACAAGGTTATCAACATCAGACATGCTTTAAATTTATTAAAAAATCCGGTCTCGCTGTCTCGCTCAATATTTATATTTTCGCCGCAACGTTGCGGCGATTTGAAAAATATTTACTTTCTATCAGAATACTAATGATTCATTGGTTTTCTCACGAGCATAACGTAAATATACACAACGTATTACGTAAGGCGGAATATTATTCCTGTTAGAAAGGAAATCGTCATCAAATGGAAAAAAATGTCGGGAGAAACTCAGAAAAGATAAGAAAATAACTGTTAGAATTAAATGATTTACCAAATAATAATACAATTGAAAAATTTCCTTTTCGTTTACAAAACAGAAATTAAAAATTCTAGGCTAAGAATCAATAACAAAAAAAAACTACTTTTATACATATACGAGTATAAAAGTACATCCAGAGGAAAGTTATGTTATAAATTAATAAAATCATTTCTTTAATTTACAATTAGTTTTTTAATTATAATAATATAATTATAATAAAAGGAATAATCAAAAAATTTATTCAAATCAAAAAAACTTTTTTCTGGATGTGATTGAATTGTGATTATAAAAATAATTAATTGATTATAATATTCCTTCCTACAAATATCCGCATATTTATTTATATGCAAAGGGAAATATCTTATATTAATTGTATTTATTTTCTGTTTAATGTATGCGTCTCTAATCAGATAAGCGCAAGAAAATATTGAAACTAAATTGTCCTAATAATTGGCAAGTAATCAGATGCTATCTTGTCAATCTAACATCCGTTTATTGACAACTCAGAGAGACGCGAAGTTTAACAAGAATCAATGTATCAGTATGAAGCAATATCTCTATTACAGAATCATAGATAACGTAACACTACCTTTAAATTGCAGCACATTGCAGATTTCTAACAACTGAATCACACGATGATTGTTAATGATCGCTAGAATTCAGAAACTTTTGTATTAAAAGTTACAAAATGCAATTAAGTATTACGTAATTTCATCGTTTATTATCTAATTTATATTCACGTGGCATATAATAATTATAAAAATCAGATCATAAAAATTGTTACATTAGTAACGTACTGAAAAGGAGAAAGAAATAAATTCTACAAAAGAAAGTATAGAAATTCGAGCTCAGATGAACGAAACAATTCATATGGTAGGAGCATATTTTCGTCTCTTTAAGAAGGGACTGACGTCACCACCGAGGGATCGAACGGGCGAGCCCCCGGGGTCGACCAATCGCGACCCGACTTTCGCTCCCACATGTTCCAGCCCACTGGAACGTTGCATCACCCTTTAAAAAGTTCCATCTGGAACGATGGATTTCATCATTATAATCACGCAATCAATAAGTTTTTCTACCATTATTTAATTAATTACGATCAATATACAAGCTCTGCCATCTGATGCTACTAAATAGAAATATTGTTTCGTAAATATTGTTTCATTCATAAGAATTATGTGAATTACTACGAAAAGAAATGATGGCTGTACAATTATTGTGTAAATCGCTATAACAACAAATTTTACAGAGATTTAAATAGACAAAAATATTAAATTTCAATAAAAAGAAACTTCGATTTGAACTAGATATTACTACCATTAAATTTAATCATAATATCCCATTGCATTACTATTAAAGTCAACAATTAAAATTAGTAATATAATTTTATACAGTTATTAGTAATATAATTTTCAACATAATTAAAATTATTTTATTTACCGCGGAGCGGAAATAATCTTGAAAGCTAAAAATGATGCAAAATAATATACTTTATCACATATTTAAAGACCAGCGAAAATATACAGATGATGAGCGTCGGTTCGTCAATCAATTTAGATAAATGATAACTATGGGAAATACCCCATAGTTTCAGAAAATGTTTTATCCATTTGCCCTTGAGGACGAGCCTCCACCTTAACAGCGAATAACATGTAAGGGGAAAGTCACCCCTCTTTCTCTGCTATTGCCACCCCACACCTTCTACCACCACTAACCGATTGGCCACAGTGCCGGCTCATTATATCATAAACTGGACGGCTTTCATTTTGTGATAATCAACCAAAAATTTTCATGCATCTATATTGAAATATAAATAAAAATAATTTTTTAAATTAATTTATAATCAAATATTTTGATTTTAAACTTGTTTACAATAACATTTCAAGTTTATTATTTTGAAAAGAGAAAATATTTAATGCAATACTATCATTAAGTTTTTATTATTCAATTTTTTCTTAAATAAAATGTTTAAATTCAATGTTGTACGCGTTAAAAGGAGAATTATTAAATCAACCCAAATCTTCTCGCTTTTTAAAGTTTAAAGTAACTTGAAAAGAAACGTTATCTCGCAATTTTAATTCCGACAGAATGTTCATATATAAACAGCTTTCTCTAAAAATTATAATTCTTCACAAATATTTGTACACAAAAAATTCCGATGACAATCAACACATAAATCTTTAACATATATAAAATGTTTGAAAACACTTAGTTGCCTCAATAATCACATTAATCGTACAACTGTCATTTATGTTTATATTATTCATGCAATCTCCTATAAAGTGTGCTCAAAAGCGATGTAAAATAAAACACAATATCTCTGAATATAACCAAAATCGAAACGAACAAGAAAATACAATCCAAATCAAAAAGTAATTAAACAAGAGCTTACACACTTTGTGAATGTTGTATAAAATGAAATTTTTAGAAATCCAATTTTTCACATATAATAATCCAATCTAATATTAGAACATTTCATTAAATTTCTTTGTAGAAAAAAAATTTTTTGCCCTAACTGGTGAAATCGCGGGTGAATCGAGGAAACGAGTGCATCACTGATACCATTACCTCCTCCATGGCCTCCTTTTGCCCCACTATGAACGCAGTTCCATTCCCTCTATCAGAATCGCGCTTGTGGGGAATGGACGAGAACAGGCGCCGTCGTTCTAGCCAGTCGCGATACAAAGTTCAAGGAGCCAGCTTGCAACTCGTATATTTATCAGAAATCGAAAATTCGCACTTCCTAGTCGAGCTAAGCTAGTCATTCGACGACACCGACGGCGAGATCGAACACGTAGAGAAAAAAAATCGACACGCGTTCGATTTACGATTTTTCCTCCTGTCGCTGGTCGTTCAAGTCAGCAACCACGAAGCTGCTCGAGGGCTGCACTACCGAGTGCGAGGTTGGGAGGGCCATGAAGACGTCCACGTTATCATGCAGTGACTTGATCAAGCAGGAGGTGAGCGAGTGGTCGAAAAGTGAATAATTAGAAGGAGCTTAAAGGGCAAAATGTGTATCCATGTTGCCAAATGTGTATATCTGTTGTGTGACATTGTGTACACTTGGATTAGAAGATACTTTAGGAAAGCTCGATAAATGAGGAGTAAGACCTACCAATAAAACCTCGGTAAATCAGGAGTAAGACCGGTTAAGAAAAATTCTTTTAAAAAACTTGAACGCAGTATATATATAGTTTCATCGTATAAACAATCAGTGTAATATTTATTTACTTGTTAGTGTTCGTATACAAACTAGATTAGATTAAAAGTAAATTTTTATCAGATTAGATTAAAATTGAATTGCATTTCTTTGAAATGCAACTTCCTGCACTTGGAATGTATCGAGAGAAGATTAGAAATATCGAGGACAGACTTGATAGATTGACTGTAAAATTGGAGCCAAGGTTAGAAAGCAAGGTCGAAGAGAACATTAAAAGGTGGAAACGAGAGGAAAAAAAGAAGCGATATTTATGATTATAAGAATACCAAAGTATTTCTTTGATCTATATTTAAAAATAGACAACGAGGCAAGAAATCGAAATCAAAAGAGTGGGTCACTGACCCGGAGGATGCAAAAAATTCAAACTCACTCATCTTGAGGGAAAGAAATTTTTTAAATATAAAACACGAGATTAGCGAGATCAACAGCGTAATAATTTACGATTTTGTCATGTAAAAAATTATCAAATTTTTTTTTAAATTATAATTAAAAGCGTGGTAGCAAAGTGCAAATATTAGAAGTATTTAAACATTAAGTAGAAGGAATATTCAAAGCATCACCGAATAAAAATTTATTTCAAATGAATGTAAGAAACTTATGATTACTGATAAATCAATTTTAAAAAATTTTAATTACGTATTTTATGAAGTGTATTCAGCAAAGAAGCGATATTAAAAACAAGATAAGTGAATATCTATTGATTTCATTTGAAAAAAAGTAAAAACAAAAAGTAATACACAGAAAAGAAAAGCTTGAGAGCAAAAAACAGTTGTAAAAAATTCAAATAATAAACAAATAGTTTTGATATCATAAACGACTGAAGAGGGTATATTTAATTAAGGTAACTAAAAATTGAGCAATATTAATTAAACTGCGTGATGTTAAAAGAATATTAAAAGAACTTCAAAATTTTCCATTTTTTTTTTTTTTAATTTGTATTGGAATAATTATTGTATTGCTGACTCATTGTATTTTATAATTTTCTATAAAAGCAGAAATAAATGTGAAAATAATAAGATAATAATAATAAAACAATAAAAGTTTCAAGAGAACAAAAATTCATAAACTGACAATTAACTTATGTGCGCGAAGGGATGCTGCGTGATAGAATTGGTCTCGCGTAAGAAACGCACGTCAATTAAATGTCAACGATGACGATGTCAACAGTATAATAATGGAATCATTTAATTATATTCGCTGATTATCTCAGAACTTATTCTGTAATGTGTCTGCGAATAATAAGGAAAATATTCAGATAATTTAATGACTGCTGCAATAAAATATAAAATAGACAGAGTTCTATTAATTGAAAGACCGAAGAAGATGATGATATTACACGGAAATTAGTTGCCAAATGATCCAATTAAACTAGACAGTATAATTTAATTGGAATGTGCTGGGTAAAAGAAAAAATTAACTGATATATTGTTTCTTTCTATATCAGGAACTATCGCTGTTTGTTTGGAAAGGAAAAGTGACAAGTAAAAAAAAAATTACATAACGCATGCATTATGAAGTGGAAAATAATTGGCAGAATCAGGCTAAAGGATAAGAATGGAATGCAGTTAAGGGTTAATGTACGTGTATTAGTGGTGTCCGACGAGCTCATAGTCACAAGACAACCCACAATGCGCGGTTCACAATATCGCTTTTCTGCGTTTTTTGCAAACAACTTTGAAAGTAGTTGAATCATGCAATTAGCTACGTAAACGAGACTAAACGTAAAAATGAGAATATAAATAACTATTATCGAGAGAAACTCTGACCGTTGAGCGCAGGTGCATCGGACACCATTGAGACGCGTGATTGCACTTTATTCTCTAATTATAAGATGTCTTCAATACTTAATTTGATACAATGTAATTAAATTTTATAATAAATTTTGCTTTTTATAATAACTTTTATAAATAATAATAGAATAATATATGATTATATTTAATATATGTTTCTTATTAATTTATAAATATATATGTATATAAATATATTTATAAATTAATAAAATATAAAAGAGTTAATTTATAAATTAATTTATGAGTCCTATTTGGCATGTTATCTAATTTGAATTCCTATTTTCCGCGATTAATTACAAATTTGTTAATTTAATAATTATTTAATTGTTTAATAATATAAATTAATGAAATATATGTCAAATATATTTATATATTATCTCTATTTATTATTATAAAATTTACAAATATATATTTATACGTATTTCTATAATTTATCATAAATTATCAAATACCTTATTAATTTTACAATTGCAATCACAAATTTCACCTCTGTTCAAAATCTATAATACACTGTACATCGTATAAGTTGTAAATAAAGTAGTTAATGATTAAAAAAAAAGCTATAAACCCAAGGTTCCGACACGTTCTGCCACGTGCATTAACCCACGTACTTTTGCGTGCAATATACGCGCTATTATATATATTCTACTATGCTATCCATTCATTCTATTGGTTGGCGGGCGGGTGTGTCAGTGACGTCACAAATCGATGTTTCATTACGCTCTCGGTGGGAGAAAGAACGTAACAAATTGGCGGGAAATATGATACCTTTCAATCGTTTCAAGTGTCCCTCTTCCATTCAATTAAGTATATTTTCTATTTTTACTGGATATTAGTTATATTACTGAATTACAAAGTAGTATGCAAAGAGAACTCGTATTATCTAGATGTTACTTTTCATTTCTATCTTTCTCTTTTTTTTATGTTTAAAACCTATGTTTAATGCATCTTTCACATTTGCTATATATCTTGTTTCTATTTATGTTAATTGCTAATTATACTGAAACTTTCCATGCCTCAGGCTTCCTCATTTTCCTTTCAATCGTTCTTCGAGCGTTAAAATGTAGAATTTTTAAGAAACTATCAGTAGTTTATAAAAAAAATTATCGAAAAAATTCAACATATGAAAATTTTTTCTATCTATATGGACTGAAAATTCGTCATTTCCCTTATAAAAGGTTAAGGCGCAGTTTAGTGTAATTGATGAGAAGAAAAATTTGTGGAATTGCTGTTAGAATTTAAACTAAAAGCAATTCGAGTGGATCTGGAAATTGAACTTGTCGCCAGCACTTAACGTCAGAACACCAATAAGGAAAAAATCGCTTCTTGCGTTCAAAGTTATTGTTGCGTTGGTGTTATATGCGCATCAGTAAGAACAAGAACGTTATGCAATGCACTGGCGTTCGGTGGTCGCGTTGCGCGATGCGCGTAGTGCCTAAGGACGATTCAAGGTCACCCAATAACACCGCCGCACGGATCGATAAACGAGTCTCATCGTTTCTCGCTTTTCTATCCTCAGATAAGAGATGCCTGCAAGGATCTGGTCCTATCCGATGACCAGCTGCGGCAGGTCATGCTGACGCTCACCAACGAGATTAAGAAGGGCCTGGCAAAGGAGACTCACGACGATGCGATCGTCAAGTGCTTCACTACATACGTGCAAGATCTACCAAACGGCACCGGTAAATAATAAAGCACAGCAACGGCCGTAAATCATATTTCAATCCAATATTCATGAAATTACGTACAAAGTCCAAAGTAAAATATGTAAAATTCATATACAAAAGATAACGCATACTTCATACTGCCCGAGAGCTTCTTCATGTAAGAATCGAATGTAGACATTCATCAAGCGTACACGTAATTGTATTTTGATAAAAAAAATTTATTTACACACTGTTAGAAAAGCTTTTGTAACGGAAGGTTGTCAAATAACTGAAAAATAATGACTAATATGACTGAAATTAAATTACAGTAGTCTTAAATGTAATAAAAACGTGTAAATTTAATTTAATAAACATAGTATTACAAAAATTAATTCACGCGTTAATAAAATGTAAGAGGTTTGTGAAACAGACATACACAGTTTATAATAAATAGTTAAAATTATATATAAGTTATTAATAATTATTTTAATTATTATTAATTAAAATGTCATTTATATTCGTAAATGAAAAGTATATTAAATTTGGATACATTTAATTTTTAAATTACTACAAATTTAAATTCTATTAGCATGTGTATTAATAATCGTTTCAGAGAATTTAAATTTTATTCTCCAGTGTACGTTAGAAATTAATGAAATTTAAGAACATTTCTAACAGTGTAATAATTTTTTAAAAATCTTTATATTTGTTGAAATCGCGGTACAAAAAAATTATTCCAGAGACACATACTTATTTCTATAAAATCGAAAAAATTATATTCCGAAGAAAAAAAAGATAAAGTATAAAAAGATAGAATTCATCAAACAATGAATTAATTTAAGATTTATTTAGACTTATTGAGATACTTAATACGAAAATTAAAGAAGCTATCGGTCGGTGCTATATTAAATACCTATAAAAAAAAATTAAATCAAAATTGTTCAGGTTTTGATAGGAAATGCAATTCATTCGAGATATGAGAAAACTTGTAACGATTCGATGGTAGTTGTACGAAATTAATAAGATCTGTTAATCTTTCTTTTTAGAGAAAGGCAACTTCCTGGCGCTGGATTTGGGTGGTACGAACTTTAGAGTATTGCTAATCACCCTGAACGGTCAGAATTTCGACATGAAAAGCAAGATCTATGCGATACCTCAAAGTTTAATGCTTGGAACCGGTACCCAGCTGTTCGATCACATCGCTCAGTGTTTGGCGTTGTTCGTAAAAGACCTGAACTTACAGAACGAGGTACTACCATTAGGCTTCACGTTCAGCTTCCCCCTGACCCAATTCGGATTGACAGAGGGCCACCTAGTGAGGTGGACCAAGGGCTTCGATTGTAGCGGCGTGATCGGACAGGATGTCGTTGCCCTTCTCGAAGATGCAATTAGTAGAAGAAAAGTAAGTGCTAGATTACATGAGTAAATACGATAGATATTATAATAAGAAGATATGTATACTCTGAGAAAAAGTTTACTGAGAAAAAGAATTTTTCAAATGCACTTACAGCCGTTTGCAAATGCATGATTTACTAAGATTAAGAAAAACTTTCTTGTTTTAGTAAATTTTCCTTATTTTTAGTAAACCATGCGTTTATATATGACTGTGAACGCATTTTTTTAAATTATCGTGAATTTTTTTTCTCAGTGTAAAAAGAATATTGAATTTTTCAATTTAATCCTTTGTTATTCTAGCAGTTATTATAAGATACTTGAAAATCTTAATATTTATGTTAAAGATTAAAAAAAAATTGATACAAATATAATCATTCTATATTTTCCATAGGACGTTAAAATTGATGTGTGCGCAATCCTAAATGACACTACCGGCACTTTAATGTCATGTGCTTGGAAGAATCAAAACTGTCGAATCGGTTTAATTGTCGGTATGTATTTATCTTAAGAAGTATTATATATAATAAATTATTATTGTAACTATATATGCTGCAGGCCAAAAGTTTGGAAATGTTTGTGATTTTTTTATATCTGACAAACAGTTAAATATTTCAGTATAAAATATTGTAAAAAAGTTTTTGAACACACATTTTAAAGAACAAAAGTAGAGCTTTATATAATTACATGTTTTAATTATATCTCTATACATTTTGTTTTTGGATTACATAAAATTTATCCTGCAGTGTAAATATCAATTAATTTAGATGAATAAATTGTATTCGAACGCAAAAACAAGTTTGCCAAATTACGAAATAAAGTAATAACATTTCTAAATTAAATTCTCAGCAGATATCATAAATTTTACCATTAACTCATTTCTCAAATAAATTAAATATATAAATTAACTTATCTCTTTGTAAATATGAAATACATAAAGTTCTCTTGCAATTACAGGTACTGGATCCAATGCCTGCTATGTTGAAAAGACGAAGAACGTAGAATGTGCAATTCCAGGCAACTATCACCAGCACAAGCCCTATATGCTCATCAACACGGAATGGGGAGCATTTGGCGAAAATGGCGCGCTAGATTTTGTGATGACTGAATTCGATCGTGCCATAGATGAAAATTCTATCAACCCTACCAAGCAGCTGTTTGAGAAGATGATCTCGGGAATGTATATGGGTGAACTGACGAGGCTGGTTCTCGAGAAATTAGTGAACGCTGGCCTTCTCTTCGGCGGCAAATGCCCTCCCGATCTCAAAAAACGCGGCAAATTCTTCACGAAATATGTATCCGAGATTGAGAAGTAAGTATTAACTGATTTTTAATCATATACAGACATTTCTCCAAATTCGTTATGAAAACTATATGTTGGGTTACATGATAAAGTCATAGTCTTTAATCGTTTTCGATTTATCTGGCAAAATTTAATCGCATAGAAATATCACTAATTGATGATTAATGATTATAAAACACATAGATATATAATGGATGTGGACACATACATATTTATCGATTAGATAATTTGCCATGTAAAGTTTATCCAAACGTGGAATAATCAGTCTTCACTTTTTAAATAATCACATAGGGCGAGTAACTTTGATCGACGTTTTATAATTATCTAATGGATCAATACATATGTCTACACATAGACATAGATATTTATTAATTACACATTAGATAATTTATTATCTAGTTTATCAGGAGATGAAACAACCGGCTCTAAGCCATGAAAAAAGAGGAGTGAATTGAAAATATCGTATCTCTGTGTTTCAGCGATCCAAAAGGAAGGTACACAAATTGCCGGGAAGTATTGGCCGAGTTGGGGATACAGAATGTTAGGGATGTAAGCGATCAGGATTGTGAGAATGTAAGATATGTGTGCTCAGTGATATCGAGAAGAGCAGCGCATCTCTCGAGCGCAGGAATAGCGACGTTGCTGAATAAAATGGGGGAGAACAATGTCACAGTGGGCATCGACGGATCGGTATATCGATTCCACCCGCATTTTCACGATCTCATGACGGAGAAGATCAATCAATTGCAGAACTACAAGGTGAAAAATGAAGAACTATGATTACAAGCAATGCTGTATATGGAAAGAAAGGTTTTGCTGAAGCATCCAAAAATTTAGCTGAACAATCTTATTAGGTTATCAAAATAATTATGTTGGATTTTCAAACTAATTGCTGAGAACGTCAAAATTTTTTTGCAACATTGCTCATCATGCTTGAACATCCGTCATAATTACTTAGAATAAAATTATCTTCAGATCCATTATTTTCATATCCAACCAAATGTCTAGATACTTCCGCAAAATCGCTCTTTTCGTGTATAAACATTCGTTCCAAATATGAAACAAAATAAAATTATAACAAGAGATTTTTGTATAAAAGCTAAGGAGCATATAATAAACGGAAATTGCGTTTGTTCAAAAGAACAAACTCTTTCAGATGAGATAACTAATGAAACAACGCTATATGACAAAATAATGTTTATATACTAATTTAATTAAATTCTTTGCAGTTTGACTTGATGCTCTCGGAAGACGGTAGCGGTCGTGGAGCCGCTCTGGTCGCGGCGGTGGCGTCGCAGAGGCGGTGAAGACGCGGTTGTTGGTAGCGAGCTAGCTGCAATTCAATTATATATGTATAAAATCGAATGGTATGAGAGATCGGAGCGAATGACGAACGAGTGAGAGCGAACGAGTGGGAAAGAAATTGGGGAACTTTTTTCTTGCGTTTCTTTCAGCCGCACTTTTTACACTCTGTCTTCTTCCTTCATTTAAAATCATTTTAGATCATTCTTCTAAGGCTTCTATGAAGCCTGAATAGGTTTCCGATTAGGAAAAGGGCCCATAGCTAGATTGAAGTGTTCGAGAACTAGAATACGTTTATGCGGGTCTGCTTTTGATAAAAAAAAATTTTTTTAAAGTAACACGCATTGCTACGCGTGTTACCTGCTTTGTTTTGAGTGTGAAAAGATGCAAGAAAGCGTTTAAAAGAAATGAACGGAATCTGAAAATTGCGCGATGAATACTTCTTGTACATAGAGCACAAACAATAACTTAGCGGATTACAAAGACGGTGACTACTTAGTTAATGTTCTTGCGAGAGAAAAATCAGAGAAAATCAAGAATATAAATATACTTCCTGCGGCGGTCTAGTACAACGATCGCTAATTAGCGTGATTCGCATATCCACTCGTTAGCGTAATCTTGCAATTCTGCAAGACAAAATTAGCGAAAAGCGTTAAATATATTTGAATAAAACAAAACAAAAAAAAATAAATAAAACTGCCGGATGTATTAAACCGGTGAGAAAAAATGTCGAGTGGCCGTGTCAATTGTTGATTGTTAATAAAAATGTTGTGATGAGTGTAAACAAATTAAATCAACGATAAATAGATCATAGCGATTGTCAGATGAATTTGACAAATTCGAGAATAAACACAGTTTTCCATCAATATTCGTATGTTTTAGTTGACCCTTTTTATGTATTTCATTATACGTATGTTCTCAAATTACCGAATTTCTTTTTTTGCTTCAAATTTTTCATCGATTTAAAAGTGATTTTTTCGCGAGGAAAATACATATTAAGCTGCTTTTATCAATTGAAGACATAATACTTCATAGAAAATTCAATTTCCAGGAAAAAAAAGAATATTGTAGAGCATATTTCTCAATTAATTTCAAACATATTAAAATAAAATTTTGTCTTGAAGCTTAGCTACAAAAATACAAAAAATAAATAAATAAATAAAAAATTCAATATTATTAAAAATTTCCAGTTTTTAAGAATTATTAAAAAAATAGATTTATTTTCGATCCCATATTAACTGTTTTTAATAAATTACACCTTGTATATAATTATATTATTATGTTATTAGATTGCATGCGAGATAAGACATTCGAGGAATTTTGCCACAATTGATTGTTGAGCGCGTCTCCTTATCGCGATAAGGCCTAATGAGATAAAATGATAAGGTTCGCGAGTGACATTGGTTTTTTAGTGCACTTGTTTTCAACGACACCATGTACATATCGGGAAATATTTAAATCTAAAAATTACATAATTCTTACATATTTCGTGAGTTTTTTTCGTCGTCATGCTGCGACGACTGAGATTCAAATCGGTGAGTACTCATATATACCGGAAAATAATTAAAATCATGATGTATATATGATGTGATACGAGTTGAAATGCGAACGAATAAATCTCTTATTTAATATTTTCAATTTTCAATTTTTCTCTTTCTTAGTTTTAATCAGAATAAAACTGTACTAACCATCAATTTTAGACAATATTACTATAAGCAAAAAAAAAAGAAGAAATTATTCTACTATCCACATAATTATATATAACTTTTTAGAGAGGTTATTTAAAAAATATTTTTTTTTCTTAAAAAAAAATATTGAAATGTTGATAGAAAGTAAAATGTAAAATGTGAAACAACAATATTTTGAGAAAACATTTCTGTGATACGTCACTGGAAATTATAATATTGACGGAACCGGAAAAACGGAAGAGAAAAGGAAAATGAATAATAACAAAAGTGAATGAGCGAGTACAGATAAATATCACTCTCGAAAGTGATAACTTTTTTTACCTTTAGAATGTTACTAATACTGTTATGTATACATGTTGATGTTGAGAATAAATAATCGTACAAATAATGAGATATTTCTGTTTACTACCGTTGAATTACTGAGTATAAAAAGTTGCAGTCGGAAAACAATTGTACAATCGAGAAGATACTTTTTATTGAACTAGAAGAAGACTTTAATCTCACTGAATAAGAAAAAAAATGTACTATTGAGGATGTATCGAACATACAGTCCCTGCAAAATAAAATTTAGAGATGTGTTTAATATTAACACTTCAAATAAACTATATACATATGAAAGTTGTGTGAATGATTATATTTTTATTCAATAACATATTTTTATAACTTATTTATTATATTTGTTATTAAAAATTAAATTATTTTTTTATAACACTGAAAAATCTCAATTTTTTTGTATAAAAGTATTCAAGATGATTTATTTAAAGTTTTATTGTGATTGTCTGTTCAGTTATTTTGTAAATAAATTTTGTTTATTTTATTTGATCTCTGCATCACAATAAAACTATATAAATTATCTTGAATATTTAAAGTACGTAAATAAAAAAATTCAGATTTTTTTTCCTTATTTCTTATTTCATTATTAATTCATTATATTTTCAGCAGAGCACATCAGTCTACCTCATTGAAATAATTTTTTATCCACATAAATCGCCGCCAAATTTTTTTCTACTACTCTCAAATGCAATATAAAACAATCTGTAACTTTTTCATAATTTTCCTAATGTTTTGAGAAATGTTCCATACATCCTAAGCCGTCGTTCAATCTATATACCGTCCGTCGTCGTCGTCACGAATTTTCCGCGTGTTCTGGTTACGACGCCGGGTGTACCTCTCGCACAGGCGCGCACGTGAGCCCCCGGTGTCGCCACCTGGTGCACCTTTGATCGTCCAGCGCCTCGTCGTGGGGGAATACGTCAAAGTCGTGGAAAGCCGTCGTCGGGAAAAATCCGTTCTGCCACACGATGAGGCGCGACTGGACGGCACTACGCGGGAACGTCTCGCGAGTCGGCGGATGAGATCGAAGGATTGATTGTGCGCGAGTGTGGAACCCCGCGAACGAATTAACATGATCAGCGGCATTCAGATCGCCCTGAAGAATGCCATTGACGTGGTGAGTGATAATCAGTCGGTGGCGACGACGACGGCGACAATAGCGTCTGCTGCGAATCGCGCAGCTGCGCCCCGTCCTTGCCTTGCACTCCGATAACGAATATTAATTTCCTCTTCGCGACAACGAGCCTACGACGGAGTGCGGTGTCTGACGAATCTCCATCGTGTCGAATACTGCAGTCTCTTCGAAAAACTCATCGAATATAATATAAGTGATGGAAAAGAGTATTTACAAAAGGGCCATTTGTTTCATAATGTTTTTCTATAGCTCGAATAGCATTATCAAGATAGCATATGCGGATTGACAGTTAAGCCTGCAGGCAATATTTAATTAAATTCGAAAACTTGCACAGCAAGTGAATCTTTATCTGTTTTTAAACAGCATTTATTTATTTATTTCCGTATTGTTTTCACAGTTGGAGATGCTCGAAAAATTCTCCAGTTCAGAGAATCGGTGACACCTTTTCCAACGCCATTAGTGATCCGTAAAATCGTTCTCATAATAATAAAAATAAATAATAAACATACGAAAAAAATATCAGAAAATAAGAGAATAAATGTGAAATAAAGCTTACAAAATTCTTTGTTTCCTATTTGAACGGAACAAGGGTACTCGCCAATTGTCGGGCTGGGTCGCGTAAATTGACAAATCGAGAAATTATTACTGATAACTCTTATCGCAGGCATAATTTAAGTTTAAAATGCTTTTTTTTACGTAAGACTAAACTACTGAAGCTATCGACTTCAACTTTTGCAAAATATAGTCGCGTGAACTACGGAAATGATATAACAAAACATTGTGTTATCTAACTCAAGTAATATTTTTCAAAAAAATGTATGAAATTTTTCAATTTCGTCAGTTATAAAGAGAGCACATATATTTCCTCGAAATATAACTTACAAAATTACTTTAATGAAATATAAAATTTAATCATAAATTAAATATGTAAAATACAACTGTGAATTAGGATTACTGTGATATGTATATATTAATTATTTTTCATACTCATTCAGGTTTTTTTATAAGATTGATTTTTGTTTTTTAAAATCGTGTTATTTTTATAATTTGCAATATTTTTTCATTTAACCTAGTTTATGCAATAACGAGTTATGTATTTTACATGTATGCAAAAGTTAAAGTCAACAGCTTCAGTAGTTCTGAGAAATTGTGTAAGTTGACATAAAAAATGTCTATTTTAAAATTTATGTAACTAAAAATCTAATAAGCATACCAAAAGTAATACATATTTACTAAATAAGTACAAGCAGTTGTGCAAAAGCATAGAAAAACATTATAACAATTTTCTTTAAAAATAATTACCAAAAGTAGGTCATTTTTCGCACTTTAAATTAGATTTTATATATAATTTACCTTTTGTGACTTTACATTACACTAAGAAAACAAATTGTTAACTTGACTAAATTTTTCAACTTGATTATATTTCTTCAGTTCAAATATTTATATATTTAAGTTAAATATGTGTAAATATTTAAACTGAAGTTCAAGTATTTTATATATTTAAGTCAAATAATTGAAGTGAAGATATATAATCAAGTGAAAAATTAAGTCAACAACTTGAAAAATTAAGTCAACAACTTTTTTTCTCACTGTACGAATCTTAACATCAATTCATAGGATTTTGCCTCGACTTTCTCTTTAATTCATCTTGAAAATCTCATCAAATTGTACAGAAAAAATTAATATCGAGTCAACAATCATTTTCTTATACATATGCAAGAACATAAAATTTTCAAAGAATTTAATAATCTTAAACAAATAATAATTTGCTTATATAAAGAAATTTTTTTCATATAAGCAAGTTATGTCTGCTTAAGATTCAAATTCTTTCAAGATTTTATATTCTTACATATATACGAGACAATGATTGTTAATTGATACTAAAAATTTTTTTTCTGTTTACTTTTGAGAATAAATTATACTTTTCGCTATCTGGTTTGAAAACATCTGTCCCTATATTTGCAGATAGCCCCACCAGCGACACCATTGCAAGATTTCACCTATCATTGGAAACAATTGATGAACTTCTATGTGAGTCACCTGACTGATTGCAAGGTGCCTGTACAAAACACCAGCATACCCCGGCATCTAGATGTATTACTGGATATCTTGTTGCAAGAGGAGAAAGAGGAGAATGAGCCAGGACCATGCCTGGAATATCTATTACAGCATAAACTCTTGGATCTTCTGGCGACCTTGGCTAGCGCAGAGACGCCACCTGGCATGCGAACAGTTTGCCTTGCTTTTCTGAGAAAATTTTTGGGCAGATCAAAATATCCCTTACTGCACCATGCATCTATCTATGCTCCAATACAACGGCTAGTGGCACTCTGCAATGGTAATCCACCATCACCAATTGAGGCTGAAGAGGTATTATTAGCAGAATTAATTTACTGCGATTTATTGTGAAAAGAAATTTAAAGAATTTACTCCAAACTCTTCAACAAAATAGAAATTTATAATTTCAAAGAATCAATTATTTGAAGAAACCATTGTTTCGAATAATTAATAATTTTACATATATCATAAAGGAATCATCAATTGCGAATTATATTTGAATTTTAAATAAATTTTTAATTGTTTTGTTTCAACTAAATCAAGCTGAAAAAATAGAAATAAAGAAATTTTATTTTTCTTTGCTTGATAACTTAAAAAATATTTCCTTACGACCATTCTCTCTCTTTTTCTATTTCCTATTTGCTATTTGCTATTTGTCAGTATAGACCGGTGTTTTTTTTCTTTCGCCGCGCTCAACATTAATTTACAACTGCCTTGAAAAATGTATACATCTGCTTACATAACCTGAGCAGCAAGTGGCTCACTGAATCCGCGGCATCTCGTTTCAGCCTCGTTAGCGCTGTCTCCTCTGTCTGTCGTGGAAAAATTATCCTCGTCGCTCCGTAGAATCGAGAGAAAGATGCGGTAAAGCGAACGCACACGACACGCACTTTCCAGGATATTCAGAAACATTCGCGGCACTCCTCAAGATTTTCATGTGTGTACATTCGATGAACATGAAACGACAGGTTTCGAAAACTCGGGTCCTCAGCAAACTTCACTCTATTTTCAATCGCGTTCAACTTCACGTCACTGACCTGTGGCGAAACTAACCCAGCGATACGTCGAAGCGTTCGCGATGTGTGACTCGTCAAATATACGACTTGTTTCGATATCCCGATAATGCCCAGCGACAGAAAGTGACCCCGGAACCGATCTCGGGTCGGATTATCTTCCGATTTCTTTTCCTCTGCACACAGAAAATCGCGAACCTCGCAACGACACCACCCACGTCCACCGGCGCGAAACGATGTACTTCGAATGTACCTTCGGCTAGTCTCGAGTCTCCTCGGTCGCGCTCGGTTTCGCGCCACCGATCGTCGCGCATCGCGATTTCAAGATGCCTGGACACCTTTGTGTCCTTACGTCCGTCTCTACCAAGTGAATTAATTTCATCTTGGGCTAAATGACCTTTTATCTTTTTCTCATTCGAAGTATCAGCAAAAAAAGAGCAAGTTAAAGTACCGAGATGAAAGTTAACATTGATAGAAATGAATATCAATCACCTTCCAGAGGACGCGATTCGCTGATACTTCCTGATTCACGGTTTCACGATTACTCTCCACAAACCATCGAGTCATTAGACGCACTGATGCGCAACGAAATATATCCTGATGACCGAATACATTTAGTATTTTCGCTTGATTTCCTTCTCTCTGTTTCGCGCCATGCGTAACGCCACTGACTGTGTGTGGCACTCCGAGATGTCTCGACATACTCACGTAACTTCTGTTATTCGCACTCCTCGACGTTCTACGAACTAAATGTCTTGGTAATCGAACGACGATTATATCCTTGGCAATTATATCCTTCTGAGGGAAAATCGCGAATTACATGAGGAACGTGCGTGCTGCGAATGTCAACCGGCGCTCCGAATAAACTCTCGATCTTTTTCGGTTCGCTTCGGTCGTGTTCGGTATCACGCCACCGAGTCGTATTTAAGCGCGATTTCAAAATTTATACTTACTTATGCAGAAGAAATTTTCGCTGTTGCAGCAAAACCGTGAAAGTGCTGCTGCTGTATATCTTACATAATCATGCCCAAGCTTTATTGTCGCAATCAATTGTTTGCAGGATTGGGTAGTAACTAAAAAGTTAAAAAGTTAAAAGTTAAATAATAAAGTTTAAGAGTTAATAATTTTTAATTTTGTTAATTTTGAATAAGTTAATTTTTAACTTTAACTAGTTATTTTTGGAACACAAACTTTAATTTATAAACTTTTTTCTGGGTTAAAAATGTATTTATGTAAAAGAAAAAGTAAATTTCTAAATAAAAAAAAACAATATTTCTTTGTTATTTCGTATATAAACTTGACTTACAAATAAAATAGTAAAAATTTTTTTGATGAACCATATTATGAGTAATTGTTTTTAATCTAACTTTAAAAACTATGAATTGCAAAATATTGTATTAATATTCACTGAAGGACTATCTTTTCTGTTTGTAGGTGCAGTTCCTGTTAACAATCTGTTTTCTGGTATGCAAATACCCTCATGTTACTAACATTATCAATGATGCGCCAGTTGTACAGGCAGTCAACAATCCTGCCAAGAAAGATAATGAGAGGACAGAGATACAGAGGGTGACGTATGTCCCAATTAGAAAAAGGAATAATTCCAATCCCCTGTTCGAGCCTTTAGATACCCAAGCAATCACATTGATCAACCCGAATCTCTTTCACAAGGAATGCCGAAGATTGCCACGTTCGAATCATGCTTTCAAGACCGCGTCAGATCCTGGACATTTGTCCAGAAGATCGAACGAGTCAGTATCCTCGAGGGAAGAGAGCATATCGTCGAGTCCCCTGGCCCAAAAATCCATTTGCGATTCGCCCTCGATGGATACAAAAAGCAGCGAACAGTGGGAAGAAAAAAGTGGGAGCGACCCTTCAGGGAGTAAAATCGATGAACATTTACAAAACTTACGAGACTTGCGATTGGATACCGATTGTAATGTTTACGATGACGCGAGTTACGTGGCAAATGATAGTCAGAGTTTAAAATCGCCGAAGAAATCGGAGAAGTCAAAGTGTCTCTTACTGGACTCCTTGATGAGCTATTTAAATAGCGCGGTAAAGAAACGTATTCTTTTTGCTACCAATTAACTAATTTATTGGAATATATACATACCAATAGTCAATCGCGCTTTCCTCATTTCCAGGACAATACTGTGAGAATACGAGCATGCGAGGGAATAATGGTTCTAGCGTCCCTGGATGATCCTTCGTTCGCGCAAACGGTGACCAGGAGTAAGCTTCCATCGATAGTCTCGACTCGTCTGGAGAATCTGTTCAATACCATTCCAGCGCACGTGGACCACTTGGATATCTACAACGTGGACGTCACGTGGGGCCTGGACTCACCGTTGTGGACCCAGGAAAAGAAGTTTCCCGGTTGCCGGCAAGTGGCGGCGTTCTTCATGTGGTACGACTACTGTGATCAATTGATTAGAGAGGCCCAGATGGAACTTGCCGAAATGTTGGCGAGGACCATTCGAGTGATGTTCTTCGAGAGGATAGTGACGCCTGCTCTGGCCGATCATCACGTCGTTCTTATTACGGCTCTTGTCGCCAAGTGCTTAAAGGAGACGACCTCTTCCATATTGTGCACAGGTATACATGCACAATAATCCTAAAACCATTTCACAAACAAAATAATAAAATGTACCTCTCTCTTTTTCTTTCTCGCTTTTTTTCTAGAGAAACTAAATAAAAGATTCAATATATCAGAGAGCAGTTTATAACATAATTCTTAGCTCAAGTTTTTTTGTTTATTTTAAGTTTCTAATTTATCGAAGTTTTCGAAAATGTATATTATTGATTCATCTTATATCTAAAATTTTAACGATTTTTCAGAGGTGAGTTACTGGCTGGTCGGGCAAGACAGAGATCCGGAAATGCTAAATGTATGGACATCTCCGGTACTGCATAGATTAATAGAGAACTGCTTCACGGACAGTAACGATCTTACTGTAGAAACATTGAAATTATTTGACGAAGCAATAGATAAAAGAAACGAGCATGTACTACACTGTCTCTTACTGATTTATCTGTCAACGCGAGCGTATTATGATAACACAGCTGCCGATAGTGCTATCGCTTCCTGGAGTGATGAGGAAGACGAAAGAGAGAAGGAGAAGAAAGGATCTCTGGACCTTTCCTATGAACAAAATCACAGCCGTACTTTAGCACCAAGCAATATTCATCGAGTTATTAATTGGTAAGGTGTGAAGAACATTTATAATAAACAGAACTTTTTTTAATAAATAAGGATGTGTTAGGCTCCAAGTATTGCTCCAAATGCTCTTTTTTTATCTGCAAAAAATTAAATGAACAAAGAGTAGGAAAATTACACAAATATTACAATGAAGTAATCTTCATTTCAGTTTCCTGTCGTTGATACCACGTTACTTGCAAACGGACCCGGACGTAAATAACTATGAAAAATATATGCCAGCTTGGGGACATCAATACACCTCGGTATTGGCCGACTGCGCTCTGATGGCGTGGCCGTTGGAAGCGGTGATGGTAGACGATTCCGCGAGTTCCGACTCGCGGCCGGAAGCCGATCATTGCTCGGGTCGATTCTATATGGGACCATTCCTGAGCATGCTCTTTGATAAAATCAGCAACATGCCGAAACAGACGTACGAGGTCAACTTAGAGATCACAGGGTTGATCTCCAGATTGGCGCTACTCCCGCACCCGTACCTGCACGAGTTTCTATTGAATCCTCTGCTACCTCTGATACCTGGCACGAAGAGTTTATTCTCGTGCTTACAGAAGGTTGTCAAACAGCTTGTTAGCGAAATACCAAAGACACCAGAGAATAAGATAATGCTGGCGGAGACGAGACAGAGATTGCTGAGTAATTGTTCTCAAGAAGAGTGAGTGGAATCCCATTTCATTGATGTTTTTATTTTGTTTTATTCTCCTATGTAATTAGTCAGGTTAAAATTCTGTTGAAGTTAACTATTAAAATTAAAGTATGTTTTTATCTAATTCACGCCCATCTCAGATAGTACAAAATATTTATAAATACTCTGATACATTTTTAAAACACATAATAAAGTTTTTATAAAAACTTTTTAATAAAGATTTGGAATAATACAAAAAACTATAATTTATTAATAAAAATAAATATACAAATTTTATTACAAAATATAAAATATATTTTAGAAATGTATTAAAAAATATATTTTTTTATATATATAAAAATAATCTTTTTAATACTTACATTTTCTGGTCATGTGTACAAAATATTTATGCATATATATTTAAAATACTTTAATTTTTTTTTACAAATATTGTGAAAATATTTTGTAAATCTTTTGTGTTTGGAATCAAACTTAATATCCAGGAAAGTTATTTTTTTAATAATATGTAATTATATATAATTATGTCTTTTCTATATATTTTATATATATATATATAAATTATGTATTAATTGTTTATTTATATTTTCATATTTGGTGTTTTAGGGAGAAGGAAAACATTCTATATGAAAGCGCTATAGTAACAGAGGAATTTTGCAAGGATCTCGCAGCCATAGCATATGTTAAGTATCATCATTCTGTTTAACAAATTTCTACATATATGAGATATCTGTTAAACAGAATGGCAGTACTTTAGTGTAATTTATATAAATATTAATATCAAAATCATGTAACTATCTATACTTTAAGTAGCAAATACCTTTTGTGATGACTTTGTAAGATACATAAATCTATAATTAAGTATGACGCAAAATATGTTCAATTAAACTATTATTATCAAGAATTACATTTTGACTATTTTATTTAAATCCTCTGACGGATAGTTTTAAAGTATCCCATTATTTGAAGAGAAATATGTTAAGAAATACAAAAACTGAACACAAAAAGGCACTGTCTTCTCGCATGGAATTTTCAAATGAAAAAAGAAAAATAATTACTCTTTATTGTGCGTTTCTCTTTTTTTTTTGTTCTACAAAAGTTGTGTCCCAAAATTTACTGCCAGCATTAAAAATATGTAGTGAATGAAACATAAATTATAGATTTTTAGGGAATTTGTAACATAACCATACCACAAGTATGAACATAACCTATTTTACTCCAAACATAGAAAGTGCAGATAAAACAAACAGATCTCAGGACTGCTTGTTTTATTGATGTTTTCAGCTCTCTTATCGTCCTCTTCGTATTTTTCTTTTAGTACTTGAATATATTTTGTTTGAAGTACACAAAGTGCAAGATAGTACAGATAAAAACATCTAACATATAACGGCAATACATTCTTGGCAGTTGCACTTTTCATCCTTTCTCTTTTTCTCTCTAATGCTTAATTATATAATTATCTTATTTTGAGCGCAGAAAGTGCAATGTAATGTAGCAACGAAGAATAGCGTACAGAACAGTATAGAACCTCATGACCTCATATGATAGCACGTGTCACCGTGCCACTTGCTGCCGATCAGCATATATCGGCGTCGCAGTACTCAATGGAAACCTGGACTGGTTTCTGCATCAGATCTGTCATCAACGATATCGTTTTCCACCTTACTGGTGATACTCATAAAAATTCTTCGCTAATCAAATTGAATAGCGAAAACCTGCTGGCAAATGGAGAGTTATATTTCCTGTGCAATTTCAAAGCATGGAGAAATTTTCTGGTCTGTTCCACGAGTTGTACAAGTATTCTGCAACATTTTGCACACACACATGGTGCGATGAAAGGCGACACAGACGCGGATGTGGCTGAAGAGGTGAATAATATTGATTAGGATCATCACACAATCACCAATAAATGGTTAAGAATGTTTGAGGAAAATAGGACTTGAAAATAATAAATTGCTAATTAATTGATATTTTTGAGATATTTTTTCTAATTTTCATATAGATTTGATAAAACTATCATTTTTTTTATAGAAAATTATTTTTATTTGTTCTGACTGATGTGGTAACCCTAGCTGATTCTAACAATTCTAGCATAATAGATTTATGTTACTTTCATACATTTTCTGTATTTAAAATGCAATACATATGTCACTATGTATAAAACATTGAATTAAAAAAAAAATCTGTCTTTTATAGAATGCTCTGACAAACATTCATGCTTACAAAATTTCTATATTTTGGCAGATTTTTGAACAATTAATAACAAAGAGTAGCAGCTGGCCAATAAGGATACAAAGATGTATGTTGCAAAAAGAAAGAGTCTGTTTGTTCCTAAATCAAGGAGATATTATTGCAAACAGTATAAGGATGGCCATTGAATGTGGGGCGACATTTGGAAAGGCTGAATCGACTGGTAAAGCATTTATATTAAAGTACCAGCCTGATGGACAATCGGATCTTACTACTCAAAGATTGCGTCTAATGAAGAACATTGCTGCAAAGGCATTGTATCTACATGGACATACATTATCAGCTGGTGAAAATTGTACCAGCAAATATATGTTCACCAGCAAATCAGAGGGATTGGTTGATGAAGGATACAAGAAGTATGTCTGTGGGGTTGTGAAAAACTCCCAATCAAATTCAAAAGAAACATGTTTAACATGGGAGCTATATGTTAAATACAAAATGGATCAATTAGCCGAATTGAGTGAGCATAAATTTATTGAAGGCGAGAAGAACAATGTAAAAGATTTTTTCTTGCGCAACTTAGCCAATGCCATTGTTATTTTCGAATTAATGGCTGTGAAACCAAGTCGATCAGTTATTATTAGGACTAATGATTTTGAAACTGACAGAAGCATTACAAATACCAGAGGTACATTTTATTATCAGTAAATTATTAATCGTTATTAAACTGTACTAATCTTTTTACACATAATTCTATTATTTACTTTAAATTATTTTAACTTGTTTGATTATAAATGATTTTGCTATATATAATTATTCCAAAAATCTTAACGTCAGCTTTATTTAATAAATACACACGACACATAGAACAAATAAGAAATTTGTATTAAGTAAAAAAATGTAACTATTGTAGGTGCATCATTTGCATTGTACAACACTGCCAGGATAGCAACAATTTTAACAAAACACAATGAAAAGGTATTGCGTGGGGATTATCCTAAATTGCCAGATATAAAAAATGTAGATTTCTCGCAGTTACAAGAAGAAGTAAGCGTAGTTTTTTTTTAAATTTTTACTCTATATTTTCTCATTTTTGTATGTTTTATACTTCAAAGAAGAAGCATATTTTTAGTGGTTTAATTCGACATATTCATACATTTATAAAAAATTTTAGTAGCCAAATTTATCAATTGATCAAAGCTTGTCATTTTATTAAAGAAATTAATTTTACTATAGGAAGAATGGGAACTCATATATAATTTTATCTTCGGATATCCGGAAATGATAAATAATTGCCTGAAGTATGAACCAAGTTTTCATATTCATCCTCAAGTTGTATGTCTGTTTTTATCACGATTATGCCAAAAATTTAGTGTCTACTACCGAAAAATCAGAATTTTAACAGTAAGAGAAAACTTTATACTTATACTTTATGTATGTTTATGTCAAATTGTGTCAATATAAAATTTTATAATTTTAGGAAGGAGGTGATCACTTGATTCCTAAGATGGTCGCAAGATTGTACATGTTGCGTGCACTGCAAGTTGTGATTGAGAATGCATTGGATATTTTGGGCATCAAGCCAGTGTCGCGAATGTAAACTGATTTCACAAAAAAGAATTTGAATTTATATTTATCTTAATAAAAAGAAATAAAGTTGTTACGTTTCTATGTTTAAAACTATCTTTTTGTCTTTACATCTGAAAATATTTTCTCAAATCACAGTAATATTTTCATATTTATCTCTTACATTATTTTCTCGAATAATTTCGTAGTTACTTCAAATATTTTTTGCCTGAAACGACGATTGAATATACTTATAAAGATTTTGCAATTTCTAAAATATTTTTAGTTAAGCTCTCACTTCATGAAACCTTTTTCAGAGTTTACGAGTCTTGAATCATCAATATCACTGAAAAAAATGCAGGCAAAATAAATAAAATTTTAAATTCATTTAAGAAATCCTACAAATTTTTTTAGTTTTTGTTTCTATTATACGATAAAAGTAATTGAAAAATTTGACTTAAAGTATGTTCATGCATATATCGGATCAGACACGTATTTTCTGAAGTTATTTTCATAAAAGCTTAAATTGTATCATGTACAATGTAAGACATTAATGAATCTTTTCAATTTCTTTTCGGATTATATAGAATCTCGATAATGTTTTAATCTGTTATAATTTCCACGTATTCGTATTCCTTTGTATTTCAATGCTCAATTTTAGCGCGTTGAAAAAACGAAGTCGGGCACGTTCGGTTCTACTCGGCTCTCGGCTCAGCTCGGCCCGCTGGAAGACGACGAGACGACGACGGCGACAGCGGCGACGCTGGGCGGCCAGCGCCAGCTGTTTGTTTTGTTTTCGGGCATGAGATTCACGTGACAGCCGGCGGGTGTTGGTGGCGGCACGCGACTGCCGCGGCGTCGGTTGTTACGACGACGGCGATTGGACAGACGCGGCGGCAAGCGCATCGCGGCGGCCAATCGGTGCGCCCGTAAGCGCGCGCATCGCCGCCACAAGTCAGAGCGCTGCTGCCGCCGAGGTGAGCGTTTGACATCGATAAATGCGTGCGAGTGCTCGCGAAGCGCGGAGGTGTCAAGCTGTCGCTCGCCCGCTCGTTCGGTCGTTCGTACGTCCGTTCATACGTTTGTCGTCGTTCCGCGTAACGTCCGCGAATCCGTGCCGTCGCAGTCAAGCCATTCGAACCATCGTCGCGTCGCACGGTCGCCTGTTTCTCTCGTCGCCGTGGCCGCTCGCTCGTTCTCCATTCGCGTTCGGTATTGTTCGTTGTCCGATCAGCCCGCTCCCACCCCGCCGTCGCCACCGTGCCCCTCCGCCCCTGTGGAAACCTGTGTATGTGTGAGAAAGAGAGAGAGAGAAAGAGAGCAAGCAAGTAAGCAAGCTAGCAAGCTTAGGTAGTGCTGAACGTCCACACAACGTAGTGAAAACAAGCACCGTTGTCAATCTTTTTCCCTTCCTCCTCCTGGTCTACCTCCTCTTCTCTCACCTATCTACCTCGCGCACTCCTTTATCACCGCGACCCGTGCCAAATGTCATCGGGCGGATGTTAGGCATATATATATACACGGGCGTGTGCGTGCGTATGCATACGTAAATATACACACAGGGGTGTGAATGTATGCATATATACGTATGTCGTACATTTCGTGCGTGTCCTGTGAAGAGAGAGAGAGAGAGAGAGAAACGTACGCGTACGAGCGAGGCGCCCCGTAACGCGCTTCGGGACGAGGGGACGACGGGATTCTCAGCTGGCGCATTCTAGTGGACGGTTCGGGTAGAAAGTGCTGTTGCGCGGCGAAGCCTGGCCCCTTTGTTTGTGAGTTATCAGCTGGCGCGCGTCGCCTCGCCACAGGCCTCGTAACGATAGCGGCCACGGTCCGCGCGGCGAACAATAGCTGCTGCGGGCCCCACGACGAGCCCAAATCGAGAGTCCGGCGCCCCCTCCCCCTCTCCCCTTCCCTTTTTCTCCTCGTCCTCTTCCTCCTCCTCCATCTCCACCTCCTCCTCCTCATCCTCCCGTTCCCCGTCCGTTCGTGACTCGCGCGAGAAAACAGTCTTGCTCGGAATCGCCTGGTACCCGAGGCAATCCCGCTTCCCCTTCTTTCTCCCCCTTTTGTCCCCCCACTGCGTGCACTCGTCCCGTTCGGTCGTGATGACAGATGGCTTTTCGGTTAACTTCAAGTGTCGATCTTTATTCGGACACGGGAGATCTCGCTTCTCCGATCGCAGTCGCGAGAGGTTTGCCCGACAGGATCCGTGGATGCGGGGTATCCTTCAACCCGGACGTTACTCGTGATTCCGCTCCGATTCAGAGTTTGTCAGGAAGCGCGCGCGCCGTGAAAAGAAAAAAAAATTGTCGCGGCGAGGACGGCACGAGTTTCTCGGCGTGGTGCACACGGAGTACACCATTACACCGGATATTGTAAATACTTTTGTTTTAACGTTTGCTTGATCGACTGGTGCGCACGTCGAGTTCGCCGGATCTCGGACAAGTCCATAATGATTTGAGAGAAAGAAAGAAAAGATTTCGGCCCTAATATCTTGTCATTGGGAATTGGAGTAAACGGGAAAGACATCTGTTTGTATGTTGCGTGCTGCGCTCATATCGTGCGAAAGGTTGCTTACTAGATGAACTTAACCTCTAATTCTTGTGTGGCAATTGCTTTGTATTAACATTTAACACACCTTTGTTTTCCTTCCACATCGTGAGTTCCAAGTATATGAAAATTATTAATTATTTAAAGAGATAAAAATTATTAATTATTGTTTTACATGTATTTTAATATTTTCAGAAATGATGGTAGGGTATAAAAAAAATTATATATAAATGTCATAATTAATTGTAGTCGACAAGATATTTTAAGGATTGATTCTCGTCACTTTTTCCAAGTATATCAATTAAGTATTTGAAGTAATTGAAATTATTAATTATTGTCTCACATATACTTTAACATTTTCAGAAAGGATGGTTATGTATTTAAAAAAACATTGGATATAAATGGTATAATTAGTCGACAAAATATTTCAAAGCAAAGAAATGTGCAGGACATAAATGTCTCTCAAGGTGTATATTAAGTGTCTTATCATTAATCACGCATCTTCATGTATCATATTAACCAATTCTGTTTCCCATTTGCTCTTTTTTTATTTTAAGGTCTGCTTCATTTAATTGCATTTTTGTGTGCTTCTCTTGTTCTGCTCTCAATAGGTCATGCGCACCTATTTCATTTTTAATGTAGATACTGCCAAGCTGGAATTAGCTGAGTTTTTTGTGAATAAATTTTTTTTTATGTATGTGTGTTTTGTATTTAGTTATTAACTCAATTTTCTGAATTAATATACCTATCTTTAATCCTTGTATCGGCTAAACTTTCTATTTTTATTTTTTAGTAATTGTATGGCTCATTTGCTACAACAGCACAACTAAAAAAAATGTCTTTTTTTTTTAAAGAAATCTGATGGAAATTCAATATACTGAGTGAACTAATATTTATTCTTTACGATATATTATACTAAAATCACATTTAAAAATTTACAAAATTATGATTTAAAACATTCAAAGCTACAAAACTTTGTTTTTTTTAAATTTTTTATGTTATTGTAGCAAATGAGCGATATATCTTTAGAATTTGTAGACGCACGTTTTCAAACGATCCCTTTCTTCTTCCATGTAAACTTAAAGATAATTATTTAATTTGCGATTGTGTAAACAAACATTTCTCTAATATGTCAATAGATTTTATTTAATGACTTTCAAGGATACATATATATTAACATTTAAAGTTTTTGTTTTATTTTTAATAACACAAAGTTCAATTTTTTTTTTAGTTTTTCAATTTTTCAAAGTTAAAATGAGGCGAGTTTTTTTAATTTATCGGTTTTCCTAAATTCATCAATCGCATTATGCACGAATGCAACTTCACTCCGTAAAAGCCGCATTTGTGCATAATACGATTGATCGGTCGAAAGAATTAAAAAAAACTCGCCTGTATTAAAAAACCACGCGTCTCTTTTGTAATTGTCACGTGTGTGACGTATGTGTGCACGCATAGAGGAATAAATAACTTGGTGTTCTCGTTCTTCTTACATAAAATTACACGCAAGCCCTTTCCGCCGATCCCCGTCGGAAGCGTAGGTACGCGACAAAGGATTAAATTCCTACCTCTCGTCTCCTAACTCATAAGTAAATCTCATTTTGTGGCGCATAATAAATATCGCTTTATCGCTCTTTTCTATATTTATCCATCTCTCTCTCTCTCTCTCTCTCTCTCTCGCGTGCGCGCGCGCTGTGTTTCCGTTTTACTCGCTGTTTATTTTTCTCGCGTTACGCGACCGCGCGTAGGCGTATTCTCTCTTTCACTCCGTCGTCTCTCGCTCTTTCACTCGTGCGTTGTTTTCCTCCCTCTCCCCACCCTTTCTCTACGATGTGTGTGTGACGTGTATGTGTGCGCGAGCGCGTACCCGCGCGCGCGTGCGTGTGCGTCGCTCGCGCGATCGGCTTCTCTCGGCGGCGTTTCGAAGCGCAGTTACCTCACGCGGCACTTTCGTATCGGTGGTGTATCGCGACGGTTGTGTATTATTGCCGTTTATTTGTGTCCGGAATCGTACACACGGGAGTCACGAGGCGCGAGTAGTGTTTCGCGAATATTCGGCAGACGCGACGGTGGTGATAATCGTCTTCCCTTTGTGATTCACAGTGGTAATCGCGGAGTAAATGTGGTGAAACGCAGTGAGAGAAGGGAGTAGTAGCGGGAGAGCAAAAGGAGAAGAGCACGGTCGCGGCAACAGGAGGAGGAGCAAATTAACGACGACCGGACAATCGCGATCGAAGTGATAGAGACGTGTATCGTGAAAAAGGAGAAGAAAAAAAAAACAAAACACGGGCTCCGACGTTTAAAAGGACGCTGGACACTAAAACGGAGCATTCGCAGTCAAGTTCGCGCGTTTGGTCGCTGGAGAAGACCGATCGACGGTGATCGATAGGGAGATACAACGCGAGTCGCACACGGTAGGAGGGGGACATTTCGGGAGAGACAGAGGCCGAGGAGCCCGCGTTAAAAGCTGGATCTACTTCGTGGCTTCGTCACGAATTCGCGCGTTAACCCATCGAGAGAAACGGCGCTCGACGAGGGAGCAGAGAGGAGAGGATCAGCAGACTCCGGGACAGTCATTGATTTCAGTCGTTGATTCGCGACGCTGGGTCGCGCGAAGGAGAGGAGATCGTTCGAGGATCAAACAACGGGAGGCCGCAGTGTAGAAAGAAAATTTTCCGCGTAATATCCGTCTCCTCGGCCTCGGTTGCCGCCGCCGCCGCCGCCGCCGCCGTCGCCGCCGCCGCCGCCGCCGCCGTCGTCGTCGTCGTCGTCGTCGTCGCTGTGTCGCCGTCCGCGGATTGGCCGCGCGCACCGCTCGCACACGCTCCTCTCCGTTCGCCGCGGCGGCGTGCGTCGGTGTCGTCATCGTTGTTACTTGCGCGCGCGCACACACGCGTTCGTGCGCGCAGTTACACGCGCGGCCGAAGGTAGCCGACGTGCGGCGGAGTCGCCCGAGGCGGCGCGGCGCGGCGCGGCGGCTGAAGGCATCACACGATTACGTATCTCGCCGGCTCCCGCTCCCCCTCTCCCCTCCCGCCGCCCGCCCGCCCGCGTTTTTCCGTCTCTCTGCGCGCCGCTCGTCGTATGCGCACGTGCACGCGCGCGTCCTGCGTGTGAGGCTGTGTGGTGGTGCACCCTGCGCGTGTGTGCGTGTTGTCCCCGGCACGTGTGTTGTGTTGGCGCGGCAGCGTGCGGCAGAAGAAGGGGGAACGAGCACGAACGGAAGCAGCCAGGATTACTCCAAACCAAGGAAATATGAGCATTGCTGCCCTATTACAAGCCGCTGAGTACATTGAACGAAGGGAAAGAGGTGAGTGGTTGTTTCTCCTTCTCTCGCTCTGTCCCTTTTCTTTTTCTCAATCACAATTTTACTTCTCAACGTCGCGGAACAAACGCGCGAACGTACGTACAAAGAATTCCCGGGAAAATTTCCCATGTCACTACCGAATTACATTACTACGAGCAAAATTGTTGATTTCTTTTGAATCATTGAGTATAGAAAAATTTGGAATAGTTCGATGTTGTTCATACCTGTATTGAAAGATTGCAAAATTTGTTCATTGTGAGATTGCTGCAAAATGTTGCTTTTTATTGTGAGACGTAATAATTTCTGGCGTATTTTTTTAAGTAAAAATCCAGTTAATTTACATGCATCGATGATAAACACGTTTGTTTCAAATTTTTATTCGCGCGACAGTCGGATCGCGCCGGACATCAGCTGCTTGTCTGAACGCTTCGACAGCTTGTGAGAATTCGATTTTCCCTGCGATCATAGATAATGGAGGTCCCCGCGCGTAACGGACGCATGGCGTTCTTTCCAATAGTGCGCAGTAGTTCCGCCGATCGAAGCTTGAATGCGATGAATGTCCGATCGCCCCGCGATATCTTTGTTTTCGTTGGATCGTGTACACCGCCGCGTCGCGATGATGATGATGATGATGATGATCATCATCTCATTTTATCACTTGTGATGCCGCTGCGTCACACCAGAGCGACGTCCTCCGCGTCCTCGCCGCGTGCATGCGGTAACGCACGTCGTTCGCTCGCGCGAGCGGTTCGTGCGTACGTGCGTGCGTGCAAGCGCGCCAGCGCGGCGTCCGTGCGTGCGTGCGTGCGTGCGTGCGTGCGTGCGTGCGTGCGTGCGTGCGTGCGTGCGTGCGTGCGTGCGTGCGTGCGTGCGTGCGTGCGTGCGTGCGTGCGTGCGTGCATGTATGCATGCTCTATTCGTTCGTGCGTCGTACCACGTTGGGAGCTTTCCGACGGAGAGTCATGGTGCACACGTGGGATCGTGAAGGGCCCCTCTGCACAACAGGGACGCGAGAGAACGCTCGCCGCGCGCGCGGCAAGAGGCGACGCTTGGCGGCCGATCAACTCACCGCTTTCCCGTAGAAGAGCGGAAGATCGATTTGGCCGTAGCGTCGTCGTCGCCTCTTGTCCTACGCGCGGCAAAGCGTCTTCGCGCTTTGTGCGCGTAGGAAACGAAAGCGCGTCGTCGCGTGAAATCGCGTAACGGATCGTACATACTTCGGCGGCTGTCTAAATATTCACGCATGACCGTCACTTATTCGACAACAAACGGCAACGCGGAGCCGGCCGGACGTGACACTTCGCTGTCGGCTGCATCTGTATTTGTACGATGAATAAAAATAATGTATACATGATAATGATAATTAAAAAATTAATTTTGCTGCTCTATTCGCGCGGGGTCCAGGACATTCCTTAGAATTCGTCTTATAATTTTGCATTTATCTCTGTCTAAAGATTGTATAAACTGAGAAAAAAAAGTCAACCCTTAAACACATTATTGAAATTCTCCTAAAATTTCGATCGTTTACTGTGTGAAAACCGAATGAGAAAGAAGATTTGGGCTAGGTGGAGAAAAGTTTGAAGTCTCCTCTATCGACCGCTATGATTCAACTTCATTGTTTAACTAAAATAAAATGGCACGGAAGTAAAGTTTTTTTTAGAAAGGTCTCTCAGACCCACTTGTGTGTTTAAGGGTTAACTTGACTAAAATTTTCAACTCGATTAAATTTCTTCGAGTATTTATGTATTTAAGTTTTACGTATTTAAGTTGTGTACTTGGTTCAATATATAAATGCTTAAATTAAAGTTCAAGTATTTTATGTAGTCGAGTTAAATATATAAATACTTGAACGGAGGAAATTTAATCAAGTTAAAAAATTTAGTCAATTTAACAATTTTTTTTCTCAGTGTAGAATAGTATCAATCTTTATTTAATTGTGACCATAGTTATGCAAGAAACGTCCAACAAAATTATAATTTTTGAATTATTGAAATCAGTAAAAATCCAAACCTAATATGCTACATTTTTAAATCACATAAAATATTATTCACATTGTTCTTGAAACAGACTTCGTGTGGATTGAACGATTGTTGCATAACTGGCCAATTGTAAATAAAAAAATAATGAAAATTAATGTATATATGAATATATAATTTTGAATATGAATGTACAATTTGTTCGATAATTAAGCGCTATCGCGTTAAATTAAATATACTACGTGCTTATCTCAGAAACTTACGTTCCGTTATTTTTTTGTGATTTTTTTTTAAGTAAAGTAAAACGAAAAGAAAATCGAAAAGTACGTGTAATAACTTCGATACCGCGTGTGTCGATAGAAATACAGAAACAGTTTGTTCTGCATTTTGTAACGATTATGTGATTATGTTAGCGAAATTTTCACGCTACACTTTCTACGTATGCAATCGCATATGTAGAATCTTAAGTAGGTATTCGTAGTCAGGACTGAGCGAAAAGTATTTCAAATACAAAATGTTACAAATCTTAGTATTTGAAATACAAAAGACAACTTATATTTCGTATTTTAAATCGAAATTGCCAGTATTTTGTATTAGAAAAAATACTTTTCGCCCATCCCTGTTCACAGATTCTTATATTTCAGATCGTCTCAAGTACTGTTTTAAGATGTTATCAACCAATCACGGGGCTGTATTTAGCATCTTAAGATGTTACTCAAGGACGATCTTGAAATAAGATTCGATTATGAATACCGTTTTTAATCAAAATATTTACGTATCATTATCAAGATATTTACCGAGAAATTTTCGCGGACCGATGAAAGTAAATTTGAGAAAATACATATCGATCTGAGATTTGTCTTAATTTAACCGCGACCTCCTTATGGAAATTTATTCTAAAAGTCTCCATCTATTTTTATCTGATTTGGAGTGTCTGTCAGTCTTAATTTAATCCCGGGCTCTATTTATACAAATTTATTCCGATGCGCCTATTTCGATTCGTCCCGAAGCATTCGGTTATCTCGATTTAATTTGACGTCTATTTTTAGAAACATAACCTGTTGTGTTTACGTTTCTACAATGTTGAGTAATGATAAAAATTGAATTGGGCTAATTTAATGGCACGTACTTTACTCGCGGTTTGTTTGCTCAAAGAATCACAAAACATTTTTACGTGACACATTTTTACTTCGATCAAAACGTGACATTTTCCTAAAACAGTAATAAAATGTAGAAAGACTTGAGAAAATAAAACGTGACCTACCGTCAATGCGGTGTCTGTCATCGCTTTGATCTCTAACGAACCTAACAAGCCTCGAAAACTCCTTATTTTCTTGCGAGCCACGTCGCGAGCTTCTTTCGCATATCTTACTTTTAAAGACGCAAAAATATCGTCAAAGATAGGGTCGTATGTTACGAGTGTTATTTGCAATTAAAAATGACCGATGCGTAATTAGAGGAAACGCCTTACGATTTGGAGACGAGTGATTTCGGGCCCGTATTTGTTAACGCTTATTTTCAGCGTCGAACGCGTACAAAATTTAGGCCATCGGTTTTAGAAAGCTTTATATAATAAAATCGTATTACGTGTAAATACATAATTATGCTCTACTTATTGATTTATCGCTCTCTGATTACAGAAGCTGAACATGGCTATGCTTCAACGATGCCAATACCCGATGATATGCGGACGATTACAAAGAGGCCAAAGACGAAGAAGTCCCAAGGCAGCAGGTTCGTGTTTGCTCAATTACTTTTTTTTACCAACGGCGTACAGAAATTTAGATAAAATTCTAATAGTTAAAATCTTTTTGTTCTTAAATTCCGAACAGTTTCATGTTGATGGTCTGCTTGCAATAAACTCTGTCGTATGTCTAAAATCAGTAATTTTACAGGAGGAACACAACCGTTTTGAAATCACATTATATTATGTTACACTTATTGCAATCACTGCTGGAGCGAGTCACAATTGTCTATAATATTAATATGTCTAAGGGGTCCGGGACTGAATACGATGATATTAAAAATTCGATTTGAGAAATTTTAGACTTACGACGTTTTGCAAGTAGATCATCGATATGTGACTTTAAAGTCTCGGAGAAATGTTACACGAATTTTTCAATTTTTTTTTTACTTCTGCTGTAATTCGAAAAATTGCAAATATTTCCCAAAAATTTCAATAGAAGCGTCATGTTACTTTGATGCGATTTGATCATAAAGAGACAATTCTATAAAAATGTTTCGTGAAACTGGAACTTTCCGGAATTCAGCGGATGCAATAATATAAAATATTTTCAATCGGCAGATTAATTACGCGTGATTTAGAATCGAATGCGATTATTATTGATATACGTAAGTTTCAATTGCAATTCTGAATTATTTGTAGCTGAAATATTTGCAATATTTTTTATGCGATAAATCTCTATTTTTTTTTCGATTTTACGTTTATATTGTTTGGAAAGACAGATACTATTGTAGTTCGATTTCCGTTTTTTTTCCCCGTACATTTCGTTCTTACAAAATGTAACGTTTTTATTTTTTGTTTACTTCCAGAACGACTCATAATGAATTGGAGAAAAATAGGTGAGTGTTTTATCTAATAAATAGTTTTGTTAGATTTAAATTTGATTAGTTAACATTAAGTTAGTAAAATTATAAATTAATAATTGTATATTTTATAAAATCGGAAAAGTTATATTTTTAAAAACAAATTAGTATTTTATTAATTCGATTATTAGAAACATATTAATCATGCAATTTCTGTTTTGGACGCTAAATATTCGTCAGAAATAAACAATGTCGAAGACAAAGGCTCGTATGATTTACGTATGTGTGAATTCGTTTTCATACACTACATTTCACAAATAAATTTACAAATTAAAATTATGAAAATAATTTGCTACGCGTAAATAACATTAAAATCGGATTTTATTGGATATATAAATTGGAGTAAGATTAAAATCTGTCGCAAATAAACTGGAATGAATACATAAAACATGTAGCGTGATATTGTAACCTTTTGAAATTCTTTTAAAAATAAAATAAATATACCAGCGGCGACCAACACATTTTGCGTGGGTAGGAGAGACGTGGGCGGAGAGATAATTACACTGGACACTTAGCAGTATAACGTTTATAATTCGAAGAATCAAAAGTACAAAAAGAAATTATACTTCGAAAGTACGCGTTATGCAACGTAAATACGAGATGTAACAGAGAAACAGTGGGGTTTTTACATTGGCCATTTCTGTGTCACGCCAGCCCTTGTGTAACTTTCTCTCCCCCTCCGATTCCTCTCCCCATCGTGACCACTATTCGCACATAGGCTGCTTGGGTGTAAAAAAAAATCGATAGTCCGCCTGCGACCATCTCGCTTTCTCTCTTATTCTCTAGAGCACCCCTGCTACCTTCTCTTTCTCTCTTTATGCACCGCTGACTAGCGAATTTCAACCCCTCTTTCCCCAAATGCTTATAGTAGCCAATGTTTTCCTAAAAGTTTTCGGAATCTTTTTGTGAGTAATGTAGAATGAATGAGAGAGTTTAGAAAATATCATATTACAACACGTGATTAAAATATCTTATATAAAGTATATAGAATATAAAAATAGTATTTTTCTCTTCTCTGATATATCGTATAAAATGCTTTTTTTGCCAATCGATCCTTGGATCAATTTTAACTTGATTGTGTATTGCTCATTAAATTTTGTATCTTTTGTATCTTCAGTTCTCTTAAGATAATATGACTTTTTAAATTTGAAATTTATACTACGAACTGTTCGGAAATAACGTCATATTCTTCGTTAAAAGGATAACATACGAATTTTCCAATTTTCTACATTGTCACGAATTTACCGTTGCGTGAAAGAACATGGAGAGAAATTACATTATTTTGTGAAAGAATCGCGTTACTTCACGCGATGTAAAATACTTGATTATCAAGGGACATTTTTTTCAGCAAAATTCTTTATAAATTCAATACTTACAACGTACTAGCTTGTGGGAATGTCCGGGCAAAGCTCATATTATTTCAACTAATATTCTTTTTTACGATCAAAATAGTTTAGAATTACAGTTTATTTTCGTGTTGTTTCCCTTGGCGATTTGAAGATAAAATTAAATTTCGTCGGCCGGCGTTGTTTACGCGTCCGTATCAATGGCGGTTGATGCAAACGCTGCGTAAGTATGCAGCGCGTGTGACAAGCATACTTACGCAGCATACAAAACGCGGAAGCCAATGGCATACTGTCCTAAATTTGGCGCGCGTCGCGCGGTGGAAATAAATCCATGGCGGCCCAAATCGTACTGCGCATTAAAGAAACGTCGCAGTTAAGATTATATTACGATCGATGATCGACGAACTATCAGTCACGATTCGCGATCCAGTTTCTCGTAATGTTTCGCTTTTTTTTTTTTTTTATTTCTGTTAATACACAACGGCAAAACATCTTGAAAAGTGTTTTTTTTTTTTTTTTTTTTTTATAGGTGAAACAAACTTAAATAAGAGTTTGAACTTCATTCGAAATTTAAGATAAGACGCTTTTTCCGTCTGTTTACCGCAATTATCTTCTGTTTATCGTTACATATGATACGAGTAGGTCATTGACCGATTTCGTGAACAAAAATAGGAAAAATGGAATATAAAAAAAAATCACATGTTTCATACTATTTAGATACGTGACGTCTGAAAAATAGACGTATATTGAAAATTAATATAAATTTTGAATTAATATTAATATTAAATAAATTAACATTATTTGAAATTAATATAAAAAGTGAAAATTCGAAAGAGTTAAAGTAACTTTGGCGTGAAATTAATTTCAAAGATTGGCATTTTATTATAACAGTGTTTGTTATCTGTCAGTGTTATCGATCCGTTTGGCAAACAAAAGTAATGAGCGATCGCTCGGTTGTACGCATCGATACGAGTTATACGGAACAGCGGGCTTTTCCCGTACGTGTAGGGAGAGGACATAGGGTCAGCCAAAAAACGAAAACTCGACAAATGGCTGCGCCAACATGAGCGAAAATGGCGCCGTTCGCGGCGCCTGAGGACGGATCCCTGGCCCATTTGAAATGCATTGAATTTTTAAGTGCCATCCTTTGTGCCGCCGCGAGATAGCCAACTTCCGATTTGGCTCCCCGCGAGTCTTCCTACGGTTTTTGTTAATTTTCACCTGAACCTTTCTCGACTAGTTAGCTTAACCCCTTTATGATCTCTGTATAGATTACGAGGATGCGGAAGGAGGGACTGTATATATTTCCTTGTTTTTTAATTAATGAATTTATTAATAATAATACAAATTTATAAATATGTATTTATTTAATCGCGCGCGTATATTAATAACATATATAAATGAAAAGTCGATAAAATTTTATAAATTGATAAAATTATAGTTATAGACAAATTATTGACTATTAGTATAATTATCAGTGAATTATTTAAAACTATATAATTGATATAATTAAAATTAAAAGATAATACATTAAGATTATTGATTTCAAATGGTTTTTCATTTTTAAAAAATTTACGCGCTTTTTCATAATATCGATTAAAAATTAATATCTTAATTTAAAAACGGATAAAAACAGCTACTTACGTAAATTGTGAACATTTAAAGATATGTATAAAGCACTTAAATAAATTTGCATTATTTTTCATGCGAAGCTCGAGGAAGGGGAGAAGAGATGAGAAAGGATGTTAAATAAAGACCTCGATGCACAAATAGGCGGGTCGATTGTTTAAAGAAATTCTATCGTATCGGATGCTGCTCAGTTGCAAGTTGTTGCAGGGCAAAGGTTCAAGTCGATAAACGTTCGCGTTATTTATGTGCGTTGGGTTTAAAGTGCTAAAAAATTCAACACAGTTAACATGTGCAAGTTTATTGATTATCTCCGAAGCCGGTAGTGTCAAGCGAATAGCCAACGTCTCATCTTTCGAGGGACAAGGAGGGGGGGGGGGTGGTAGAGATTTCGTTAGGGACCGAGCATACGCTTTCGAGAATAAAAGGGGGATGGAAGCAGAATAATTTAATCAAAATTGATACGCAGATGCGGGATATATCCTTCGCGAGATGCACGGAGCAGGATGCGGGTTGACTTCGGGGTCAAGGACGACTCGGCGGAGCGTGCACCCTGTGCACCTCCTTTCATTCTCTAGCGTTAGGGAGACCGGGAGAGATGCTCGACGTTGTTTAGAGCATCGACCGACCTTGGTTACAAGCGTCGAATCGTTGCATATGGAACGTCAGATTCCGATAGTTTCGCGATACGCTCTCGTAAAATAAACGTCACCAAGTGTCGTATACAAATCACCTTAAAGCGACGTGATTCTTTCGCGTAAAATGTACCTCAGTTTCTATGAGATTTTTACGACTTTCTAAATTTATAACAAACCTATACAAAATTTGTATAAATGCACTCTGCAATTTCGACAAATTGACGTGTAAAAATAAATATTGACGTACTAGTGTACGGTTCCTTCATCCGGATTATAAAATTGAATTTATTTCTTGATTTTACTTCTCACATTGAAAATTTTTGTCTCTGACTGTGTGTTTTATCGTATACATTGTTTCCTTGGAACTTTGATTTATCATAAACTCCTACGCAAATAAGTTTGACTCGACCTCGGTGTAGCCGAGGTAGTAAGGAAAATTGAGAGTGTAGAAGTGTTTCACGTGCTATTCATGTAAGAACGACGCGAGAGCATTAGGGCCCACGGACCCTTCGCTTGTCTCGACGTCTCTCCGCAGTTCACCATTGCCACTTCGAAGCTCGTTCACCTTGAGCCCTGAACAGTGATTCTCATTCCTGCTTACTCATTCCTGTTCATATTTTACTTGTGTACGATATAATAACATTACAATTACACGTGTAAATATTCGGCTGGTGCTGTATATTGACGGTGGACAGTCGCGCGAATTAAAAATTTGACAATCTTGATTAGCGATGCGAGATGCTCTCAAGTTCAATCGACGTTTCGATGTAGTGTTTTTGCGCATTAAACAGTAACGCATATTGGAAAGAATAATCGTTTACTACGTGTTGTTTATCGAAACGTTTCTTTCAAGCGTTTGTCGTATCTAGATTTTTAGATCGATATTGAGAAATCAGGTTGTTTATCTTCGTTTCTCTCTCTCTCTCTCTCTCTCTCTCTCTCTCTCTCTTCTTCTTCTGTTTTGATAGATTAAAGTTTAAAGTTTCATACGTCTATACAAAGTACATGAATCCAATAAGACATTTTTTTATTTCTGTTACAATATTTAGATATAAAGAATATTAGGAATAAGATGTGTTATATAATGAAAACTATTTTAATGCGATTTAAAAATGTCGATTTTCTTTTTTTTTTTTTGAGATTTCTCTGAACAGTTAAAGCCGTTGATTATCTCGCTGAAAATCAAATTCGCTCGGTTCTTACGTCCGTACGACTTAATGTTGGTATCGTGTCTGGACTAGCTGTAAGTAGATACGCGAGGCGAGAACTGGCGTGTAGTGCACGTATTTTAATTACCCATTTTTTATTTCACTCCAACTACTTCGACAACTTCCTGCTGTACTCGGAAGAGATCGCTTCCTGTCACGACCGGAGAGTTCTCGCATCGCGTTGAATTTTCGTCATGTGCACCTTGCCGTCTTGTACGCTTTCCCTCGGCGCGACTTCAAATTTATAGAGAAATGTACGAGTTTTTCAATATTTTGCCTTTCCACAAATTTACCGTAACTGAAACGTTTTGTCAAAATTGAAAGCGTATAATTTTTTTTTTTTTAACGGAAATATTACTTCGACATGATATTTGATATTTTATTGTATACAAAAGATATTTATGAAGCATGATATGAAACTGAAATTTTCGAAATATATTGTTTCATATACGGTACATCTGTAACTCTTGTTTGCAGAAGTTTATGCAAGTTTAATGGGGGAGTCAGATTTGCCAGATTTTTGCTTCTGAAAAAGGTCGATCCCCGTGAAAGCAAGACAATTATGACAGCAATTATACTACTCAGGTGCATACCTGTTGGACGTAATTCAAATTGAATTGAGGGAAAGTCTGCGAGGGACCGCGAAAATCGACGGGAGTACATTTCCACGCTGATTGGTTTCCCGTAATTTTCGAGGAACCCGGAGTTACATTGTGACGGTTTGGAGGGTGATTGGAGGTCGGTTTAGTGGTCGAGCAGAGGGAAGGGGAGGAATGTGAGGGTTACAAGAAAGAAAGGCATTGGTAAAATGGCTAGATTACAATATAACGTTAATTATACCTTAAGAACTGGATGAGGTGTCCCGAATCGATTCGTTTTTCATGTACGAATTCTTGTAATTTTACCAATTTAAAATACTTTTTGATATAAACCCAAGATGTAATCTTTTTTTTTTAAGATTTTTTGCTTTTTAAATTACAATTTTAACACATTAATTTAACAAAAATCAACAATTTCTAATGATTAGCAACTATAAAAAAGTTTTTATGAATTAGATGTCAAGATAAAAAAATAGACGAAAAAATGATATTATTTAATTCCGTGTGGACTTTAACAAAAATCGATTTAAAGCTTGTTTATAAAAAAAATTCAAGGTTAAAAATTGCATAGTAGTCATGTATGATAACCAACTAATTTTCTAGCACCGGTTCTTTAAACTGGTTACAAATGGAGAATCGTGAAAAATTACAATTGCAAGTTGGGCAGCGTACTCTGTGCATTTTGCACTTAATATCCATGCTAATTTTACATATAAATTACTTGAAGTATTGTACGCTCAAAATATCAGCAACACTTTAGCAACACCTCACGCCGCCCCATGTTCACCCCAGCTTTAGCAAAGTTTCCGTTGAATATTTATAATGATCCTGTAATTCTGCTTGCTCGTTGTTTACCGAGTTATATCTTACTTTAATTTTCCGTTTTATCTTCCTGGACACAGTGAGCAAACTGTAAGATACAAACAATGTATCTTTTATTATTTCAATCGAACTTGGGGTAAACAGAAGCGACAAATAAGATATCGTTTCAAGCAGTCATCACGATGTTCTGGTGCAATTATCGTATAATTCAGCGCTTATCATCGATCAGACGCAGCCAAGATCCGATAAGCGAATCGCGCCTCTGATTTCAAGGTGGAGGTCGTCCGAGCCGTGCGCGATTCCGGAATAGTTCCTCGTACTGATTCCCTGCACGAGAACCAATTCGATCGACCTCGCTTCCATTTCCATCCGGAAGTGAGGACACGATGAAGGGAAATCGAACATTCGCTTGCCGTGCATACCGGGTGTCCCGCCCCGAGGAGGCACGACCCACGAATTTTTCCAATATACATGAGTCATTCTGAACGAGGAAAAAAACGATAAAAATTATATTTGTTATGAATCTGTTATCCAGATGCGTCGAAAAGGAGAGATAAGGCGATGCACGGTCGTGCAACGAAAGAACGGTCTTTTTCTTTTATGCATTTGACGTTTCTTTTTCGTTGCTCTGTTTTGCTTTTAGCGCGTTGACTTTCTCACTCACTCACTCATTCACTCAGTTTCTCAGATTGAGAGAGATGCCATATGATACGAAATACTTTTTTTTTATGCCCAGTCAATCCGATACTTAAATAATCGTATTTCAGACGAGACGATCGGATCATATAACTCGTTTTGCGCACTTTTTATTGCGGATGAATAGCTTTCAAGAGGTGCGAGAGTCGAGTCAGCGAAAGCTTGCGCAATACCTGACCTATTGTGCTCGTTAGGGACATTCGGGATCAGCTATTGGGAGATCCCTTTTCCCCTTATCCTCCATCTTCTCCTTATCATCCCGCTCCCTCTTCACCGCAATGCGAACAACGTTGTCCTCGGGGATATACCCCTATCGCTGAAAGGGATTGGACCTTCAGGAAGGAAACCCAGCTTCTACCGTGTTGAAGGACCTCCACCTAATTCTATGGGGCAGGAGTCTCAGGATTTAGAGCGGAGGTGCACTTTAGGGATTCCTCCTTCCTTCCTCCCCTGCTGTCCTGCTCTCTTCCTTTAACGATCAAGTCCTGCGAAGCCAGCAGGAACGTTGAGATCACGACTTGTCCGTGGATTCGCTTTAGAAAGGGGTTCTTATGGAAGAAATACAGGGGGGAAATTGGAAGGAAACACGTTACGGTGTGAATCGCATCCTTAAGAAACAGTCTCTTGTAAATAATTTTAGTAGCTTCTCTAAGAAATTCTAGTAATGTGCACTGATTGCAATAATTAGGAAATTATTTGTTAGCATATATTTAAGCTAACCCAAGTATATATTTAATTTATATTTTATCTTTTTTTCTATAATTATAAATTTAGAATTAATTTGATTTATAAATTTTTATAAACTTATATTTTAGTGAAGATATTGTATAAATCTTTCTGTTTTTCAGTGAAGATATTGTATAAATCTTTCTGTTTTTTTCCTAAAATATCTAAAATTAACTGGATACAGATTTGAAAATAATTTTGTTAGACCATCACTATAATTGTATATTCAAACTGATCGTTAGAATGTCAAAAACTTTGTGCAGCATTGCGCATTATGTTCTTCACAATTATTTTAATTTCAATAAAATTATTTAATAGTCTTGTATTTAATTAAATTTTTAGATACTTTAGTAAAACCATTCTTTTCGCGTAGATTAAACGATAACATTTTAAAATTTAATGCAGCAGTTTTTTTTTTAATTTTTATTTCTAAAAATTTAAAAAAAACTATGAAGTTTCCGATATGAATTTAGTTCATTTATTTAAAGACGTTTCCAATTCCAAAAATAAATTTGAGACGTTACAAATGCTGTTACGTTATGAAAAGGTCAACGTCCGCGGATCTTCTATTTGTTTTCGTCCTTGTTCCGGTGTGGATTCTCGGCATTTGGGATGGCAATTCTTTTTCTTCTTTTTTTCTCCTCGGCGCGCGGCGATTGTGTAGGTCGTGTCTAGCAAAGATCGCTTCTAATAGATTGTGCCAACTGGTATCCGAGCGGAGTGTCGGCCTCTACCACTTCTTTTTTCCTTTTCTTCTTTCTTTCCTTTCCGCGAGATCGTGCCGCACGTCGTAACCTTTCGTGATGCCCTCCCTCCCTTTTTTTTCTCTCCTCTGTCCCCAGATTTCACGACGTCCGTCAAACCTTCGCTCGGAATTTTCCGGTGTTTAAACAATGCGAACTTCAAGATCGAATCTGGTAACGGTGGAACAATTCTTTATTTAATTTGTGGCTCAAGTTTGTCCGATTGCGCGCTGATAATTCACATTTTTTTTTTTTATCATAAAATATTGATTTGACCTATTAATTTGAAATTCAAATTTGAAGGAAACCGCAAAGATATACAAATCAAAGTGTAGTCGAATGGTTCCTCGTGAAAGGATAAATAAATATCACAAAATTTGACTACTAGAATTAATTACAACAGTGTTCAATGTACAATATAGGATAAGATTTTGAATATAAATGGTATACTTTACACGTACAAAATTTGTTTATTTGGATCCAAATTATTTTTCTCTGAAACTTTGCGATCAATAAGAATATTCTTCTTTTTTTTACTCATTTTTTTTTCGATCGATAAAAATATTCTGTATTTTTTACTCTTTTTTTCGTCGTCGGTAATCTGATTTATACGACACGTAATCTGCGCATATTTGAAAGGGGTTTTTTTTTTGGAGACGATCGTACAATTCCAATTTCTATTCCGTCGGACGTAACTCAACGTGATGTGTATATCGTGCCATTGCAATTGCGTCGCGAGTGCATCGAACCCGCGCAGGTGAAAGTGAACCAAAGCGGTGTTCTCGCACATTCGTGTTTGTTAGACGGTTGGGACCCCCTCGATTTGTGAAATCGTCAGCAACCCAAAGGTTAAGCCGCGTGTCGATTCGACATTATTCGCTTTCTGTATCTTATAATTCGCCTTGCGATGGTCTGACTTCGAACTAATGCTAAAATTATTTTTGGAATCGAAGGGAAATTTTCGAAAGGTAACGGCGCGCGTTCTGTCTACGTCTGTGCGTAGGAATTTTAAGAAACTGAGATAACAGAACGTCATAGAGCGACGCTATAAATAGCTCTTTTTTTCCTTATAATTACGTCATTTCTAGGCACGCGAAGATGCTTTCGCGTGGCGAAGAAAAATCCCTTAAAAATTGTACAACGGAAGAATGAAAGAAGGGTGAAACGGTCGAAATGTTCGTCGTAGTGATTTTTCAACTGCAACGAATGCTACATTCGACCTGCTTCGACCTATAGACTACAGGCTACACGCGATTATCGGAGCCTGGCTAACGGTCGGACGTGCTCTAGCGAGTAACTGTATCGTTCCAGAAAAGAGCACAGTACGTGCTCGGTGAGAGGTTAACTTAGGTTACGGGTGTTTATCCAGAAGCGCGTACGCGCAAAAGCGGGAGAAAAAAAAATGCAAGGTGTGACAAATTCGTTGTCGCCGAGCAATTTCGCAGCAACGATGCACTCGGCTTCTAATGCCTCCATTAGCTTTCGTACCATACCGTTCTTTCCGTCTGCTTTCGGACATCGGTACTCGTATGCTTAGAAACAAATTTACACTGAAGAGAAAAAATGTCGTCCAATAAAAAACTTGATACAAAAGAATTAATAACCTACTTGCAGTCAAGTTAAAAATTTCTTAATTGAAATATTTATGTAAATAAAATGAAATAATTTTTATTCGAGTAATTTTTTTCTTGCAATTCTGTAGAAAATATTTACTGTATAGACTATTTTTATATTCAAGATAGTCAGATTTTTTTTTAATCTAAGAAAACAATTAAGTTTATTTATTTATTGGTAAAAATCATCATTTAAATGTAAAAAAATGTAAAAATGTAAAATTATATATTCAAGATAATATGTCTATTTACTTAAATATTTTTACTTAAACAGAACAAATGCTTGCATCGAAATGTACGGTTTTAAGAAAACGTATATTTTTTTTATTTAAAAAAATTTTTTCTCTCAGTTTAAGAAGCGCTAAGAGAGAAATCGAGAAAGCGATATGAAGCCCTCTCTTTGTGTCTATAATAACAGATAATATTCTCGACGTTCTAATCGGTCTAATCGCGGCGTACAGTATCGTAATCGTAACTCGTGGTCGTGCACTTTTGTCCCTCTTACCTGACCTGACTCAAGCCGGCAGAAAATTGTCCATAGATATGAGTCATACTTTTTATTGAGCTTTTCATTACGATTTTATCACTGCGGTTTATATGTTCTATTGTTAAACTTTTATAAAATATTTCTTGTTAAGCTGACGCAAATTGTTTAACGTTCCTTTTTTTTTTTAAATCAGTTTTGTTTTAAATATTTACTTTACTTTCGAATAGTTCCGTCTTCAAAAACAGAAATTGCTTCCTACTTTGGAAAATTCGCGCGTGTAAAACCTGAAGGTGATATTTTCGACGGATAGGAATTATTTTAAAGCAGCGTTGACTTCCTTCTCCACTCCTGGACTAATCTAATGCGAAGACATTCCGGGATTTACGTGTATTTCTGTCACCACTTATTCTGCGCCGTATTAAGGAGAGAAAGATCTTGGATCGAGGGTACGGGAATACGAGAATGGTTACATCGGCGGGGTGGGAGACGGGAAAAGCTTTACGCTCGAGTCATGCGTTGAATAAGTCATGAAGGATCCCGGTGATAACCGCGCGATTTTATCATCGGCGAGAAATCGTGTGACTGCGCAACGAATGTGAATAAAGCGGATGAGCGTTGTCGTTCGTTTCAAAATTCGGATACTTCTCGTTACACAAACACACACGCTTCTCTCATAGAATGGCGCACATTGCGAACCGCCAAGTTAATTCTTGCTTTTCAAAAAAGTGTCATATTATTTTTTTTTTTAAACTGCGCGCTTGTGCTCGCCTTTACGGCGTTTGAAATTTTAAAGAAATGTATTACGAAGGTCAAAGGGTTGAACTATATTTGGAATATGTCGCCGAGAGAAAGATGGCCGTGAAGTTTTCCGGTTTGCCGTCCCTTCGACGGAACCTAAACGGGACTTTAAAGCACGATGAAAGTTTTATTGAGATAGCGCGAGGGCGAAGGGAGAAGAGGAGAACTTCCTGAGCGAGACTCTCCAAAATTTTATGATCAACGAAGGTTTAACCTCGCTCTCGAAAAAAGGGAAACGACTCGTCAGCCAATGCTCGGTTTTTTTTTTTCTCAATTCGAAGCTTTCCGGAGGCGGAAAACTTAAAAAGCAGGAATATGAATATGTAATGCATGAGAAATTAAATTGAAATTTTTACAGCACGGAAAAGTACCGTTAGGGTCAGCAGAATAATTCTGGCGGAAAATTAATTCTGCTTACATTCCGAGTAACTTTTACATAGAGATGAAGAAGATATAAAACAAAGTAGCGAAGCAAACAAATGTAGGGAAGAAGAAGAAGAAGAAGGGGACGAGAAAGAAAACATGAGGGAGAGAAGAGGTACGCGAGGAGAAATAGCTAGCGTAATCACGTGCGGGTTCGAAAGGTCAAGATCAAGTTGCCGGGGGGAGATGTGATCTGGAACCGCGGATACAGAGAGAAAGGGGATGCTACGAGCGTGGGAGGGAGCAGAAGAATATCGCTCTTCTGTGCCATCGACTTTAAAAATAAGATGGCAATCGGCCAGCGCTTCTGTTTGAGTATAAGTGATTTTTTTTTAATTCTCTTTTTTTTATCCTTGTTCCGTAGGCGTAATGCTGCCTAGTGCGGAATTAGCTCAATGTAGCAGAACTAGAGAGTGTTCTACACAATCACGCGTGAATTTTTAGTATCGGATTTTTTTTTGCAAATGCACAGCAAACGGATAAAGCACGTTTCCCAATACCGAGGAGAGGACACGCATTTACCTCTAAATCCCTCGGGCACACGATCGAGCTGGTCTCAGGATTTGCTACTCCGAATTGGGGAGAAGTCCTAATGATAGCACGTGCGGACTCGCCTTTGTCGTTCACTAAGGATTTCGACATAACTCGAAACAGCTTAATTAAGCGAAACAGCATTACACAGCTGTCTGTATGCATCTACACGTGCCGATGAATACTCGCGTGAGCGCGTATTCAACTGTACCGGGTGTTCCATACAATTTATAATAAGATATAATTTTTCACACCGAAATTGTGTACGCTAATTCGTTTTTCTCACTTTCTAATGTCATCTTGGTATGAAACTTATACATGCATTATGAAATATTTTTGTAACATATATAGTAATGTTCCGATTAATGAAATGGTAAAATCTCAATTTTCTTCACATAAAAAAAAAATTATTTTAAAAAATGGCAAATGTTTTGTGAAAGTTGAAATATTTTTGTAAAAAGATCATGTCGCTTTATGATATGTACACAGAAAAATCAAATATTAGAGTATCAAGTTAAAACTAACAATTAAATTATATTCTATTTAACTATCATATGTTTCATATACATATTAACAAAAAATGATATTCTTGCTTATTATATGAAACCACGATAATCTTATACTATTATATAATTGAATCTTCTTTAAAGAATTTGATAACTTCAAATTTCAGCATAATGTATTTTTATTTCAATATTTTATAATAGCCGTCTAAAGAGCACAATACGATTGTTTTGATAATAACAGTTACAAAATTTTGCTTTTTCTAGTTTGAAAATGTTGTTATTTTCTGTCTGATATTTTTTCCTCTCAACTCCTGAAAATTATTATTGAATAATAAAAATATTTTTTTATAAATATACAAAATTCCTTCGTGTAAACAAAGTTATCTGTTTAACATTTCGAAAATAAAGAAACAGATATATTTGCGTACACGAAGAAATTTGGTACAGTTTTATCGAAAAATTTATCCTCTAAAAATACTTTTAAAATACTTTATTATCCATATAATTTTTGTCTGTGTAACATTCTGATTATCAGACGACTCTATAAGAGTGTGTTGAAACCGAGATTATATTTTATATAATAATAATCTATTTTATTGAGCACGTTTTTCATGCAGCATTAAAATGAACAGAAATTATCATTTTGTTACAAACATTCCTATTTATCTTGCGTTAAGTTTAGTACGTTTGGAATTATTATAGTCCCGCGCGATTGACTGAGGGTCAAAGATGAGAGATGGGAAAAGGCCTCTTTCGCGAAAAGGAGCTTGTGGAGATCTGAAGCAGAGCTCAACTTTAAATGGAATCCCGTTTTGGGAGCTGCATACAGTTTAATTAAGCCAGACCCATTTCGCTTGTGTCTACAAACGGTATTTTGCAGTAATGCCTCTACTCTCCTCTCTCTCTTTCTTTCCCTCCCCCTCCCTCACCCATATCTCTCGCTCTATGTCCGATCTCTCCATAGAGCGAACGCCAGTTGAAGGAAGTCCAAGTTCGCCTAAGTCTCGACTCTCGAGTGTCCGTCCTAATGAATTGCTAAACTATCCCGAATCCGCCCCCCCTCCTCCCTCCTCTCAAACGAAAGCTCGATCTCCCTGAATGGCCGCCCCTTTCTTCGGGCTTAATGCCCGATTAATCAAGGATACTGATTTTACCAAAAAAGAAAGTTTAAATTGAGAAAATTCCGTCGATTAATAGTTATTGAATAAATAACCGTTCGGAATTAACCGATTGATGTAAAGTCTATCGGAAATTGGAGTTAATGGAGAAATTGGAAATTTGGCTTTAATTCGTCCCTACAGTAACGGGTAATGAATAATGGAGCACAATTAATTGTATTTTACAATTTGCTTGTACAGCGTTGCTTGCGCGTTGGGAAACGTTTTTGGATACTTTTTAATTTTATTTTGCGAACAATAAATTCGCGTTTGCTTTATTTAAAAAAAAAATAATTAATTTTGATTGTTTCAGTATATCCAAAATTATTGAGTATTTTCGATATCTTTTTGCAGTATCTTAGATCGGTTAAAAAGCTTTTCATTTTTGATCTTCTGTTTGGAATCGATACATTTTTTAAATACAAAACTAGTGGCAAGTTATTATCTTCAGTTTAAGCCGCTATATTAATTATGTACCATGTAGGATCAATAAATGTGCCATTATAGATGAGAAGATTAAATTAGAGAATTAAAAATTAATTAGCATGTAATTATACGACAAATAAAAACAAATTGATTGTTAATACGATGAAGCCGCTTGGGTTAATAAAGATTAGTAAATTATACAAGAGTCCTAGAGTAATAGATACGTTCACACGATTCAATGTCGCAATAAATGGTATTGTGTAGATACAATGTAATTTAAATCAACACGGTAGCATAATTATACAGAAATTCTAGCATTGATAATTAATTGTGCAATAGAGCAAGGTGGAGATAAAAATAGAATGGAAAAGAGAAAGAGAGAGGAGGGGGAGAGAAGAGAGAGAGAGAGAGAGAGAGAGAGAGAGAGAGAGAGAGAGAGAGAGAGAGAGAGAGAGAGAGAGAGAGAGAGAGAGAGAGAGAGAAAGAGAACGAGGATAAAGAGTGATAGAAGACGAGAGACGAATATGCAATAAGGGGGTGGTGATGCAGCAGATGCAATGTAGTGGGATGGACGGATAGACAGAGGAAAGGCCACGGGGGAGGTGGGGAGAGAAAGATATCGGAGCGGGAGGAGAAGTAAAGTTACGAGGCTGTTTACAGGCGGCTGTTAAAGCGATCTAACTCATGGCCGGCCATTGCTCCCGCCAGGCTTGGCTACGCAACGTCGTTCGCGCTTTATACAAGTCGCATCAAGCGCAGCCGGTTCCATTTCGCCGCTAGATAGGGCGCAATTGTTTAAATTTCGCCGTATACCGAAATCCTCGTTAATTTATTAAAAGAGGAGAATATCAGATGTCTTGTAATCGCGTGGAATGGAAAATGAGAGACAAACGGAGGGACGAATCGCTGTGCGTTCTCCGGCCTCCCTTTTCGCTCGACGACTCCGCGAGCGAATTATCGACTAATATTCGACTGTTGCCGCTCGTTGCGTCCCAAAGCATTCTCCCTTTGAGGGCAATCTCCCGCGTACGTACCCCCGATCCGCGGGGACTGCCGATGTAACCGCGTCTTTGCCGAACTACCCCAATGACTCTGACGCGCGGGAATTCCGCGCGAAGTATTTATTCATCAGGGTAACCCTCACCGGTAAAGGAATTTCATAATGCCGCTGTCACACGCTGCCATTGATTGAAGGATCGTTCCTCTCCGCTTCTCTCCTCGGTTTCTCTGTCGCGACAAAAATGTTGCTGCCGATCCGGAACGATATAGGAACCGCGCATTGTTCTTGGAGAATCATTTTGCGGGCTAAAATATTCTTTTGTATTTTAATTTCTTAGATTCTCCCAATGAAAGTGCAAGATCGAGAACTACTCATTTGTTTTAGAATTCAAATGTGTTTAATTTTAAATTTTTATTTTAATTACAAGAATAAGCTTCATTGTCATTGATCTGAAAATATTTTAACCGAATTTTAATGATAATTGATCTTAATATTTTCATCGAAGGCAAATTGACTAAAAAACGATGATGATGATGATGAAAGTATAATTGACGTTACAGATATACTCCGTACAGTTTGTACATACGTCGAGTATATACCTAGACGGAACATAGACATAAGGGCATGTAGACAGAAACGCGTCTATTTACGGCTGAAACACGTCCACTCCGCAGCTCGCGGGACATAATACCGTTTGATGACGTCATTAAGCCAGAGCGGGCTTATTGTTTCTCGTAAAATGTACGTGCAAACGCGTCATCCTGTTTCTGGAAGGGTTCAGTTAAGCTCTGTTCACATAAATCACGAGAAGAAAATCTTTTCCCGACGAGATATCCCAGATGTGGCGACAAAAAAAAAATTGACTCAACTATCCGTTTTCGGAAGTGACAAATTTTCCCCTTCGTCATTTTCTAAATTTTCCTTTATCTTCTTCCCCTGTTTTGACACGTCAGTCTCGTGTGAAATCCACTTTAATTCAAAATTTCTACGATCTCGTTCTTCCATTATCTCCGTTCTCTTTATTATCCAGGATAGTGACTATAAAGTGGCCGTAAACTTATAATTAAATGCCACTAATGACACGTGTTCGGCACATGCAGTATGCACGCATCATCACGACTATGCGTGTCGCCGAAAATAGACATTTCTTCAGGCCACTTTTACGTGATAATTAAAATATCGTTTTAAGGGAATTATTTTTATATAATGTAATGATTGGCTGATAGGATAATGTACGATAGTACAGTTCAATCTTAGCGTCAATAAGAGTAATCTTTTAATACGCAAAAAGCAATAAGAGATGTTACAATTGGTCACGATAGCGCTCCCTTTTTTTTTTGTTGCAGGAGAGCTCACCTTAGAACTTGTCTCGAAAAGCTGAAGCTGCTAGTGCCACTTGGGCCTGAAACCTCGAGGCACACCACGTTGGGCCTTCTGACCAAGGCCAAGCGTTTTATCAAGGTGAGTAGATTAATCAAATAAAAAACCGAAGGCGAATAATTAGGAGAACAACATTAGAAAACATTCTGGTATCTATAATGTATCTCTGATATCAAAGTATTGTATGTGAAAAATGTGTTTCAAAAGAAAATATTAAGATATGCGCACATATTTATAATTTTGCTAACGTTACTTTACATTATATAAAGTATATGAACATTAACTTGAATAAACTAAAATAATATAAGTGCAATTCACTATTGCAAATTAAATCTTAACAAAAAAGAGAAATTAAATAAAATTTCTTTATATCTTTTTTAAAACTTTTTTAAAACCTTGATCTTTATCTTTACTTTATCTTTATTCTACCTTTTTCAAGGTACACTACATTCTCTCTCTTTAATTATATAAATTATAGGTTATTATTTAAGATTGGCCGCGTTAAATTTTTAACAATTTTTTTTAGATAACTACTTAACAATATAGACAATTCAAGAATATATGTGCAATACTTTATGAGACTAAGAAAACTCTTAACACTACTTTGTATATATTCAAACAATGAATGATTTTCTTTCATAGCAGCACAGTTCTCTTTGTTATTAAAATTGTAAGCTATAAAGCACTTTGGTAGTCAAATTGCAAATTATATTTTAATAAATATTTAATAGATAATTTTACATGGATAACACAAAGATACAATAGATCAAAGGGGTACCACTTTCATATGATAAATATAATTATTATAAGAGACGAGAGAAAATTCTCAAAGAAGACGGATTATTCCTTTGCCTTTTTCGGCAGCTAGTAATCATCTATTCTGAGATTTAAAGCTTGTCGTACAAGAGCTTGTCATCTGTGAATACATATTACTCTGAAGAAGTAAAGAGAGAAAGAGAGGTAGAACTTGGAATTTGTGATATAAGCAGGAAGCGCATTAGAAACATTGTTTCCCGGTTGGAATAGGCTCAGAAGGGACAAATGGGCGGAGGAAAGGGCTGCACGGTGTAGAGAAAGGCAGAGCAAGGTGTTGCAGCAAACGGAGTGGCGATGCACAATAGATGCGTAGTTAGTAAATTACAGACTGCCAGGGACAATGGCGTGCGTACTGAGCAAGCGTGCGCGTGTATGCGTGTCTGAGTTTTCCACGCAGTCTACTGGGTGACGCGAATAGAAGCGCAGCGATTCGAACAGGTGACGAAGTCGCGTGCTCTTTGTTACCGTCAACAAATTGTCCTGGTGAAAAGTACTTAAAATATTCAACCATTCTCGCGCTTTATGTCTCGGATATGCATTCTCGTGGTGTACTTAAACTCGGAGCATAACTTCCTCACCATTTGTTTTGTCACTTTTCTCGAGACATATAATCTTCTCTTTGAAATTTTTTCTTGGTATATAAAAGAAAAAAAAATATGACGCGAAAGTATTTTTATAATAGATACAAATTTTTTTCAAGTCTTAAAATTCTTTCAGGTTGAAAAGTATCTTGACAGCAAATGAACGCGAGAATTATTTTAAATTAAAATATTTTTCGCTAATTATGCGATAAATCCAACAAGAATAAAGGTTAAAGAGATATGAGAAAGAAATAATCTAAAGATTATCTAAAAGTATCGAAAAAAAAAATGATGAGAATCGTTTCGTAATAAATATGTAATCAAGACGTATTGTTTTATTAATGTAATTTCTTCATTAAGATCCAAACGCTTGTTCTCGGGGCACCCTATAGAATGGCAAGCAGCAGTGCGTATCCACCGTTCATTCGTGTATACATAGTCCGCGTGGGAGACTCAACGTGTACATCAATCTGACCTGCGGGCACCTGTGTATATTATGTGCCTGCGTTAGGTAGGAGAAAAATGTTCGTCCGTCCGCCATTTGACGAGGAAAGCTGCTACGCGTAGTTTAAGAGGGCATCTGCAAGCGCAATAAAGATCATATACCGGGAAATAGTGAGGCGCCACTGTAAAAGAATGATTTTAATGCGATATACGTTTTGATTATCATTTATATATTTACTTTACATCAGTCGTCTCTACAAATCTGAATGAAACCTTTTCTCTCTCTCTTTCTTGATATTCAACAATTTATTATTTTACACGCAACTTTTTAATTGATTCGGCAACGACAATAGGGTTGATTAATTACGACGGCGGAGTCAGGAAATTCCATAAAGCGAAAGGTGAAGTATGAAAGAGTAAAGAGAGCGGGTTGAAAAGAGGATAGATGGTAGTTAAGAGAAGGTGGCGGAGAGACCGAGAGACATGAAAGTGTCGTTTCTATAGTGGTGGTTTACACCCCCTCGAGAAAGTAAGATGTGGAGGAAGGAATGAGACAGAGGTGGAGGGTCGAAACGATTCGTATTTTGCGAGGTTGGCGGCGTGTAAGTCTTCATTTGTCCGCCTTTGAACTTCTTCCTTTCTGTTTCGCCTGGCCTTCGTGATTCTTTTCACACTTCGGTAGACCTTTCCGTCGCTAATTATTCTACGCTTTTTTTTTCTCGCCCTATCCCCTTACATTTGCCTATGTACGTGATAATAAAAAGCTATGAAGAACAGGCCGACTTGAAACTTTTTTTTATTTATGATCAAAAGTACAAGTTGTCCTGGCAGTTTTTAAATTTTTACTGGATATAACTGTTTACTTATTTAAGCTCAAGTGTAAAAAATATTTAAAATAAGTATTTTCAACTTTTGTAGAAAAATTGTTGGAAGTAATATTGAATCGAGAGAACTCGCTTGGCTTACATTATTGTAAAGTAATATGTTATCTTAGACATTTTTCTTACTGTAACATTTTTCACGACTTTGACATTGGTTTTTTTTTATGTCGCTACAGTACCTTTTTTATCTATATGTTTTATCACTATGTATACAAAAACCGTTTTACGTTAAAGAATTTTATGTCGAGATTGAAAATGTTGTCCATCAACATTAATACGCGACGCAAAACGTCGCAATTTTTATGCCGATTATATTGCGAGCCAGCATCGACCGGCAATGTAAATGGTAAGAGTGAACCGAGTCTCACTTCTGAAGTCGGTCGATTGGCTTTACGGCGAGGTACGCTTCGCCTGACGCTTTTCTTAGCCCCGTTTTATCTCCGTTGTAAATTCATATCGAGTAAAATGGAAAGCACGAAACCAGGAAATTTTCTACGAGCGCGATGTCAGCCACGCTGACATAAACACGCACACGCAAACATATCGCCTGTCGCGTGGGTCCCTAATCCGTGATCAGGTGATTTCGTCGCCAAGCTACTTCTACCCCAGTGTGCCATCCACCCTATACCTAAAGTTGATTTTCAGCTATCTTACCGCCCCAAATTTTTCACTACGGCAACGCACATAACCGTCGTCAAAGCTGCCAATCTCTGCTTTTATATTAACTTTTTTTTTTAACTACCAATCCAAAAAATTTCAAAGTAACATACTCAAAAATCTTAATTTAAACTCAAGATTCAAAAAGGCAAAAATTGGTATTTTTTAATTTTTTAAATAAAATTGAAAAATAAGAAATTAAAAAAATATATATACTGATTTAGAATTGAAAATATTCAGAATTTTCCATTTTAAACTTACGCAATAAAAAAAATTCGTGCAGCCACTAAATCGACGCATATCAAATACTACGCAGTAGAGAACGCATTTAGTTGCATTCGATTATTTCCTGTTCGGTGATTTGCACCGGAATTGGTCGGCCTCTTCTTGGTAAGCGCTCGCTGTTGCGTTACGAAATAGCATGCCGAATACAATACAAAGGAAACCGATTATCGGCCGACGTCGATGTTGGCAGCTCTCAGAACAAAGTGTAACGGAGAGATATTTGATGATATGTAGTTAATCAAATAGTTAAATATATATATTTTTTAACGAATGCATTTTCCGACTTTTCATCATTAAAACGATAAATTATTAACGAATATAAATAACAACACATTCATTGTTTATTTATGATACTAAAAATATACATTATCAATTTTGTTTATTGTTTTAAATATTATATGTATTATTATACTATTGCATGCTACATTTTATCAATATATATTATTATAAAATAAATAATAAATTTTTTTACACACAAGAAATACATTTTTCAACATTCCAACATCAAAACGATAAATCATTAATGATTCCAAATAACAGCACTTTCGTCATTGTTTATTTACGATACTAAAAATATATATATATTAATTTCGTTTGTTTGCAATTAATATTATATTCATTATACCGTTATATGCTACACTATATTATCATTACGCTGTACACTATAATCGTGTGTGATGTCATATCGTTTGGGTTATAGAGCCTGGAGGACCGCGAGCGTAAGCACGCCATACACAAGGAGCAGCTGTCGCGCGAGCATAGGTTCCTGAGACGGCGACTCGAGCAGCTGACGAACCAGACCGGCCTGCACGGCCTTCATGCGCTTCATGGCCTCCACGGGCTCAGCACGAGCGCGCCAACCGGCTCCGTCGCCGCCGCCGCTTCCGCGGCGATGTTGTCCAAGCGGCGCAGTATTTCCGAGTGCTCCCTGGGCACGGCGTCCACCAGCTCGACCGGAAGTTCCAGCAACTCGGACAGGTCTGCAGGTAGCCCATCCATCTCGGAGTCCGGTGAGTATCGCAATGAGATTACCTGTTATGTTGTCATTAAGCTTAAAAGGGTGCGTTCCTTCCGAGATGGAACGTCTTTACATTTCCTCGCAGTCTTCTTCTTTACCTTGCTCTCGTAACAGTTAGAAGTGTCTCTCACAGCGTGCGAGTGCAAAAATCTACCGATTCCATGTTTTACTAATGAATTTTAACCTTTCGTAAATCACGTGAGGTTTTCTGAATCCCAGGTGCAATTAAAAGCGCAAAATTTTTTTCAAAAAAAAAAGCAGTGGTAGTGTTGTGTTCCTGACAATAATAAAAAGAGAAAAAAATACTATTGCACTTCTGAATCTGGAGGGTTTTTATTTCAGCATCTCGTGGATCCCACGTGACTGAACTTTTGACTTTTATCCACGTGTCTTGTTAAAAGGTTAACAAAAAAATTTTCTACTGTTTGAACTCGGAACAATGAGATCTTATGCTAACAGAACGTTATAATAGAGTCGATAAACGACCACGTATATTCTGCTGTATAAATAAAACATGTTTATAATAAAATTATTAGCCACTTTTATATGTTAATTTTCATCATTAATATTCTTTTTCATGTAAACGTGAAAATGTACTTTGTATGCAATTTAATAATCGTGATCTTTGAGATTAAATCGGACGTAGCAATTAATCATAATAATTTATAACATAATTCTCTCATTTTTCCGTGTAAAATTTTCGTGTAGTTCACCATGTTTTTAATACATAATTTTCAACGTACAAAGAGAGAAACAGAGGGGATTTTTACCAGTAACGCTATCTTCTTTTTTAACTAGCTTGATTCCGTCGATTAAATCTTAATCGTCACGAGTCGGAATTAAGATGGAAAGCAGCGAGCGCGATAAAAGTCACGCGGGTTACTTTACCTACGTCGTAAAGTCGAACGGGTGAATGTATTTAATTTCCCGAAGCGTTGTTATTTAAACATGGCGTACAGCAAAATGTACACAACAAACACATACACAAGGATACAAGAGTCGTATATCGATAATTGTGTCACACAATAGTGTGATATAATTATCTATATTGATTTTTCGAAATCCTGCAACTTTTTAATTTATTTCAGAAGATAAAAAGAAATTGTACAAAGCTCTCGCATACGTTCTTTCGTTTTTTAGCATAATTTTTAAAATGTTTTTGTTTTTATTTCCGGTATAAAATCAAACAGGTAAGAAGATAACACGGCATATCTCAACTTAATGTAATTTTTTAAATTATCTGACAACTTGAGATTATATCGTATTTCTAGATAAAGTTTTCAAAATTTAGATTTTGTCTACATTGGGGGTACACCACTACGATGTGCATCGCAAAAATGCATTCGCCACCGCATGAAATATTGCGGCTTGCGGGGGTGGATGAGTTTTCCAAAGGAGTTTCTGGAGTAAAAAAGAGGTCGAGCTAGCGGAAGGCGAAGGAAATCGGAAAACGTCGGGGGTGTGCGCGCGGGGGTTGGACGTTGAAATTGATGATCCCGCGGGAATATCTCTGGCGAAGCACTTATCATAAGTCACGTGTGCCACGCCGGCGATTTTTCGAAAGCCACCCCGAATTTGCCGCGCTTTCTGCCGCGAAACAGCGAAATTTATCGTAACGATTTTTTATTTCCACCTAATTATTTTAAATATTAAATACATGACTGTTAATCTCGTAAAAAAAAAATACGTTTTATTTTGCTTTTCTTTTAGTTGTGCCTTATATTAATATTCTCGATGTATTATAGTATCGTGCATTTAGACGTCTACCGCTATGATTGCGAAGTAATCATGTCTCCATTATGAGATATGCTCGCTCTGGTGAATCCGGCTTTACATTTATGGACTCAAATAGAATGTGTATTTTGCGTTGCAGCAATCTGGATAAGGTACTCTCCTCCACATAAACACAAACACACGTATACACATACTCGCGGAATTATTTCAGGACGATTTCCTCCGTGCACCTTAATGTCGTGAGATTGTTGCGCTTAGCTAAATTACCAAACGTGATAAGATCCCTCTTTAAGATTTGCTGTCCCAGCCATTAGTAACGGATCCTCGTCGTCTGCACGATGTGCTAAACATTGCAGTTACGTATTAGTCACACAAGACATATTGAAGCTTAAAATTTGTTCTCCCTCGAAATTTGCATTTACGATGATGGATTATTTAAGAATTTTCCGTAATTCTTTAAATGTGGATTAAAAAAGTGTTAAGAATAGAAAAAGGTTGATAGATCGAGGCAGAGTCAAAAGTTTCGCTTAAAGATACAGAATCTAGAGAAAAGAAACAAGAGAGAAGATTCGTATTACAAAATTCAACGTGAAACAGAAACGAGAAGTATCTCCAAACAAAGAGCGAGAAATGGGAAAGGGGAGAATGACTCTTTGACAAGTTAAACATACCTGACGTTCCCGTAGAGATAATCATTTCTAACATGGCCGATGTAGTGCAGACTCTTCAGCTCGAAGTGATCCTTCAGACGAACCCTTTCGTTCTTGTCCTATAATTTCTCTCGAACAAAATGAACACATATATAAGATGCAATATAACGTAATTGCAAATATAAGTTATATATTAACTAATATTTATGTTGCTAATTAATCAAAGCTTCTTTTAACAATTAAAAAAAAAAATATTTTAAGAATAATAGTAATATTTTAAATACTAACAATTTTTACATTGTCCGATGCTTTGAAAAACTGCAAGAAAAGTAGTACGATATCTAGAAATATTTATGGTTATCTGTTTAATTTATTTGGGGAAGAAAAAAAAGAATTGTCAGAAGTGGGATTCGAACCCACGCCCACAGAAGTGGACTGCGACCTGAACGCAGCGCCTTAGACCGCTCGGCCATCCTGACGATGCGTAGCAAGTCTGTACTAAGGTTGAGACATAATAGAATATTGAAAGAAAAGTTTGTTTTTGGTATCTAACAAGTGTGATAATAAATGGAAAATTTTTATCCAAGACTTTAAGCAAGAAAGTTGCGGTGAACTCGTACGAGAGAAAAGTCGTACGAGACTTTGGTCAGTTTGGGAAATATATTGGGGGAAATAACGAAGGAAAGATATTCCAGTTGAACGAATCACTTATTTATTTGTTGAATGATTTTTGCACCCACTCGAATTCTCGTTCGACATATGTAGAAGAAGGTGGTAAAATTATAAAACATTGTCGATTATTTGCGCATATACGTACTCACGACGGTCGTCGGTAGATCGTCGGTAAATCGCACAAGCGCAGAAATATTGACCGCAAAATTTTCTCTTTGGGGTCCGAAATCTTTCCCGTGCAGCTTCGTGCCGCGCGCGGCGATTGCATATCTCTCACGCACGTCGCATGGTAGAAGAAATACTGACCGGTGACCATACCACGCGCCGCGCGACGCGCGTTACGAACTTGTTGTCGCAGCTGGGTTGGGACGCGCGATCGAGACTTAATCGGGACCGACGTCGCGTATAAATAGACTCGGATAATCCGTCCGCCGAGCGAAGCCGGAAGTTGGCGATTTAGGACCGAGATGTACAGTTCGTAGCGGTTTACCTGTCCCGCTTTATCTTTTACAACAAGACGTCATCTCGGTTGCCATATAAATGCGATTCCCCTAACAACACGTGATATCATACGGATATACGTACGATATCACGTACGAATATTCGTAGAATATTTGTATCTAGAATATTCTAGAATATTCATACGGTATCTTGTGCTGTTAAGATCGAAACTGATAGATGCAAATTCGAATCGATTTGATTTGTAATTGATATTTGCGGCGTCCGATATTGGGTTCCGCGCGAGATGTCCGCGTCTTCGCTTGAAACTTTCGTTCGAGCGAGCTAAGAGTTAATTATTGCGCTCGTGACGGATATTATTGTTATCTGCCACCTTCCTCTCTCTGTCCCCGCCCTTCTTTTTTTCCACTTGTTTCCTGATAAAGGCGCGGACACGCAACAGGGCTGCACCGTACTGTTTGTTGTTACCGTGTGATAATGAGGAATGATTAACTAGCAGGAAAATGTGACGCACGACTTATTTTTACTCGCTGCATTCAAAATATTGAAATCCATCCCCGCGGCGGCGGCGATGGCGGGGGGAGGGGGGAGAGATGGGTCGTGTTCAAAACGCATTAAACGTCTCGCGTGTTTTTTATGCGCTGCATTTGGACGTGGGTGGCCTCCACGAGAGGTGACGAATTCAGGGATGCCAAGGGTGCGCACGTCGTTGGTTTTAATGAACTCTTTCTCTCGCCACTCGTGCTTGCCACCCTTAAAACCGCCGCTTTAATCAGTGCCTCTCAAATCGCGCCACTCCCGTGCTCACCGCCCACGCTTCCAGCAATCAATATCCGTGGTCAATAAAAAATGAATTTGTAATATGTTGTATTTCATATCTTCTTATTTCATATTTCAAATACTAAATTTTGTATCAAATTTTAAATCTTAACATACATTTCATGTTTCCATTCTATATCCTGTATTTTAAAAATTTATTTGATTTATTTTATATTACAATTCCAGACAAGTTTGTCATTCCGTATGTGGACTGCACTCCTGTTTTGAGCGCCACTGTCACCTGGACAGGTTAGCGATGTCGAGGACGCAAAGGTGGGGGGGGGGGGGGCGAGAAAGGGAGAGGCGGGTGGTGACGAGGGCAGATCTGGTTCGCTTAGTGTGACGAGAATAGAGGCATGTTATTGATTATGGAAAAATACCCCCGGCTCACAGAGCGCCGCGGATGGGGCGAAGGGGAGGGAGGATAGCTAGCAAGTGTGGTCGACACCCCCTCGTCTTCTTCAAGCCGTGCCTTCCAGCGGGTGTCATGGCTACTGTACACCCCGCAGTCTCTCTATCGTGTTCTTCGTTTGCCCACCTTCTCCCTCTCCCCCTCCCCCTTCCCCTTCCTTCGTTCCGTTGTTGCCCATCATCTCTTCGTCTGACGGTATGACGTCATAATAACGGCGCGTCCTTGCTGGCACTCGTCTCTCGCGAGTATTGGCCAGACAGTGCGTGCGGTTGATGCGTCGGTGCGTCTTCTTACGTCATGAGAGAGGGAGCGCTTTCGATATACGGCGCTATTTAAAATGCTCCACGCGGGATGTCTCGTTGTTCGCACGAGCTTTCAGCGTGCCACTGAAGATTGTCACATTACTAAGTCTATGACCAACAGATCAATAAAGTTTAGCTTAGAATGGCCGGTAGCCTATGGCAGGCTTTTTATCTAATCAATCATTTATTTTCTTTGAACCCCCTCGCGGATTCTTCAAATACTTCTTTGGGTAAATTCTTAGGGAATCGACTTCGAAACGGTCTTGGCGAGTCGCTCGGAAACGAAACGAAACGAAACTTCGGCAGATTTATGAAGGGATAGCAAATACGGTGGAAACGCTCAGAATTTAACCGGAAAGGCGAAGAGGGAAGGTGGGATTTCTCTCGTGGAAGACGATCTTCTCGCTGCCATTAATTAATCTCGCGTGATAAATGTTAAGCTGGCTGCCATCTTGGAAGATGCTAGACGCGCCGCCAGCCAGCTGCGCGCCATAATAGTGGTAGACGCCGATGCATAAATTTCCACTAATTTTTCGTAACAGTCTCGCCTATTGTATATTAATCAGTATAAGTCCAAAAAAATTAACCTCTCGGAGCTAAAATCGATTTTCGATTTTGCCGGCACAAGTGATTACTTATTCATTTTTGTTCGTTGCACTCGATGCGTAAACGCGTCGAGGATTATTTTGTGTCATCGACCTCTCTTCCAGATTATAATAGCGCGGTATCCGCTCTTTCTGTTGCAGATGAAGTGGACGTGATTGGTTATACGAGCAATCAATCGGACACCGACGATCATAGTAGCGTACAGAGTAGTAGCGACAGCGGTGTTGCGATGTCCACCTCCAGACTGACTCTTTCCGAGATGATGGACAATCTTTAGGTGCGTATACAGATTAATTAGTTTACAGCGAATTCTATCGCTTACACTATCCTGCATTGGTGCACACACCTCTAAAAACCGTACCAATATGGAATAGCGCAGGTAACCGAGTTCGCTCTTTAAAACAAAAATGTAGAGGAATCCTATTTTAAGAAAGATAATGTCAATTTAGATAAACAAGTCACGAATGTTGGAATTAAAATAGATTTTGCTTACAAACTTGATTGTTGAATTACATCAAAATAGAAAGTAGTAGTTGATCACTGTGATGAATAAAACACCGTATGCTAAGTACGGGAAATCCGTTACGAGTGTAGGAGGTAAATCACCAAAGGGATAAAAAGCGGAAGATAGGAGTGGATGACAAGAGTGGAGGAGGAGGACAAGGGTGGTGGATGTTGGGCAAATAAATTCTCACATTGCTTCCTCTGCGCTATTTGCAGACAAAGAGGCGGTGCGATGGCGGCGAAAGGAGAAGCGGTTGAAGAAGGAAAAGAGAGAAGGATAAGGGAGGGGAGATAGAGGAAAGGAAGAAGATCCATCGGGGCGTACGAAAATTGACGGCGCGCGAGATGTCGACTCATACACACATTACATATATACACATAAAGTGCACATTTAAATTCATACTCAATGCAACTTCGTCCTTCCAAAATGGCCTGACCGGCAAAGCAACGTTGAAGAAGAAGAAGGAGTCCTTTAGATGTCACTCGACTTTGCGAAGATCTTCGAAGAACAGAATAGATTTCACAAAAATTAGAATTGATGGATACGAGAGGAATTTGAACAAGATTGCCATAGCTTGAAGAACATCAATAGCGAAGAAAAAAAAATTGAAGAAACGAAGTTATCTTTGACATCTTGACTCTTTCGGTTCTAGCCTACGATAAAAGAAAAGGAAGTCTTCAATACTTTTGTTGAATATTGCAGAGAGGAGACAATTGAACCGAAGAAAAAGTACCGATTAAAGAATCCGTAAGAAGATAGAAAATAAAAGATGAATTAAAAACAGAAAGAACGGTTCACCATAAGTTTATCCCATAAAAACGCAGAAATGAGAAACAGCTTAAAGAAACAGATTAAAAAGAAAGGATGTAAAGTATAGATTTTATCACCAATTCTAAAAAAAACAACATTTGAAATATTGATTGCTGGAGAAATCAATAAGAAAACATTCTACCATTTTTCAAAAGCTGCATACACACTTAAAAAGATTTGAAGCATTTTTTTGAAAATTGTAGTAATATCTGACGTATATGATGCATCCAAAGAAAGATAAACAAAAAGAGATGAGAGAAATGGAATAAAAGAAAAAAGTTAACCTGGATTAAAAGGCACATTAGGAATAAAACAGGAGAATTTAAAAAAAGAAATAACTAAAAAATAGGAAATTTTGATGAAGAAGAAATCCAGGCACTTTTTCGAAGACTGATCTCGATGAAAAAAAGGAATGGAAATGGAAAAATAAGAAAAATGTGAGCAGAAAGCAGAGAAAAGAAGGTAACAAGAAGGTAACAGCTGGAAGAATGTGAAAAATGAAGATTATTGTAAATTATCGAGCATTGACGAAATCATAGCAGCATTGTATATATTTTTAAGAACGCGAACAGATTTATTAAGACAGCGTAGATATGCAAGAGGGAGGAAGAAAGAGTGTGTGTGTGCGCGTGCGTGTATGTGTATGTTTGTGTGTGTGTGTTTGTGTGTGTGTGTGTGTGTGTGTGTGTGTGTGTGTGTGTGTGTGTGTGTGTGTGTGTGTGTGTGTGTGTGTGTGTGTGTGTTATGTACGTGTGTGTGTGCGTGTATGAGCGCGTGTGCGTGTATGTGTAAGATAGAGAGAAAGCAAAAAAAGCTAAATAAAAAGTGAAAGCTATGGTTAAGCAAAAGCTATGATTAAATTCTTCGTTTCGTTGCAGTCTTAATCCTAAATTTTTGAAAAAAAAGAGAAGGCTTTGATTGACCATTTCGAGACTCAACCATTAAAATGCACGCCTATTTGGTTTAGCTTTGCATTAATTGATAAAACTAAAAATTTATTCTTAGAAATTTATTTTAATTAAGTAATTTTTAATAGGCTAATAATTTTCTATTTTTTAATTAATTTCATAATTTTTGAAATAAAATTCTATTTCAGTTTTTACTAAAAGGATTGAACAGAGCATAAAACAGAAGTTAAAAGTGAAAATATATTTTTATAATAGCAGTTACATTCAGTTTATAATATTTTAATGTAATTTTAAAATAATTTTATGAAGTAAATTTATAATTAATTTCTCTAAGACAAATTTATAGTTTTATCAAAATTTAACCAAGAAAAGTTTATCTTATAAAGAGTTATTACCAAATTAGTCAACAAATTCGGAAGTATTTATCCGGAGCAATCTACTTAGTTTAAAATGACGAAATTATTAAAGTAATTTGTAATATATATACATATATATATATCAAATAAATTATAATAAAAATATTTCACAAATTTATTCATAAAATTGTTTATTTAATTCAAAACTTAAAGATTATATGCAATATTCGGAATTAACTGTAATACGTTAAGATTATAAAATATGAAATTATTTTTGTAGTATAAAATTATGTAAAAAAATTAGAATTACTTAAAATGATTATGCAAATTATTTCAATAACATACAAAATCATTTCCGATACTAAATCGCGGATTACTTCCATCAAATGTTATTTAAATAATCATACAAACAGTAAACAAACAAATTAAGCTTGTTAAATAAACCAAGTAAACAAACCCTGCGCCGTCGTCATATTTGCAAAAAGATATAAATCTTCATAAAGTTCGACACCGCGTAATGTAGAAGAATATGAGAAGGGACAATGTTTAGAGAATGAAGGAGATGGACAAAGATAGACAAACGGCTAATTTCTTGATGAATAATGAATTGCGATTAATTAATAGATAACGCAAACTCACACAGACACAAAAGAACAGATAAACACATCATATGTACACATATATAGTTAAGTAATTATTATTCTGTAATTAAGCGAGCAAACAAAGTATAAAAAACAAAGTATAAAAAGCAAAAAAAGTAAATTGATAATTATAATACGGCGTAAGTGATGTTTCATTATAAATATATATAAATATATATATATATATATACACATAAATATAGAGTGTCCCTTATTTATAAATATAGATATAGAAATAGATAAGGAATCTTGTGCGATTTCTGCTCTCCAAAAAATTTGTTCATAACGGATTTTCTTAATCAATTTACTATGAAGAGAAAAATAAAAAGGAAAATAAAGATGTTATGACCAAAAGGAGACAATTTAAGGAAAAATTACAAAATAAATAAAATAATAAAAGTTGAAAAATTATGACGAGGTAATGAAGGCAAAGAAGAAATTTCAAAATCTAAGAGATTAAAAAAAATTTATTGTAAAGGAAATTATAGGCTGCCGAATGTGCAATAGAATAACTAAAGAAAAAAAATTAAAGAAATATGGGACACTCTAATACATACACACACATTCGAAGAGTACAAATTCCACAAATCCCTCATTGGGTATTCTCGGGGCTGTTATCATCTTTTTATGTGACGCGTTTTTGTTTCACGATCTTGGACTATTTCTAGATCATTTGTGAATGATCTACGAAGCGAACAATCTAAAGTATAGGTTGAAACCGATACAATTTCGCCAAGTTCGCAATTTGACACTAAAATAATTTTATTTTGATGTGAAACAGTATTATGACATTTTTCTCAATTTTAACAAGATAATATCAATGTTTGAGAATGTTATACTATTTCAATCTAAATATAATGTATAATAGATACAAAATATTATGAGACATGAGTTTAACGAAATTATAGCGGTTTCAATTTCTGAAATGGTATCGAAAATCGGAGATGTTATCGACTTAAAGGACAAAAATGAAAAAGTCCTTTTGTAAAATTGGCATTGGACGATAGTTTAAAGAATAGACTGATTACCAAATATAACGAATGATCTCTCTGAAGACCGACGTTAATTGTAAGTTGAAAGTGAATGTTTTTGATGTGCATATTGTGAAAAATAATTCGTTACAGAATACGTGCCGTCGGTTAACCCTTTAACTTTTACTTGTATATGGGATACGCAAAATCGGAAGGTCGGAAAGTCTGTCGTTGAAAAGCAGGAGATAGATCAGCTTAGGCGAAGTGTTTCTTTTATCACATTACTTATTAATGAAAGATTTCTTTATAAAGCTAAAAATAGTAAACTTAATTATTTCAACTATTTTTAGACTAGGCGATAATTGATATTGATAAAATGTATCAAAATTGCTACAATTCGTAAAATAAGTTAAAATTTTGCAAACAGTAAACATTTACATTTATCAAATGTAACATAATTGTGATCTGTTTGAGATATCGATTTTGTGATTTTGTAAAAAAATCTATAATACGAAATTAGATTGATATTAGATTTTTGTATATACAAAAAGCGTATATATTCTTTATATTTTATTTTTATTATTTTCTTCTTTAATTCATTTTTTGATTATTTTTTATACATTTCTATACGTTTCTTTTTCGTTTTATATTTAGTTTAACATTTATTATACTATAAACATTTATTCACTTTATATTATTGACACAGTATTATACTAGTAATATTAATTTAACGTGGTAAAATCGATCGACAGAATAAAGATTCTAGTGATATTTATTAAAGTATTATATAATGAAATCTTCAACGAGGCAGTGTTGAAAGTTTAAAACCTATTTTTTAATCTGAAATTTAAAAAAATGAAATTATTTGGACAAAATTTAAAAATTTTATTATACTTAAATTTAAAAAAATTTTAAATATAATGATTATTTCTTCATTTATTATCTTTCTTTATTCTACACAGTATTATATATGTATAATGATGTTGGTTCAACTCGGTATCAATACATATGACATTAATTATTTCATAACGATTTAGAAAACTTTCATTGCCTTATACAAGGCAGTGAAATTTAAAATGTCAGAAAATTTAGAATGGAAAAACCACCGTATTATATATGTATAATATCTTAAAATGTAATAATATAAACTAATTAAAGAGAATTGAGCACACGTATTCTAAAGTTATAAAGATTCCACTATTTTAGAATCAAAGGTTTAAAATCGATTTCATCGGATATTATGGAATTCAGGGATCTATAAAAGGATAAACAATCTCAGATATAATAAAGATATAAGCTACGGAAGTTTTTTATTATATTATTAATATTAGATTCTTGACATCTTAAATTCATTAATTATAATTTTAATTTCTGATTTTTAATTTGTAAATTTTTGAAATTTTGATGAAATTGAACATAAATATTAAGCATTAAATCGAATATTAAAACTTCATTAAGTATTAACAACTAAAATTGATTTAATCGAATATTATGGAAACACTTAAAATATTTCCAAAGATTCCAAACAAGATAATGCGTAGATGTTTGATTTTCAAGCTGAATATAAGTTAAAGGGTTAACTGGGGATAATAGTTGGATTATAGACGAAGGACATAAGAGAGAAATACACAAATACACCTTGACAAAAAAAAAAGAAAATGAAACAGCAGCCAACGAAAGAAAGATAGATGTCAGGTAATAAAATTGTGAGGATCAAGATTTACAAGGTCAAATCCTGCCGTAAAAGCGACCAAGCCGAGTGAAATATTTTCAGCGAGGCACACCGCGATTTTTAATAATGAATCGAATATTGATTGTTGTATCAACAATCGCATATAGCTATATTGCAATCATATTGGTTGTTGCATAAATCTATCGCGGTGAATACATCACAATTACAAATGGCAGGCTTTGATCGTGTATGATCCTGGGGCTATCTTTCGGTAAGTTTACAATTTTAATTTCTATTTTCTTCAGAGTGCAAACACATATTTTTATGTCAAAATTCTTTATGCAGTATCTACTTTTATAAGATTTGAAAAAATTTTTTTTTTAATTCAATTTTTTATTATTAGGTTTAACTTCTGAATAATGAAAATTTGTATGTAGTAATATTAATCAACATAAGATAATTAATTATCTTTATTAATTATTTGTATATGTTACTTTGCTAAAAAATAAATAGCGTTGGCTGTCGTTTATCTTATCACTGATTATCAATTAAATACACGAAAATAACTCAAAATAGAACTGACACCGTTGATCTTCGTACGCCAGAACAACATTAAGTCTTTGAATAAAATGGTAAAAACGCGCGCAGGACAAACGAGGGAACCACTAAGAACCAATAAAATCTAACAACTACAAAGAACTACAAGAAAACAAAAAAAAAATTGAAAAGAAATAATAAACAAGTAAGCACAAAAGTAAGCGAGACCTCTGCGTAGAGATCTAAATGAGCAAACTTTATCAATTAATTATAACTACGGAATTTTTTAAAGAATCTTCCATTTCTGAAATGCACAATATATGAATCGCTTTTTTTTAACCTTTTTAATGGCCAATGGAATAAAAATTTTATTGAAATTAAAAGGATTTTACAATAATTTTTTTTTAATTTTTTGAACCTTAAATTATTAATTTCTTAAAATTTCTTAAATTAATTTTATTATTACACTATTAACATTGAGTAATTTATTCATCAATTAGTGAAATCTTTTGTTTTATGAATTTAATAAGTTTTCAATATCTATAATTGCTTTTTAAATATATTTTATAATTTTCAAACATAACTTAGCCTGTTTAGATGATTCTGGTATTAATCCAGAATTTATACCATAATAAAAACAATCATAACTTTATACTGAAACTTTTACATTAATGATGGCCTTTTGGGTTAAAAGAATCAAATTGTATTTATTATAAATTATATGATTTTGTGAGAAAACTCTTAAATGAGAAGAAAATATAAGTATTGTCCACCGAAAATAGAAGTACATACATTTATGAGTAACTTTTTCACGATATGAAATTGTAAAAGAAATATAATCGTAAATTGAATCGCGTTAAATTACATAACATTCTTTGAATTTGGCAACAGATTGTCTGATATTATATGAAGTAACTGAAAATAACAAAAGAATCTGTTTCCTAGAATGATAACAATTGTAATCGTAACAATTCGTGACTATTTATTTTAGGACGATTGATTAATAAGCTAATCTAAAAATAAAAAATGTTATAGAAATAAATAGACTCAACGTTTTTAATTTTTAAAAAACACAGAATCATCTTAGGATCATATATATAGATATATGAAGTTGATGCAAAAAGGGGAATTAGATTAGAGTCATCATACTTATCAAAAGATAAAAATAAAATTACGCAGGTTATAATAATTTTTTATAAATAGAAGCTATCATCATGATTAGTTTCGACACAGTTTCCATAAAAAGTTTTTATCGCTGTTAAAAAAAAAAAGAATCGGTACTGCTAAACAAAACGTAAGAGGAAAATGTTTCTTTGCATCAACTGAATAAATGTTAACGTCAGTTTCGAAAAATAAATTTTTTGCAAGGTTTTAAAATTAACAACAAAAGTTTCTAAAGCAGAGTCGAGTTTCTTTTTGTTGCTTCGTTTCTTCACAGTACCGCCTTTTTATACTAGATGTTTTGACACAATTGCATAGTTTAGCTTCACGTAATTCAAGATAATTATTTTCGTTATACTTATTTTCACGTCTATTATCATTTCTGAAGATAAACTGTTCTAGTTATTTCTTTCCGCGCATAGGATGGATACTCTGTATATATATTTTATTAAAAATTACAAGGAAGATACATATTAGTCTAATAATAATACTTCTTCAAATTATCAACGCAAGCGGGTGTACCATAAATTATAATCCTGATTAAAAATAAGCGAAAATAGATATGGTAATAGAATATTGAAACATTTTGAAACCAACTCGTAACCAGAAAAATTAAGAACTTGATTTTGATATACTAAATTCACCTTTTCTTAAATCGTATATTTATTATTAAAACAAAAAATATTCCCCTATTGTGATTATTTGCTGATCTACAATCTCATTTATTTAAACTTACTTTTCAATCATATTTAAATCATATATTTAATTAGACACATACATGAAGTCTTCTATATTATGAGTATGAAGGAAAGGTGCGTAAAAGAGAAAAAAGGAAAAGAGAGAACGTAGAAAGAAAAAAGAGAAGGAAGGATGAAAAAAGAGAAAGAAGGAAAAAGGGAAGAAAGAGAGAAAGAAAGAAAAGTGAATAAATTACTTAGGAAAGGGAAATATATATAGAGGTATATATATTCGTTACGAGAAAGGTTCACTTTTCTTTCTTCCATCTGTCTTTCTCTTCCGTTGAAAAAATTCACCAATACTAAAAGTGAAAGGAAAAAAAGAGGAAAGCGGAAGAGTGACAGGCGTAAGAGAGAAAGGAGGAAAAGAAAATGTGGAAAAACGGAAAGAAGGAAAGAGAGAGGAAAAAATTGGATGAGCGCATGAACGGTCGAAGAAAGATCACTAGGCAATAAAACTTGACACGGTATTGAAGTTGACAAAACGAACGACGAAAATGCGTTAATTTAAGTCATTAGGTTAAAACCGTATTTATATGATGAAAAAATTACGTATATTATTATTGATACAATATGTTCGAATATTAAATTTATATTAACCCTCAGCTAACACACTATCTTGATAGAGATATACGCAATTGAAAATGATCGGGTGACGTACACCCGTGTGTGGCAAAATATCGAATCCAATATAGTGTGTCAGTTGAGGGTTAATCACTAAAAACTTTGCATTAATTGATGACTAGGTTAAAATTTAATTGTATAATTCGATGGTTGCGCTGGTTTACTCAAGAAATTAAATTCGTGAAAATCACGAATACAAACAATAAAATACAAACAATATAAGTGACAGATAAAGAAGTAATTCGACTGACAATAACAACGTTTATTTATATTCATTAATATTAAAATGTATCATCAAAGCTTATTATTATTAGTAAAAATTAAAAATTGTAATGGAAATAGTAATTGACAGATAAAGAAATAATTCGACCGGTTTAATCGACAATAACAATGTTTAATTATATTAATTAATATTAAAATCTATTATCAAAACTGCAGTAAACATTATTTTATAATATCGAAATTGTCTATTAATCAATATTAATTAATACCGGTACTATTTTGCAATATTATTAACTAATGATGTTGCATGTGTACGTATGTGATTAATAGTTAATTAATAATCGACTCCGATGTTGTAATATATTGTTAAATTCGGATTTAATATTAATTAATATTATAGCCGATTACTGATCATTAATCAATACAATACTAATTATTATCAATATCAGTCAATAGTGGAACATTCGTATTGTATGTTACCTGCTATTTCTGATGATTGTTGAATCTTTCTGGGGAAATTTTATTTTTTTCTTTTAGTAATGACGTTAATATCGAGGAGGTCTTCGGGCGCAGGATAAAATTTATAAAGGAGTCCCTTAAGTAACGCTTGCTTGAGATTGAAGAAAACAGAGAAGAGAGACCGAGAATAAAAATACAAATAGTAATGAAAAAACAAAAAATGGGTGTTATTTTTAGATGTCTGTTAGATTATCAGAAATCAGAAAACCTAAAGGATTAAAAAAAAAGATGCTTAAGCAGAAAAAGGAATAAAAAAAGGAGACACTACTATTAATACTACTATTATTACTACTACTACTATAACTATTACTACTATCGCTGCTATTACTACAACTACTACTATACTACTACTACAGTACTCGTAATAAGGATTTAAAGGACGTAGATAAAACTTAGTTGATGCAATTTTTAGCGGGAAGTGAATTAGATTTAAATTTAATTTTCGATTAATCGAGTAAGATTTTATTAATTTAATTTTAACTCGACAGTTTAATTAGGATTTAATCCCGATTAACGCGGTCTCGAGTTGAATATGGATTTAATTCCGATAACGTACGAATTAAATTCGAATTTAATCTCGATTAATGAGATCTCGTATTAAATTCCAATTTTGCTTCGAGATTGTGGGAATTTCATTTGAATTTAATTTTGATTAGAAGATCCTTTTGGAGTGTCACTTGGGGACACCTTTTTCATCGTTCGACGTTTTGTCGCTTTACTCGTTTAAATGATTAAAGAAAGACGGAGGGTACACACTGAAGAAGAGAGTGTGACGGCAGATCTTTTTTTATAAGTCCTGTAGGCCGAGATCGGCCAGTCGTATCTCGAAGATCGTCCTCCTCTAAAAGGTGTTCCCCCGTTTTTGGACACCCTTCAAAGAAAGAGCTATCAACAGTAGAAACTCCGCAAAGTTTCATCATTTATTAGCACCTTTAAAGTTGAGTATCCGAAAAGCTCATTTTCAGTCACTTATAACGATAGGCTATTGGTGTCTCAACTTTTTCGAGCGATGGTCATATAATACTTATATAATTGAGTGTTTATACATGTAATACCCTGTACATCTGAAAGCGATGTACTCGTAAAAGATGGACTAAAAAATTATGTATAAGTTAGAGAGAATTAAAGAGAGCTATCGGTGTATCAACATTTTTGGGCGCAATAGTTGTGCTCTGTATGTTGAAGCGATGTCTTTATAAAAAAAAACAAAAAAAAAATGGTAACGAATACAAAGTAAGTTAGAAGTTACTTAAAGAGAGTAAGGCGTGAAGACAGTGAAAATAGGGAAAGGAAAAGTGTGAAAGGAAGAGGACGAGAGAGTGGGATGAGGAACGCGAAGGCATTTTGCGTGGCGAGACTCCTTCAGACGAAAAGTGCGGTCCTTTTCTCGGTCGTTGTTGAGCCACGTGAGTCTTACGCGTGAAGATGAGGGTCCTCACTCAATCTCTCATTCTCTCTATATACAATATTATAATATACAATACGAGATGACGGGAGGATGATCTTCGAGCAAATAGGCGCGATAAAGAAGTAAGACGTAGGAGGAGAGGGAGTAATAGAGTAAGAAGGCGTTGATAATAAAGGAGGGTGATAAACGAAAAGAAGAGCAGATAATAATGATGGCGAAATGTGTCCTCGCTAGAGCGAGAGACTCGATGTTGCAAAGTCTCGTCAATTTTTGCGTAGCAACTTCTCGGAATTCAAAGGTTTTCAGACTTTGATGAAGAATCCAAGGATCTCCAGCGAGGCAGAAGATATTTAAAGAACGAAGATACGAGAGCTTTATCATCTTCGTGTAGAGACTAATGATTACTTCCTCGCAAAGTTTACTATTTCATCCAGGATCCAGGATTCTCTTTTTAATCAAGGATTAAGAAATCCATTCTTTACGATCGTATGAAAAATTGAGAATCTTGGACCTAAAGATTTCATGACTCGGTAATTGAGAAACTTAACGTTCCAGGTAATTCGAAAGAAACCTCCAGAGGCTTCGATTTCGATTCCTCTTTGGAACCTTCAAGAACTCAAAAACCGCGACTATAGAATAGGATGATAGAAGTGTTGTCAGAGATTTAAAGAAACTCGGAGATCCATGGGTAGCTTATAAGGAAATTCTTAAAGCTTCAAGGCTTCTCAAGAATCCAAAAGTATTGGATTTCGAGTAGAAAGAGTGTCGCGGTACTCCAAGGAGTAGTTCAAAAGAATCATGATTATAGGATAGCCATGGATTTAGAGTATAAAAAAGACGGAGATATCTCAGGACTTGGAGATCCAGGACCTTCATAGTTATACGCAAAAATCGGCGGGCATATTGTTAATATACACGATCCAAAACAGAGAAGTAAATAAATCGACGACGAAATCACTTTAATAAACAAGCTAGCAACCAAGCAAAAGTTAAAAAACAAAAATAAAAAATAAAAAGAGGAGACGAATTGTAATAAGTAGGAAGTGAAGTAACTGAAGTAACTGTGGTTTGGGCTAACTATATACTCGTCGGTTATTTTCCTTAGCTCGGATTAATGACAGTTTAACAGTGTCATGTCGTCCAGTGATACTTGTCGAGTGCTTGTCTAAAAATCTAAAGTTTGCATCTCAAAGTGTGTCCACCAGTTGTTCGAAGTAAGGTGAAGTGGGATAATTGTGCAATCGATGCCGAATTAAAAAAGTATTTTTTTATTTTTTATGACAGGAAGATCGATGATTAGTAGTCGATCGAAGAATTTTCTAATTTTTTCGAATCATAAAAAAAATGGTCTCACAATTGCGTTTGATAATAATAGAAAAATAAAATTGTTTTTATCGAGAAAATGAAATAAAAATGGCTGGATAGAAGATCATTGCAAAATGATGATATTGAAGGTAACAATTCCGTACTTAAATGTATAATATTCCGTAATGAAGGTCAATGGAGCATTTTGAACAACTCGTACAGATACCTGTATCATTTTATAATAGTTTACTTTAATCACACAAATTCAAGTAACTTAATTGATCTTAATCTTATTATAAGTATAAGAAAGCAAAATTCTGAATATTCGAGAGAGATGCACATGGCCCATTTCACCTTACATAAATTGCGAACAATCGAAGTCGATTGGAAGAGTGAATGAAAGAATGAAAGTGGGAGAGGCGTAAAGAGATACTAAGAGAGAGATTTGAAAGAAACAGAGATGAATATAACGTTATAAAGTACTATTTAAACGAATGTGAGTGTGTGAATGTACGGTAATGAGATATATCTAAGACCTGCGACAGAGAAAAAAAAGAGAGAGAGAAAGAAAGACATTTTGAATTTTACGAAAAAAAAAACGGCTGAAGGGAAGCGAAGTAAAATCATCAAGTGCAACACAATGGTCGCAATAAGTTAAAGATGAGACGAATATTGAGAGCGATGCAAAATGTTTGCATTCTCACTAGTTTAAGATCACAAAAATTTAAAAGACAAAAGAAAAAAAAATGAAATCTTTGAAAAGAGAGGAAAGAGAACAAGAGATGTTCTCTTATAGACTTAGACGAATGCTTGAACATCTTGCATCGCGATTAAAATTGATTATGCGAGTTTTGCGCGATGATTCCGAAATGAGAAGAGTCCGGTTGGTGATTTGTGAAAGCTGATGGTTTGAATTAGAAAAGCATTTCTGTCAATTCGTCGATACTGTCGCGATATTCGATGATCGATAGTAATTATGCTTAGGGATGGATGTATGGGAAGGATTAGATTGAATCTTGCGCGATTTATTACGGTTAAAATACTGATTGGTTGATTGTCGTTGAGCGAAGTGAGACGACTGTTGAAGAAGAAGAAAAGGAAGGGCAACCATCACTTATATATTATTGTACATATTTACCTGTAATTGCTATTCGTATCGCAGAGGTTTCTGTTCTCTCAAGATCATTTTCTCGATGATTCAGCGGAAAAAAATGACAAAAAAATGTGAGAATAAAGTTAAATTTGTGTATTATTGAATCAACCCCTCTTATCATCACTGTAGGATAAGAAAAAGATTCGGATGTCACATACAAAAAAGATCGAAAAAGGTTAATTGTTAATCGTATGAAATACAAGCGGAAAAAGTTCAAGTTTTATGAAACTTTTATAGGAATATCAGTTTAGAATGTATTAACCATTTTTTTTTTTTTTTTTTTTTTTTTTACAAAATTACACTATTTCGATCGGAAATATTCGAGTGATGTGATTTCTGTGTAGAAGCATATTTCAGTTGTTACGATTAAGTTTCAATAATTTTTTAAAAAATTATGAGATTGATATTGCATTACATTACGTTATTGAAGGTTCCTTTATTTCGTTCCAGTGCAATCATTAATCATATATTACGGGAATCAGTATAGAGAATGGGATATGCACTTGGCAAAGTAAAAAGTAAATAAAAAATGAAATACGGATAGATTCATACATCAAATAATTATGAAATCACAATATAATATTAAAGGTAGTGAACTAAAAAGTTAAACGAATGCGAAAGCTTTTTTGCAAGACGTGCAGGCGAGTTTTTAAATTATTTTAATCGTGCAACTTTGTGGATCCGTAAAAACTGCAATCGCGCATAACATGATTGATCAATCGATACATTAAAAAATAAAAAGACTTGTTTTTACACATTAAAAAAAAATGTGAATTATTTAAAACAAAACCATATCACCTGTCTCGAAACATCAGTAGATGACGAAGGAATTGATGAAGTTCACAATGCTAATCATTCAAGACAGGAATGACTTTAAATACCAGGTAAGATTAATATCAATTCTTTAACGTGTTGATCATTCGTAGAAGCAAGTAAATTAAAAGAGAAGTCGACAATGTTCCATTGTGAAATAAATTCATTTAACCTGTAAACTGCAATGTTTATAAAAACCAAATGACATTTTAAAATGTCAATAAATAATTTTGTGTTAAAATGCAATTTATACCTACTTTTGATCTTATTTTGTATTGTTATATATATCTTTTAAAGAGAATTTAGAGATGAAATTACAATTCTGGATCGTTTTTTCTAATATTAATCTGAAAAATTAATGTAAATATATTATTTAGGGTACTAGAAAAGCATATTACATTCCAAATTAATATTTAATTTTAATATATCTCAAATATATATCAATTACGTCAGCTGTAGCGTTAAATTCGGGGTAATAGTCATATTGCGCATTATCCAGATACGTTTCATTTGACAAAGAAGCTCTCGTGGTGGGGGTAGGAGGTATTGACGCCAATTGGATCATCTCCCGATCGAGTACCGGAAAACAAATTAGATATCTGCGTTCCGAAAGTAGTCGAAATGAAACGTTACGACTTTTTCCACCCGTAAGTAAACGCATTTCGGTATCCAATAGAGCAACGTTTTCTAGGATCTCTAGCGGCTTACATTTTTGTCCCTAGGAATCGAGTCCTCCTATTGGACATTAAATGCCGTGCGCGGTGTGAATTCCGCATAATGCAACGCGCTAGCTGATTCACGCCAGGTGGCGCGACCGAGGGAAGTTTCCATTGGTCGGTGATGCTCGAGATAACATGGCGGCGATCGGCGCGCGATTCGTTCCTAAACGCGGTCAGTAGGTTACGCAACCTCGCGACACGCGCGTCGTCGTCGTCGTCGTTGTCGTTATCGTTATTCAGCGGCAGCACCTCGGGTCGATTTGACGGTGACGGAGGTGCGGTCGGCCGTGGATGCGGCGACGAGTGGCGAGCGCGCAAAATGGCGCCTACGCGTGTAATTTTGATGTCATGCGGCAGCTATAACCCACCGACAAATATGCACCTGCGGATGTTTGGTACGTACATAATCGATTTGTCGCCACCCCTTCGCCCAAGTAGTGCCGATCTTGCGGAGCGGCACATATTGCTGCGTCACGTATCGTTGTCACGCATGATGTCACATCGCTGCCATGCGTGCAACTTGTTTATCACGTTTGCACGATAGGGGATCCGTTTCTGCTCAACTGCACCTTGTATATTTTCTCTCATTTCCTCACTCCTCTGTGCTTCAATGCTTCATAGTATGTCGTCCAATCGTTAACATATAATCAATATGATGTATCTAAGTCAATGAATTTTTTATAACTCTCCTGAACATGTATAATTTAGTAAATCTTGAATAGTGATCAGCAATTATTAATTTTGGATGAATAATTCTGCAGAAATTGCTCGAGACCATTTGCATCGATTGGGAACCCATGTCGTCGTCGGCGGAGTGATTTCTCCGGTTCACGACATGTACGACAAAAAGGAACTGGCCAGTGCTACTCACAGATGTGCCATGCTGCGACTGGCGTTGCAGAACAGCGACTGGATCAAGCTGAGTACATGGGAAACCAGACAGAATTGTTGGACCAAGACCCGCATGAGTTTGCAGCACCATCAAAATCTGCTCAACTCCATGCTGTCTGATTCCAATGACATCAAGCATCATCTGCAGATAGAAGATACTGAATGGATTCCTGAGAATGTGAAAAACAGTGTGGACAATACACCGATACAGATTAAACTACTATGTGGCGCTGACCTTCTGGAGAGCTTTGGCGTTCGTGGACTTTGGCTGGAGGACGATGTGAGTTACATATGCAAAACGCATTACAAACTTAAGATTTTTAAAATAGGAATGTTTTTTAATAGAATATATATTTTTATGAGACGTTATCCTCTAGTCAGACTTTGAATGATTTTTGCTTTTTTTTTTATTCAACTTTTGAAATGAGATCTTGTGTTTTATAATTAGAAACTATGATGATAATATATGATTACAAAATGAAAAAATGGCAAAATAAAAGATAATTGATTTTATATGTCACAGATTGATGCAATTGTTGGCGAGCATGGACTTGTAGTCATCACCAGGGAAGGTTCCAATCCTAATAGGTTCATTTATGATTCGGATATCCTCTCCAGGCACATGGTGAGTAATAAAATTCTACTGAATTTCTTTATCTTATTGAATTATATTTATTTAAGTTAAGCAATATGTGCTTATTAAATGTTCTCTTACTGCATTGAAAAATCATTTTTGTTAAATACTTATGCACGAGGCAACTTATGCACGTTTGCAGTGCAAGCATGTGGGCTTTATATTGTGTTTGCATTTCACATTCAAAGATATAAAAACATGAAAATATTAAATAATTTATATTTTAAATTTTAATCCAATATAAATTGATTGATTTAATTAATTTTTATCGGATTTAATTTTAATTTTACTAGTGAATTTAATTTTACTAGACAATTGATGATTCTTTAAGCCGTCGAAAAAACACTAATTGTTTATCATTAATGGTGTAGCTACAATTTTTGGACGCAATTACAAAATTTGGTTTTCCTTTTCTCTCATTTCCAGAATAATATCTGTATTGTGACTGAATGGATCCCGAACGAAGTTAGCTCGACGAGAATCAGAAGGGCTCTGAAGCGCGGCGAGAGCGTTCGATACTTGCTGCAGGACTCCGTCATCGATTACATCTACAAGCACGAGATCTACGACGCGAGAATGCCAGACACGACAATGTGAGTTTCGAATATTCTGACGCATTCTTTATGACGATAATCGTGAGCTTTTTGTGTCGTTTAGTCTGCTAGCTCATTAATCCTCTGTTGCTTAAATTTGTGAATTTAAAAGGCGTTTAATTTGTAAATAATATAAATCAAAAATCTGCACTATACTGAGTAAGGTACAAAGTTTCGAGATGAAATGCTTAATTGACATGCAAGATAAAAAAAAAAATAAAAAACAATATACAATTTTGAAGCTATGTTGAGCAGCAGAGGATTGACCAAGGCAACTAAGGCTGCGTTGGGAAATATTATCCGAGTGTCCCCATGTATTATTTTATTCTTGTTTAATATTTGATAAAGAATAAGGATAAAATGATAAATGGGGACATTTGAAACATGTTTCCGAACGCAGCTTAAGATGTGTCTGGAATCATGTAGATTTAAGTTTAAAATTTGTAAATTCCATGCGAGAAATTGCGGCAATCGTTACTGAATCAGACAAATAGAAAATCGAGAAGTCAAGTAACGTGCAATCAGTCGTGTATATTTTTTAGTTGCTTTACTTATTTCGCTGTTGTATGTTACTTCTCTTCTTGCGTCGCTTTCCGATTACCTCATGTTTAAGAATTTTGCTTTTTTTATGCACTATACATAATCATGTATATCAAATATATTATGAGAACGACGCAAGAGAGAACTGATAAGCAATAAGGAGTTGAGAATAAGCAATACAGAAATTCAATCATGCGCATAATGAGAAACGATAGAATCATCTTGCAAATTGTTCATAATAAAATTTATCGTTGCTTGATTGCCCGAGTAACACAGTGCGAGTACTCGCCCGCGATTGCTACTATATTGGATTATATGTGCAAAAAAAAATTGTTTTAAATTTTTATATATTATAAATGTACAAAAAAAACATATATATATATATATATATATATATATATATAATAAATATTTTATATATTGTGAATTAATTATTAAACAAGTCTGAGAGGGAAAACTAAACTAATTCAATAGAGATCGTAAAAAAGATCTTGTTTTTGTACCATAATTCAATATAGTTGCAATCAGATAATATTTTGAATGGAAGAAATTTAAAAAATTGATTTTAACGTTTTTGTGATATTTTAATGAAAAATAGACTTTTTGTAGATATCGTATCAATTTTATAGAATTTATACAGGAGATAATATACTTTATTTTTATAATAATAACTTATTTATTATGAATGATTTCGTTGAATATAATGAAAAACTGGAATTGCAGACGCGAAATGAGAGAAAATACAAATTTAATGAGATATATAATAAAATAATTAAGTTTGTAAGAATATGGAAAAAAAATATATAAAATCATGATAAAACAATATTCCAAAGTACATATAATTTTCAGTGAATACCGAATCGAACTGTTGAAAAACTTATTTCCAATCTATCAATTGATTATTGATGTAAACGCATGTTTTTATTTGATATTCCTGATTAATTATTGATCGTACATCTATAAAAACATTTTTACCTTCTTATATAGTATTATATATACATATAAATATATACATATATTTCGTGAATATTGTATGTAGAAAAATGGGATACTTAAAAAAAAATGCATTGCGATCATTGCTACGTGTAATATTTCGACGGAATTTTTACAATGTATGATATTCTTTACTCTAGTCTTCCTGACTGTCTTCCGTTGATAATATTTATATAGACGTATATCAAAATATCTTCCTTCAATTTTTATGAGCTCTAGACATATACAAAATCAATATAAAAAAAGATACATATTTTTTATAGGCATTTAATCGTACATTGTAATGTACGATTGAGTACTTAAAAAAATACAAGTTTTTTTTATATCTTTGTTTAAACTGCATACGCATCTTCAAAATTTTAATGTCCGGAAAATACCCAAGTCATTATATGTCTTTGTCAATTAAAGGAATTACGTTCTATTTATTGTACTGTTTTTATTCACTATTTAATTATTTTAAATGTACAATATTTTATAAAGAATTATCTTCTGTAAATTATAATTAATTTAAGAACATATAAATGTGCATTTGATAAGATATATCACCTTTTTATTTGAATTGATGTGTAATAAATGTTACAGACTATTTTAACTATTGTATTTTATTTATTGTTTTCTTAACACTTTTTTTAAGTATTGTTAAATAATACTTAACATATACACAGGATTATTCTTTGTATATTTTAAGCATTAGAAAAATAGATTTAATTCTCAGCAAATACAAAAAATTTCTAATAGCATTAAAAAAATAAAACTTATATATAAATTGTTAATATAAATTGTTAATATTATAAAGATATTAATAAAGTATTTAAAAAAAAAAAGAAATTTGAAGTTTGCTGAGAGTTTACAAAATATCACAATTAGATTTAAGATTTACTTGCACTTCAAATAATTTTATTCACTGACATGGACAATGATAATACAATTATTGTGATTGTAATTATCTAAGTACTATTTAATTTGATATCTCATTATTAACAATAAATACGAGAGTTAATAAAATTGCTCGATTAATTTCAGAGTAAGTTTTCAATAATAATAAATAATATCGTCAGTGAATTGAATTTTGGTGACACCTTTGTCATTATTATTCTCTTTTGTAGTCGCGTGGGATCATTGCAGTCATTTATTCCGATGTATCTTTATCGTATAAAGGATGCTGAGTAAAATTGCAAATATATAAGTGAAACTAGAGTCGAAATTAAATTGAAACTCACATATATAATAATTAGCGTCGTTTAAACCCTTGCATATAGAACTGGATGCTAAAAAGGTTCTCTCAGTTAAATACCACCGAATTTTTCAGTCGCATATATACATATATATTTTATTTCCGCGGAAATTGAAAACCAGATATTTTCTATGCAGTCACCTAATAATTTTTAATTGCGAATGGAACGAGCCCACGCGACTAAATCATGTTGACGAGAATGTGAGACGTAATGAGCGAAAGTGATATTCTATAAAAGAATCGTCATGTGTTTTTCACGCTGCCGCTGCCGATTGGACACAGAAGTAAGTTGGAATTGCCGTCGCCGAATGCGAACAATTACCTGCACATAGATCCCCGATACCTAACCGCATTGTTAACGCCATCGCCCAGCGATGTAACCATGGGCTCGCCGAGCCCGTCTATCGATATGCCGGACGCGGTGGTGCTACGCAAAAACCTACAGAATGCTACGGGCGGTGGTGGCGGGCTCGACGAGATTCGCGAGCATTTCGTTAGCGCGATCAGCAACAACGCCGACAACGGCAACGTCAAGCACGTATCTAGAGCCGCGTATCCCGGTCAAGCGAAACAGATCATCGCCAGTGCGACCGGCGTCGCGCGAATTGTAGACGAGGTAGGTGCGCTTGACGAGTCCAAGTCCCAGCCTGGCCCCTCGTCGGAAGAGGGCCGTAGATCGATAGATAGTACAGCTAGTGTTGGACAGAGAGAGGTCTCGGATTTTAGATCCAAGACGGAAATCATTGATGTGGACTTAGGTTCAAACGATGGTCACGAGATAATAGTAAAAATTTCTTCGAGTTCTAGCGAATTGGCGTCAAATGAGGATCGTAGGTTGATAGACGGTATTGCGAGGGATAAAGACGAATCAAATCTGAGATCTAAGGCGGAAATTGTTGATGTAGATTTGGGTTCTGGTGAGCTCATCTCAAAAGAATGTTCCAAGTCAATAATAAAAAGTGCAGCAAAGGATAAAGATACTTTCGATTTGAGATCTAAGATGGAAATTGCTGATGTAGGTTTAGATTCGACTGACGGTCGCGAATTAATGATGAATGTTCAACCTAGCGAGTCGAGTTCGACCGGCGAACTTCGATTAGGAGAATGTTGCTGGCCGAAAAGAGAAGACGATGCTCGCGATAGAAAAGTCATTTCTGAGAAGAAAAGAATCGATATAGAGTTAGGTTTAGATGATAAAAACGCGCTGAAAGAAACACGTAGGTCTATGGTAGAAACGATCGATGACGAAGCAAGTTTGGATCGGTCTAGCAAAATTGGATCGGAGAAAAGTCCTAGACCGGTGGTAAAAAGCGTCGTAGACGGAAAAGTTGATGTTAGCAACAAAGAAATAGTCGACGTAGAGGTAGAGTTTCCTGATGTTGTTAAGGTTCAGCCTGTTCATTCCAGTCATGGTATACCGCCGTTAAAGGAGGATCGTAGGTTAATGATAGAGAAACTTACGAATGAACTTAAAATTAAGCTTGACGAGGAAAAGAGTAAATCTAAAGAAAACTTACAGATAGATAAGACAGGTAAAAATGATACGAAGCCAACTAAAATTAGCGCAAAAGACTGTATGTACGTCGAACTCGACGACAATGTAGAAATTGACTCCCAAAAAGAGATAGACGATTTCGAATCGGATAGAGCTAAATATCTAGAAGCCAAGACGACTTCATCGTTGAATGTTTCAATGACGTCACTGGACGGCCGCTACGAGTGCGCTCTTTCCGATTTTAGCGTAGACAAAGAAGATTATCGCTTTAGCCAATATGGTTCCGAGGAGGATGAAGAAGAAAAGAAGAAACCTGTATATACTGCCAGACTGAATTTGACGAAATACGCTGACGGTCAAATAGAAGACGTGACAAATAACCTAGCTGACTCTGCAAATGATTATGAAAGTAGCGTCAGAAAGAGCGATATTCAATCGTATGGTCATGTATTGAGCGGTGCGATGATTCCTAAGAGCCAGAAAGAAGAATTTTTCACTGAAGAGATCGATAATCGCACAAAGTCTTCCGAAGAAACAGATCAGTTGAAATATGTGGAAGAATCATTTTCAGTGGCAGACGATAAGGATTGTCTTGAAGGCGGGGAACGTACGGAAGAAATATTCATAACGTCGCGAGAGGTTGACAAGAACAGGGCGGAGAAAAGATCAGAATTAGATACTCATCCCTCAGAAAAACGGATAACGCCTTGCGAGTCTAGTCTCGAGATAGACGGCAAGTATCGAAAATCGATTGTAAACTCTCGCAAGAGTCCGAGGAAGATCAGAGAAGGTCAAGTCCGCGACGTTGAGTTCAAGGAGCAGTATCGATTACCTGACGATCCGCAGGCGCTTCAATCTGAAGCGTTTCAAAGTTCCTCTATGAAGATGAAGAATTCTGAAAAGGTCAAGCAAGAACGGACTTACATAGAAATAGTTGATATCGAGGAGGAAGGTCAAAGTGCTAAGGACCGAGAGGTTTCTCGTGCAGAGAAAAATTCTTCGAGATCGTCCTCCGTGAAAAAGAAGAGTTCCAGAAAACTCGAGGTGCAAACAGACGAAAGTGAGCGCGAAATGAGGGATCCTGATAGATCCTTCCATAGTGATCAAGAGACGTCTCGATCCAGAAAGTCGTCTCACAAATCTTCAAAAGTATCTACAAGAGCAAAAAGCCCCAAAAAGAAAGGTCAAGTCTTTTATAGAAGCGAAGATACGAAAGATTACGCTCGATCTGTCAACGATCGAGTGATTTCTCAATTGGAGGCAGTCTTTCTAGATTCTCCGAAAAAATCTTCAATGAAAAGAGATTCCGAGAGCGAATTGAAGAAGCAAAGTCGATATGCTGAGGAGGCGTCGCGAACTGAAGAACTCTCTCAGCGTTCTTCGAGAACGTCTTCCATGAAGAGTCCGAAGAAGACTCATCAAACTCAGAAGGCTGTGAAAATGAAAGATAATCAAGGACAAGAAGCAATAAAAACGGCAAAAAACACTGATAATAAAACAAAGTGCGACTTCAAAGAGATTAAGGACGTATATACGAGGAAAGTGCGACGTTATAACGTGCCTCTTCAGGGCAGCTTGGACTCGATGATCGTGTCCGATGAAAAATCTGCGCAGCAACCCAAGAAAGACGACACGTTCTCGAAGAAATCAAAGAGCTATGAATCGATCAAGCGCATCCAGGAGGTGTTTTTGGGAGTTCCGCCGACGAAGGCGAACAGTAGCGGCTCGCAACTCGACATTCCGGATGAATTCTGCTCGATCTGCTGTTACATGAATGAAATCACCTTCCGAACGGAGGAGGAAGTGAGCAGCCCGAATCAAGAGACATTTTACACTCTTAGATCGACCTGCAGCTCAATAGCCGACGACGATTCCATCGAGTGCGACATTTGTCTTCAGGAGTCCGCCAACGAGCTTGAAGGCAAGATTCAGGAGATTCCCTGCGAGATCTGTACAATTTGTGGCGAGGTGGACGGCAGTTTTGATCACGATTCTACAATACCGGCGGATAGGTATACTTACAAAATGATCGAGCCGCACCGAGATGACGACGACAGCTTTGAAATTGAAAACTGCGGTTTTCAGAGCGGTACGGAATCGGCTGATGATCGAAGCAGGGTCTCTGATAAAGAGAAAGAGAAAGTCAAGGATTCTGAAAAATCCAAGTTACAGTCCCTGTTCCATCACGGTTCTTCGAGAAACAGGGATCAGCCACGGGAATTGTATTTTATACCCAAAGACGAGATTGCGATTTTAACGAGCGGATCCAAAAAGGTAAATCGCAAAGGCTCCTTATTTAGAAAAAAGGAGGACAGCGGAAGTGGACGAGAAAAGAGACGATACTCTTCAGTGGATAGTCTCCAACTAGCAAAGATAGCCTCGAAGGCGGGCGATAAGATGCGCAAGGTTGCGAAGAATGCTGCAACGCTGATTGGATCTACTGATAATCTGCGAATATCGAGAGATTCGAGAAGGTCGAAATCCCTGTCGAGATCGGCCGATGATGCCGGACCGAAGAAGTCGGACCGTCTGAATAAGTCCACCGACAATCTCAACTCTCAGACGCAAAGTTTGGGAAAGGAAAATGAAGCTGGAGGCTCAACCCAGCAACTAAACATCCGAGATAAAGAGGAAGTGAAGATGATTCTCACGCAGCACGGAATTAAGATCATCAGCGAGAAGGAGACTGCCTTATAATCGGAATTGGCCGGGTATTTATAAGTGATTCGATTATGCAAAAGAAGAAAAATGGGATATTGAAGTATTTTATGCAGTTGAAATTATATGAAAGGAGAATACGATGTGCGACTCAAAAGAGACGTCTCGCGCCGATTATGTATATGTGACAGCAATAGAAAGAGGAAATTTTTTTCTGGATATTATGTAAACCAAGTAAATAACCGAGAAAAACGTGCGAAATTTTTCTGTAGTGGCTTAGAAGATATATACAGAGCGCCCACGCGCGCATGCGCTCAGCATAGAAATATATTAAATTTAGAAATATATTAAATGAAGGATTTAATTGTTGCGAAAGCTTCATCGGTTTTTAGACAAGTATTTTCGCGCACGTATAATTGCTTTGATAAAAGCCGATAAATCTTTTATAACCAGATAGTACATAGTTATATTTAAACATGTTGTACAGGCTATTACTTAGTGAGAAATGACTTATCGAATTGATGTCAAAACGATAACTGTTTGATAATTTTGACGTTGAATCAATGTCGAATCGACATCGATTCCGTTATCATTTCTCACTGGGTACAGTTAATAGAATTCATAAAATTATCAAGACTTTTTTCATGAATTCTGTTAATTAGTTAAGTTTAAACGTACAATTATGAAGGATCCTGTATAATTGATTAAATATAACTCTTGGAATATATGCGTTTGCGTGATACATTACACAAAACTGCGAAACAAACATTGATATTGATTGATTGATATATTGTTAATTAACGATTAACAAGAAAGATTTAACAATTAATATAGGAATATATATATATTTAATAATTAATTTAACGGAAAGATAAATGTCAGATTAAAATACTATAAAAATTATAGGCAAAGCGTAATTTTGCTATTAAGTCGGCATCTCGGCTTTACATAAACACTTACGCCGTTACAGTATTACATAATTATTGTGATAGAGTTGTGTTATTATTATTAAATACGACTTTAAACCGATAGCTCGGTATCGATAGGAAGGACCAACGGAAGAAATTGTTATTCTCGATGAACGATCGGGAAATTGTTGGATGATTTACGCAAGAGTTGCATATGGTATACAACAAGACAATCCTAGTATTATCACAGTCAATATTGCACAGAACAATTATAGCTGTAAGTGACAAAGCGATACATCGATTTAAGGATAGCGCTTCACTCTGAATTTATACAGAGCGTCCCGAAAAATGTGAGGAAATTTATCATTTTTTGGATACATTGCTTCTCTCAGGTAAACTCCCCCAGATGTTCTTCCCGGATGTTCTTCCAGGTGTTCTTCTAGATGTAGGAATGTAATCACAAATCCAAGTTCCATGCTGTATTTAATGAGCGTGATACTATTAATTATAGTTTAATAATTTAATGGACATGTTTTAAATGGTTAATGATAATAACTGAAAGTTACGAAGATATTTCAGCGTCGACAGCGTTTTTGCCAAGAAACGAATTTCAAACTCAACCAAATATTTCTTAAATCGATTTTCACGTTTCTTCGGGACATCTTATATGCAAAAAAGTGACGAGAGACGTGCCAAAGAAGATTGCGAAAGAATTTGTATTACGCTATAATTATTAATAAGCTCCTGTGCATTTTTTTATAACTTTTTACTCGTGTCTGTATGTCTATTTATTTGTGCATGCAAATGCTAAGTACCATTACGAAACCGTAACGAAGAAATATTTCGCGTGTGTTTGGGAGCATATTTTAGCATACTTTTTTAATTGCGTATAGGTCGTCGTTATTACAGCGCTATTGGCTCCCTTCTTCCGTGGCTCGCTTGATGTTAGACTCTTTCATGTTAGACGATGTTTCGTAACTTTGTTTTTTAGACCCAACTATGTTAACATCAAGCATTTGGAATGCTAACGTTTATCCAATTTGTACTCGGTGATTTTGTCAAAACAAAACAAAACAAAAAAAAACCCTTTAAGCTTTGTTTCCCTTTACTGCATGTGATGTTGCGCATCTTTATTGCTTGAGAAATACGTTCAACGAGTCCAACGATAAGTAATCTCCGGTTTAATTAGCACACCAAGAATGCCTTTAAATATTAAAGTGGAATCACCGACAAGGAGTACCTCTAATCCTTTCGGACCCTGATTTCGATTCCCGTAACAACACCTTTGAAGAAAGATTTCCAAGTAAAGGCTAAAGTGAAGTCTACAATGAATCTCTTTGATTCTTTGGACCTATCAAATCCCTTTTTGGGTCCGATCTCATTTCGATTAGCGTATCAGGTATTCTTAGGGAACCGAGTTGATAAAAGCGAAACTATAAGTTCTTCCGATTTTTTTTTTTTTTTTTTTAGATTTTTATCTTTATTACCGCTAGAAATATTAAGATTATAATCAAACTGTCGCCAATAAAAAGTTCTAACAAAGCGCACGATTGTGTTAAAATTAGCAGTGTCTGTTGGCAACGATTAGAAAGGATAAACTTTCTTCTATTACTTTGATTCGTAAACTTTTCATCATTCTTTTTTTTTCGTAGTTTCCGATTTTATGACTTCTCCCTGTCCGCTATATTTCTGCGTTGTGTTAGCCCTTTTGCTCGTGACTTAAGAATGCATGCTATATACGAGTAACTTTAATTCTCTTCGTTTTTCCCACACATTTACTACATCCAAGTTTAGAATGATCGTCTGTGCGTGTTGTTGTAACAATCAGATGTACATCTGTCTTTTTGGGTTGTGTGCATATAAAGTGTTTCATAAATTTTCGTTTAATGTTCTCAGTTCCGAAACGCTTTAATTTTCTCATGTTTTGTCATTTTCCAAGTTGTGCGCGATTATTAAAATGAGAATTGGAAAATACGTACAGAATTAAAAAATAATTTTGTATAATATTAGCCCATAATTTAAAAGTCAAATATCGTTGCATTTGTGTGCGTTAATATCATATAAAATATCATATAAAATTTTATCTTGAATTTTTTACCTAATTTCTTGAGATATAAATTACGAATATCGTTTATGAATATTAATGTCTTAAATTTGAAGCTCGAGACCCAAGACGACATGATGGCAGCCGGTAGGCATTTTTTCAGTTCTGATCTGAGCATGTGACATGTTATTTTCCAGGATTCGACAAAACCTGCATGCCTACTATAAGACAGATAGTTGACTATCTCGTTGCTACTCATCCAATCCGAGCCTGTGGTCCCCGGCTTCTTCTTTCTGCTATAAACCCTAATCAAGCTACTAATGATTTTAATCAGGACGCTAGCATGGCCGCTAGCAACAGCAACAACAACAACAACAACGACGAGAGCGCTGAAAGTTACGAGAATACGCGGAATCCATATCACGATCATTCTTATATCTAATTCCGCTATTAAACTATTTTTATAACTATGTGAACATCAGCTTTCCAAAATAGAAGAGATTTAAAGTATTGAGCTTATTAAAGTATTACTCCACTACTAATAAATTATTATTCTATTATATAGACTGGCTATATATATTTTTTTATAGATTTCTGGAAGCAAGCTATTAGAGAAGCTATTAATAAATTTAATAGTAATTAATATATCGCTATTAGACTAATCATCTCTTCCTAGATTTCCAAACGCAAACTTTTCAAAATAAAAATGGTCAAAATTTCAAAGAGATTTAAAAGTAAAAAATAAAGAAAGAAAAGAAATTAAAGATAGAAAATGTAAAAGGGATTACAGATTTAAACAAAAGAAAGAATTATTAATAATCAATTATAAATAATAAATAACTGAAGATTAATCGTCATGCGTTGCCGCAATTATGTATTATAATTAAAAATATGACATAACTATAATAGCTGTAAAATTAATAATAACAGAATTGTGTATTATGACTGTGTAGCTCAATTATGATGACAAATTTGTGATGTAAGCATTTAATCATAATTATTATATTTATATCGATAATAGTTGTCAAAATTATGCATCACGATTATGTTATCATATAAAATTATATAATGATATAATTACAATAAGTAATGTATTATTAAGGATGTAAACCAGGTATAGTGAAATGTATGGCATGCTGTATATGTTTGTATATAGGAAACACTGTGTATATTTCTACATGTAAAATTAATATGTTGTCAACGAAGAAACATATTTAACGAACTGCATGTGTTTTTTATTTAGTTCCTTTTTCCTATATTCAACTTCATTTTCCTTGTCTTTTGCCCAGATCTTTTGAATTAATTACTATAATATCGTCTTTCGTCAATTTTAGAATAAAATATATAATTAAAAATATATAAAAATTGATCATTTTATTTTTTATAAAAACAATTTTTCATTGACGATATCATTATTAATACAATTAAGTACTATAACAAAACTAATATATTATTTATTTATCATTATTTATTGGAAACATTTCGAAACTATACTAATCACACAGAAATAATTAATTAGTTATATATTATTTTTGTACTGTACGTATAATAAAATAAAAACAATTATTAATTTAAGCTAGAATAAAAAAATTGAATTTACAATTACCACTAATTAAATAAAAGAAATTATAGCTATTCCATCTTTCGAAACAATTAATTTCTCACAAAGAGTTATTTAAATAAATATAAAATAATTTTATATCTTCTTATATATTAGTAGACATAAGTTAAAATATATACATATACTATATTTTAATTCATTGAAATACTCTGCATATTTGTCTAATTGAACTCACAACTAGTAGACTATACGAAACTGTTTCTGTTTTCATTCAAAAGAATTTTCTTTTCTAAATATAATAACATCATGAAGTTTTCTGTCTTAAACTTAATATAATTACAAGAAAAAAAAATGATATCCATCCTAAATTTATAAAGAAACCAATTAAAATTTGCCACTCAAATATAGAAGAACCTTTGTAAATGAGTCCTCTCATGGATATGGAGGGCAAGGTAGTTGGCACTACGTAACAAAACCAGCGAAGTAATTTTGGCATTCCCTCTAACGGCCACATACTTCCTATGATTTTATATAAATTATGTGTATTAATAAAAACTTGGTTAACGTGACGCAATTCTTCACTAGATACTTTTAATATTAATTTTTATTAACGTTTGCCAAAACTTTTTATATTGCTATTAACAATATAATATATTGCTACGTGATAAAACATTTAAATTCAAAAATAATCAATACCATTTAACCACACTAAATTGAAGTAAAAAAGTATTTTTCACGAAACAGATGGAATTATGACTTACCACTAAGTATTACTAGCAGAAAAAAGCTTCCGGCCGAAGCGTAATATGCCATAGTGTGATTTTTGCACGTAACGGAGATGACAAAACCTAGAAACGTATTAAAATGAATAATTAATGTAAGCAGTTTATAAATTGCTGCTGTACGTTTCTCTTAATACATCGTGTAAAACATCTACTCACCGAACATCAATCCACACAAGCCATTGAGAAATAGAAAGAAGTATATGACGAATATCGATCCTTTATAATCCACACTCCATACAACAAAGCACATGAGCATTATGATGATGCAGTGAATAACTATGATGACGCTCTGAATAAGAATGTGAGATAGTAGGATTTCTTCTGTCTTGACTCCTATTACACGTTTACATTTGTATTATTACGATGAAAAATAAAGAGATGAAAAAATAATTGTAAAATTGATTTTAGATTAGAGACTAAATTTACCTTGGACCACGCTTCGATCCCAGACACCTTCCAACCGATCTGTGATTATCAAGCTGGTAGAGACTGTAACGGCCAAAAAGAAGGCGAATCTGCAAAGGTATAAGTAGTTTAAGAAGAGCAATTGACTTTATTTTTTATCTTAGCTTGATTTTTGCTTACGACGTTATGCATCCTGGTAACATGAAATCTGTATAATCGAGATTATTCGTACCATAAATGGGATCTTCAAACTGAAAATAATTGGAATTTTATTTGTTTATTTTACGCAATAGACAGAGTTTTACGTAATATATAAAGAGACCTTAATTATAATAAAATAATTATAATAAAATTGTTATAATAAAATATACTCGAATGGGCGAATAGACGAATTTTGCCATATAGTTGCAATCTCTCATAATATCTTCATAAATATCCATAAAACGATCGAATAGCTTTTTCTGAATAAAAAGCCCAATTTCTCTATCTGTAACAAGAAATTTTAATTTAAAATATATAATTTAAATATACTTTTACACACACACACACATACACACACACATGCGCGCGCGCGACTTTTAAATTCGTCGTGGGATATATGCTTTGCATTTATAAATAACGTACCACCCATATCGAGGAAAACTTGAATCTGACTGGCGTAAAGATCGGAATCCTCCGTCAAAGAAGCATATTCTAATCGCCTTTGCAGACCTTTGGAAAAGTTTTGACTAAAATACATTATACCGCAGAGTTTTCCATTCTGTACATCACGCTTTGCCTCGAAAAAGTCTTCATAATATTCCTGAAAGCAAAGTATTAATAAGAATCTTTATGATTTGATTATTAATGTCATTCTTTCTTAACTCCGGAATTCTACTCTGGGTGAATTTTCGCTCTGGTGCTACAAGGTTCAATACAGTTTTTACTAAAATTTTATACATGCGGACTATGTTAATCTTTAAGGTATAACCTTAATCGCGATTGAATCGTCAAAATTGTGTAGAAATCTACAGCTGAGATTGCCAAAGTGACAGATGCTTTCGTCACTCCAAACATTGCCAAAATTGTTGCCGAAATCGCAGTTGCCAGCTTCTTTGTTCATAATTCCAATTTTGATGCCTTTCGGATCGTTACCAATGGCCACAAGGAACATACCGGATTGAACTATCGGGAAGAACACTGCGAAAACTAAGCCTCTGAAAGAATATAATATTTATGAAATGTGCAACGATTAATAAATATGTGATTTTTTTGAAATGTAATATTTCGTATATACCTATACAGCACATGTAACGTTTTTCCATCCGAGGGATGTTGCATAAAAATGTATTATGATGGATAAAATGTATTACGTGGGTATGGTTCAGTGAGGTGCAAAAAGTGGAAAAAATGGCAAAACTTGAAATTGAACCAATTGAAATTTTATTTTGTGAAAGTGTCTCTCCTGTAGAGAAATTAATGACTGATAAATACTTACGTGTAATAACGCAAAAATTGAATACCGTTCTTTGCTAGTAGAGCTTTAAATATTTTCAGTCGCGAAACTTGACGTCTCGAAATTGTTTTGCACTCCGAGATTTCCTTAACAATTTGATTTATTTGTGTTATAAAACAATATAAATTTATATAATTTTTAGAAACAATCGGGAGTCGTCCATAAAGGTCGTTCGAAGATTTAACGAGAAGATATTTGCAAAATCTGATAATTTGTAATCAGGCGGGACGGGGAAGTCCCGAAGATTGTGACGTCCATTGATAAAATAATTTTATATTTTACAAAAATGATTTATTATTTCTGAGTACGTAGAATTGTACTAGGGCTCAAGGGAGGTCTAAAAATGGCAAAAATTCGCGGACGGTTTCTCTTTATGGACGGCTCCTGAGGACACGATATATTATTTTTACATATACTTTTGTTTCCCTGTATTTATCTTGATATAAAACGTCGCTATTAGTATCCCCTTTGGATCCTCGAGACCTTTTATTCAAAGTGATGGCATTATCCTGTACATCGCACAGATTCAAGAAAACCTCATCTAAGGATGAGGATTGAAATTGTTCCAGCAATTCATGTGGTGCCGATTCCGCCAGTAATTTACCACGTCTCATTAAACCGATCTGTGAAACATTGAATGTAAACAATTTTAATTTACCACGACCGAATTTTTTATCACAGGATAAAATGTTTTTTTTTAACTTTCCGCATGTTTTCTAGAAATTTCTTTATATGAATATTTTTAGGATTAATTTAAACATATTAATGTAACGGAGACTTACTTTATCAGCATTTTTAGGTTCTTCGATATAATGCGTTGTAATCAGCACAGTGACACCTTCCTCCTGCGTAATTTTTGTCAGGTAAGCCCAAATACTGCGAAGAAAAAGTACATTTGAACATTTTTTACTCTTCCTCTTCTCTGTTTATTGCATCTAAAAAGAAAACAAAATCTACTTACTTTTCCCTTAAAATTGGATCCAATCCCACAGTAGGTTCATCCAAAATTAGAAGCTCGGGGCTGTGGATCAACGCGGCGGCAAAGGAAAGCCTTCTTTGTTGACCTCCACTCATGTTCCTCACCAGGCGATCCAACGGGGGTAATTGAAGAAACTCCGAAAAGAAAACCTGTTTTGCCTCTTAAAAATAATATGAAGAAGTTGTGGCGAGTTGGAACTTTAATTGAAATATTTCGCGAACGAATAATTTGAAACATAAATGGGAACCGTTTGAAAGACGTTTCCTCAATAATATTTTGTAAAATTGAAACTACTACTCGGCGTACGCCACGTGTAACGACTACCAATACTCTTTCCCTATCCATCTAATCTGTACCCTACCGATCTCTTTATCATCGAGTCCGTTGATCCTGCCGAAGTAATAAAAGGCATCTCTCACGGTAAATTCTCCTACCAAGGAGATATCTTGCGGCATGTAACCCACTCGAGGCCCAGGAATTCCGGATCCTTTGCTACCCGGAGTACCCCCCAAGACCCACACCTCTCCGCTGTCGAAATACCGAATCCCAACGACGCAGCACAACAGGGTAGTCTTGCCGCATCCGCTGGCTCCCAACAATCCATATCTACATAAAGAAAAGACTCCTCTTACATATCTCATTTTATTTTAGATGACGTTCGAACAGATGGGGAAGCATAAAATCGTGAACATTCTTTAATTTCGCAATAAACGGTTCATATAATTGTCCTTCAGGAATTCGTTTTGAAATTTCTTGACAAGTGCCTTGGCGTTGAATAAAATTCTTGAGGTAGTGGATGAAGTCTTATCAACGGACGTGCCAGTGTAAATATTGTTAAAATAGGATAAAAACAATATTTTAATTTCAGAAAAGAGAATAATTAGAAGAGAATGTAATGATAGTTAGAAGAGAAAATTAATGGAACTTTACTGAGCCTTATTATATTGAAATAAATGCAGATATAGCTTAGGAAAAGTACGACGAGCAATTATATTGCATTTGTAGAAGTCATGTAAGTCATGAATCATTCGGAATTATTATTAAAATACGATGATTAAAATGAGGATAAGAGTTCCACTGCTGTTGAAGTTTCATTCAGTTCAAAAAACGTGTCCATCAATAATAATTCTAGCATTAATATTACATTCTTCTCTAAACCAAAAATACTTCGAGATGAAGATCTTATAAAAAATAAAATTTCCTTGAAATCGAAAAGAATCACAAGTATTTTACAACCAGCATATGAAAAACACATCGTGAAAAAGTGTTCGACCAATTAAAAAACGTTTTGCCAAGAGAGAATATTACAAACGTACTTTGCAAAAGACTGATCATCCGAAAAGTATCGAAACGTTACATCGCATCGCTTCGAAAAACGTAACAGACATACGGAAGATTCCGTACCGAAGAATACTTCAAGTTCTCGTTTCTTCAAATAAAGATAAAGAAGCAAACCAAACAAACAGGAAATAATGAGAGGATGGAGATAAAATCAACAAGTGCTGTAATGAAACGAAAACCACAGTCGTGCACGACATACACATTGCATGTGCGCGCACATACACAAGCCTGAAAAAAAATGCAGACGCATCAGCCACTCTAACACTGCATACAAGAAAGACGCCTTACAGTTATAAAAATCAAGATCGACACGGATCAAAGCTCACGAAAGCGTCCGTTCTTTTTTTGGAGACACGAAGTCGCAACATGTTTGTCCATCCACGACGATCTTATGAACTTACAATAAGTCGTATCAATAAGAGTTTATAGAGGATGGCAGCGAGAAGCATGACCATGCGCGCGAGTATCGATGACCGATTTTTCTTTCCTTCAGCGACAGCATCAACATTTGAATGGTCAATAAGCACTCAAGGAGTGGCCGAATTATCGTGTGTTAATTAGAATTGATTCAAGAAGAGTGATTAAGAACCTCTAAGCGTTATTAAAATATCGCATATTAAAGTAATTAAATTGATTCAAACGCAAAATTTTCAGTGTATGCATTAACGTTACTAGGGTGACCAACTCTTCATCGGAAAATTTCAGAATACCGAAGTTAAAAAATTGAGATACAATTTAAAAATTCGGAACTATTTCACGATACATTGAATTAGAATTTCTTATAATATTAATATGTATATTATACATGTCCGTTCTTGATTATTTTTATATACTTACAATTCTGTTTAGATGTATCTAAATATATTAATATTAAAAGTATGTTAAATAAATTGGATAGGTGAACAATATTTATTTGTTAGTAAAATTCATTAAAATTATTAAAAAAACATACAATTAATGGTGCACATTTTTAAGCTTAGATTTATATTTTTAATGTAATTAAGTAATTCAACGAAATAGAATTAAGAGTACGTAAAATATTAAAAAAATTAAAATACATATTTAATAAAATAAAATAAACATCAACTAAACATAAAAGTAAATATTTAAAAATTACATATCTTTTAACTTTAAATTATATATTTCTTTTTGCGATTTTACACATCTTTATTCTTTAATACATAATCGTGAAAAAATCGGGAAGATCGACGCCCCGTCTAGAGTTTTTTCGGGACTCCTTTGTAAAGACCTAAAATCGGGAAGGTCCCGCAAAATTCGGGACGGTTGGTCACCCTAAGCGTTACCCACATTGAACTCAAGATAAGTGCCTTAGCGATGAATAAGATTCTAAAGGCAATGAATAAAGTCTTATCGACGGACATGCCATTGAAAATATTGTGAATAGGATAAAAAACGATATTTTAATTTCAGACAAGAGGATGATTAGAAGAGAATACGACGAGAACTTCGAAATTGTTCTTTTACAAAATATTGACAAGCGAAATATTTTACGAAATATTTGTCAGAAAATTATACGATTAATAAATACACGACGGTGTATGTAAATTACTTACATGGAGCCCCTTGAAACGGTCATATTCAGACCGTTGAACACCAATTTCTCTTTTCCATAACGCTTTACAGCATTCCTTACGATCACCGCCTCTTCCTGCACCATTTTGCAAAATGGTGATGAGTGTACGATCAGCTACCGAACTAAAATAGGACGAGAACTTGCAAGCTAAAGATTCACTGATACTCCATCAATTTTTAATAGCGAGACATTTTACAGAATATTTTATTTTATCTTTGTGACAGCAATTTTCATAATTGGTAATTAATAAAAAATAATTTATTGCAATTAATATATTAATTTCTAAGATGCACATCAGAGCTTGTCGTTAAAAGCGCGGCGTCCTTAGTATGATACAAATTTAAGGGAAGAAAAGGAGAAGTCTTGGCAATTTAAGGAGACAGAAAGAAAAAAATTCGTAAAGTTTAAACAGCACATTTGCGGCTATTGTAATAAAAATGTAAAAAAAAAGAAATAATAATAACTGCGTTTTATTTTTTGAAGAATTTGTACTCTTACGTTTTCTATAGTTTTTATGTTTTTGCTTTCTTAGAAATATATTATTCTCTATACTTTAAGCTTTAAGTCACGCGACAATAAGACGCTAAGAAATCTCTCACTCTCAGGAGATAAAGCTAAAAAAATGCCTCAACATTATTTACAATATTTACAACATTTTACAAATTTAAATGTCATTACTTGAATTATAAATTCAAATATTCCCTTCTTTTGCTCATTGTCATGTGTTAGATTATATATAAGTTATGTAATCAAATTAATTTGCTTGAAAATGAATCTCATCCTAATATTATAATTTATGGTCTTGATAACCAATTTTCTGTATTAGCGATCGCGGCATACGTCATGCTGTCAGGACAATACAGAATCTAAAATCTGATTTTATTTTATCTTTAAAACGTCGTGCGGCTCTATTTTACATAGTTTGAATTTTAATATAATTTTAGAAATAGAAAAATGAAAATTAGATTATTATACATGAATAACACCAATGTTACTGGCAATTAATATAAAACTTATTGTAATTAATATATTTATTTCTAAGATGTACATTAGAGTTTGCCACTAATAGTGTCACATCCGCGAGCTTATAATTTTTCTTTTGCGCAGTTAGGTATTTAACCAGAATCCTCACGGCTTCACAAATTTTTTAAAATTTATAACTCGGAAACAAAGTCGCATATTGATAAACGCTGTGACACGTATATCTTTTTTTTTCTCAAGAATTATCAAAAAGTTGGAATCGAAAAGCAAGGGTATCATTTCTGATGTTCTCCTTGTGAGTTATTTAAAAAAAAAAGATAATTGTATATCACCACTTTTTACCATCTTTTATATAAATTATTGAATAAAGAATTTTAAAATTTATTTAATAGATTAATCGTATTCATTAATTAAAGAATATTTATACGTTTTTTAATTTGATTTTATTAATTTATGTATAAATCTAAAAAGTATTATGAGTAATAATTTCATTATATTTTAACTTACCAATTTAACTTTGTTAGGAAGCACTTTTCATGTTCCGTTCGCTACATTTTTAAATTGATATGAAATGAAAAGACACATATTGTTTCTTTTTATATTATCCTTATTATTTAATTTTATATTGTTTAGAAAGTCATGCAATACATACCGCTAATCAAATTAAAACATCTTCTTCTTTGGAAAATTTGACAATTATGATTTTTGCAATTTATTGATGAAATATTTTTCTCAGTTTTTTAACCGACTCAACTAATTACGAGAATATAATGAAAGAATAAAACAATATCTTGTTTTACTATATTATATTGAAATATTTTAAATTCTACTGTCGATATCGCACTTTTTATAATTTATGGAAAATGACGAAACTTATGTGTATATTAGATGTTACGTGCCACAAATCTAAAAACTTTGAAATATAATACACATATTTTATAAACTTTATCAAGAATTATTAAAAGATATATTTAATATTCTCCAGGACTACGCGATGATCACTGAGTGTCACTAGCACGATTTTACATGTAACGGCTTTAAATGTACCTTATTATCTTCTCCCCACTTATTTAGTCTCTAGATTGTATCTAAGGTAATTATTTCCTATATGACATCATCCAAGTCAAGAAACATAATATTTTTTTTTGCATATAGTTTATTTAAATAAAATACAAAAATGCAAATTTTAAAAGAGTTTTATTTTTATTTTTTTATATTCAGTTTCTTTTCTAAGAAGAAACATATTCAACGAACTATATATATTTGTTATTTAATTTCATTTTCCTACATTTATCTTCATTTTCCTTGATTTTTGTCTAGATCTTTTGAATTAATTGTTACAATATTTTCTTTTGTTATTTTTAAACAAAAATGTATAATTTTAAATATAAAAATTTTATTTTTTATACAATACTATCTTTTATTGACGATATCATTATTAATACAATTAAGTACTTTAGTGAAAAAATATATATAGCTATTTTTTTTATCTAAATTATTTATAATTATTCTTCGAAAACATTTAATAATGCTATATTAATCACACAAGTGTAATTAATTAGTTTTGTGTTATTTTTGTACTGTATGCATAACAGAATTAAAAAAATTGTGTGATAATTTAAACTAGAATAAAAAAATTTAATTTACAAGAAAGAATTAAATTAAAGGAATTATAACTATTTTATGCTTTGAAGCAATTAATTCTTCGCAGAGAGTAATTTAAATAGATAAAATAACTATATATATTTTTTATATTACACATAAGTTAAAATATATAATAATACTTTAGTTGAAGCACAATGTATATCTGTCTAACTGAACTCGTTAGATTACGGAAAACTGTTTCTGCATTTATTCAAAAGAATTTGCTCTTTAAATAATATTACGAGTTTTTCCGCCTTACAATTAAACACACAATCACAAGGAAGTAAAACAATATCCATCCTAAAGTTACAAAGAAGCCAATTAAAACTTGCCACTCAAATATAGAAGAACCTTTGTAAATGAGTTCTCTCATGGATACAGAGGCCAAGGTAGTTGGCATAGCGTAGCTAATCCAACGAAATAATTTTGGCATTCCTTCCACCGGCCATAGAGTTCCTATGATTTTATATAAATTATGAACATTATATAAATTATATTATATTGGTGCAAATGAAATGGCCGTTTTCAGTTTTTTGAATTTCTCACTTCTATAGATCACTTTTCTTCCATATAGAGGATAATATTTGTATATTGTGTCAAAAGTACATGGTTTACATGTGATTTAGTGTACGTAATCTTATTTATATATTATATTATTAGTCATAGAAATTTGTATTAACGTCATGATGAAAAATAAAAAAATTTGTATAATTTACTTGTACGAGTTTAAACTTGATAATATTGCAGTCGAGGCAACACGTAACATTAAACTGCATTTAGTAAAGGTACTGTAAGTAAAAGAACGACGAGGCGTCAGTTTGAAAAATTTTGTCCTGGGGATGTAAACCTCGATAATTTACCTCGTCGGTATCCATCCTCCATCATTAATAACGTCATTAATTTCTTTATGTAAAGCATTGATGCACTTGTACGACACAGGGCAAAAGTCCATTGAAGTAGATGGACACTATTTTCATTAGTAAAGCAAGTTTTAAATTTGTCTAAAATTTAAATTTAAAAAAGGCCATTTTATCTGCACCGACCTAATATAAATTATATATTTATGTATATTATGTATTTATATAAATTATGTACATTAATAAAAACTTGGTAAAAACTTGACACAAATTCTTTGCTAGATACTTTTAAAATTAATTTTAACTAACATTTGCCAAAACTTTTATGTTGCCATTAATAATATAATATATCGCTAGGTAATAAAAATATTTAAATGTAGAAATAACTAATATCATTGAGCAATATTAAATTAAAACAGAAAAGTAAATTTTGCGAAAAAAATTGAATAATGACACACCGTTAAGTGTTAATGTAGGGACAAAGCTTCCAGTCGCAACGTAATGCGCCAAAGTGTGATTGTTGCACACAAAGGAGATAACAAAACCTATAAACGCATTAAAATGAATAATCAATGTAATCTCCAGCAATCTATAAATTGCTACTGTGCGTTTGCCTTGATACATCGTGCAGAGTATACCTACTTACCAAACATCAATCCGCACAAGCCATTGAGAAATAGAAAGAAGCATATGACGAATATCGATCCTTTATAATCCACACCCCATACAACAAAGAATATGAGCATCATCATAGTGATTTGAATAACTACGATGACAAGCTGAATAAGAATATGAGATAGTACGATTTCTTCCGTCCTGACCCCTATTGCATGTTTACGTTTGCATTATTACGATGATAAATAGATAGATGAAAAAATAGCCGTAAAACTGATCTTAGATTAGAGTCTTACCTTGAACCATGCTTCGATTCCAGACACCTTCCAACCGATCTGTGATTATCAAACTGTATGAGTTCGGGACAGCCAAAAAGAAAGAGAGTCTATAAAAGTAAAAGTAATTTAAGATGAGTAATTGATTTTATTTATTATCTTGATTTTTATTTTGCTTACGTTAATATGAATGATGGTATTACGTAATCTAGATAAGTGAGGTCATTCGTACCAAAAATGGGATTTTCAAACTGAAAGTGATTGAAATTTTATTATTTTATTTTAATTCTACACAATAGACAGAGGTATATTAATCATAGTAAATAATTATAAAAAGAGTATACTCTAATGTGTGGATGGGCCAATTTTATCAAATATTTACAATCTTTCATAATATCCTCAAAAATCTCTATGAAACGCTTGTATAGATTTTTCTGCACGAAAAGCCCAATTTGCATATCTGTAACAAAAGTTATTTCGAATTAAAAAATATAATTTAAATAGACTTTTTTTACGTACACACATACAACTTTTAAATTCGGTATGGAATGCATATATGCTGTGCTTATGTAAATAACGCACCACCCATATCGAGGAAAACTTGAATCTGACTGGCGTAAAGATCGGAATCATCCGCAAAATTAGTATCTTCCAATCGAGTTTGCAAACCTTGCGAAAAGTTTTGACTAAAATACATTATACCGCAGAGTTTCCCATCCTGTACATCACTTTTTGCCTCAGAAAAATCCTCATAATATTCCTGAAAGTGAAGTTCTATGAGAATTTTTAAGATTTGATTATTACTGTCATCCTCTCTTAACCCTGGAGTTCTGTGGGTGAACTTTTACCCAGGCGCTAAAAAGTTTAATACAATTTTTATTAAAAGTTTGATGCCTTAAAATAACGTTTAATAAGATTTTAGTATAAACTTTTGATAACGGTGTATCTTCGATTTCGATGAAACTTTGTGAAAAGCTTTATTTAGGATTAAAGTAAAAGCCCTTAAAAAGATTTTTAATGATTCCTATGATAAAACTATTTTTTAACGTAAAATGATAAAAAAGTTGATAAGGTTTCCTTTAATACAGTTAGCCTTATTAGCTATTATTATTTAAAATGATTTTAAATTGACCGTAATGCTGATCTTGTCTTTAGAAAATCTCAAAGTCATTAACCTTTTTAATCGTTTGTTGTTTATTAAAAAATTATTAACAAAATAATTTTCATAAAAGAAACTTAATAATAGGAACAATTTTATTCAACAAAATCTATGTAAAACAGTAAAATTATACTTGCGTGAAAATTATTTCGCGTGAAAAATCGGAAACCCATGTGGACCAGTACAAATACAGACCTCTACAAGGTATTTATGACAACTATTTTGTTAATAACTTTTTAATAAACAAATGATGGAAAACGTCAATAATCTTGTTCATTTAGAAGGTCAACATTAGAGTCAATTTGAAGTCATTTGACGCTAACTGTATGACAGAAAATTTTTACACACATTTTTATCATTTCATATTAAAAATTTTATAATACAACTCGACAAAATTCCTTTAAGAACTTTTATTTCAACCGTACACAAAACTTTTCACCAAGTTTTATTGAAACCGAAAGTTAACCGTCTTTCAAAGTCCGTCCAAATTTTGTTTATATTAAAATAGTGTTTAGTGTATTAACATCTTATAACCTATAAAATAAACAAAAAGTATAAAAAATTTAATTCTGAGTAAATTTTTACTCAATTGTAAGAAAAATATAAATAACACACTCTAGTGCTACATTAAAACAAAACATCTCGGTTTATTTAGGAATAAATTCATGGGAGCAACATTAAGAAGACAAAACTATTTTTAATTATATATATATATATGTATATGCCGATTACATTAATCTTGAAGTAACCTGTTTTGCAATGGAGTCGCCAAAATTGTGTAGAAATCTACAGCTGAGGTTGCGAAAGTGGCAAGTGCTTTCGTCATTCCAAACATTGCCAAAATTGCTGCCGAAATCGCAGTTGCCAGCTTCTTCGTTTATAATCCCAATCTTGATGCCTTTTGGATCACCACCAACTGTCGCAAGGAACAAGCTGGCTTGAACTATCGGGAAGATAGTTGCAAAACATAAGCCTCTGAAAGAATACATTACTTATTATTATTATGAAATGTATAAAGCAATTAATAATGAACGTCAAATTTTTGATATATAATATTTTGCATGTATGTTTCAATTGGGGTACAATTGGGATGAGGTACAAAAAGTGGAAAAAATGGCTAAATTCGAAATTGAAACAATTAAAATTTAATTTTGACGAAGTGTCTCTCTTATAGAGAAATTAATGATTGATAAATACTTACGTGTAATAACGCAAAAATTGGATACCGTTCTTTACGAGTAAAGCTTTAAACCTTTTCAATCGCGGAACTTGATGTCCCGAAATAGCTTTGTACTCCGAGATTACCTTAACAATTTGATTTATTTATGTATTAAAAGATAATATAAAACATAATTTTTTTTAAAACAATTACTAATCGTTCATAAAGGATGTTCGAAGATTGAGAGAGAAAGATGTTCGCAAAATGTGACCAGGGAAAGTGAGGGAGTCTTAAAGATTGTGACGTTTATTGATAAATTGAATTTACATTTATATTCTACACAAATGATTTATTATTTTTGTATTAACCGAGTACGCAGAATGGCTTACCGACGATGATGTATGTGACAATCACGTCATTAATACTTCAAATAAAAAAAATATGCATAATTGATTCTTTGTTAACTTAACAACTTAATTTCTTAAACCGAAGAGACATAAAAAAATATTTGATTAATTTTTAAAAATATGGCAAAGTTCTTAGCTATAATATGTATCCAAAAGAACAATTTTAATTATATGTTTTTATTTCATTATATAAAAATATCTCAGTTATATTACAATTAAAAATTGTACAGCATAAAAACCTTTTGGCAAAACCATCAAAAGTGTATTTTCAAATAAAGTGTTCTATTAATTACTCTTTTCAGATTAAACGTTATTTTTATCTAGAATATCCGTAACTTTTAAGTGCCATACAAGAATAAATAAGTACGTCTTGCAGTTTTTTATTTTTGTATTTAATAACTTATATAAATTAATTTTTTATTGACATAAGAGACCGGTGTCATCTACTAAAGGGGACAATAAAATTACTTTTGACCTGGTGAGTATTATAGAGGGAGAGTGAGAGGGCGTCTAAAAAGGATCAAATTCTACGGACCCTCTTTATGGACGGCTTCTAAGGACAAGATATATTATTTCCATTTATACTTTTGTATGCCTGTGTTTATCTTCATGCAAGACGTCGCTGCTGGTATTCTCGTTAGATTCCCAAGATCTTTCATTTAATGTGACTGCATTATCCTGTGCTTCGCATAATTTCAAGAAAGCTTCTTCTAAGAACAAACATTGAAAATGCTCCAGCAATTTATCTGATGTCGATTCTGCTAACAATTTACCATGTCTCATTAAACCGATCTGCGGAACATTGAAGACACACAATTTTTAAATTCTTTACGATTCAATTTACGTTATTTAATAAAAAGTTTTTAATTTTCAGGGCGTTTTTTAACACTCTTTATATGTATATTTGTAAGACTAATTTAAATAAGGTAATGAAACATAGACTTACTTTATTAGCATCTTTAGTCTCTTCGATATAATGCGTCGTCATCAATACGGTGACACCTTCTTCCTGCGTTATTTTCATCAGGTAAATCCAAATACTGCAAAAGAAAGGCACGTTTAAACGTTTTTCTATTACTCTCTATTTCCCTCTTTCTACTTATTGCGTCTAAAAAGAAAATCTACTTACTTTTCCCTTAAAATTGGATCCAATCCCACAGTAGGTTCATCCAAAATTAGAAGCTCGGGCCTGTGAATCAATGTGACAGCAAAGGAAACTCTTCTTTGCTGACCTCCACTCATGTTCTTCACCAAGTGATCCAACGGAGGTAATTGGAGAAAATCCGAAAAGAAGGTTTCTTTTTCATCTTAAAAATAACACGAAAAAATTATAGAGAGTTGAAATTTTAACTGAAATATTTCGCGAACGAATAATTCGAAACACAAACGGGAACTGTTTGAAAGATGTTTTCCCAAAAGTATTTTGTAAAATTGAAACTCTTTTCGGATACACAACACATACAACGACTACCAGTACTCCTTCCTTATCCATCCATCCTATGTACCCTACCGATCTCTTCATCATTGAGTCCATTGATCCTGCCAAAGTAGTAGAAGGCATCTCTCACGGTAAACTCTCCTGCCAAGGAGATATCTTGCGGCATGTAACCCACTCGAGGTCCAGGAATTCCGGAACCTTTGCTATCCGGAGTACCCCCCAAGACCCACACCTCTCCGCTGTCGAAATTCTGAATCCCAACGATACAGGATAACAAGGTAGTTTTGCCGCATCCGCTGGCTCCCAACAATCCGTATCTGGGTAAAGGGTAGATTTCGCTTAAGTACTTTTTATTTTTGAAGAAGATAAACAAATAGAAAAATATAGAAAGAATAGAGATAAAATCAAACAGTGCCTTGGTGATGTATGAGATTCTAGAGGCAGTGGATGATGTCTTACTAACGGATATATTAGTAGAAATATTGTGAATGGGATAAAACAATAATTTAATTTTAGTCAAGAGGATAATTAAAAGAGAATATGACAAGAACTTCAAAATTTATTTTTTAGAAAATATCAACAACATGTCATCGTCACACACATTACTAAAGTCATTAATGGTTATAAAACTTAAATTTTAATTAACCATATCAAACTTTTAGCCTACTCGTGCAATAAATATTTTGTTTGTTTTGTTGCAGAAAAGGTTAAGTTGGAAAGTGGAGCAATGGACGAAGTGAAGCACGTGCATCGAATGACATTCAAAAAGAATGTTAGGCAAAAAAAAACCTGAAAGAAATTAAATAAACTCAGATAGGAGTTATCAACCTCATTCAGAGGTTCACTGAGAGGATTGATTGGAGAAAGAGCTCAGAAAAGAAGTTACCAGTACATTTGGGGACGAATATATAAGGCTGGCGAAAATTTAATTAGTTATAAAAAATTTTTTTAAATTATAAGGTCCTTAGGTGTTTAAAGACGACCAGAATTATTCTGAAATAGTCTGAAAGCAATGGAATTTTAGTAGTGTAGCAATGAGAGTGCTAGTTGTTGGAAAGAAGGATCCCGAGTTTAAACACTGGTTTCTTAATTTTTCCATCACTTACACGTGTAAATTTTTATCGTATTTAAAGAATAATAAAAATAATAAAAATCGTGCGAGTAATAAATATTAATCAACGCTTTATCGTATTGTTTTCTCTCTTCGAGATTGTCTTTTCAATAATTTCCCCCGGAAGTCAGATTTGTTCGTTTACAACATTACTATTTGTATTAATAAAAAGACGATTAAACAAAAACGATTAACCTGTTGTATTGATATACATATACACTTACACATGTATATGTAAGTAAGTACATTATATATGAAATTACTTACATGGAACCTTTTGAAATGGTCATGTTCAGACCGTTGAGCACCAATTGTTCTTTCCCATATCGCTTTATAGCATTCCTTACGATCACCGCTTTTTCCTGCACCATTTTGCGAAATGGTGATGAGTGTTCAAGCAGTTACCGAACTGTAAATAGAACAAGAACTTGTAAGCTAAAGATTCACTGACATTCCATAAATTTTTATTAACGAGAAATTTTTTACAATATTTTATTTTATCTTTGTGACAGTAATTTTTACGAGTTTTGGTTTTCTTTTTTTTATTATTCTATCATTGCATTTTTTTACAAATATTTTATTGTAAGAAATATTTATTAAAATTTTTAAAAACAATATAGTTTCAAAGATTCTAATTAGTAATTTAAACTTGCATGCTAATTATTATAAAATTTAAACTTGTTATTCTTATTATGAATGATATAAACATAATCTGATAATTTATAAATACAAACAATGTGTTCAAAATACATGTAATGGTTTCTTAAATTTTTTTAGATATGCGTATTATCTGAAAAATCCCTCATTATATTTATAAAAAATAATGAAATAACATTAAAATTTCCGTGAATGTTTATATGATTTGATTGATGTTCAAAGATTTATGTTAGACTTGGTACTGAGGCGCGACCACGCCTGTTGACTCAGCAAATTTAATTGTAAGTTTATTAATAAGTTGTTATATAAGCAACACAGTTTATATAATCTACATCTAATATGCAAAATAGGAATACATTGACTTAACTCATCTAATTGCTTGGCAGAAATTACATGTGAAGATTTTTTGTTTGTTAGATAAAGATTTACTTGGAATTTTGATCCAATTAACTTAAATTAAAATAATGCTTTAATTTGAAGCATGATAAGTTTCGAGTATTATTAGAGTTTTATTTTGTTTCCTGCAATTAAATTTTAAATCTGATGTAATCTATAAGTGTAATTTTTTTTACAAAATGCAAAAAAACTTGTAAAAAATATTGGAAAAAAGATATGCTATATTTGTGCGTGGAGATTGCATATTTCTCGATAAAAGCAACATCAATAGAAGAAGGTAGAACAAAACAAGGTAATTAATGTTTGGTGATGAATAAAAACTAGGTTTTTATAATCAAATTATCTTTATTTCTTAAATATTCTTTAGATATCAATTTTTTTATATAACTATCATTATATAAGATCTTCAGAGAATTATAAACTTTACTTAAAAGAAAAAAAAAAATAAATAGAAAAAGCAACTCTCCCCAACAGTCTCACGGGTGGAGTAGAACGGGGTATCTCCGTAAACAAAATCGGTATAATTTTAATGTCACAAATAAAAAAATAAGATAAAATTGTAATAAAATTGCAAAAAATAATAAATTTTGTTTTTATTCGATAACGCAACTGCTTATTACTCTGGCTCATGGATAACATTCAATGACTCCGAGAGGCCACATTTAACGCGTATGCTTAATTGCGATTCCTCGAACCACACAATACTCCGTTTTATCTCACCACTCTATCTTGATCCATCGTTCCCTAGGATTATTTTCACTATAAAATATACGTATATACGCGAAATTTTATATTTTATAATTTAAATTATAGAGGAAAAATGGGCGGTGTGAGATACGTGTGAAATATTCTTATATCTCGTATAATTCACGTTGAATTCTAAGAGCAACTGTTAAAATTACTTCTTTAGACATTGTAGAATAAATACTGATCATTAACAATAATTATGTTTTTTACAAAGCAGAATTTCTGTTTTAACAACGATTTTTATAATAATTTTTTAACTTTAGTTTAGCTAAACGGCTTGCATGTGACTTTCAAATAATACAATTGAATTTAATGTTTGCTGTAATGTGCGTGTGAATTTGGCATATATTAGTTATATAATGAAGTGAGAAAAGTTATAAGATGGTCATGCGTAATCAATGGAAGCTCTTGCAATTTTACAACCTCATGGTGGATATTGCTTACAAGTAGCAAAGAAATTATTTTTGAATTCAAAAAAATTATTTTAAAATGTATTTTTTTAAAATAAAATATATTTCACAAAATGTTCATAAAACCTTGTTTTTTGTACTAATTAATGAGTAAAATCAGCAAACAGTATTGATTTATAATTTTGTGTAATTAAAAAAGTTTTTTATAATATTAATTGTTAGTATTTTTACAATCTTCTATGAATGTATCCTTTTTCCTTCTCCAAATTGTAAATTACGTTTGCTCTATAAACATGATGAATTTATACCTATAAGATTATTGACAGAAATCTGTGACTTACAAACTAGTGATGATCAAAATTACGTTGAGTTAATATTTATTAAATTATTTAAAAAAAAATTAAATTGTATATTCCACCATTTTTTCCCATCCTTTATATAAATTATTGAATACAGGATCTTGAAATTTATTTAATAAATAAAGCATATTGTACGTTCATCAACTAAAGAATGTTTACGTTTTTTAATTTGATTTTATTAATTTATGTATAAATCTAGATTAAAAAGAATTATGTGAATAGTTTAATTATGTTGCAACTTAACGATTTAATTTTGTTTGAAAGCATTTTTTACGTTTTGTTTGCTGCATTTTTTAATTGATATGAAGTGAAATACATTGTTCCAATTTATATCATCCTTATTTGTTTATCATTTAATTTTACATTATTTCGAAACTTATACAATACATACCGCTAATCAAAATTGTAAGTAAAACAATTTCTTTTTTGAAAAAAACGACAATTATAATTTATGTAATTTATTTACGAAATATTTTTCTCAGTTTTTCAACCAATTTAATTAATTACAAAAATATATAATAAAAGACTGAAACAATATCTTGTTTTAATATATTATATGGAGATATTTTAAATCCTCTTGTCGATCTTGCACTTTTTATAATTTATGGAACATAATGAAACTAATGTGTATATCAGATAATACGTGTTAGAAATCCTAAAACTTTAATTACATATATTTCATGAACTTTGTCGACAATTATTAAAAGTTACATCAAATGTTCTTTTGGTCATGTGTTAAGTTGTGTTTAAGTTAGATAATTAAATTAATTTCCTTGAAAAAAAATGGATCTCATCTTAAATGATATTATAACTAATGGCTTTTCATTCTCCACTATCATTAGTTTACTTACTGCCCAAGTTTTATTGCTTGAGTTTTATTGTTTGCCATAGTTTTTATATTGATCCACGTACGTGCGCACATAATAAATAGATATAACATTAAAAAAATATTAAATAAATTGAATTTTATAAATTGAAAAATAGCTAATAAATAGTGAAAAATAGTTGAAAAAAAATACAAAAATTTTTTTTTAATAATCATTCTTTTATACTAGCATATCGAGATAATTTTCAGGTAAATTAGTAAAAGACAGAGATAGATACAAAAAGGTAGAAAATTTTCTACTACGTTTGTTTCCACGTTGATATGTAAAACAGTACACGTGGCTGAAAAGCCACATGTACGGCAAATAAACGTATCTGTAACAGCAATTGTGGCATACGTTATGTTACCAACGCAGAATCTAAAATTAGATCAGATTTTATTTCATCTTTAAAACGTTTTGTTGCTTTATTTTATATTGTGTGAGTTTTAACATAATTTTAGAAATAGAAAAATGGAAATTACATTATAATATATGAATAATATCAATAAAATAACTGTCAATTAGTATAAAACTTATTAAAATTAATATATTAATTTTAAGATGTACATTAGAATTTGTCACTAATAGTGTTACATCAGCGAGCTTATAATTCTCTCGCGCGGTTATTTAATCATAAATTTCACAAATTTAAAAAAAATTTTTAACTCGAAAACAAAGTCGCATATTGATAAACGCCGTGACACGTATATCTTTTTTTTTATTCAAAAATAATCAAAAGAATTAGCTTCGAAAAACATGAGTATCACTTCAGATGTTTCCTTTGTAAGTTATTTTATTTTAAAAAAAGGCAATGGTATTTCTTTACCTACTGCCATTCTTTATATAAATTATTGACTAATAATAATAATGTAACTGAGGGGGCGGTCTTCATAGCTGAAGATCCGCCTGTAGCACGCAGACTACAGTCCATGGTGCCTCAAATTATTGACTAAAGAATCTTAAATTTATTTAATAAATTGATTATATTGTACGTTTGTTAATTAAAGAATATTTATATGTTCTTTAGGTTGATTTTATTAAATTATATATAAGTCTAGATTAAAAATATTATGTGTAATAATTTAATTATGTTTTAACTTACCGATTTAATTATGTTAGAAAGCACTCTTCAAGTTTTATTCGTTGCACTTTAAATTGATATGAAATGAAAAGACATATATTGTTTCTTTTTATATTATTCTTATTTATTTATCATTTAATTTTACATTGTTTAGAAATTTATGCAACACATACCACTAATAAAAGTAAAACGTCTACTTCTTTGGAAAATTTGATAATCATGATTTGTTCAATTTATTAATGAAATATTTTTCTCAGTTTTTCAACCGACTCAATTAATTACAAGAATATAATAAAAGAATAAAACAATATCTTGTTTTACTATATTATATTGAGATATTTTAAATTCTACTGTCGATATCGCACTTTTTATAATTTACGAAACATGATAAAACTTATGTTTATAGCAGTTATTATGTGTCACAAATTCAAAAACATTGAATTATTACAAACATATTTTATGAATTTTATTATGAGAATTTATGAGACATATTAACATATTTATGAGAATTATTAAGAGGTACGTCTAACATTCTTCAAGACCACGCGATGATCACTGGCATAGTTTTATCTGTAGCTGCTTTAAATGTACTGTTATTATTTCCCCACTCATTAATCTCTGGATTGTAGCTAAGGTAATTATTTCCTACATGGCATTATCCAAGTCAAGAAATATATTTTTCCGCATATAGGTTATATAAATAAAATACAAAAATGCAAGTTTTGAAAGAGTGTTATTTTTATTTCTTTATATACAGTTTCTTCTCAATAAAAAAATGTATTTAACAAATTGCATATCTTAGTTATTTAGTTCCATTTCTCTACATTTACCTTCATTTTCCTTGATATTTGTTAAGATCTATTGAATTAATTGTTACAATATTTCCTTTCGTTAATTTTAAACAAAAATGTATAATTTTATATATATAAAAAAATAAATTTTATTTTTTATACAATACAATCTTTTATGAACGATATCATTATTAATACAATTAAGTACTTTAATAAAACTAAATACACCAGGCAACAAAATTATCGCAACACGCATTTATACTAAAATTTTGCAGAACTTCAAATTATCATAAATTTTTAAAAATAATCGTACTTGAAAATTTTTTTTATTTTCAAGCTTAAAGACTCTACTTTAAGGTACATTTGGCCAATTTTGAATTTCTGCTTTTCTCTTTCCGCCGTTTCTTTAAAAGTAAAAACGTATTTTGTTTCCAAACATTTGCATAGTTTGACGCACTCCACGGGGTAGAATAAATTTTTTTTGCAAATGTCACGATAGCCATCGTAAATTTTGGAATATTTTTTGCAAATAAAAAAAATCAACTGTACGATTTTTTTTTCAAGGATTTAGAATATATCAATTATTGCATGATTCGGAGAAACGCTATGAAATGTAGTGATTTACATTGATTCCCATAAAAACTGTGAACACCAAAACTCTATATAAGCGTAAACTTATTCTTTACTGTATCACTCAAGAAGCAAACGATAAAGTCGAAACAATGCTTTGTTTGAACAAAATATAATGTGCGCAAATCGTTTCTCTTTTGGAAGAATTGAATCAAAATTATGTTGCAAGGAAAATTAGATGTTCATCGATCCTCTTTTTATCTCTCAAGTTTGGGCTTGTTATCAAGAAACAGGCGAAATGCGTCGAATTTCGTATAACATCAGCTGGAGAAGATCGCTTCATCATCAATGAGACAAATCGAAATCCGGGTAATGCTGACGGTAACTGACAAAAATGCATACATAACTTTGATACATCTTAAATCCTCGAAAAGAAATCGGACAAACTTGATTTTTTTTTCTTTGCAGGGAAGACTCTAAATCTTACGATGGCTATCGTGACACTTGCGAACAAAATTTATTCTACCCCGTAGAGTGCGTCAAACTATGCAAATGTTTAAAAACAAAACACGTCTTTACTTTAAAGAAACGGCGGAAGGAGGAAAGCAGAAATTCAAAATTGGCCAAATGCACTTTAAAGTAGAGACTTTAAGCTTTAAAATAAAAAATTTTCCAAGTATGATAATTTTTTACAAAGTTATGATAATTTGAAGTTGTGCGAAATTTTGGTATAAATGAGTGTTGCGACAGTTTTGTTGCTTAGTGTATATACCTATTCTTTGTTATCTAAATTACTTATAATTATTCTTCGAAAACGTTTAACACTGCTATACTAATCATACAAGTGTAATTAATTAGTTTTGTATTATTCTTGTACTGAATGCATAATAGAACTAAAACAATTGTGTGATAATTTAAGCTAGAACAAAAAAATTTGATTTACAAAAAGATTAAGGAATTATTGCTATTCCATCCTTTAAAGCAATTAATTTTTCACAGAGAGTAATTTAAACCGATAAATTAATTATATATCTTTTTTTTATGTAGCACATAAGCTAAAATATATAATAATACATTTTAGTTAGTTGAAACACCCTGTATATTTGTTTAAATGAACTCGTTAGATTATGCAAAACTGTTTTTGCATTCATTCAAAAGAATTTGCACTTTCTAAATAATATTACGAGGTTTTCCGTTTTACACATAATACAATCACAAGGAAGAAAAATGTCCATCCTAAAGTTATAAAGAAACCAATCAAAACTTGCCACTCAAATATAGAAGAACCTTTGTAAATGAGTGCTCTCATGGATATGGAGGGCAAGGTACTTGGTATAGCGTAGCTAAACCAGCGAAGTAATTTTGGCATTCCTTCTATCGGCCATACAGTTCCTATGATTTTATATAAATTATGAGCATCATATAAATTATATAAATTGTATATTTATGTATATTATGTATTTATATAATCTATGTACATTAATAAAAACTTAGTGAAAACTTGACACAAATCATTCGCTAGATATTTTTACTATTAGTTTTCACTAATATTTGCCAAAACTTTTATGTTGCTATTAACACTATAATATATTGCTACGTGATAAAAAAATTTAAATTTGGAAATAATCATTTAATAATTAATTTCACAATACTATGAACAATAGTATTGAACAATACTAAATTAAAATAAAATGTTATTTTGGCGAAAAAAATAAAATAATGACATACCGTTAAGAACTAATGTAGGAAAAAAGCTTCCAGTCGAAATGTAATTTGCCAAAGTGTGATTGTTGCACACAACGGAGATGGCGAAACCTAGGAATACATTAAAATGTGTAATCAATGTAATCTCCAGCAGATTATAAATTGCTACTTTCGCGTTTTTCTTGATACATCGTGTAGAGTATACCTCACCGAACATCAATCCGCACAAGCCATTGAGAAATAGAAAGAAGCATATGACGAATATCGATCCTTTATAATCCATACCCCATACAACAAAGCTTATGAGCATCAGCACAGTGGTTTGGATAACTACGATGACAAGCTGACTAAGAATGTGAGATAGTATAATTTCTTCCATCCTGACACCTATTGCATGTTTACATTTGCATTATTACGATAAAAAATAGATAGATGAAAAAATAACCGTAAGACCAATTTTAGATTAGAATATAAATTACCTTGAACCAAGCTTCGATCCCAGACACCTTCCAATCGATCTGTGATTATCAAGTTGGAAGAAACTGAGACGGCCATAAAGAAGGCGATTCTATAAAAGTAAATGTAGTTTAGGGAGAGCAATTGATATAACTTATTATCTTGATTTGATTTTTGCTTACAGTAACATGAATGATGGCAATATGCAATCTCGATAAGTAAGATTATTCGTACCATAAATGGGATCTTCAAACTGAAAGCAATTGAAATCTTATTTTTTAATCTTAATTCTACACGATAGACAGAGATATATTAATCATAATAAAATAATTATAATAAAATATACTCTAATGGGTGGATCGGTCAATTTTGTCAAATATTTGCAGTCTTGCATAATACCCTTGGAAGTCTCTATGAAACTATCGTATAGCTTTTTCTGCACAACAAGCCCAATTTGCATATCTGTATAAAAAATATTTTAAATTTAAAAATATAATTTAAATAAACTTTTTCTACGTACACGCATACAAGAATTAAATTCGGTATAAAATATATATACTGCATATATCAATAACACACCACCCATATCGAGAAAAACTTGAATTTGACTGGCGTAAAGGTCAGAATCATCCGTATAGATCGCATGTTCCAATCGAGTTTGAAAACCTTCAGAAAAATTTTGACTAAAATACATTATACCGCAGAGTTTTCCATTCTGTACATCACGCTTTGCCTCGAAAAAGTCTTCATAATATTCCTGAAAGCAAAGTATTAATAAGAATCTTTATGATTTGATTATTACTGTCATCCCTTCTTAACCCTGGAGTTCTATTGTGGATCTAACTTTCACCCAGACGTTAAAAAGTTTAGTACAGTTTTTAATCAAAGTTTGATGTTTTAAAATAAGATTTAATAAGATATTAGTATAAACTTTCGATAACGATGTACCTCCGATTTCGATGAAAAGACTTTATGAAAAGAAATTTAGGATTAAAATAAAAGCCTTTGAAAAAATTTTTGACGAACCTTATGATAAAGTCATTTTTTAACATGAAATAATAAAAATGTGGATAACGTTTCTTTTAATACAGCCAGCTTCAAATGACCTCAAATTAACTCTAATGTTAATCGAACGTATAACACACTCTAGTGCTATATTAAAACGAAACTTTTTAGTTATATATGTATATGCCGATTACATTAATCTTGAAGTAACCTGTTTTGCAATGGAGTCGCCAAAATTGTGTAGAAATCTACAGCTGAGGTTGCGAAAGTGGCAGGTGCTTTCGTCATTCCAAACATTGCCAAAATTGTTGCCGAAATTGCAGTTGCCAGCTTCTTCGTTTATAATCCCAATCTTGATGCCTTTTGGATCACCTCCTATTGATACAAAAAACGCGCTGATTGCAATTATCGGTAAGATCACCGCGTAACATAAGCCTCTGAAAGAACATATTATTTATTATTATTATGAAATGTACAGCGATTAATAATGAACGTAACATTTTTGAAATATATTTTGCATATATGTGTCAATTGAAGTATAAAGTGAAAAAAATGAGAAAATTTAAAATTGAAACAATTAAAATTTAATTTTGTGAAAGTTTTTCTCCTATAAAGAAATTAATGATTAATAAATACTTACATGTAATAACGCAAAAATTGGATACCGTTCTTTACGAGTAAAGCTTTAAACCTTTTCAATCGCGAAACTTGATGTCCCGAAATCGCCTTGCACTCCGAGATTTCCTTAATAATTTTATTTATTTGTATTATAAGTTTATATAAAACATAATTTTTTAAAAAATAATCACTAGTCGTCCATGAAGGATTCAAAGATTGAGAGGAAAAAATGTCCGCAAAATGTGACAATTTGTGACCAGGGAGAGTGAGGGAGTCGTGAAGATTATGACGTCCATTGATTAATTGAATTTACGTTTGTATTCTCAAATGATTTATTATTTCTGTATTAACTGAGTACGTAGAATGGCTTACTGACGATGTTGTATGTGACACTCAAGTCATCAATACTTTGAATGAAGAAAATATGCATAATTGATTTCTTGTTAACTTAACAATCCTTTAAACGGAAGAAACATAAAAAAATATTTGATTAATTTTTAAAAATATGGCAAAGTTCTTAGCTAAAATATGTATCCAAAAGAACAATTTTAATTATACGTTCTTATTTTATTATATAAAAATATCTTAGTTAAAATTTAAAATTGTGCAGTATAAAAACGTTTGGCAAAGACATCAAAAATGTATTTTCAAATAAAGTGTTGTATTAATTACTCTTTTCACATTAAACATTATTTTTATTTAGAATATTCGTAATTTCTCGTGCCATACAAGAATAAATAAGAATGTCTTATAATTTTTTTCTCTTTGCTTTTAATAACATATTTAATTTAATTTTTTGATCAAAAAAAGAGACTGATAACATCTACAAAGGGGGGTGGTTTGGACAATGTAACTAGTTTTGACCAGGTGAGTATAATAGAGGAGGGGAAGGGGCGGCTAAAAACGGCCAAATTCTACGGACGCTCTTCATGAACGGCTTCTAAGGACAATATATTATTTATACTTTTGTACGCCTGTATTTATCTTCATGCAAAACGTCGCTGCTAGTATCTTCGTTAGATTCCCGAGAGCTTTCATTCAAAATGACTGCATTATCCTGTGTTTCGCACAATTTCAAGAAAGCTTCTTCTAAGAACGAACATTGAAACTGCTCCAGCAATTTATCTTTTGTCGATTCCGCCAACAATTTACCACATCTCATTAAACTGATCTGCGGAATATTGAAGATACACCATTTTAATTCTTTTCAACCCAATTTACGTTATTTAATAAAAAGTTTATAATTTTCAGGACGTTTTCTAACAGTCTTTTTATATGTATATTTTTAAAACTAACTTAAATAAATTAATGAAATCAAGACTTACTTTATTAGCATCTTTAGTCTCTTCGATATAATGCGTCGTCATCAATACAGTCACACCTTCCTCTTGCGTTATTTTCTTCAGGTAAGTCCAAATTCTGCAAAGAAAAAGCACATTCAAACGTCTTTTTATTACTCTCTATCTCTCTCTCTTATTGCGTCTAAGAAGAAATCAAAATCTACTTACTGTTCCCTTAAAATTGGATCCAATCCCACAGTAGGTTCATCCAAAATTAGAAGCTCGGGCCTGTGAATCAATGTGACAGCAAAGGAAACTCTTCTTTGCTGACCTCCACTCATGTTCTTCACCAGGTGATCCGACGGGGGTAATTGGAAAAAATCCGAAAAGAAGGTTTCTTTTGCATCTTAAAAATAAAACAAAAAAATTATAGAAAGTTGAAATTTTAACTGAAATATTTCGCGAACGAATAATTCGAAACACAAACGAGAACTGTTTGAAAGATGTTTTCTCAAAAGTATTTTGTAAAATTGAAACTCTTCTCGGATACACGCCACATGCAACAAGTACCAATACTCCTTCCCTATCCATCCATCCTATGTACCCTACCGATCTCTTCATCATCGAGTCCGTTGATCCTGCCGAAATAATAGAAGGCATCTCTCACGGTAAACTCTCCTGCCAAGGAGGTATCTTGCGGCATGTAACCTACTCGAGGTCCAGGAATTCCGGAACCTTTGCTACCCGGAGTACCTCCCAAGACCCATAACTCTCCGCTGTCGAAATTCCGAATCCCGACGATGCAGGATAACAAGGTGGTTTTGCCGCATCCGCTGGCTCCCAACAGTCCGTATCTGGATAAAGGGTAGATTTCGCTTAAGTACTTCATATTTTTGAAGAAGATAAGTATTGAGTATTAAGTATTGAGAGAATGGAGATAAAATTAAACCGTGCCTTGGTGATGTATGAGATTTTAGAGGCAGTGGATAATGTCGTACCAACGAATATGTTAGTAGAAATATTGTGAATAGAACGAAACAATCTGATTTCAAACAAGAGGATAATTAAAAGAGAATATGATGAGAACTTTGAAATTTATCTTTAGAAAATAACGACAACATATTATTGTCATACACTACTAAAGACATTAATGGTTATAAAACTTAAATTTTAATTAGCCGCATTAAATTTTCAACCTACAAATCCAATAAATATTTTGTTTTTTTTTGTTGCAGAAAAAGGAAAGCTCAAGATAGAAAGTAGAGCAATGGACCAAGTAAAGCACGTGCATTGGATAACATTTAAAAAGAATGTTAGGCAAAGAAAGTCTGAAGGAGCATGATTGAACTCACAATCAGATAGGAACTATTAATCACATTCAGAGGTTTATCGAGTGGGTTGATTGGAGAAAGAGCTTAGAAAAGAAGTCACAAACATATTCAGAAATGAATATATAGGCAGACTGGCAAACATTTAAGAAGTTATTAAAAATTTTTAAGGAATTATAAGGCCCTTAGATGTTTAAAGGCGATCAGAATTACTCTAAAAGCAATAAAATGTCACTAGCAATTATAGTGATAGCTGTTGGAACGATGGATCCTGAGTTCAAACTCCGGCTTCTTACTTTTTACACTTGTAAGTTTTTATCGTATTTAAAAAATAATAAAATAATAAAATTTGTGCGAGTAATAAATATTAATCAACGTTTTATCGTATTGCTTTCTTTCTTCGAGATTGTGTTTTCAATGATTTCCCCCGGAAGTCAGATTCATTCATTTACAACATTACTATTCGTATTAATAAAAAGACGATTAAACAAAAACGATTAATTTGTTGTATTGATATACATATATACTTACACATGTATGTGTAAGTAATTATATTATATATAAAATTACTTACATGTAACCTTTTGAAATGGTCATATTTAGACCGTTGAGCACCAATTGCTCTTTCCCATAACGCTTTGTGGCATTCCTTATGATCACCGCCTTTTGCTGTACCATTTTGCGAAATGGTGATGAGTGTTCAATCAACTACCAAACTGTAAATAAAACACGAACTTGTAAACTAAAGATTCACTGACATTTCATAAATTTTTATTAACGAGAAATTTTTTACAATATTTTAATTTATCTTTGTTACAGTAATTTTTACGAGTTTTGTTTTTGATTTTTTATTATTCTATCATTGCATTTTCTTACAAATACTTTATTGTAAGAAACATTTACTAAAATTTTTAAACAATTTTTAGACAATACAATTTCAAGGATTCCTGCAATTAGTGATTCAAAATTGTATGCTTATTATTATTAGAGGAAGGTGGGGTAAGACAGGGTAGTTAAGCTTTGAGTATTATTAAAAACTAGGTTTTCATAATTAACGAGTCATCTTTATTTTTATAATAGTTTTTGGACATTTGTCTTTCAATATATTGATCATTAAAATAAAATTTTTATGTATTATAAATTTTATTTCATAAATAAAAACCAAAAAGAGATATTTCTCCCCATCTTGCCAGATGGGGTAAGATGGGTATTCCCGCGCGTAAGGTAGAATATTTATGCGTTTTGAGATCAATTTTTTTCTCATACGTTTAATATAATTTTATTTTATACTTTTTTGCTCTCTTCTTTTCTTTTTTCGCCTCCGTTTATTTCCTTGCTGTTATATCTTCTTGCAGTTATAAGAAAATCGTAAAGAAGTATGAATTATGGTCTATCTCAATAACGCAGCTGTCTATTTCGCTGACTCGTATGTAACTTTTAATGATCAAAGAACCGCATTAAATACGAATGCTTGATTGTGATTTCGGAATTAAAATCGCGCGATACAGGCGATACCCTATCTTACCTCCTTACCCTTTCTTGCCCCATTTTCCTCTAAATTTAAACTTGTTATTCTTATCTTCTGATGAATAATGAAAATTTAATTTAATGATTTATAATAAATCCAAACAATATGTTTAAAACACATGTGATGGCTTTTTAGATTTTTAAGACATGCGTATCATGTGAAGAATCCATTATTATATTTGTGATAAATAAAGAAATAACATTAACGTTTCCGTAAATGTTCATATGATCTGATTGATTTTCAAAGAACTGCGCTGAACTTTGTATCAAGGCGCGATCGCATTTCTTGATTAAACAAATTTAAATATAAGTTTATATATAGGTTATTATATAAGCAACGCAATGCATATAATCTATATCTAATATGCAAAATAGGAATACATTGTCTTAACTTATCTACCTAATTGCTTAGCACATTATTGCACGCGTAAAGATTTTTTGTTTGTTATGCAAAGATGTATGTGGAATTATAATTCAATTAACATAAATTGAAATAATGATTTATCTTCAAACGTGATAAATTTCGAGTATTATTAGATTTTTTATTTTGTTTTCTGCAATTAAATTTTTAATTTGATGTGATCTGCAAGTATAATTTTTTTCAAAAAATGCAAAGAAACGTAAAAAATATTGAAAAAAAGTCTGCTGTATTTTTGCGTGAAGATTCCATATTTCTTACTAAAACCAACATCAATAAAGGAAAGTAGAGCAAAACAAAGTAATTAATAAATAATAAAATGAGGTAAATAAGAGTTCGACACGGCTAATGTTGCACAAAAACAAATATATTTATTAACCTTAACATTTTCTACATTTGATTCGATTTGTAAGTTTCAACTTTACTTTAAAGTCATCTTCATAAAATTAACAATAATAACGCCTTTTACATTCCGATCGTTTGGCCATCATCGTCCAAACGTGCAGATGAATCACTACCGGTTCGTAGTTCCGAAATGAAATCCTCTCCACTGCTTGTATTGTCGAAGGAGATAGTTTTAATTTTTTTACAATACAATGTTCACCGTGAAATGAACTGATATATTGAGCAATTGTCTAGTGACACCCCAAGTAGCCGACAATGACCAGTGATGCAATGGACAACATCAGTTTTAAATTACTTGGATAAATTAATAATTCGCCTCGCTGTCTTGTGATGTTTCCACATCACCGATATTTAAGTCACCGAGCGTTCAACGTCAGATCGGTTCGGTTACAAATACAGACAAGCAACTCAAAACAATGAGTCAGAAATAAACATAAGTAATTCCACCGCAAAAAATAAATACATGTAGAGCTAGGTAGTTGAATAAGTTATAAATATAAATAAATTAAAATAAAAATAAGTTACATAAGCTGTCGGCTGTTAAAAACTGAATACATAAATAATTAAATAAATGAATAATTAAATAACAAACGCATTACAAATTCTCGTTTTGAATGCACAATCTCATTAGCAAAGAGGAATACGCATGATGTAAGAATTCAGTGCGATTTCAATCCGATTGCAAATTCAGGCCATTCTCTTGCATCTGAATGTACATCATTTGCGACGCTAACCGCCTGCTCAGGAAACGTTTCGAATCAAGAACCCGGATATTCTCCCAATCGAACTCATGATTAAATTTTATTCGGTGTTCAGTAATTATCGAGTGGTTCTTATTGTTTCAATTAATGTTATTGCGATGCGTTTGTTTGATGCGTTATTCTTGTTTTTTTAGTTTTCTGCCAGTTTGGCCTACGTATGAGGCATCGCATTCTTTGCATGCAATTTTATATACCACGTTTTTCTTAAAGTTTATTGAAAGAGCGTCCTTCTGTTTTTTAATAATTCTGTTCAATTTGTTGAGACTAAAAAAAGTCGGTTTTACATTTAAATTCTTCGTGATGGATACGAATTTCTCAGAGATGTTGGGAATGTATAGTAATATAAACCAAGGAATTTTTTCCTCGGCCGTGTCGTCAGTATCAGAATTGTTCACTGTTTGTAATATCACTTATTTTTGTGTTTTAAATGTAGTTGGAATATGTTTATCTGTTTATCACAAAATGACTCACAAATGTAAGTAGGTACGTGCCGCGAGATCTGTCTTCAAAGATGATAAATCCGTTTGGGAATGATTGACAACTCTAAAGGCGTCATTTAGTCCAAATTTTAAAATTCTAAAAATAAATTGATTATTGGAATATTCCCACTTATGTTTAGATCGAAAATGAAAGAAATTGAGCTTTAATTATGTATATTGAATTTTATCGTCTGACTTACAATTACTTATTTATCCAACACTTACCGACTGACTCACAATTATTTATTTATTTAATTATTTATGTATTTAATTTTTAACGGTCGACAACTTATGTAATTTAGTTTTGTTTTAATATATTTATATTTATAACTTATTCAACTGTCCAACTCTACATGTATTTATTTCTTGCGGTGGAATTACTTATGTTTATTTCTGACTTATACTTATTGTTTTGAGTTGCTTGTCTGTATTTGTAATAGGACCGATCTGACGCTGAACGCTCAATGACTTAAATATCGGCGAAGTAGAAACATCACAAGACAGTGAGGCGGATTATTAATTTATCCAAGTAATTTAAAACTGATGTTATTGCATCACTGGTCATCGTCGGCTACTTGGGGTGAGTCACTAGACAATTGCTCAATATATCAATTTATTTCACGGTGAATATCGTATTGTAGGAAGATCAAACCATCTCCTTCGGCAATACAAGCAGTGGAGAGGGTTTCATTTCGGAATTACGAATCGGTAGTGATTCACCTGCACATTTGGACGACGCTAGCCAAACAATTGGAATGTAAAAGGCGTTATTATTGTTAATTTTATTGCTGAAGATGGCTAAAGTAGAGTTGAAACGTCAGAATTGAATCGAATGTAGAAAACGTTACGGTTAATAAATATATTTGTTTTTAAGCAACACTAATCGCGCCAGACTCTCATTTGCCTTTATTTATTATTTGTTAAATCTTGAGAGTCGTTTACTAAACTGTTTTAAGGTAATTAATGTTTGATGATGAATGAAAGCTAGTTTATAATCAAATTATCTTTACTTTTTAAATATTCTATAGATATCAATCTTTCCATATAACTATCATTAAATAAGATTTTTAGAGAAATATAAACTTTACTTAAAAAAGAAAAAAAGAAAAAAGGCAACTCTCCCCAACAGCCTCAAGGGTGGCGTAAGACAAGGTATCTCCGTAAGCAGAATTGGATACACTTAAAACGTATACTATAATCCTAATGTCACAAATGGAAAAATGAGATAAAATCGTAGGAAAATTGCAAAAAAAAATATAAATTTTGGTCTAACTCGATAATGCAACTGCTCATTCCGCTGGTTCATGGATAACATTCAATAACCGAAAGGCCACATTTAACGTGTATCGTGTATGCTTAATTGCGATTTCTCGAACCACACTACGTTTTATCTCACGGCTTTATCTTGCTCCATCAATCCCTAATATTATTTTTGTTCACTATGAAATATACATATATACGCGAAATTTTACACTTTATAATTTAATAAATTATAGAGGAAAGGTGGGCGGTGTGAGATACGTGTGAGATATTCTTACATCTCGTATAATTTGCGTTGAATTCTAAGAGTAACTGTTAAAATTACTTCTTTAGACATTGTAGAATAGATATTGGTTATTAATGTTAATTGTATTTTTTACAAAAGCAGAATTGGTCTTGCGTAATCAATGGAAGCTCTTGCAATTTTGCAACCTCATGATGGATGTTGCTTACAAGCAGCAAAGAAATTATTTGAAAACTTATTTTTTTTAAATAAAATATATTTCACAAAATGTTTATAAAACCTTGTTTTTGCACTTATTAGTGAGTAGAACTAGAAAAGCATTAATGATTTATGATTTTATATAATTAAAAATGTTTTTTATAATATTATAATTATTAGTATTCTTACAATCTTTTACAAACACATCCTTTTTTCTTCTTCAAATTGTAAATTACGTTTGCTCTATAAACTTAATAAATTTCTACCTATAGGATGATTGATAGAAATCTATGTCTAATAAACTAGTGATGATCAAAATTATGTCGCGTTAATATTCATTGAATTATTTACAAAAAAAAATAAAATGGCATATTCCACCACTTTTTCCCATCCTTTATATAAATTATTGAATAAAAGATCTTAAAATTTATTTAATAGATTAAGTATATTGTACGTTCATTAACTAAAAAGAAATTTATACGTTTTTTAATTTAATTTTATTAATTTATGTACAAATCTAAACTAAAAAGAAATATATGAATAGTTTAATTATGTTGCAACTTATCAATTTAAATTTGTTTGAAAGTACCATTCACGTTTTGTTTGCTGCATTTTTTACTTGATATGAAATGAAAAAGAAAACACATTGTTCCAATTTATATCTTATTGGTTTATCATTTAATTTTACATTATCTAGAAACTTATACAATACATACCGCTAATCAAAATCGTAAATGAAACAATTTCTTCTTTAAAAAAATCGCCAATTATAATTTATGTAATTTATTTACGAGATATTTTTCTCAGTTATTCCACCAATTTAATTAATCACGAAGATATATAATAAAAGACAATATCTTATTTTAATATATTACATTGAGACATTTTAAATTCTTTTGTCAATCGCGCACTTTTTATAATTTATGGAACATGACAAAACTAATGTGTATATCAGATATTACGTGTCATAAATACACATATTTCATGAACTTTATTGACAATTATTAAAAAATACATCAAACATTTTCCACGACTACACGTTGGCTACTAGCCTTGTTTTATGTATAGCAGCTTTAAATATTGTTTCCTTCTTCCCACTTCTTTAGATTCTGAATAGACTTATTTAAGATAATTAACTCCTATATTTGTAATTTAAATGAAGAAACAGTATGCCTTTCCGCATTATAAATTTTTTAAGCAAGATACAAAAATGCACTTTGACTGCTATTAGAATTATCAAACTTTTCAGTCGTTTTGCTTTAATTTTTTTATATTCAGTTATATAGATTATACAGGTGTTGCATTAAAAAAAAAAAAAAAAATATCTAAATATCTAAGAAAATCAAGCATTAAGAAAAACGTTCCAAATAAAAGTTATATAATCAAGAAATAATAATATAATATAGAATATTAAAATTTAACCTTTAAACACACCGATCCCGCTAGATACGTAAACACATTTTCGGGTTTGAGACTTTTTCAAATTTGAGAAATTATAATTTTGATTCCAATCAACATTTCTCAACAATTTTTTTTTACATGAAAGTACAGAATCTCAGAAATGTGACTGCATAATCGGCGAAAAATGATTTATTGTTAAGTTATAAAAGAAAAACCAAGCAAAAATTAGAAATTGTTAAAAAATCCACTTTTCCTTTAAAAAATCATATCTTCGTAACAAAAAGCTTTTAAATCCTTTCAAATATGGCGTTGTAAAGCTAAGGAATTATGCTTTCAACAAAAAACAAAAAAAAAATTATAGTGTTGTCATTTCTTTTAAAAAGTATAATTACATAACAAGAAGAATATAAGGTATTTTTGGGTGTCTAAAACTCCACTTTAAAAAAAAAATCATATCTTTGCAACCAAAAACTTTTAAAGACTTTGCAATACGACGTTTTAAAGCTAAAGAGTCATACTTAAAAAAAATGATGTCATTGCCATTTCTATTAAAAAATATATTTACGTAACAAAACAAATGTGAAGTATTTTTGATAAATTCAAGGCGTCTAAAATTAAAAATTGATATGTTTTATAATATATTCTGAACCTTACGCAAGTCCTCTTTTTCACGCTACTATAGTATTTTAACTGTAGACAGAGTAACATATGCAAACGTACCGCTTTGAACGTGTTTTGTCCACTTTTTTTACATAAAATTACTTAAAAAAGTTTCATTCATTCATTATATGGGTCGCATTGACCATAACAAAAATTTTGCTGCCGTGCCGAATTCTAAATGACCAAAAAAACTTGATCAACCATATTAATCGAAAGAGAAGATTTCAAACGTTTTTTACGCCCTGGTCCGAACTTTTTATCTCATTTCATCTTCACGTAGCAAGCGTTCAAAACTTCATATGGGGTCTCTCAGACCTACTTATGTATTTGAGGATTAAATAAAAAAATAACACAACCCTAATAAAGATTTAAACGCATCTGAAAGAGCACAATTTACAATAATTAATAGTCTTTATTTTTCAATTATCCATAATTTTTAATAAACAAATCTGTATGTTAACTATAAGACAGATAGTTGTTGATTCTTTTGGTGCTACTAGTCCAATCCGAACATGTGGTCCTCAGCTTTTTTCTGCTATAAACCCTAATCAATCTAATAATAATTTTAATCAGGACACTAGCAGGACCGCTAACAACAGTAGCAACAGCAACAACAAGAACGCTGAAAGTTACGAAAATACGCGGAATCCATAGCACAGTTATTCTTACATCTAATTCCGTTACTAAATCAAAAAGGTTTATAGCAGAAAGAAGCTGGGGACCACATGCTCGGATTGGACGAGTAGCACAAAGAAAGTCAACAACTATCTGTTTTATGTTGACATGCAGATTTTTAAATAGAAAAGATTTAACATTTACGGAAGTATTAATCGACTAATAAATTGATTTTCTGTTATTTTCTTTTATATAGACAAGTTATATATTTTTTATAGACTTTTGGATGCAAACTATTAGTGAAGATATTACAAAATTTAATAGTAATTAATATATAATATATTAGACTAATCATCTTTTTCCAGATTTCTAAACGTAAATTTTTCAAAATGAAAATGGTCAAAACAAAGAAATTTAAAAAATAAAAAGAAATACGATTAAAGTTTGAAAATATAAAATGGATTACAGATTTAATTTAAAAAAAAGATTAATAGTCATTTATAAATAATAACAAATTAAAGATTGAGATGGTCACTCATTGTCGTAATTGTGTATCATTAAATATATATAATTAAAAATATGGCATAAATTGTATAATAACTGTAAAATTAATAACATAATTATGTGTTATGCCTGTATAGCTGAATTATGATAACAAATTTGTGATTTAAACATTTAATTATAGTCATTATATTTCAATACGTATTACATATAATACATACGGCATATATTTAAGTATTAACAGTATAATACAAAATATCAAAATTTAAATAAAAATATGACACAATACTAATAAGGGTCTAAAACGCGATTGGAAGAGCACAATTTACAATAATTAATAAGTTTTTATTTTTTATGTATCCATAATTTTCAGTGAATAAATCTGCATACCAACCATAAGACAGATGTAGATCTCGATGCTCGAGATCTACTCGTCCAATTCGAGCCTGTGATTTTCAGCTTCTTCTTTATGCTTTAAACCCTAATCAGTCTAATAATTTTAATCAGGACACTAATAGGATCGCTAACAACAACGGTAGTAACAGCAACAATAAGAACCTTGAAAGTTACAAAAATACGTGGATCTATAGCACGATCTTACATCTGATTCCGTTATTCAACCATTTTTGTAACTGTGAACATAAACTTTTCAAATAGAAAAGAATTAACACTTATTGAAGTTAATTGACTAATAAATTGATTTTCTGATATTTCCTTTCGTATAGATTGGCTATTTTTTTATAGATTTTTAGTTGTAAGCTATTAGTGAAGTTACTAATAAATTTAACAGTAATTATGTATCGCTGTTAGACTAATTACTTTTTTCTAGATTTCCAAACGCAAACTTTTCAAAATAAAAATGGTAAAAATTTTAAAGAAATTTAAAAATAAAACAAAAGAAATGAGATTGAAGATGGAAAATATAAGAGAAATAACAGATTTAAATAAAAGAAAGAATTATTAGTAATAAATTATAAATAATAACTAATTGAAAATTTAGATGGTCATGCATTGCCACAATTATGTATCATTAAATATATAATTAAAAATATAACATAAATATAATAGCTGTACAATTAGTAACAGAATTGTGTATTATGACATTTATGACTGTATAATCAGTTATGATAACTAAGTGATATAAACATTTAATTATAATTATTACATTATAATACGTGTTACATACATACGACGTGCCAAACATTACAACATATGGCATGACGTAACATGTATTTGTAAATAAGCAACACTGTATTTATAAGTGTAAAATTAATATGTTGTCAACGAAGAAAAATATTTTGATGAACTGCATATTTTTTTCATTTAGTTGTCTTTTCCTATATTTGTCTTTATTTTCCTTGTATTTTTTTTCATGATCTTTTGAATTAGTTGTTACAATATAATATTGCTTCCTTCAATTTTAAACAAAAACGTATAACTTATAAATATATAAAAATCGACGATTTTAATTTTTATATAATTAAACATTTTATTGACAATATTATTACTAATACAATTAAGTACTTTAGTAAAACTAAATATATACCGATTCTTTTTTATCTAAATTAGTTATCATTATTTTTCGAAAACAATTAATACTGCTACATTAATCACACAAAAGTAATTAATTAGTTATGTTTTATTCTTGTACTGTATATATAAAATAAAAAAATTATCAATTTAAACCAGAATAAAAAAGATTAATTTACAATAACAATTAATTAAATAAAAGGAATTATAGCTATTTTATCCTTCAAAGAAATTAATTTCTTACAGAGAGTAATTTAAATAGATAAAATAATTATATATATTTTGTATATTACACATAAGTTAAAATATTAATAATTCATTTTAGTTAGTTGAAACACCCTGCATATTTGTCTAACTCAAACTTATTAGATTATGCAAAACTGTTTCTGCATTCATTCAAAAGAATTTGCTTTTCTAAATAACATCACGAAGTTTTCCGTCTTAAACATAGTACAGTCACAAGAAAGTAAAACGATATCCATCCTAAACTTACAAAGAAACCAATCAAAACTTGCCACTCAAATACAGAAGAACCTTTGTAAATGAGTCCTCTCATGGATATGGAGGGCAAGGTAGTTGGCATAGCGTAGCTAAACCAGCGAAGAAATTTTGGCATTCCCTCCACCGGCCACAAAGTTCCTATGATTTTATATATATTATGTCTTAATAAAAACTTAATTAACATAACACAATTTATCGCTGAATGTTGTTAACGTTAATATTCACTAACATTCACCAAATTTTTTATGACAATTATTAAACTATTACAATATATAGCTAAGTGATAAAAAAATTTTAATTCAGAAATAATTTATAGAAAATAATAATAGATACTATTTATAAACATTAACTTGAAGTAAAAAGTAATTTTTGCAAAACAAATACAAAATAATAACTTACCGTTCAACATTATTAACGGGAAAAAGCTTCCAGCCGAAGTGTAGTGCGCCATAGTATGATTTTTGGCCAAAACAGAAATAACAAAACCTAAAAATGCATTAAAATGTATTATTAATATAATCTCCAGCAATTTCTAAATTATTGCTGCGCACTTCTCTTGACACATTGTGCAGAGTACTCACCGAACATCAATCCGATAAAGCCGCCGAGAAATTGGAGTAAGGATGCGACTAATATCGATCCTTTACAATCGAAACCCCATACAACAAAGCATACAAACATTATTATGATGGTATGGATAATTATGATGACGCTCTGAATAAGAATGTGAGATAGTAGAATTTCTTCTGATCTGACTCCTGTTACATATTTACATTCGCATTATTATAATAAAAATAGACATAAAAAGTAATTGCAAAACTAATTTTGTGGTTAGAGACTAAATTACCTTGGACCACGCTTCGATCCCAGACACCTTCCAACCGATCTGTGATTATCAAACTGGTAGAGATTGTTACAGCCATAAAGAAGGCGAGTCTAAAGAAGTAAAAGTACTTTAGAAACAGCAACTGATATTATTTATTATTTTTGCTTAAATTTTGCTTACGATAACATGTATGATGGTAACACGTAATCCACATAATTGGGATCATTTGTACCATAAATGGGATCTTCAAACTGAAAGTGATTGCAATTTTATTTTTGTATTTTAATTCTACACAATAGACAAAGATTGTATTAATTATAATAGATAGAGATGTATTAATTATAATAAAATAATTATAATAAATTATACTTTAATAGGCGGATGAGCCAATTTTATCAAATATTTGCAGTCTTGCATAATACCCTCGGAAATCTCTATGAAACTATCGTATAGCTTTTTCTGCACGAAAAACCCAATTTGCATATCTGTACAAAAAATATTTTAAATTTAAAAATATAATTTAAATAAACTTTTTCTACGTACATACATATAACTTTTAAATTTGGTATAGAATACAATATGCTCTGCTTATACAAACAACGTACCACCCATATCGAGGAAAACTTGAATCTGACTGGCGTAAAGATCAGAATCATCTGCGAAAGTAGCCTCTTCCAATCGAATTTGCAAACCTTGCGAAAAGTTTTGACTAAAATATATTATACCGCAGAGTTTTCCATCTTCTACATCACGTTTCGCCTCAGAAAAGTCATCATAATATTTCTGAAAGCAAAGTACTAATAAGAATTTTTGTGCTTTGATTTTTACTATCATCCTCTGTTAACTCTGGAATTTTATAATGGATGTATTTTTACTCTGGTGCTAAAAAGTTTAAAAAGTACAAAAAACTTAATTTTGTGAACGAATTTTCACCCAGCGTAATGTAAAAATAATATGAATAGTACACTCTAGCGTTAACTTATATTAAAACAAGACTTCTCGAATTATTAGCAATAAATCCGCCAAAGAAATGTTAAGAAAACAAAAGCCTTTTTTTATTTTATACTTTCTACTATGTTAATCTTTAAGTAACCTTTTTCGCTATCGAATCGTCAAAATTATGTAGAAATCTGCAGCTGAGGTTGCCAAAGTGGCAGCTGCTTCCGTCGTTCCAAACATTGCCAATATTGCTGCCGAAATCACAATTCCCAGCTTCATTGTTAATAATCCCAATCTTGATGTCTTTTGGATCACCACCAACTGCCACAAGGAACACGCTAACTTGAACAATCGGGAAGAAAACTGCGAAAATTAAGCCTCTGAAAGAATATGTTATTTATTTTTACTATGAAATGTGCAACAATTAATGTGAATTTTTTTGAAACATAATGTTTTTTATTATATATAAGTATGATTTAATGAGATATGTGCAAAAAATGAAAAGAATAGCAAAATTTAAAATTCAAACAATTAAGATTTTATTTTGACAAAGTGTCTCTCCTATAGGAAAATTAATGACTAATAAATACTTACGTGTAATAACGCAAAAATTGGACTCCGTTCTTTGCGACTAGAGCTTTAAACCTTTTGAATCGCGAAACTTGACGTCCCGTTTTGTACTTCGAGATTTCCTTAACAATTTGATTTATTTATATTATAAAATAATACCAATTTACTTGGTTTTTAAAAACAGCATATAGCATAATAAGAACAGCATATGTAGTATTTACCTTTGTTTGTATAAATTTATCTTGATACAAGACATCGCTGGTTTCCTCTTGGGAATCCCTTTCATTCACAGAATTCGCATTATCCTGTGCATCGCACAGTTTCAAAAAAGCCTCTTCTAAGGACGAACATTGAAATTGCTCCAGCAATTCATGCGGTGCCGATTCTGTCAGCAATTTACCACGTCTCATCAAACCGATCTGCGGAACAATAAAGTTATACAATTTTAATTTACCACTACCGAATTTTTGTCACTAGAATACAACGTTTGTTTTTTCTAATTTGAATAAATTCATGAAAGCGAGACTTACTTTGTTAGCATCTTTAGTCTCATCGATGTAATGCGTCGTGATTAACACTGTGACACCTTCCTCCTGCGTAATTTTCATCAGGTAATCCCAAATACTGCGTAGAAAGAGTACATTTAAACATTTTCCTGTTATTCTCTTTCTCTTCTGCTTATCACGTCTAAAAAGGAAACAAAATCTTCTTACCTCTCTCTTAAAATTGGATCCAATCCCACAGTAGGTTCATCCAAAATTAGAAGCTCGGGCCTATGTATCAACGCTGTGGCAAAGGAAACCCTTCTTTGTTGTCCTCCACTCATGTTCTTCACCAAACGATTCGACGGGGGTAATTGGAGAAACTCCGAGAAGAAGGTCCGTTTTGTCTCTTAAAAATAACATAAAGAAGTTTTGGCTAATTAAACCTTCATGAAATATTTCACGAACAAATATTTCGAAACACTAGCGGAAATCGTTTAAAAGACGTTTCTTCAATAATATTTTGTAAAATTGACGCTACTCGACGTACATACACGCTACGTGCAATGGCTACCAATACTCTTTTTTTATCTATCTATTTTGTACCCTACCGATCTCCTCATCATCGAGTCCGTTGATTCTGCCGAAGTAGTAGAAGGCGTCTCTCACGGTGAACTCTCCTACCAAAGAGATATCTTGCGGCATGTAACCCACTCGAGGCCCAGGAATCCCAGAACCTTTGCTTCCCGGAGTTCCTCCCAAGACCCATAACTCTCCGGTGTCGAAATACCGAACCCCGACGATGCAGGATAACAAGGTGGTCTTGCCGCACCCGCTGGCCCCCAACAGTCCGTATCTGGGAAAAAGGAAAGATTTCGCTTATGTACTTTATCATTATATTTAACGACGTTCGATCGAATGGAGGACATATAAAATCGTGAACATTTCCTTTAATCTCGCAATAAACAGCTCTATAATTGTTCTCTAGTATAGATTCTCTTTTGAAATTCCGACTTATCTGCTAATCTATCTAGCCACATTTATACTTCATCGAAGAACAATGCGTTTATGATTTCGTCCGAGATATTGTAATTAGCCTTAGAACGGGTGGCAAACTCGATCTGTTAATAAAGTGTTGGTCACAATCTCATAGCTTTGATCATTAAATTCGTGCCGATATAACGATCACTCGTTGGCAAAATCAATTAGCACTTGTCTACTAACCATACACAGTGGTGCGTAGGTCAAAACCTGAATTTTTTAAATTTTGTACTAAGAAGACATCCAAATATATTTACGATACTTAAATGTTCATTTAATGCAACTACGTAGTACAAAAATCTAGAATGTTGAGAGAAGTTAGAAAATATTTTTATATCCATACAGTCTGGTTGTAATGTATTCTAAATATCTATATCACCACTCATAAGTGTTTGTTCACTCTGAGTTTTGTACATATCTCATTTCTATGCCTAATTCTGTTCAAATTCTTTTGTTTCTTCTTTATATATATATATAGAACGTTTTCAGACATCAGGGATAATTAAGCTCGAAACATCTAGAAAATTATAAAGAACGATTGAAGTTCACTCTTCTTAAAAATTCCCAAATACTTTTGATCGATAATGTGTTTGTTTTAAATTTCGAATGCATTTAAGACAAATAAATTATTCCAGTCTTCGGAATAATTAAAAAAACTGCAAAAACCTTTTTGGGCACCACTGTGCAATTCTGGCGAGATCGTAATAAAAAGTGTGAAAGAGGATATCGTCATTCGGCAACCCGATAAAATCATCAAGCTAACTCACGACTCGCTTCAGTCTCGCCGCGACATGATGATTATTAGTATCATCGTGATCTTGTTACTCACAGGAGGAGTATTCTCCTCCCTGCCAGTCCAAGGATCGATATCGATGATACATGACGATACGATATCGATTGATTTGCGTGCGAGCGAATCAAACGTTGATCTTGGTGTGTTTATCGAGGGATTACGTGCAATAAAGAAACCACGGATTCATTTAATAATTGATCTGGGAAAAGAAGTTATCGAGATTGATGGCGAAACTAATCTTGAACAGGATTATTCCAGTGAGTTAATTTATTTCTAATGTCTAGGTGCAGTAGTCATTAGTTATCCTCTTAATAAGAAATTCTTCAGTTCTTCAATTCGTCAATTCTCCTCATAAGTTTTTTCTTAACAACATTAACAAGAACGTAATTATTAATTGATGTATTAATCATTTTTGAGATAAAAGAAATCAAAAAGACGTTTTCGATTTTTTAATTTTTATTTTTAGCAATTTTTATTTAAAGCGTAGTATCATAAAAATTATAATGTAAAAAGATAAAAATTTATATTTTTGTTAAAAAATAATTGACTTTTAATCTTTAAAAATTTGTCATTAGAAAAATTTTCAATGGTTTTCAATGGTTTTCAATGGTTTTCAATGGTTATGTAATGTCGTTATATGTGATATAAATATAAAATTTATAAATTTATAGAAATTTATAACATGTTACATTTATGTATTAAAAAAAGAGATTATTAATTCATGATATTAGATTTTAATTACAATTTGAATTTTTATATTTTTAAATTCTTGTAATAAATAATTAATAACGTAAATTTTTAATATCACGTAAGAAATTAATAATAATTAATACAAAAATGATAAACCTACAATTAATAAATTACATACCTAAAACAAAAGTTTGTATTATTTCGTATACTTAATACAATTAACAAATTTAATCTTTTTCAGAGGTAAATTTTGATAAAGTAATTTCGAAGCTAACATGACAAATAAACCTCTAAACACAAGAAAATCTTTACCAAAGGAAACATTTTCCAAAAACCTTGTGTATAATTGTTTCAAGCTTCATAAAGGATATCACAAAGGAGATCACAAAATGCTTCATAAACAAATTAATATATTTATTAATGCAAATTTAACTTTTCATGACGTAACGAACTATTAAGCGAAGAATTGAATTACTATGTTAACTAATTTTTTAACCTTTTAAATAATTAATTTTTACATTTTTTGCACAGGTTGGAAGTTACGTGCAAGACATCTTGAGACGCATAACATCGTTGATGCAAGAACATAATGATCATGAGATTCTTATTCAGAATACAATAAAACATAAAATTCTGCATGCCATTATGCCTCAAGAAAATCAAGATACAACTGATCTTGATAAAGACTATTTTGTATCCTCTTGGATTCTTTCTAATTCCGAGTTTGTATTGGAAATTGAGAAATTAATTTTGAGAAATGAGCTATCTCTTGAGTACATCAAGTCGGTTCAAAATGTTTTATTATGGTTAATCAAATTATTTGATACAAAATGGCACCAACTGCACGTTGATCTCGATTACATTTCGAGATGGAGACTTCTGAATTTACAAAAACAAATAGAATTTCTGTTAAAAAGTTTAATTGTAAATAATCAACAACATGAGAAACCAAATGACTATAAATATATTCTAGAAGATGGGAGCGACGATATTTCAAGCATTGAAAATGTTAAGGTTGAAGAAGTAATTTTAACTGAGAAGGAAAAAGGTAAAGTTTCACTTATTCCAAAATTTAATATATCCATCGACGATAATTTTAGCATTAATAATGCATTCTTCTCTAAACTAGAAACACTTCAAAACGAAGATCTTATAAAAAATGAGACTTCCTCAAAATCGAAAAAAATCACAAGTAGTTTTCACGACAAACACAAGAAACATCATGGAAAAGTGTTTGATCAAACGAAAAACGTTTTGCCAAGCGAGAATATTACAAACACTTTGCAAAAAACCGATCAACCGAAAAGTATCGAAACGGGTGCTACATCGCACGGATCTTCGAAAAACGTAATGGATATCCGAAAGACTCCTTTCCAAAGAATACTTCAAGTTCTTGATCTTTCGAATAAAGACAACGAACAGAAACATAAAGGGAAACAAAGGGAAAATAATGAGAGGATGGAGATAAAATCAAACAGTGCCTCGGCGATGGATGAGATTCTAGAGGCAGTGGATGACGTCTTACCCAGGGATATGTCAGTAGAAATATTGTGAAGAGGATAAAAAGATAACTTTTTAATTTTAGACAAGAGGATAATTAGAAGAGAATGCGTCATAAACTTCGAAATTTATCTTTTAGGAAATATCGACAACGTATAAATGTTTTCCACACTACTGAAGCCACCAATGGTTATAAAACTATTAAATTTTAGTCATTGAGTTGTCAGCTTACTCATGCATTTCAATAAGAATTTTGTTTCGGCATGGAAATAATGAATACAAGAGTCAAGTACGTTTATTAACTTTCTAGTGCGCCTTCAGATTTATGCGTATGTGTGTGCGCATACGTGTCTAACGTTGCACAACGCTAAATACATGCCTTACACATTTTTATTTTCTTACCGAAACCCTAATCCTACTAAATCGAACGAGTATTTGATCACGAGTGGGACACGATAAGCGTTATAACTATAATAGGAATACAATCAATTTTTTTAGAAATCAATAGACTAGATGCAAATCCTAAATAGAATTGTAATAATTCTTATAGTTCCCGAAAGATTTTCTTATCTGAATATTCGTTAGAAAGTTATGCGATTATCCTGTCGTGTATTTTGCAAGCGGCGGCAATTTAAGCAATCGGTGAATGTACGCGGAAAAGTGCGTGACGACAGTTTCAAGCAATTTCCAACATATCGAAAGATGAAGAAATTAGTATCAGGTTGGCGCAAAAGATATACTGTGTATAAGTTTTTATCGTGTTTGAAGAATAATATTAAAAATTGCGCGGTTAATCGTAAATATTAATCAATGGTGGCTTTATTACATTGCCTTCTCTCTTTGAGATTGCCTTCTCAATGACTTCTCTCGGAAAATGTCACATTTGTTCGTTTATAATTTTACTATTCAAGAAATACGATTAAACAAAGACAATTAAGCTTTTCTACTAATATGATACATATGTATGTAAATAATGTCATCATATATATGAAAATTACTTACATGGAGCCTCTTGAAACGGTCATATTTAGACCGTTGAGCACCAATTGCCCTTTCCCATAACGCTTTGTGGCATTCCTTACGATCACCGCCTCTTGCTGCACCATTTTGCGAAATGGTGATGAGTGTTCGATCAACGACCGAACTGTAAATATAAAACAAGAACTTGTAAGATAAGAATTCACTGAAAATTCCACCTTTTTTTTTTAATAGCGAGAAAGTTTTTGGAATATTTTATTTTATCTTTATATTTATCATTGGTAATTAGTGTAAATTAATTGCAATAAAATAATCTATTGCAATTAATATATTAATTTCTAAGATGTCCCCATCAGAGTTTGTCACTAATAGCGTTATATCCGCGAGTTTATAATTCTTCCTTCGCGCAGCTTTTTAACCGGCAACTGTACGAATCTCTTTTTTTCTGTCTGCCTTCTTAAATTCCAATATCTTTTCCTTTTTTCCCTTAAGATTGTATCATTTTAATGACATCTGCGTTTTTTCTTCAAAGGATTTTTACTCTTGCATTTTCTTACAAATATATTGTCTTCTCTATTTTAAATTACCATAATTAGGTGCTAAGAAATTTCATTCCCAGGCGATAAAGCATTAACACTATTCACAGTATTCACAGAATCTTTCAAATTCAAATATCATTACTTGAGTTATAGACTTAAGTATTCTCTTGCTTTGCTCATGATCATGTGTTAATTTATATATGTTATGTAATTAAATAATTTTCTTTCAAAACGGATCTCATCCTAAACAACATTATTGCATATGCTTATTTTCTAACTATATCCCGATGAGAATAGGTACGTGGATTCCACGTTCTATCTACGTGTATTATGTAAAATTCATCGATAGGACTTCATCGACTTGATATCCACATAAATTTTATGTGGACATTTCCACGTAGATTTTAATACATTTCATCCACGTAGAATTACTGATGAAATTTGACGGAGATTAAGATAGGTGACAGCAATGTGGATTTCACGAGAATAAATTTACATCGACTTATCCTGTACAATTCACGCAGAATTATTAGTTGAATTTAAAGTAGATAAAAATAGGAGATAGCAACATAGAATTCACGTGAGTAATTTTTGCATTTTAATTTTGAAGTTCAAGATTTTTTTCTTGTACACAGTACTGTTGAAAAACATAAATATTATCTATAGATGAAAGAGATCTACAAATAAAGAATCGATCTACATCCCAATAAGCAGACAATATTTTTTAAAAGTTTTTAAAATGTTTTCTCTATAAAAATTTTTTTATATTTAATTTAATTAGTGTATTATATTGACATATATTTTCTAGTTGCATTCTTATTTCTTATTTAATCAAATAACAGAAAAGTTATTCCAGATACTATTCCGTATTTATAAAAATCAGTAAAAAAATTATAATTATATATATATATATATATATATATATATATATATATACTTATATACTTATATTTATATAAATAATATAGTTTAATTATACATGGTTTATTTTTTTGATAATATGTATTCATCTAATCTATCAGTTATATACATATATTAGCACAAAGTGTTCACGGGGGATTCCCTTCGTAGCAATCTTGGAAGACAAGCATCCTCTATCACGGTTACAACTTGGATAGAGGTGGCCGCTCGGGAATTTTCGAGAGAAAATTTTTGTTGCGAAAAATATTTTTTTAAATGTTACAAAAATATTGTTTTGCTCATTGGAATTATGTGATGTAATGATACAATATTTATACGAATATTTTGAAGAAATTCATAAAAGAGTTCGAAACATTGATTAGATTTTGCCGTGGATTCTAATACCGTTCTTGGGTGGACCATCCACTTGATTGATTACGTAGATTCCATTTACTATTAGATGATTTATGTGAAAAGAACATGGATTCTACCTGTTGTCATCGGATAGACTTTAGACATTGCGCTAAGCAATTAATTTTTATTTTTTTTCCCTGCAATCGTACATCTACAGTATGTAACATTGCAATATCTATTGAGGAATACTATTGGGTGCATTTTATTTTACAGTTAATGCGCACAGTTTATCTTGTTTGTTGTTCAGCGAATGTTAAATAAGGATGCATCGTGTGAATTACGCGTCAAACGGAACTCACCTATGACATTTCGAATTTGTAAAGGACACTCAACAAACGACGGCTCACGGTGACATAAAAAAAATGTATTCTTACATCGATCCATGAGTGCGCATATAACAAATAGATTTAATAATTACAAGGCATAAAGTAAATTGATTTTTATAAAAAATACAAATAGCAAAATAATTTTTTTAATAAACAATTTTTTGTTAATATCGAAATAACTGTGTCACGTAAGTGAGTAAAAAAATATATACCTAAAGAACATTTTTACTTTTTTTAGCTTTATTAGATAATTCTTCATTTCCGCGTTGGCATGTAAAGCAGTACACGTGGCTAAAAAGCCATATAAAAAAAAATATATATAACTTATCTCCGATTATAAGGTTGGTTTGCATCGCATGGTTCAACATGCAACTTCTATTTATTCCATTCGAACGCGCTCCAAAACGTTTACCGCGTTAGAATGAGTAAGAGTATTTTGAAGCATGCAACACGAACAAAGACAAGTCTTATTATCGGATTAGATTTGATATGATGTTTAAGACATCTTGTGGCTCAATTAAAAATTTTGTATTACATGAGTATTAATATACTCTTGATAATTTTAAAAGTAGAAAAATGCAAATTAGATTATTATACATGAACAACATGAATGAAATAATTGGTAATTACTATAAATGATTGCAATTAATATATTAATTTCTAAGATGCGCATATTAGAATTTGTCACTAACAGAGTCATATTCGTAAGGTTATCATTTTTCTCTTGCGCGATTATTTAACCAAAAACCTTATAAATTTTTTTCTTTTTCTCTCCTTAAATTCCTTTTTTAATTTCCTTGAAATTTTATTATTCTAATAATATATTTTTTATTTTATTTTTACTACTTGGCTTTGTCTAGATTTTGATTTATTAAATTTTATTTTTGGAGGAATTTCACTCTTGATTTTTTATCGTTTTTATTTTTGCATTTTTTAGAAATATTTTATTGTAAAAAATATTTATTAAAAGTAATTAAATAATTCTTAAAAGCCATATAATTCCAAAAATGTTTCTTATAAGTAGTACAAAATCTCAGACTAATTATTATTAAAGTTAAACTCGCAATTATCATGATGTAATCATTAAATAATGTAATCATGAATAACAAAGACCTGACCATTTAAAAATCAATACAATGGCTAAAACACACCTGTAAAATAGATTTTTAGATTTTTTAGGTATACATGTTATTTGGAAAATCTATCACTACATTTATAAAAAATGAAAAAATAACGTCTTTGTTAATGTGTATACAATATGATGCTCAAGGAAGTAAACAAATTTATAATGTTAAATTATTTTTTATTTTATAAGTTATTATATAAGTAACACATTTAATGTAATCTAATATTAGAAATAGAAACACATTAATTTCACTTATATAATTGCTTGAAAAAATTAAAAGAAAAAATATGTAAAGGGTTTTGTTTGTTACATTAAGATTCATGATTTGAAATTACAATCTAATTACAATAAATTTAAATATTGATTTAATTTCAAACACGATAAGTTTCCAACATTATTCATTTCAACTTTTTATTTTTGCTTACTGCAATAAAATTTAAAAACTGATGTAATTTACAAGCATACATTTTTCTCAGAAAATACAAAAAATCACGTAAAATATATATTACGCAAAGAAAGACGTTTTGCTGCACAGAAAAAAAATTAATATTAAATCAACAAATTTTGTTTCATATATAAATCAGAATATAAAATCTTCTTGGAAGAATTTATAATCTTAAGCAGACGTAAGTTGCTTATATGAAAAAAATTTGTCTCTTCATGTAAGCAAATTATGTCTGTTTAAGGCTATAAATTCTTCCAAGAAGATTTTATATTCTTGCTTATGAAACAACGATTGTTGATTTGATACTAAATTTTTTTCTGTGTGCGCGCACTTTGCGCTTGAACTTAGCGCCTAGGAGTGACCGCGCGCCTCTTGATATTGAAGAAAAGTTTGTTATATTTTTGTGTAGAAATTACTATATTTTTCAATAAATCACATCAATAGTATTTTGTCTTCAATAAATTTTATATATACGCGCGCGTGGTTTTACATTTTATAATTTAAATTATAGAGAAAAGATGGAGGTTGTGAGATACATGTGAGAATGATGAGATAGCATGATATCTCGTATAATTCGCATTGAATTTTAAAAACAATTATTAAAATTACTTCTCAATAATTTATTTAGATATTGTAGAATTATTACTGGTCATTAGTGTTCACTGCGTTTTTATAAAAGTTGATTTTCAATTTTGTAGATACTAGCGATTTTTATAACTGTATATTCTCTACGTAATTTTGAGAAGTAATAATACTAGATATTAATTTTTAAACTTTAGTTTGGAGGCATTGAATGTGACTATTAAATAACACAATTGAATTTAATGTATGCATGTATTCTACATATAATAGTGTTACATATTGAGAAAAGTCACATAGTCATGAGCCATTTGTATTATGAGCATAAAACTGTTTTTGCGTTTGTATAATCTTATTGTAAACGCTGCATAATGTTTACTAAAAGTTATTTATGAAGTTATTTTTTATTCAAAGAAATTATTTTTAAAAAGATATTTCTTTTTGAAATAAAATATACAATACAAATAATTCTAATATAACTGGGAATTGTAATATCAAATTGAAATAATGAATACGGCATTACTGGTCGAAGGCACAGTTCTTAGGATTCAATAATTTTTTTTTTATTTGAATTTTATGAACATTTACAAGATTTTGTCTAAACTGCGAAGGTTATATCACAAAATTAAATTGCCAATTAATTTAATTATTTATTTAATACTTGTACACTTTCTACTTCCACCTAATTCCGAAAAATTGTAAAAAAATTATTGCAAAGAATATTATCTCAAGTAGCAATTTAATTTTTTGATATGATATTTTAAATTCTTCTTTATAGCTGTGTTTTATGTCCAACAAAATTGCGGCGCGCAGGGAATCTTATAAAATTCACCTAGAAAAACAATTATTGAGCACTAAGAACTGCTTTTAACCGATAATACCGTATTCACTATTTCAATTTCTTATTGAAATAAAATATATTTTATAAAATATTCATAAAGCTTTGTTTTGGCACTTATTAGCGTATAAGATTTACAAAGGATTATTAATTTATATAATTTTTCACAATTAAAAATGTTTTTCGTGATATTAATTGTTAGTATTCCACGATCTCTTGCAAATGTATCCTTTTTTCCTTCTTTAGTAAATTCTAAATTAGGTTCGTTCTATAAACTTGATGAATTTCTAACTATGAGATAATAGATAGAACTCTATGACTCACGAACTAATGTTGATGAGAATTATTGAACGCATTAATATTTACTGAGTTTCTTTAAAGAAACGAAATGGTATTTCACCACCTCCTTCCATCCTCTATATAAATTATTGAATAAAGGATCTTAAAATTTATTTAACAGATTAAGCATATTGTACGTGCATTGATTAAAGAATATTTATCCGTGGTTTAATTTGATTTTGTTAATTTATGTATAAATCTAAATTAAAAAGTATTATGTGTAATAGTTTTATGTTTTAACTTACCGATTTAACTTTGTTAGAAAGCACTTTTCACGTTTTGTTCGCTGCGTTTTTAAATTGATATGAAATAAAGAAGTATTGTTCCTTTTTATGTAATCTTTATTTGTTTATCATTTAACTTTACATTTGTCTAGAAACTTATCAGTACATACCGCTAATCAGAGTCGCAAGTAAAACATCTTCTTCTTTGAAAAATTCGAACAATTAAAATTTGTTCAATTTATTAATGAAATATTTTTCTCAGTTTTTCAACTAACTTAATTAATCACGAGAATTTAATAAAATAATAAAACAATATCCCGTTTTACTATATTATATTGAAATATTTTTAATTCTCCCGACGATCTTGTATTTTTTATAATTTATGACGAAACGTATGTGTATATCAGATATTATGTGTTAAATATTTAAAAACTTTATATTATTATACATATGTATTTTATGAACTTTAATGAAAATTAAAAAGAAAGAATTTGATAGACGTCTAACATTCTCCGAGACTACGCGATGACTGGCACGGTTTTACCTGTAGCGGCTGTAAATGTATCATTATCTTCTCCCCACTCATTTAGACACTGGGTTCTAAGGTTATTAACTCCTATATTTTGTAATCCAAACCAAGAAACATTATGCCTTTCTGCATCTAATTCATTCAAATGAGATACAAATACGCGAATACTGATTTTTTTTTAACTACTATCAGAATTAATTTTTTCAACGGTTCTGCTTTTATTTCTTTTATAGTCAGTTATGCGAATTATACAGGTGTCTCATTTTAAAAAATACACCTAAATAATTATGAAAACCAAGCGTTAGAAAAGATGTTCCAAACAAAATTATATAATCAAAAATGGTTGCCAAAAGCTTTATTTTGCGGATTTCAGGGATATCACTTTACGATTTTTTATTTATGTCTCGCTATTAATTTTTATATTTTTGCAGTTTATCAACGTTTTAAACTTTTATTGTTTTATTTTTTTTTTTAAGTAATATAGTCTAAAAGGCTAAGACAAATAGTTCAAACTATTTTCAAAAAAATTATGTTAAAAAGTCATATAAATATTATTATTGTTTTTAAAAATGGAATTATATGATTTTTTTTACAATTGATTTACCTCATTATTCTGTGCATAAATTATTAAAGAGAGAAGAGAGATTCACTTTCGCCAAGTTAAAAAAAATTGATCTTACTCTTTTTTATTAATTCTTATTTCCATATGTGTGTAAAATATACTTATAAAAGGATTTTTTAAATGTGCAATATAAATCGAGTTACAAGATCAAATACAAAATTTTTGTTATATGTAATTAATGTGAAACTGAAACTTTAAACTCGTTTTTTTTAAAACTGTAATTTTTTATTTGATAAAAATTATAATTAAAAAACTAACAGATAACCTAATCTCTCGGTTTTTTTTTTAATGCATTATTATTATACAAAGTCTTAAAACTTCTTAATGACGTCTCCAACGTCAATCAGACGTTACTGAAACGTTATTTGAAGTCATTTTATTTGAATTTTATATAGTTACAAAGAATTCAAGTATTATATTTCGAGACAAAGTAACATAATTTGCTTTTATAAAATTTATACATCATCTTTTAACGAAATGTTAATGCAGTTTAAAAATCAAAACAGACTCTTTCTCATACTTTTAATTACGGCTATTTTATTTCCCCGATGACATAAGAGAAATTATTGATGTGAAACCGGTATTGATGTGAGAAGTAGTGGGGATTCTAGTATGTAGATCGTCGACCGTTAGAAGATTCTTACAAAGATTGCATCCGTTCACTATGCCTCGTATAATACCAGAGATTATTCTGAGTCAATGCTCTTGCAGTGTAAAAGGAAACTGCTATGTTTTAGTACACTGTTTCCTTACTACTACATGAGATAAAATTTAATTATGACAGCAATAAATATAATTATAATATTGTAATATCTAATAAAAATTTTAATAAAATGGCAAATAAAAATTTTTTAATAAATCTTCAGTGAAAAACAATAACATTTCATTTCACATATAATAAAATTCATTTGAACAAAACTGCAACATTTGCAGTTCCTGAATAATTTGCGTAAAATTAATTCTTCTTTTGTGCAATAATGTTGATACAGCAAATGTTTGCAACATTTTCGTTTCGTCATAAAAGAAATCTTATATTTTTGCAAATCAGAAGTAGTTTAGTTGAAAGACACTCGAGAGGTATTACAATATTATAATTAACATAAAATAAAGGGAACCGACAATCCAAAATAATTGTGATAATTTATTTTAATTATAACAATAATATTACTTATATATAAAAGAGGGCAGTTTTGAAAGATGAGTTAATCACTAAGACATAAAACATTCTTGTTGGTATATTTTGTATCTTTCTACACTTACTTTTTCGATTTTTACCCATTTTTGTAGGTCACAGGTTTATCAGAATGTTGATTTTGATGAATGTAGAGTGACACTGACATTCAAAAATGTTTGATTAGAAGATGTATTAATATAAACGTCATCTTCGCCTCACAAATGCAAATTTGTTTCACCATTTATAGAGATTTTATGATTTTCCAACTTAATGAAACATTTTGAAAATTTAAACACTTTCACATTACAAAATTATTCTCACTGCCGTTCGTTGCTTTCGATTTAATAAGCGAGCGTGTTGATTATTATTTTTCTTTTGACGACTTTCTCGTCGTTCTTTCCTCTCGTTATTATTTATCTATGGCTGCACATTTCACTGTATGAAATACGATACGTATTACATTACTTTCTTACTCGCATTTCTGTTAACTTCACTACAATCGTTAATGTGACTAAAGCTTTAAATATATCGATCTGATATATTTAAAGTAGCATAAGCAAATTACAATTGAAAGTAAGAAGAGAAACCTTTAATACAAAATTATATATTTATATATTGCAATTTGTTTTTAGTTGATTAATCATACAGCATTTTTGACTATAGCATCATTTAATGACTAAAAATCCTTTGACTAAAGGACGTCGTATGAATATATTATGTTTTATACAACTTCTAATATTTAAAGAAATTTCAATAAATTTTAATTTTAGGAAAAAGATCACAGACCAAAAATTTAGTTGTAAAAATAATTTTATCAAATTTTTATTTTCATATTTTACTCTTACAAAATTTAAAATAATTTTGATAATTAACGAACAGCACACATTTTTAAAACAGTTTTGTCAACAAATTTCACAAAATTAAAAGTAATTTTGTTAATAATGTCGCATTTTTTAATAATTTTGTATTTTTTAATTGAGCATAACAAAAGAAACACTACATAAAATATACTTCGTAATACAACGAACTTGGCCAAGCGTTCCGTTCACATCACAGACCCGGCAAAGACTGCATTTGACCTCAATTCTGTAAAGTATACTACATTTACTTGAAGTAGTGACAGTGGGTAAAGGTGGGGATCTATAGATCGGTCACAGATCCCTCAAGTGTCTAATCGTAAATAGTTCCTTCGCAAATTACGATTTTATGATATTGAGATTACGTACAAAAAAAGTTATTTTTATATAAACAATTTTTAAATAATGTACAAAAAGACACAATGCGTAACTGAATTTTGAACTAAAAACTACTAACTGATATAAGAAATTAATGTTTCTCAAATATACTTTTTATATATCAAATAACCTGAAGATCGAGGTAAGTTCATTATAGCATTGTTAAATTAAAAAATAATATAGTTAAATTATATTATTAATACATTTTTATTAATTTTCATATAATTTATCAAGAACTGAAATAAATTTATTTATATTAAATTAATGTTTAGCTACAATATAAATTTTTAAAACCGTTTAATTGTTGGTAACCGTTACCAAAAATTACTTATAAATTAGGTATATCTAAAAAAAAAAAAGAAAGAATATTATGAAATTTATTTCTGTAAGGACTAATTAGCACAACGTGTATCTCTAACCACAGATTAAGATTGGTATATTTGCTCTACTAGTCCATTTTTGAAAAAAAATTGTGGTATGCAAATAATAAAATAGAAATAAATTAAACAGAAATAAATGACAAAGATATATTAACCCAATAGTCTAAAGAATGCAAGTGTACCTCAAAAGAATTTTCAAACTACGCTACTGTGCTAGTAGACAACATTTTCGGCTTCTAATTAACCTTAATTCACTTTCACTTTTTAAGGTCAGGCAGTTGTACTAGTGCATCGCTAGCTGCCGTATTATATGCATTAAAATTCCGCTTGGGGAGCATTTGCACCCCATTCTACCATTTATGTTAGCATTTTGCAGGTAAGTCATTCTGCTTTATTAAAATCAGAGATGAGCAATTTTTTGAATAAAGAATAATGAATAACAAATAAAGTTTTATTTATAAATAATAAATAATTTTCTTTTCGAATAGATATTTATTGATGTAAAAAGTATTCGTCTATCTCGAATAAAAATATTTTTAAATAAAATTTTATTTATGATTAAAAGATAATTTTTTATTCAAATAAAAATTTATTCGTCTATTGCAAATAAAATATTTTTGAATAAAATTTTTAGTCGAATAAAATTTTATTTATTATTTGTAAATAAAATTTTATTTTTATTATTTGTTATTTACATAATACAAATAAAAGTTGTTAAAAAAATTATGTAAACAAAATTTTATTTAAATTAGCAATTTAAATTATTGTTTTCTATTTATTTTATTACTTATTCTATTTACTATTTAATTTTATTACTTAATTTATTTTTTTACTTATTTTATTATGTTTTTAATAATTATAACCATAAATGTATCTCTAAAAGTGAAAATACACGTGACGTTTCTATAAATTTACAGAATTTCGCATTCTTTAGCCGTATAAAGCCGGTAAAAATGAGGTTAGAATATGAAGCTATTATCAAAATTTTATTCCTTTAGTTTTTTATTGGATATAATGTAACAATGAGAAAAGAAATTAATGTATAGATAATGATAAAAGAAAGAATAATGCAAATAAAAAATAATAGAAATAAAAATAATGCGATAATGAATAACGCGAATAATGAATAATAGTCAATAATATAAATAATAAAAAATGCAAATAATGAATAATGCAAATAATGAATAATGTAAATAATGAATAACGTAAATAATAAGTAATGCAAATAACGAATAATACAAATACCGTATAAAATTTTATGTAAATAATCATCTAAATAAAAATTATTCAAAAATAATGTATAATATCCAACTCTGATTAAAATTAATATTTTACGTAATTTAAAAGTTTCAAGTATTATAAATTTGTAAATGTTATTTTTAATTTTATAAGTAAAATCAATCAAACATTATTTTAAAGGATCAAAAACCATTTATTCCATTCTCTTCTTTATTAAAAATTAAAAAGATTCACCTTAGACAGCTGCGTAGTAATTTGAAAACAAAAAATTAAAAATATATATATATATAATTTTTTGATAATGCTTGACAGTTCTTGAACAATATACGTTTGTGCCAAAATAATTCAGGTAATTGAGCAGCAATATTTACTGCGTGTACACATATGATTATAGCTATTTTCAGCGTGTATGTTTTATTTAGGATCAGTCAATTCCAATTACCCTTAATCGACAATTAACTTAATCGGCAGAACCGCTGTGAAAGACACACATTTTGACATCTTTGATTCTCACCACGGGATAATATTTTTCACGGTTCCGTGATCACTAAAAAGTTTTTAAATTTTATAAAAATTTGAAAAAAATTCTAATATTCTCTTTTAATATTTAGGAAAGCGATTGCACAATTATATGATCAAAAATAATTTTTATTTTTATTTTGTTCAAATTTGAGTCAAAATTGATAAAGTGAGAAAAATCATCTGAGTCAATTATGATCCAGATTATTAGTCTGCAAAGAGTTAAGAAGATGCTAAAGTAACACAAGAACTTTCTCGACGTTGGTACTGCAGATCACTGTAGATTATGTTTTGAGTGAGACCACTGGATACATATCGCTCTTTGTCCATCGCATTTTTCGATTATTCCGCCATCTGCGAAAAGACCGATTAACTACTGTTGAGGACCATATTGCACAGTTTAGTTTTGCTGATTGTGAGCAAAATATGCATGTGATAAAATCACTTTATTTAATATTTTTTGTTAGGTGTTTATTCGTAATATTAAACCGTCAGTATTATTCGTGCATGTTTTCTGAAGAGCGTTCTACTATCATTTTCTACGTACGAGCTACACAATTTCGATATTAAGGTAATGTTAACCTCAGGTAACGGCTATACAAGTGAATTTTTAATGATTTATTAAATTTTTGTTCGATTTTCTTGTAAAATTGACCTGAGCACCTCTACTTTTTATGCGTATTTCAATTAATTCTAAAAAAATTTTTGTGATTCTGTAACGCCAATTCAAAGATATCCCAGATAACAAAATGCTCGCATAGTGAGTTCACGGAGCGCGCATGCCGTGCGGATTATCCGAACGGTGTGAACTCACGGTATCTGACAGATGCGTCATGAGTGCTTTCCAACAAGAGACACAGGCGACACTGTGTAACACAGTGTCTACATTGGTGCTTTCCAACTATGACACAGAGAGACACAGAGCGACACTGCAAAACACAGCTCAATCTTAAGTTTGGCCGTGTCAGCCATCAATAGTGCCAACACATCGGGCAAATAAATTATTTTTTCAAGTGTGGTACTGGTACATTTTAGTCATGTTCAGTCATGTTTTGTCGCCTTAACATACAAAATTAAAATTATAGTTTAAACCTTTCGTTTCTTTACATGCTACATCTTTAAATTAGCACAATGGACTTATATTTTTACTAAAAATGTTTTCGTGTTCGAAAATAACGTACCGGACTCAGAATTCTTAGATAGTAATCAATATTCATTATTTTTATTTAAAGAATTGTATAAGCCTAAGAAACAATGCATTCGTTGATTATTCATTATTCATACGTATTTTATCGGATTAATTTGCAAGTTTATTCTTTTGTCGGCATTGTAAAGAAGTTATTCCTACATTGGATAATGTAAAATTTCTTCTTTAACGGGTCTGGATTTTCTACGGATAGATTTCTGATTCAATTCGAATCTGTGTTTTTTTACTAAATCAGTCATTTACGCACTCTAGTGACCGTGTTTGGTAACTTATCTGTTCCATTTAGACTACACAACTGTGTTACACTGTGTCTCTCTGTGTGACACTGTGTCACACTGTGGCACTCTTGTTGGAAAGCACCCCATATGAGACTCATATTAGTCGCACGCATGCGGTACTCATGCGGGCGATATGAGCCTCAAATGCGTTCTTCAAATGAGACTCATATTGCTCGCATGCATGCATACGGCACTCAAAAATCCTAATCATTGCCCATTTTTTTCACGTACTTTTAATGCATTATATATCAATATTTTTATTCATTTTTTTTATTTACAATTAAAAATTAATATTATTATATAGAATCTTTAAATTAGCATTAAAAATATTAAAAGCATAAAAAGTACTTGAAAAAAATGCGCAGTGATTGGAAGTTTATATAATATTTTGTAAATTTGTTAATATATGGGAGGATCCTGTTTTATCACGTTGCAATTGACTGCATCCATTCACAGCAAACGGTGTCTAGAATTTTTTTACTATTCAAGCACTGTAGTGAATGGCTGGTGGTCAATCGCAACGTGGTTAAAAGAAAAATTAACAGGTACACAATTAATATTTTGATATTATTTTCAAGTAGAATTTTACTTTAATGAAATTCCAATTCAAAATTTAGTTACAAAGATATTTGAAGTTAGAAATACATACATTTTTGTAGAATTAAGTCTATAATAATTAGAGATTGTATATTCTAAAATTTTAATTTAAATGTAAGTAAATGATAGTTTGTTCAATTAGCAATATCTGCAAATATCTAACATATTTTATATATGTTCATTAAACGAACCGTCCATACACCTCTTCGAGAGAACTTATAAAATAAAATATGCGAGGTCGGTCAACAATAAAATATGAAATGCTTGCTCTCGTATTGTTTTCAATGTTTGGCAATATTATTCCACAATTTCCTAGAAACAAAGAAAAGAATAATATATAAAAATTAAAACATTTACAAAATATGAAAACCGAGTTTGATAATTTTACAAGTATTCTATAAATATTATTTCGTTATAGTCAACGTTGCAAATACACTGTACTACGAAATTAAATTCTATCTTCATACTTGAATCATATGAATAATCAGTCAATATAAAATTTAGAAAAAATTAACAAATTGAAATTGTTTTATCGGTTTTATTACAATTGCTCTTGTAATATTATAGAAAATATAAATACTTTTAATTATTTATCTTTATACTCTACGATTTTGGTAGTAGCCGTTAAATCAGAAGTTCTAATTTACCAATGGCAATATTATTCCACAATTTCCTAGAAACAAAGAAAAGAATAATATATAAAAATTAAAACATTTACAAAGTATGAAAATCAAGTTTGATAATTCTACAAGTATTATACGCTTTATCATTAAATCGTTATAGAAAATTAATTTGCCCTTACAATAATTTAATAAAGTTTGTTAATAATAATATAATAGTAATCATAATAATAAGTAAAAATTTTGTAATAATAAAAAATTAGTTCTTATAAGCTATTTTAAGAAGAAAGCGTTTAAAAATTATTGAAATAGAAATGCAAATTAAAAAAGTTAAGTTATGTAAAATATATTATACTTATACCAAGTAATAAATATACTACACATAAAAGCAAATTTAAGACCCAGACTTTAATTAATTACCCTAGTCTCATATACAATATATTTTAAATTTTTTCAGATTTTTTATTTGCTTATAAAAAACTTGTCATTTAAAAAAAATTAAGAAAAAATTAATTTTTCTACAATTTTTCCTCTATTTTTCAGATTTTTTCCTTTTACATATTATACTTAAATCTTGTTTTTTCATACATAGCATTTTTATGTCTTATACAATTTATTTCCTCACATTTTTATTTTTGCTTACAAAAAAGATTAAATTCTTTCATCCAGTTTTGTGATTTCACGATTCTTAAGATTTGCAAATCTTAAAAATTCCGTGAAATTACGGTAAGTTATAGATGAAGATTTAAAAAGATATAATTTGGAAAATTAAAATGAGAAAACCAGAAAACACGGTATAAAATTGTTATCTTATACTTATTTTTCAAACTATTTTTTAATTTTCATCTATAATTTATCGTAATTTTATAAGATTTTAAATCTGAAAACTTTGTAATAAAATTACAATTGGACAAAAAAAATTACAGTTTTTTTTATAAACGAATAAAAAAATTCGAGGATTGTGAAATAAATTTTATGAGATATTCTAAGAAAGTATAATACTAATGCTGTGTATGATAAAATATGAAAAAATACTATATATTTGAAAGCAAAAAATCTAAAAATAAGGGAGAGAAACTTATATATATTTTCTTCATTTATTTTTATAAAAAAATGATCATTTAATGAGTAAATATGGTATATTATTTAAGAAATTACAAGATATTTTTAAATAAAATATAAGATATTTTTGAAAAATTATAAAAAGTTTTTTTATCAGAGTTACGCGTGCCCCCATCACATCGTGAGGGCGGCGTGATACGTTCTTGTGCGCACGGCGGGATTATCATGTTATCCTCACGCCGTGAAATGTTCACTTCACGGCGTGATTGCACTATGCGAGCTTTTACGCGTACACGCGTACGCTCATCACATTGTGAGGGCACTGTGATGCACTTTTGCACGCACAACGTGATTATTACGTCGTGAGGATAACGTGAACTCACGAATTGTTATCTGGGATTTTATGCACTGTAAATGTCGGTAATTCGCGGTACTTTATTAGCATACTCTTAATAACTCTCATCACAAACAGCCAAGGATCGCTTTTCTTACGTCAGTAATTAATTTTTTCGGTCAGTTAGTTTGATCAATAAATTGGACGCAAGGGACCAGGTTCTCAAAACTGTCTTATATTTTAGATTTTTAGATGATTACTGTAGTTTATTGCGTCTTCAAAACAAGCAAACAATAAAGTATATGGATGAATGACCCCTTAGGAACATATGCATATAATTTGCAGCGATCACAGAGGTCAAGCAACGTTCACCAAAGTCGTGACTTGGATGGGATGACCGCTTAAAAATTTTCGAAAAAAAATTCCTAAAAAATGAATTTTTTTTTGCAAAAATTGTTTTTGAAAATATGACAAAAGTATTGTTTTGCCCACGTAGATTCCATTTGAATGATCTACGTGAAAAAATACAATAAATTATATTTAATTAGAAATATAGGAAACGGATTCAATGTGTTCAGTTTCTATAAAATTCAATACGTTTTTCGCGGATTCAGAAACTTGATTCATATGAATTTATCTAATTCAATCGTTTACTGGGATACTATAATTAGTTCCACTTTCTTGAGTGATTTACATCTGAAGACATAACAAACAGTGGTCATATAAAATAGATGACAATTTGAAAGCCCTGCAAGGGACTTAATGATATGCAACGCTGCCTCTCGCCTTTTGTAAGTTACCATCACGCACCAAAGCAAGGCTCTCCTTCCAGTTGCATTCCTTCCAGTTTCTTGTTGTCGACTTCTTTGTTTACATTCCTTCTCTTTATTACTACAGGTTTCCAACTGCTTCTTCTTCAAACCTACGTTGACTCCACTGGATTTTCCCTGTCCCAAAATTTGCATTTAGATCCGCTTGCGCATTCGCGAGCTCACGCGACCGTCGCAAAACACTTTCAAAACATATTACTTTATTATTTAATATTCAGAAATTGCAGAAGCGATGCTCAGCGCATTTATTAGCAGCACTGACACGAATCTCTTCATTCCTTATGTATGAAGAACAATCAGAATCCGCTCTCTCAAGAAAAACTGCTTAATAAAAATGCATTCTGCTTAATGTTTGGAATATATGTTTTTAATGAGTGTTTATAAAGTCAATCCTTTATTTTTGAAAAGCGGTTTAGAATTATAAAAAAACCGTAATTCTACATTTCGAGGAGCTACTTTTGTTTAAAGGAGTTGGGGGTAGAGTATAAAACTGTATAGATATAATTGTTACACGTAATAATTACATATATGTAACAAATATATAGATATTATATATAATGTAAATGAATAAATGTCTAATATTTTAGGAACGTTTTCTGATATAGTAGAAATTTTATTATGAAACAATATCTTGAAGACAAAAAAATTGATTTTTTATTAAAATATCTCAGAATAAAATGAAAATAAACTATTAATTTTTCTCATAGAGCTACTTTATTTATTTTATGTGCAGAATAATTGTACGAATTATACAATTTCACTTAAAAAAGTGGAATCTTTATTTTAATTTTGAAAAATTCAGTTTTTTGAAAGTTAAATTTACTATTAATTTTTTAACGTTCGTATAAATAAACAATTGAATAATATAACGCCGAGAACGAGCTGGTTTTTGGTTTTTTGAATTACAATTTATTTTAATCTTAATAACCAAGATACATTCAGCGAAACGTTTTGGACGTACTTGTCTTTTTTCAGCCGCATTAATTTACATTACTAATGTCGAATTACTGTACTCAAATATAAATTTCTACATGAGTACATAACTATGCTGATTTTTGTTCGTTATATGAAAATCAGCATAGTTTTATTCTTTGATGCAACGCGAGAACAATCTGAATCCATGGCCCACTGTGAGACAACGTCTCGATGTTCCGAATCTCTCTATTAAAATGTAATAATTTAAATGAATAATCATAGGAACTATTATTAGATTACATAAACATTTTTAGATTACGTTTACGATTATGTTTACGTGAATAAACTTTTTTTAATGTGTTTACTCGATGAGAATAAGTTCCTAAAATATTTGATACCTGTTCTTTTATATACTCTGTATGTATATCCTAAAATACATGTATGTATATCCTTTTGTATGTAGAGGCAAGGTCGACCAGATTTGAAAGCCAGGTTTCATTTCAAATCAAATAAGGAAAGTCTTTTTTTCTTATTTGATTTGGCTGAAAATAATTTTAAAAATTCGGAAAAATTATTTTGCGGATTTTATTTTATGTACATACACTATAAATATAATACACTAAAGACATTTTTTGTTAAATAAATTAAGGTAATTATTTACTATGGAAAACTACTTTTGATCACTCTAACCTTGACGTATTGTCAAAATTCTGAGTGGCCTCCAGGAGATTTTAATTATTCGTTATTCGTTAAAAAGTTATTAACAAAATAAATTTGACAATATAAATATATGTTTAATGCTATAATTTTATTCATTATCACTATTTGTTATAAAATTATAAAATTATTAACAGGAGAACTTTTTGTTAGCCATTATTTAAAAAATTTATTTATACGATCGTGATATTTAAATTACTGTTTAAATATAAATTCGGCACAGTAATAATCACAGTGATATTTTCTCTTTCAATATCATAAAATTCTGCTTCAAATATCACACCGAAGATGTTCGATGTTTTGTGTGTATACTCCTATTTGAGATTCCACAAAGTTTTTACTATAATTTACTATCTTGTATATATAAATGTAATTTTTTAATTGGCTGTAAGAGTAATTATAAAAAAATAATATTCGATAAAAATAGGAGCCGGATTCTAAAGATCACTCACGGTTTAGATGATCGGAGCTAGTTCCTACAGTAAATAATTACTGTAAAATATATAGATGGTTAATAGAAGCATTTGTAAATAAGTTAATTGCTCCAGTACATTGGCAACCCGCAGGCTTCCATTGAAATGTAAGCATCCTACAGATTTTATTATCTTTACCTTCCGAGTAGTTGTAATGTTTGAATGCGCCTATTAATAAGCAACCAGATATACTTTTCTGCATTAAATAATGCAAAGATATGTATGTGCAAAAAGTAGGTTACTCAATAAGTTTTATGTTTGAGAAGTTATTCGATTAATTTAATAATTGAGTAATCTTTTAATCAATATTCATAATACAATTAAAGCCCTTACATATATAAAGCTGTTATTTAGTAAAATAGATCTTCTTAGTTCTTTGTAATAACATTACAATTTTTCAGGATGGCTTTTGCACGAAAGTGTAATCTTCCTCGCCGTTTGGAAATAGCTGGCGGCTCGAAACGTTATTTGGATTGCGTAGAAGCTGGTTGACCTTGTCTCTGTTTGGAAATATGTGTCAGTACTTTTATTTAAAAATAACTCGCGGATTACGTTGTGGAATAAATGCACGTTGTATTTTGTATAAGATTATCAGTTGCATAGGACTTTCCATAAGGTGTGTAATGGGGAAAACCGCTTGTTGGCTGAGTAAGAGGGCGCCTACTAGTTCGCGCGATTCAAGAGCGATTATGTGACTACTTGAGTATATGAGACAATTCTAGTAGCGCAGGCGTCACCGAGAGAAAATGAAAGTGTGTGATCGGTGCTTCAAGATGATTTCAGACTCTCGAGCACTCTCTTTGTGCGTCGTTTCCGCCATACAAAAGAAAGTCATAAGTATTGAGTTACATAACGATTGCTGAGAGAAATGCAGATCATACGCGGTAATTTCAACACCGAATGATGTTTAAACCTGTCTATTTGTTCGTTTTCTGAATCTTTTGATATCTCAGTAACTATTTAATTTAATTTACTGGGTATTCCGAAATACAGCCGAATTATATGCCGTATGACGGAAGTAATAACAATCCTGAGAGCGACAACGACGATGAAAATGACGATGAGAATAGGATTTCTTAACATGTAAAACGTAGAGATTTGGTCTTTGCATCGCGATATCTCCGCTCATAGGGCACGGAGAGAAAAAAATAAAAACACTTTTATATATGCAATTTGCCCCAAGCTATCGATTGAGACAACTTTGAACTTGATCGGTTCAGCCGTTGCTGAGTTCTGATAATCTCGTTATGCTTGAACTCGCTGACTCGCGTATAAGAGGCTCGGTCTCTCTCGTTTCGTTCGTTCAGAGAAATTCAAAGATGAGAAAAAAAAGAAAAAAAAATAAGTGCTAGTCGCGACCGCGCCTCTTGATCTCGCAATACACGAAAGATAAAGCGTCAGCATTACTGCTGCTTCAAGACCCACCCAAAAATATACAAAATATATAAAAATAATAAATGCAAGAAGACAATAAAAATATATTAAAATTTCCGTATTGGAAAATTTTCATAATAATTAATAAAATAAATGCATACTTGAAAAAAATTTTATTATATACAGAAGCTAATATATATTATATCATTGGATTACAAAATTTTAAGGGCGTAAAGCTGAAACCGTTTTTAATTTTCTTATAGCCAATTAAAAAAATTTTTTTGTATTTAATTAAAATAAAATTATAAAAATAGCCTACTTTAAAAAATTCTACTTTGAAAACATTAATAAATATTTCTAAACACTGTATTTCCTTAAAAAGAGTGTTTGCAAATCTTTGAGCATTGCACTTTATATTTAACGATATTCTACAAGCAATTTATATTTCTTAGATTTTTGTGCTAATCATTTCAGTAATTGTATTCTGAACAATCCTTTCTTTAACCCGGTATTTATGACACTAGTAAATATTCTTTTTGCTACAAAAACCACAAGGTGAGTCTTTCAAATTATTGACAACTATCATTCTCGGTATTATACGTCATAATGACGGGATAATATCTAGAATTAGTGCAATGCATAATTACTATGACAGAGCTGCGATTAGTAATGTATTGTGAGACAAAATAAAAGACCTACATACATATTTTATACAAATCTTTTTTTTTTTATTTTTTTGGTTTAAACTGTGTTAACTAAATCGCATACAGTTAGAACATTATGTTCTAGTTTTCATTTTTTAGAGTTTTTTATTAAATAAATCTATGTGTATGTATATGTATATAAAATATCTTTTAGTTAAAGTACAAAAGATCCTGTTATAAATTTAAAATGTTTAAAAAAATAAAAATTAATTTTTCTAATTGTAATTTCTTATCGTAATTATTTATTGTAATTGTCTTATAAATTTTACGCATTCCCATTTATAAACACGAAAGACGAATCGAATTTGCGATAAATTGTGTATTAATATCGCGAACACCGTGTATATTTTCTGTCCACGTCCAAGTATATAGGCGTATAATCAAATATTGAACGAAGCTATACGCCGCCGCATGTACTTGAAATATCGACGCACAGTTGGTTCGAAGTACACCACGTGTGCTTTTTATTGTGCCACATTTCCTATGTAGACTGATTTAATCTTTAGCAGATACCATCGGGGTTTTTTTAAATCTCAACGGATAATGAAAAAGATCTAAAAATATATAAAATGACACTAAGGGATATAATTAAAATCATTTTCTTACAAATCAATGAATATTATTTAAGCCTTATAAAGTCAAGACCAATAAATTAATATTTCTTAAATTATATTTTTAAAACATTTACATGTGATACAGCATTTATAATTATGTAACTTTTATAATTTATTTTAGTTTTAATAATTTAAAAGTACATGTAAATGAAAATGATTTTAAAAATGTATATGAAAAATATGAAGCAAAATCCATCTGCGACACTATTACTGTCATTACTCGCTGGAAAAAGTGATCGACAAATAAGAAAATTATAAAAAAGAAGATCACCTTGACGTATGTCAGCAGTGCTCACGGCGCACCTATTTTATCTGCAGTAAATATAAATTCTGAAAATCCAATTTAAATTGCCCCAATCAGTTTCCTGTGTAATATAATGAATGAAATCATCTATATCCATTTATTATATTTTGTACAAATTTATTTATTCATTTATACTTAATTAAACATTTAAACAATTTAAACATTTAAACAATGTCAATAAATATTAAAAACATCACATTCACATACGTTCTACATACAGCACAAACGGACGACCAGAAAACATCTTAAGGATATTTCAACGTCCTAAGAATGTGTTTAGAACATCCTCAAATAAAATGTTGTATAGATAATATTTTAATTTGTTACTTATTATCTATTATTCATCACTTTTATTATTTAACGTTTATCTTATTCTATTTACTGTTTATGTTAACAGTTTGTATTATTATTCTATTTTTAGCTTCTCTATATTTTTTCTTTTCTGTTTTTGTGGGGATATTTCTTTACAAATTTTACACTTTCGTTGAGTACTTTTTATTTCATTTTATAAATCTACACTAAAAATATACACTATTTTTTAAGTACGTACAACTATATATGTTTATAGTTTAGCATTGTCGTATCGCGCTTATATCGCAAGAAAGATTGCCAGAGCACCGTTCCGGTTTCTACTCGAATTTCACCCGCATAATATTGCGAAAAGAGCATGGAGCGTTACATTTCTCGTTTCGCTAACAATTAACTAATTAAAATTTTATTGTAAACTTCTTCCGTTCTAAAGTTTATGAAAAGTCTCATTTTCTTTATCATTCAAAATAAGATTGGGAAATAAAATAAAATTTATTTGTAATAAAAGCTTCTATAGATTCATTAATATTCCATTAAGAAAATAAAATAAAAGTCTGCTTCATTATCTTTTTTAGCACGCTTAAGTGATTACCAAGAAATAATTATTGACCAATGTTTTATTACTGTCTCATATCATATTATTCTCTCTTTCATTTTTTTTTAACAAAAAAGAGAATAATAGCAAAAATAATACCTTTAATACAAACAAAAATATTATATCTAAGGATGTCATACTTCCCTCTGGATAGACCGGTTCCGGACCGGTTTCGTTTCAACCTTGAACCAAATATAGGACGATTCATACGCATACGTGAGATATAACATACAAAATGTCATTTTGCATTCCATTGTCAGAGTGAGAAACTCAACGTCGTAATACTCGGTCGCCTTGTTTGAAGAAATATTATCTGAAGGAATATTTCTTTGAGCCATCTTATGTCACGATTTTGAATATGCATGCTGTCTGGGATTACTTCAAACATGCGATGCGCCTTAAGAAGTTTCCCAAGATTAAAAATTTTAATCTTTAATGTTCTTAAAGGATAAGTAAATTTTCTTCATTGAGAAAAGTATATGATATTTGTAACTAAAATTGCATGGTAAAATAATTATTGTTAAAAGTTCCTTTTTATAGTTATTACTGTGTATGTGTGCTATAATGTTAGTAATTATAACTATGTGTTTATAGATTTACCAATTATAACAAAATTTTCTTATATTATTATGATAATTTTAAACATTAATGTAAAAACATTAATGTAAGATATAAATGATAAAAATAAAATAAACATTTTTATGTAGTAAATGCAATCATAGTGTGAATATTTTTTAATATTCGCTTATTATTTACTTAGTAATAATAATTAATAACTATAATTTGCATAGTTAAAACTACTATAAATATATAATTAATACCAAAAATGAATTATATAGTTAAATTACGGTAATTCAACCTTTTTTCAACAACAAATTTCAGGATCATGATAAATAATATGCAGACGCGTTTACGTCTTTGATACGTGTATGACTTTTTTTAAACCTCTGCTTAATTAGACCGTATTATACTAGAGATGTCAAACGTGTAAACGCATCTACATGTTATTTCAAATATTTCCCACGATCCTGACATTTGTTTAAACGCCATTGGAGAAGCGCAAAGCTGCCCCCTCTAGGCGAGACTGTTTTGCTCAAAACGAATGATTGCACAAGCAGGTGTTTGATTATCCGCGGGGTCTTGCTGGCTCAAGCAGAGCCAGTTCTCGCTGAGCCTCGTCGCGGTCAGGCGGCCACTCTTACTCTCGCACGGCTTTTCGGTTTCCTGGTCGCACTCTCGGTTTCAATCTTCCGTTGGTTTCTGCGCGAGATAAATACGCGAAACGGAATCTCGTAATCGTGATTGGTACATAGTGTCTTCATGTAGTTCTGACGTTCTATCTTAAAATTACATTAAATCCTTTAAGAACATCAAAGATTAAAATTTTTAATTTTGGAAAACTCTTTTAAGACGCTCACAATATCGCATCTTTGAAATAATCTCAGACAGCACGCATATTCAAAATCGTGACAGAGGATGACTTAAAGACATCTTAAAAATGTTTTTCAGCATGTCATAATGTTAAAAACATCTTTAAATCGTTCTTAAGATGTCAAATATTTCGATTTTGAACATGGGCATGTCTGGAATATTGCAATGAAATCATAAATCAGTTTGTAAATCAAAATTTCAATTTTTAAATTGACAATTCTATTTACAAAATTTTATTACAAACAACTACAAGTTGTCTTAAACAATGCTATATCAGTGTGCTATATCAAATGCAAATTTGAAGAAAGCTTATTTAATTCCAAAAGTAATTCTATAAAAGTTTTATACTTAAATATGAATTTCTGTTATATTTTATATTTGTCTGTTTAATATCATTTCAAAGTTAAGCTTTAATGAGATTGTTCAAGATAATTATAAATTTCATAAACAGACTGCTACCAATTTATAATCTTAAAATAAAAAGTAAAATTTTGTGTAACAATATTCTCGGTTTTCATTGCAATATACTTTTAGTTTCGATTATGAGAATTTTTCAAAGTTAAAAATTTCAAAATTTGATCTTTAAACATCCGTAGAATCTTTTGGGATTTCAAATAATTTAATATTAAAGAAAAAAAATAATAGAATTTTTTAATTTTTGAATGGTAATGTTTATCTTAACACTACTATAACTCAAAATTTAATTTTTGCAGTAAGAAATCTTAAAGTATTACTAAGCGCACACTGAATTTTTTAGATTTTTTAATTTTAATTAATTCAATTACGCATTAATTTAAAAGTAATAAATACAGTAAACTTTTATTTAACTTTACATTTTGTCTTACACTTTGTCTTTGCTCCATTTCTTAGTAATACTATTATGAAAGTCAATTTTTTTGAAATAAAAAAATTTCTTGACACATAATATTAAGCATTTTCATTAATTTTGTATTACAAAACAGTAATAAAATATGACTGTTTTTTCTTTTTTTTTTAAAGAGAACTTATTAAATTGAAGGACTTAGACTTTGAATAGTATGTATATATGAACAAATAAGCAATGTTTTATATATGTATATGTATGCGCATTTAATATTATTGAAAGTTTATGCAAAAAAAGATGCAAGGTTATATTTAATCTTCTTTTTATATTTTATATTTAATCTTCAATTTTTTTATATTAAAATTGTGTTAAGGTAAAATAAACAATATATATTTTGTATTACAAATGTTTTTTTCAAAAATAAATTTTTAAATTACATTTCTGAAAATTTATACTTTGATATTTAGTTTTTATATAATATTCATATAATATGAAAAACTAAATATCATAGTATAAAGTTTTAAAAAATTGATTTTAATTCTATTTAATGTGCAGAAAGACAGAAAAAAAGAAAGAAAAATGTTTTTTATCTAATTAACTTTACATTTAAGAATAAATTTTTTACTTGCAATACTAAGTTTTTGGATATATGTTCTAATATAAAATTAGTCCAAATCCTAAATAAAAATCTCAAAAGATTCCATAGCTATCAAACCAAAGATAGTAAATAGTTTTATTTTCTAAATTTGAAGCTTTCGTTCCCAGATCTTTGTCAAAAGTAAAGAAACTTCCACTCCTTTTTCAAATAGTCTGTAAATATCAAAATTGTTTCATCAACTGTTTCATCATTATCTACAATTTAAAATAGTGATCGTGTTGAGATGTGTTACGTCAGAAGCACATGCAATTTCTGAGAAGAAATAAGTCCTCTTGAAGATATAATGCCACGAGCAGTTATTGTTACAATTCAAAATTGATCGTATCGTTGATCAATCAATGATTAATGATTCACGTTTTTTAGTGTATATCAAAACGCATAATTATTTTTTGCTAGTTGTCTTTATAATTATTGTTTACCAGTTGGTTTTGTGAAATAATCGAACGCGTAAGATAATTAATAAAAGATAAACTATAAAAGAAACGAGAAAAAGCGCTTAAAAGATTTATTTAAAACATATCTTTAAACTCAAAAAAAATAAAAGTGTTGCTTAAAAATATATACTTAAAAATTTATAATAACTAAAACATTTATAACAACTTTTGTAAAGAAAGTGTCTACTAAGAAAGTATTTTCTGACATTTAAACAGGCAATAGACTATTAATTAAAAATAGAACATTTAAAAACGTATTCTGAAGGATCTTTACTGCTAAAAGTTGTCGAGGGAATATTTCAGTATCTTGTAGAAGGACATGCACGAATACAGTTGGACAAGATATACGAAGATATGAGCAATGTAAACAAGGAAATGACTTAAGCAAAGGAGAATCACGCAAAAGTGTTCGCCATTTAACCTCACGTCAACCGAGCTCAATCTCCAAGAAGATTTTGTTCGAAAAAATCAGTCAGCAAAACCGTAATCAACAAATTCATCAATAAAATTGTGCAGGTTAAGTCTTTTATTATTAATTATTAATCTTATCCAATCGTTATATATGCGGAAACTCGGCAAATGAAATCATAGTCATTAAATAACATATCGATGTAATATATAATGTAACATGTTAATTCTGTATATAAAAATTTCGGTGGTTAAGTGTAACTTTAATTTTTTTTTTTTGTTTTAAAAGATCTTATTAAGTTGGAGGATATATGTGGAGGATATATGATTTTTTGTTTTAAAAGATCTTATTAACTTGGTTTTTTACTTTTAAATGTGATAAATATAACTCCGATCATTTATTTAAAATTATTCGAAGTTTTTATTAAAAGTTTAGACGCGCAATATGAGTTCTACGTAGTAATATCAATTTATGTTACTTCGAAATAAGATACAATTATTAAGTTATCTTTTGATCGGCTATTCTATAATGACCTAACAATTTCAAATGACGTTCATGCCAGCGTCATTGGCAATTTTTTTTCCAATAATAATGTAAGAAAGTTGACCGAATGGAAAATTACTAACGTAATAAAAAACAGTTCCGTAACGTCGCGACATTAAATGCTTCAAGTTCAGAGAGAAAATTTTTATTCTTCTTATTAAGTGGAATATTTTTAACGCAATCTTTAGTTATCATACAAAAAACTTATTAGAGCAGTTTAATTTGAATGATTATTGTGATGTTTAAATTTGTTCACACCTAAGCACGCAAACATAATTAAATTAAAATTAGTGTTAAAGAAGGCTCTGAAGAAATAAATCACAATAATAATAGGTGCCGATAGAGCCAACGTAATTAAATTAGGTTTCATTTAGAAATTTATAAACTGAAGATTTTTAATTAAATTTCTAATAGTGTAAAATAAAAATATTAAATTAGTAACAAATAAATAAAAATATTTAAACAATAATTAGGAAACGCTTCAAAATAAAATTTAAATTTGCATTGTTAGGTGATGATAATTTTTACATTTTATCACATAATTATCATCATAGTCCAAATTAATTCGAATGAGAGTACATCTACAGCAATAGTGACGAACTTGCTCGATAAATGGATTGCGTCTGACAGCGACGTAAGCAAGTTCATCAGGAAGAAACGACAACGGGGAGAGTCGAAAGAAAGGAAAGCGATCGGACGTAACCTTAGGCGGTCTTTCTTCGTCGGCCTCCTCTTTCGTAATACACCTCTCTTTCTCGCGTAAAGAAATGAGCAAATTACGTGAAAGCAGCGGTGTTGCGTAGCACGTAGCTTACTCATCGCTCACATTTTTCGGTTACATGTTTGATGTAATAACACGTTAACGCAGATTTTGTAACAAAGGTCGCTTCCTTTTCAATTATTTATCGATGTAATATGTTAACACGCACTTCATAATATATCTTCAAATTAATCTTGAATAGGTATTGCAAGATCTCTTGAATCTCGTTAAATTCCATTGTCCATATCTCATGTGTTTTCACTTAATTATTTATTTTCATTTTTCGCGCAATCAAAATTTTAGATAGTGTATCATTTCATCTGCTTAATCGCTAAAAACGTGACATTAGCATAAATAAGAAATTAAATGAAACACTTTGGAATTAATTTAGTATGAGAAAGTTTAATTAATTATCTAATTATTAACAAAATTTGAAAAATAAAATTCAACTCAAAGAAGAAAACTTAAGAAGGAAACTTAATGCGTTTGAAAAATTGTCGAATACAGTACGTACCGGAAATATAATAAAGATAATTGCTACGTGAGGAAACTGGTAAAACTCTTGGTAACTTGACCTAATTAATTAGCGACATGAAGCGATGATTTCTCAACCAAATCAAGGACCTTACAATTTAGAAATATAAATGAGTCATCAAATTTGCAAATTTTCAAAAAATGGCAAATAAACAAGCGCAAGAGATTGAACATTGGCACCAACAAATTTTATAAAACAGAAAAAAGAGGCTACTAAACCATTAATTATTTTGACTTTTGAAATAAAATGTTTCCGGTAATATTAAAACTGCTTGATTAGCGCAAATTGTAAAATATTAAATAGCGATTGCGTTTTCAATATAATTCAAACAAAGGCCTGTCATAACTGTAAATAATTTTCAATCTTTGAAAGAAAAATATAAATGAATGTATGAATAAATTTTTATAATTAATTACGATTTTTAATCTAAAATTAAAAATTATTTACAACTATGAATATCAACCAAAGACACTCAATTATTTTTAAAAATGATATCTCAATTATTTTTCAAATGTAAATATTGGAATAATATATTATTGAAAAACTGTGATAAATAAATAACGTACTATATTTTTAAATAACACACTTATTTTTAAATACGTTATTGAATTAATCGTTTGTTATTTGTGTATAACATAGAATCAGCGTATATTGGTGTCTCGTAAATTGTGATGTAACGCCGTAACAAGGCACTCTCACTTATCTGACCGGTCCTGTACCGGAGCAAGAGACTTCTAAACTCTCGCGAATAAGTTCCGGAGTGGATCGCATAAAACTATAATTTCTCATTTGGCAATTCAAAAGAAATTGCGAAGTTATGCAATCACTGCGTCTTGCCGAAGAAAGTCAGGTCTATTATAATTCTGTGTTAAAGATGAGAATAGGAAAAAAACTGGTAATATATGACTGTTTATACACATGGGAGTATACGATTCCACCTTTCTGTCAAATGTAGAGATGGAGAGTGCGAGCATACCGAGTGCGCCGATGGAGATGAAAACACGAAGACTTCAGACGCAACCATCGACCTTGGACACGAGAAAGAGGCACGCAGTTTGCGTAAGGAGGGCTTTCAAAAAATATGGATCCAAAAAGAATCCCCATGTCGTCCTGGATGGTCTCAATATGACTGTGCCAAAAGGCGTAATGCAAGTGTTTTTTTTTGTTTTTTATTAACATCTTAATTATAAATCATGAGACAATCAGTAATTTATTATTAATAAATTTTTTATACGTATTTTCTAGAAAGAATTTAAGTTTCACGCATACAGAAGAGTCTAAATATTTCAGTGGCATATAAGTAATAGAATAAAGAGTTTTAAAGATAACAGAGTTTTAAATAAGGAATTTTGATGTCATTAATACCATCACATAATATAAATATAATTTATAAAAATGTCTTCTTTACCTCTGGTCCATTTCGTATTTAACGAACGTCGCATTACGACAGTTATGGGTTGCTTGGTGCGAGCGGTTGCGGAAAGACCACTTTACTGTCGTGCATTGTTGGTCGGAGACGCTTAAACTCCGGCGAAATATGGGTACTGGGCGGCCGACCGGGTTCCAAGGGGTCTGGCGTGCCCGGTCCTCGAGTCGGCTACATGCCGCAGGAAATCGCACTCTACGGCGAGTTTTCCATTCGGGAAACGTTCATCTACTTCGGCTGGTGTGCCGGTATGACAACAGAACAAGTGGATGAGAAACTGATTTTTTTGCTCAAGGTGAGAAAATTTCCGAATTACGAAACATCGAAACTGTCAACTAATTCTGAAGAACTTTCTAAACTTTCACTTTCTAAACTTCCACAATATTTTATGTCTTTTTCTCCACAAAATTTCGAAAAAAAAGAAACAATATTCTAGCCAAAGGATTTCATTCCCACCTTTTTTCTTCTAAATATCTTTGCCACCGAATATCGGAGCTCAGCATTGTCTACGTTCTTTGATTACAGTTTTTGGAGTTACCGTCAGAAAATCGTTTCGTTAAAAATCTGTCAGGTGGTCAGCAAAGAAGAGTATCCCTAGCGGCTGCCATTTTAGCCGATCCAGAACTCTTGATTCTGGATGAACCGACAGTCGGAGTGGACCCCATTCTGCGTCAGAACATCTGGGATTACCTGGTGCAGATGACTAAGGATGGCAACAAGACCATCATTATTACTACTCATTACATCGAAGAAACAAGGCAAGTATGCCACATATTTATAATATTTAGTATTCTAACATCACATTTTATACATTCCTTACTTTCACTTTGTGACTTTCACTTTATAAACTAAATCGAACCTTGTTTTATTAGTTCGGCAGGAAGCGCTATGAATTAAATCAATGAATTTCTTTAGAAGAATCTCTAAAAAGAAAAAGAAAATTAAAAAAAAGAACGTAATTGGCATCATGCTCTGAGGCAATCATCTATCGAGCGTTCGATCGTTAAAGTCACTCTCTAATCTATTTTAATTTTAATTGCAATGTTATCGTCCAAGTTACATAATATAGACGTCTTTTTTAAATAAGTGATTAAAGAAATGACTGAAAAACATGAATTGCCAGGCAAGCCAACACCATTGGTCTCATGAGAAACGGCAAATTTTTGGCGGAAGAGTCGCCATCGAAGCTGATGCAGATGCATCGATTGGATACTTTAGAAGACGTCTTCTTGAAGCTAAGCAAGAGACAAAATCTAGGATTAAGAAGAAGAAGTAGTATTCTGAGTAGTTTACCGGGCGTTTCGCCCATTGCTCCTGAAGATGTGAGTATAAAAATTTTGCGACAAGATTTTGATATAGCTTAAAGAAGAAGATATACATATATATATATATATATATATATATATATATGTGTGTGTGTGTGTGTGTGTGTGTGTGTGTGTGTGTGTGTGTGTGTGTGTGTGTGTGTGTATGTATGTATGTGTGTGTGTGTGTGTGTTTTCGTATTATTAAAATTTTTTCTAACTCTTTGTTTTGTAGGACTTGGACGAGATGAGTGGCGAATTCGGCGATAACGTAAGCATATCTAGTCGACGGAAAAGCGCAGTCATTGTGGATGAGGGCAATGTAATAATAATTTCTTATATACGTATAGTACTCTAGTCATTATTTAAAATTATTCATAAAGTATTTAAGTTTTATTTAATGATTATTTTAACATAATTATGTATCGATCTAATTTTTACATAATTCACTCAAAAAGTAAAATGTTTAATTTTAAAAAGTTTAAAATATTGAAATGTGTTTTATTTTCTGTCTTTTATATTTTAAAAAAAAACAGAGACAGAAATAAAACATTTTAATGTCTTAAAATTTAATATCTTAAACATTTCTTTTTTTTTAGTGTTGTTAAACTATATTTCATTTATTCATGCATAACTTTTAACAGGTGCCGGCATTGCCACCGGAAGAAGAAGGCGATTCTTCCAAGTACACTGTGATCAATCCGATGCACATGAAGGCTCTTATCTGGAAGAACTTCCTGTGGATGTGGCGAAACGTCGGGTAATCCGTTTAGTCACGTTTCTGTGCAAAACCTTTCATTTCATCTCTAATCGCATTTTGTCTTCACATATATCTTACAGCATAATGATGTTCGTCATTGGTCTGCCGGTCGGCCAAATAATCCTCTTCTGCCTTTCCATTGGTAAGGATCCCATAGGATTAAAATTAGCCGTTGTCAACCACGAGCTCAACAACAGCATGCAACAGTGCATTCCTACAACCGGATGCAATTGGTCGCAACTGAGCTGCCGATATCTTGAGCATTTGCAGAAAAGAACCATACGACTGTTACCCTACGACATTGAGGATGACGCCACGCATGCCGTGAAGAAGGGATGGGCATGGGGCGCTATAACATTTCCGTCCAACTATTCCGAATCTCTTGTGGCGAGAATAGATTATGGCAGAGATGCCGCGGACTGGGACCTTAATTTCTCGGAGATGAAAATCGTTTTGGATATGTCCAGTAAGTCTTTGAACGCGGAGTAGAGCAAAATAATTTTTCACGCTATCGCATATAAAGTTATAAAAGTTCCAGTCTTGTTGAGCGCTTTTATAAAGTAAGATATAAAATAAGCATCTTCCGATAATCGATAACGGTTACGTAAGGGTTTTATCTGAGAACCTTGACGTACACGCCTTACTTTAAATATTATCCTTTAATTATATTGACCTTCGCAGATCAACAGATAGGACAGCTGTTGCAAAGGGATCTATTTTATGCCTTTGAAGATTTCGCGCGGGAGCTCATTGTGGCCTGCAATTATAGCGAAAAGGTTTCAAGTATACCCATAAACGTAAGTAAATAGTTGTGCTAATGTAACACAGAGATAAAATTTCAAACTCTTATTACTACGACGTTCCAACATGATTATCTTTGTCACATTATTGCAAATTACTATTTACCACAATTTATTTTTGTTGTTAATTGTCACGTCAGTTCAAAAAGCCAATCTACGGGCCTCAGAATCCTAACTTCACGGATTTCGCAGCGCCTGGAGTAATCCTAACGTAAGTTATCTACATTAATGTCAACATATGATGTAGTGGCAGATTAAAATTGATTGCAGTTTAAAAAAAAAAAAAAATTCACAATAATCATAGAGATTGAAGGACTTTGTGTTTCTTTTTTTTCAGAATACTTTTCTTTCTCTCAGTCGCATTGACGTCAGGCTCCTTGCTACTGGAAAGAAACGAGGGTCTGCTGGAAAGAACTCTCGTATCGGGTTTGTAATAAATAAAAAGAAATTATTAAGAAACAAGTTTGAAATTTGAACTAACAAAAATTTCAAATACATAGATGAAAAGGTCTATTATCGATCTTAACCGATCTTAATGCTGAATAATAATTTTTACAATCTCCAGCCTACGCAAACTGCGCACCATTCGACGTATTCGACGGACTGAAAACACAAACATTGCGTGTCTAAAAATGGATACGTAATATCAATAAATTAAATTGAGGAACGATGTTCAAATTGATTTTTTTGTGCAATAAATTCTTTACAATTTTTTAGGCAAGAAAAAGAATCTTATAGATGAATCAATGCTATTAAATTGGTTGTCAATTTAATTTACGATGTTTACGTCTTTCGGTTTCATGCAATGACTGTGTTTCAAGTCCGAAACGAATAGGCAACGCGCACTTTCTGTAGGCTAAAGAGAGAGATTGTAAAAATTAATATTCAACACTAAGAGCCGCTGAGACCAATATAGATCATCTCACCTTTATGTTTAAAAATATTCAGAATCGCAGTATAAAAATAAAAGGAGTATTCCATTCGTAAATAAAACAAATCTTGGGATATATATGTATCTCTTAAAATTAAAATTTATTTATTAAATCTTAGAATTAGTAAATGATTAAGTTTATAATCGTATTCTCAGGTCTAACTGGCACGGAGATTCTCTTCGGTCAAGTGATTACGCAATTCGTGGTGGTGCTTGGGCAATGTTTGATGGTCCTCGTAGTCTCATTCGCGATCTTCAAGGTTACTTGCGAAGGCGATATTGTCTGGATTTCTTTATTGAGCATTCTCACGGGTGTCTGCGGCATGACCTTTGGTAATCTATTCATTTTTTCTCAATATGCATGAAATCGTTGCCTGAAATAGATTCCGATAACTAAATGTCTGACTAATTAAATGTCAGTTTAACCCATTGAAATCCTGATGCGCTTTTCTGTTTTTTAAATTTTTATAACTTTTTTAAACTTTTGTAACTAATCCCAATCAAAATTTTTAATTCATAATGGGTATTTAGAAGTAATCAGAATTGCTCTTTCTGAAAATGTAATCGATGTTAAAATAAAATATCTGGAAAAAAGATATTAAAGGTAAAAAGTAGAGATAAAAAAACAAGTCTTTTTTTTCATCTCACTAAATTTTCAGAAAAAAATTCTTTTTATCTCTAAATATCCATTGATGTCTAAAAATTTTGATTAGAACACAAATTGTATAGATTTAAAACAGAAAAGTACTTTTACCTGGATTAAATGATACAATGCACGCTTTAATTTTAACGTGAAAAAAAAGAAATTAAAACTTTTGCGCAAGGGATTATGAAAGAAGTTTTTTCTAAAAAAAAAAAGCAAAAAAACATTGCTACATATTTTCAGAAATTGCTCGAAAACACGAATTTTAACTTTCAGGATTTGTAATCGCCTGCTTTGTTGACACTGAAAGGACCGCTATGTATGTAGCCATGGGCTCTTTTCTTCCAATTGTAATGTTGTGCGGTATTATCTGGCCCACAGAGGGCATGCATCCCTTGGTAAAATATATTAGTTTGGTACTACCGCTAACGAAGAGCACGGAATCGTTGAGGTCGATGCTGGCCAGAGGCTGGTCGATAACAGAACCGGCAGTTTATTACGGCTTTATCTCCACTTTTATCTGGATCAGCATCTTTATGATATTGGCGATATTGTTACTTAAATTTAAGAAGGGTTAATTTAACGAAAAATAATTTTATAAATATACAAAGAAATTTATCAGATCTTTTCATAAATTGTAGTATAATAAAATTAAATAAAGTATTCCTAATTGTTAAATATATTTAGATATTAGGTATAATCTAATACATATAAGATTAAATTAAGTTAAAAATTAATAAAATAAAAATCTTAACTTTTTCAATGTTTTGTTACAATTTTTATACATTAATTTTATATGCATAAGAAAATTACGATATAAAAAGATTTTACAATCTTGAAATGAATCATAAGAAATAGGTCAAACAATGTATTGAAATTTTGTGATTAAATTTGCAAAACACATCAAAATTTCATTAATATCCACATAATTTTAATTTATATTAATTTTCTATTTGAAAGAAGTGTAGAGACAGATATCTTTAAGAAATCTGAATTAACTTAAACTTTTAAACCCAAATTTATATAAATATATTTCTATAAAAAAATATTACATTATTCTTAATTCGTGGAGTATAATTTTAAATGAATATAAATGTATAATAATTTAATATTAAAAAAAACAAAGATTTTTAAATGGCTCGTCGTGCCTGCTGGTGAAAGAGGCAGAAAACTTGTAACCAATTGAACAAGGTAAATATTGCTTGTAATATTTCGTTGCGTTTAACGTGCAAACCATCTAAGAAAAATCTTACGAAGAAGACGACGGTCTCGACAATGATGACACAGAGTTGCATGAGCAACCATGGAGCGTGCAACATGGGATATTCCTGCCAAAGCGAAGCTATATATAGAATTTATTTATTTAGAAGTAATTTTTGATTTTAGAAGTTTTATGAATAAATTTATACAATACCACAATTTTTATTATATTTTTAAATAAACGTTACTTTCTTTAAATACTTCTTTACTCACTGTGATAGCGCCTAACATAATTAAAGTATAATGCTCGATTGCTAAGATTGACGTCATTAATTTCAAATCCCTTTCGACGGTAAAGGGCACTGCAATTATTATTTAGAATATTTAGTAGTTCACAATTCATTAATCTATCGGCACCGTTATGCATAATTTAAAAAATTGTCAATTATTTTATAATATTATCTAATGATGTAATAATTATTATACCTTCTTGATTGTTCCTGTGGCGTGACGATGTCCTAGGAATTTTGTAATTTATTGTGCGTATTATCTCAAAAGCTGTGACTACCTGACAAAATTTTACATTAATAGTGCATGGCGATTAAATATTTATTTCTCTCCTATTTGGCATATTTAAATACTAAAATTGGCAAGATGGGAGTATTACGATAGACTAACGGTCCCAATGAGGCCTAAAACGATCACGTAAATTGAGCTACCCATTACGTAATGATTACACAAGGAACAGGCCATTCGTCCAATCCTCTGCAAAATAAAACTAATATTATTACAAAATATGACTGTTTCGAAAACCTACAAAAAAGCATTTAATTACAAAGTGTCCACCATGGGCTCTAAAGTTTTGTCGGTTGTGAAAGATCATAATTCACTTAGTATTCTTTGATCTGGAAAAATCAAAGTCTCTTCTTCAATTGTGTAAAATGAGAATGCAGAAATGCAAATACGTTAAACAGTCCAATATAAACGAATAACCTGTGTCAATAAACTTTATTGTAAATGCACGTCTACTTCTCGCTAATTTTTGAGGTTTGCTTTTTTGTCTAATGCATTTTCGATAGATCGCAATTTGATTATAGCATCGATTGATCGATGTATAAATCAATTTAATTTAATTTAATTAGGCATTAAATATGATTATTTATAAAAGGACAGGTTTTGACACACTTATTTCATGTAAGATATTTCATATAAATGCATAAATTGCTTAAATATGTAATAAACATGAATCGCAATAAGACAAAATTGCTGATATACATGATTTTAATGGCTCTACTGTATAACAGATGTATTATATAATGATTTTATAGTGCGACGAATTTATTTGCAACATGGATTCCAACAAGGACTCGCTTATATCAGCATGGCTTTTTTTTAAAAAAAAAGGCACAAACATCGTTAATCACGTTGAATCGATGACGTTATCTCATGATTACGCCAGGACCCAATGACCAGCATAATCGATGTTCCATGAAAATAGTGTCTGGTTTTTAAAATCGATTTGCATCACAAATCGAAGTCAATAACGCGAAGTTTTGCTATCAATAGAATGTATTTACGCAATTCTGTTTATTCTTTATATCATTATATATTACACTTATTAATCGGTTTTCTCTTCATTCAATACAATATTTTTTTCCATTCTATATTTTATCTATAATCTTTATTGCAACGCATCTAAATTTGAGTTTTTCGAATAATTTTTTATTTTTGCTACATATGATGTTGTATATTTTTATCATTCATACTTTAAAAAGTAATATGCAACAATGATTAATATATGTACATTTTAAAGTATATATGTACATGGTGAAATGTACTTTGACACGTTTGCCTAATAAAAAGTTTATTGTGGCATTTTAAATACGATGAATCATCGACCAAGTCGCGTTCGAAGCAATCATGAAGGTTATCCAGAAAGTATGAAAACTTGCAAAACACGCCGAGCAAAAACGGTATATATTTGCATATTAAATTACTTTACATTCCTAAGAGAATACGAATTTAATATATTTTCGTATTATCTAATTTTTTTGAAAAATAAATTTTTGTACGTTTTTTCCTTTTGCAGCTAATTGATGTTAAAATATTATCCCGTCCATTTAAGAATCATTCTGATAATTCTCAAACTGAGAAAGTTGAGAAATCGCTGGAAAAGAAAACGTTCTTCGACAATGAAGGTTTCGGGATAGTCAGAGCAATGTCGTTGGCATTATCGATATTGACCTTGTGCTATTACGGATCAACGGAATACAATGTTGTGCAGAATGGGCAGATCCTTCGCGGTTTTCCCACGAGAAAGACCATCGTGTCATTTAACTTTGGCTATTCCGTCTCGCACTCTATAATGTCCGCTATTACAGCTAGCATGCTTGTTTATTCCATTATCATGGTAAGCAGGATGATTATTAAATGGTACACATAATTTAATATCCTTTTCTATGCTCTAGTTTCATATTTTCTTCATTCATCTCAATTACTATTTGTTTTAGAAACGGTCCCAATTTAGTTTGCCTTTCATAGGCTTATTTTTGGCCGAGCTGGTGTGCGATTTCTGCAACGTGATTATAACGATTTGGTATCTCTTCGAATATCTGCGAATGCAAACCGCCTTAATTTATGCAGCAGGACTCCTTCTACTGATCCGTAAATCTCTCTTTTTATCTCGTTTCTCTCTTTTATTTTTTACGGAGAAATGTAACATGAAATTATTACATACAAAAAAATAGGATATATATATGTGCCTCTTCTATTCAAAATCAAATAATCAACCCGTTTTCAATATTATTCAAAGTGTCTGCAAAAATTCATTTCTGTTAAAATAAAATTTTTTAAAATCTTCATATTTAAAACTGTTTTAAATGTAAAAGATTTTATATATTTCATTGAAAATATTTTTGTCATAATTTTTTTCATCTTGTTTATTTATTATATTTATTTCATGTAATTGATTATCATTTTTTTATTTGCTTATAATAAATGCTTATATAACATTGAATTTTTTATATTTAGTGGCGGAAATATGGACGTGGCTGGGTGTTGTGTGGCTCTATGAGCACCGAAACTTCAAAGTACACTAGATGACAACGATAAACATCACAACAATAAAAATTTGTATATAAATTTCTGATTATTTTCGATTTTCGTATTTCTATATTATGTACACATTTTTCGCATAAATTTTTTCACAAATCATATCCATATTGCTTCTTTATTTATTTAAAAAAACTTAAAAAAAGTTTCATTACTGTATATTTTTCTATTAATTTTTTATTTTTTATTTTTATATTTTTAATCAGATTAAATTTTTTGAAAGAGAAATCTGAAGTAGTTTCTTGTGTAAGTGGCTTTATAAATAAATTTTTGGATCATATCGTAAACTCCCAAGATTTTCCAGATGTATACACAGTAGGACAATCAAAAGCGTTGACCGAACAGCGCGGTTTTAAGTCAAGTAATCGTACTTCAGGACAACGATCAATCCTAAAAAAGTAAAAGTTTAAAAATAGATATGACATTCTATATACGTAATTTGTATGCGTATACCTCGGGCAAAATTTGTCCAGTGCATCCTTCAAACTATAAATTCGCGTTGCATTCTTGGATATTTCCCGCAGTAAAAATCCTAAAAAAGCTTGACAGTGCACATCTGTCGCTTGCAGATCGATCGTTGGGTCAATCGTAATTAATTTGTCGGGCGTGCAATCTCGTTTTCCCATTTTACTGCAGAATTAAAATAGAAACTTTTTTCACTTATTTTGTAATGTTATTTAATGATGCAGAAAATCATATAGAATTACAAAAAAATGTATTAAATATCTGTCTTTTTTCGTTTGTCTTCACTTACTTCCACCGAGATTTATTGATAATCGACAAATTGCAATATGCGCTAGGATGCATTGCAACTCCAGGAAAGTTCCAAAGAAGATACGCTTTCGCCGCCATTATCAGCAATTCATTACTCAAACTTTTTGCAATACTCGACAATTCCGTTCTAACAGATATAATTATGTTATTAGAATATAATTTTATTAGAAATATAAAAAAAAAGATTTTAAATGAATCAAACGTATGTTTAAAAAAAAATATTTTTTCATGATTTGCTAGATTTTTATCAACATTCTTATAGTTATTACTTGCTGAAAAATTTATCAATCGGTAAGTTCGCAAAGTGAATATTGGCATTTTGGGTGGCCAGTGCCATTATGAGATGAATTTCCGAGCTATTCGGTGCAGCGGAAGTACGCATCAAATTGATTAAGTGTATCTACAAAAAATTAACTGCAATTATGATTATAATCATATTTTACTTAAATAAAATATCAACAAAATTTTGATATATTATACACTTAGATTGGGTTGTTCTCTTGCCGCAGCCTCGACATAACAAAATTCTTTTCCAGACCAGACCTGCGCAGCTTCCTTCACGAAATATACATTAAAGGAACATTCGTCGTCGGAAATTTTCAAATCGCTAAATTGTTTTGAAGATAAATAAATTATAATAATTTATATAATTTTTAAATTAAAAATTAAATTATTTTGTTATTAAATATATTTTTACATAATAAAAATTTTTATATAAAATAAAAAATGAATTAATTAAATATTAAAAATAAATGTGAATTGTAAAGATTAATTAATTATGTATTAGAAACATTAATTAAATTATTGTTATTTACTTTATATTTATTTTATTAAAGTTAGAGTTCTATTTCTTTATTCAGTAACGCTAATCTTCATTTTTATTTATTTTGTTTATTTTTGGAAAGCATTAATTCATTAAATTATTAATGATTAATACCAGCAGTTATCATCGCTCGCTATGGGTGAACAAAAGATCACCGTGACAAAGACAAGAAGAACAAAACTGCTAATGACGAGGCACGCTGCCATGAAGGAGCCAAAAAGATCGTTAGGCCACTTTCTTAATTGATTCGCTGTGCCTTTAAGCATCAAACTGTGATATTGAACACTCTGAAACGGATCTTTGACGTACACATACGGAAGATCAACAATCTTATTTTCGCCTTCGTCCAAGAAGGGAAGTCTGTCGTCATTAAAATCTAAAAAATTTTTAATCTTTTATCAGAAATACTGTCAAAATTACTTCACAAATAATATTTTATTTCACAAACACTATTTTTATCGTAAATATTATTTCGCTATTATAAAAATTATTTTATCATAAATCTTTATAATTATATTGAGCAAAGAAAATTTTTGTGAGAAAGTTGCTTATCTTTAATATGATACGTAAAGTTTGTTCACAAAAATATTTCCTAAAATTAAAAACTTTTGGAATGTCCCTATAAGCACACTTCTAGAAATACGAATGTTATTAAAAATTAAAATAATATTACTATCAATATTCCAAGAATATTATAAAAATGTTCTACAAATATTATTGTGATTAAAAATTAATGCAAATTATTAAATATTCATAAACTTTATAATTATTTTTTTATAATTATATTTAAAAGTTACAATATTCCGGATAATTTAAAATATTGAACAAATAATATTATTTACTTCTTCATATAATATTCGTGTAAGTAATATTATCAGAAGTAGACGTAATCATTATTATTAAAATTTTAGGAATATTATTTAATATTAAATAATATTACGCGCTTATATATTTGTCAGTACATACATTTATGGATACTTACGTTCAGTTATCCACATTCCACCAGTTTTGTATCGCACTGCACCTCTGACTCGATTAAAGACGCTTCAAAGTTCCGGTGTAATTTGCCGAGTAGACACTTCGGAGTAAATCGGGTGGACTCAAATCGAGCCGCGGCGGCGACGTTGAGAAATCGTTGAGGTGTTCATATTGCACAATTAAAACGTGTGACACTTTCGCAAATTAAATACGAATTGACTTGACAGATGTCATTTATGTATCACGAATATACTTAGCACTCTCGTTTATTTTATCGAATCTGTTTGCCGGGACAAAACTGTTTCTCTCTTTTCACATTAGATTAACTAGATCGCATGCTATTTAACATATTACAACAAACGTCCGATTATTTTATTGGATCTTTTAGGTGTAAAATTTATTTTAAGACAATGTAACAAATTTCCTGACTGAGATGCAATTCAAATCCTATCAAAGAGCGCCATCGCGATTCTCGAGGTATCGAAACGATCATTGCGATTTTTTGAATCGACTAAGCGACTATCTGCTGCATGTCTCCTTCTCTCTCGAGCATTCTCTTTTGAGAGAAGAGAACAATCGCAAATAGTTGCTTCGTCGATTCGATCGCTCGAGACAGGTCGAAGAGTGGAAGGCGAAGGCTGTCAACCATTTCCACGTGCAGTAGTAACATACAACAAAAAACTTTCAAACAATTTAGGACAACAAATCTGTGAAACATTTTTCTCTGCTAGTATTTTTGTTGGTACAATATATAAATATATTGCAAAATAAATTTCATACATTTGTTATCCTATTATAAAAAATTATATATCACTCACCGACCCGATGCGCAACGAGCGGAGTTATTCAGCCACTGCGACGATACTGTAACATACGAACACGAAATTTAAAAGTTAAAACCTTACAATATGAAAGAGAACAAGACTATTAATTTTATGTAAATAAGAAGACATATTTATTTCAAGTTTGCTCCGCTGAAGCTCGATACCTCTCCTAGACCTCCTCCTCCTCTCAGATCCTGCATGGTTGTCTTCTCTTCCCGTTACACTCGCGGAGCACTCGCGCATAATATATCACAATCGCGCGTGGACTAATTAATTAGAAAAATTTTAGTCCGATCACTTGAACGGCACTCCCGAAATAAAACGCGCGACGCGACGAACAGGCTGCGGTTCGTTTATGTCACAAGAATTCGACGACGATGGACGTTGGCTTCCTCTCATAAGTTCTTACTTCGAAAAATATTTGTAACATTCGATTGAAATATCCATTGATTGAGCTAGATAGATGTTATACACCTTGTAAACGTTGCAAATATTATTCACCCCAAGCTTGTCTCTCAGGCCTCTTCCTCTTCTTTTCAGATCATCAGGAATCGTGTTGCACTCACTCGCGAAAATTGCAGTTACAACCGCGCGCGATTGGGTATTTGCTTTTCTCTTAAAATTAAAGGCATAAATTGTTTAAGTTTACTAAAAAACAGAGTTTAGTAATAACTATCAAATCAACATTCGGTAGCTATTACCAAACTCTTTTTTTCAGTGTCCTTTTCCTTGATCCTGCACAGAACATTTACACAGCATTGAAATAATAAAATAAGAATTGTTTTCTAACTCACTGATCCGATGCGCAACGAGCGGAGTTACTCATCAGCCACGAAGCTGCGATGACACTGTAATACACAACATAAGATCTAAAAAAATAAAACTGCGCTTAAAGTAATAAGAAAAAGGAAGGGGAAAAAGAATATCAATTTATGCAAATAAGAAGAAAGTATAGTTACCCCAAGGTTGCTCCGCTGAGGTTTGATGCCTCGCCCAGGCCTTTTCCTTCTCTCAGAGTATTTAGCTTGCTAGTTTAATTGTCAAATATGGTAATACTGTAACATAAATCACAAGATTCAAATTAAGATAGTCTTCAAAATAAATAATTTAAAAAAAATACTAATTCTTATGCACATATCAAAGTTTTAATTCCACTTTTAAAATGATATATTTTCTAATATAGTTATATCCGAAACAAAATTCTACGAGAATAAACTTTTATAAAATTTTAAATTATATATCTTAACACCATAAAAATTTAAATTTTATATTATGTCCTGAAGTAATTATCTATTATTCACGGAATTATTATTATATCACGACATAATTTTAATTTATAGAATTATTTTATATTGCTATATCATTTTAATTTATTCAATTAAAATTATGTCACTACATAATACTAGTACTACTAATACTAATACTAATTTAAAATTATTATTATTATGTCCAATCATAATTTTAATTCATGGAATTATTATTATGTCACGACATAATTTTAATAAATGAAATCATTATTATATTATAACATAATTTTAACTCTAATTAAAGTTATGTTTCAACAGAATTATTTTTATGGCCACAATAAAAATTACAAATTCTTATTGTCTGGACATATAATAATTCTACAAATTAAAATAGATACGACATAATAAAAATATAGAATTATTTTTACGTTGATTTAAATTCATATAATTATTATTACGCGCCATAATTTTAATTTGTCAAATTATTATTGTGCCTTATCATAATTTTCATTCGTCGAATTATTATTATGTCGTAGTATAATAAAAGTGAATTAAAATTATGCAGCGACGTAATAATAAAATAAATCCATGAATTAAAATTATAATAATATATTGACATAGAAATAATTTTGTATTTTTATTATATTGCAAAAAAATATTTAAATAGAAACAAAAATAAATATATAGGAAAATTATTTTTGTATGCAAGTATTGTTTTTTATTTATAATTTTAATGGATATGTAACAAAGTATAAAGTTTTAATGAAAATAAATTACTAAAATACACGAATCGCACGCTATATCGCAAACGAATATCAAATCTATGTTTTATGCGACAATTAAGTGTTGTATAAAAATAAATGTATGCTTAATGTAAACTTTGCTTACTAATAAATAAATCGTAACGCCATTGATTTTAGAGTTGGTCCTTTCTGCGTACGCTGCGTTCTGCAAATAAAAAGTAAATGCAATTAAGAAAACAAAACGATTTTATTTACCGCGCGGACAACTTCATAGCGACGCCGCACTTATGACATAGTGACGCTACACATCCTGCTTTCAACTTCACATTCATGTACTAATCCGCGTCTCAAGCAACAAATGTACGTTGTCTTTTATGACGATTATTACGTTAGAAGTATATTAATATTATAAAGCTTGACACTCGCGCGCACATAACTGCAATCTAATTATATATATATATATATATATATATATATATATATATATATATATATATATATATCATATATATATATACACCATCGTTGTTAGGCGCGATATACACATTCGACCAAGTAATTAGCGCGAAACACGCATTTGTATAAATCACCGGAATGACTAAAGAATTTGTATTACGCAATGGTTAAACTAGCAATATTGATACGATCGAGATTGAGATTGATTTCGCTTACCTGTTAAACGAGTCGCGACGCTGCTCGCTCCGGCTTCAATCCACATCGAGTCCGCGCCGTGTTCTGCAATTAAACGAAAATGCACGTCAAAATGGCGAGCCGATTTTGTTTCGGCGCGCGCGATCAACTTTACGCGTCAAAATCGACACCGCACTGCGCGTCGCGAACGGCTATTAAATCTACATGATACAATGATCGAATTGACAATAAATATCAATGCAAGTTAAATTTTGCTCACCTGTTAAAGGATTCGCGATGTTACTCGTTCCAAAACCGGTTCGCCGCGTTCTGAAAAAAATACGCGTGAATGCAGTGTCACCGACGAGAGACTAATAAAGACCGTCAACCCTAGGTAAATTTTTGGGGCCGTCACTGGGACCCCAAAGGCCCGGCGGTAATTGAAGAGCGATGACGTTATTGACTATATATGATTGTTAATACAAATATTTGAGTAATACATTATTAAATCTTGATTTTTTTATTATACAAATACTTCATAAGCAAGTATGCATACTTATATTTAATAACATCATTGTATATTGCTTTAAAATTGTAGGGGAAAGTAGGATTATTGTACGCACTGGGTAATTGTACGCTTCGTGGTTTGGCATCTTTCCGATGAATAAAAATTATATCACGACGATATTTGTAGGTTAAAGGTATTTTTTTAATATATAACCATACGTTATATCATTTAAAAACGTAGTTAATTGAAAAAATAAGAAAAAGTAAAATCATGATTTTTGTTGCGATTTCGGCGTTCAAAAAATAAGGCAATACCCATACAGCACAGAGGACTGCAGAAATATTGTTGCAACATTGCTGCAACGTTGTAATATTGCTGCAACATTGCAACAATATTGTTGCAAGTTTTGTGCTGTATGGGTAAGTCCGTATTTTTACTTTATTCATTTAATTTTGTTATACCTAACAAAAGTACGTTTTTTCCTGCATTCTTTGAGCTATTGTTTATTAAAATTACTTAAATAGTCATCAAGTAATTGTTTTTTTATCAAATCAAGTTTGCCGTGGACAATTTTACGCATCCATCTTGAAAGGCGTGAGACCAACTATAGGCCGGTATTCATAGTCGATTCTTATATTTAAGATCGTCTTAAATATCACCTTAAGATGCCATCAACCAATCAAAGAACCGTATTAGCATCTTAAGACGTTACTTAAGACAATCTTGAAATAAGAATTAACTATCATTACCGGTCATAGTCCCACTAATACAGTGTAGTGTAGTATAGTGCAGCTAAAAGAATGGACTATAACCTCCGCGTACATTTATCCAACTGCGCGTACAATTACCCAAGGCGCGAGAAATTGTTTCGTTTATCCACTTGCCTCTTTTTGCTGAATATAGCATTACCAAATGAAAAATTGTTTAATATGACAATACATAATGATAAAAAAATGTTTAAAGTTTCTATTTCTGTACTCGTATCGATTTCAACTTCAAAAATCACTTTACTGCGATAAATTTCCTTTAGGTGCGTGCAGTTTACCTACTTTCCCCTAATTCTTTTTGATCAGTTATTATCTCTGTCGATAATCAAACTTGGATGTTAACATCAAAACTGCATTTTTTTATAAAAATCGAGAATTTTTAGGTTACAAATACATAAGCATATCTATGAAACTTCAGGATAACAATCAATTATAAAATTAGTACTGTATTGTCAGTTTATCATTAAAAATTTAACAGTCACACAAACTCCCGTAAGGTTAGCGGTCTTTAATAGTCTCTTGTCGGTGGCAGCGTGAAGTGGCTTTATTTCTCTCGCGCGGTTAACTTCACGCGCCAAAAGTGACGCTTTGTTGCGGCGCGGCGGTGCGCATGCGCAGCAGTAGGCAGTTTGGAGTCGACATGCATCCTAGTTTCGAGGTTATGTCATCTTGCTTTGAATTCGGAACAGATTAACGCGCGAAATTAAGGCGCGATCTTCAAGGAGAGAATAATGTCTGCTGCGAAGCCCGAGTCAAAGAACTGGCGAGAGTACAATCATAAACGAAAGGAGCTTCGGAAGCAATGGAAGGAGGAGAAATTGGCGAAGAAGGCGAGGAATGCAGAACTCGAGAGGGAGTCGAGGAACGAGGCGCAAGACCACGTGGAGACAGGTGATGTGAAGAACGAACGGAGAGACGTCTGCACCATAAGTATAGCGGTACCCGGCTCGATCCTCGATAACGCGCAGTCCCCGGAATTGCGTACCTACCTAGCGGGACAAATCGCGCGAGCCGCGTGCATCTACAGGGTGGACGAGATTGTGGTGTTTGACGATAGGGGCGAGGTCACGGAGGATGAGAAGCGGAAGGTCAGGAAGGATGACGTCCTGGGCGAGGGCAGAGTCGGATGTCTACAGCTGGCCAGGATACTACAGTATCTCGAGTGCCCGCAGTACCTGAGGAAGTACTTCTTTCCGATCCACAAGGACCTACAGTATGCAGGTCTACTGAACCCACTGGATGCGCCACATCATCTGAGACAGGAGGACGAGTCTTTATATCGAGAAGGTATAGTCACCAATAAGCCCATAAAGGTGGGCAAAGGTTCTCAAGTGAATGTAGGACTGTTGAATGAGATTCATGTGGATAAAGTGTTAATGCCTGGGATAAGGGTAACAGTAAAGATACCGGCAGGACAGCCAAATCCGAAGAAACTGAAAGGTATTGTTGTACCGCCTAACGTGCCACGCGCGGAAACTGGTATTTATTGGGGCTACACTGTCAAACTGGTAAAAAATCTGACTGAGGTGCTGACGAATTGTCAGTACAAAGGAGGATATGATCTAACAATTGGAACGTCCGATAAAGGAACGTTGATCGATGAAATAGAAGCCAGAAGCTTGAAGTACCGCCATTGTCTCATAGTGTTTGGAGGCCTCCGGGGATTGGAAGCTGCCGTGGATGTGGATCCGCATTTAAACATTGACGATCCATCTCTAGTCTTTCATAAATATGTGAATATGTGCCCACAGCAAGGATCACGGACAATCAGGACAGAAGAAGCTATTCTCCTAACTCTAGCCGAACTAAGGACTAAATTAGTGGCTAAGGAAATAACCTAGAAAAATAACTGTGTAACAGAGGAAATAACTAAATGCATCATATCTCCTCTCAAGTAATGTTGAATTTTATCACATCACTGTATAAAAAATACAGATCTTAATATATTTATATATTTTTGCATATATATATATAAAAAACTCCAAGTTTATCCCAAAAATAGTTTGTACATTTTATGGTATTCTCGTTGTTATCACTATGTTGAATGACTGTGCTCCAAATAACAATTTACTGTGTCTCTAAGAGTCGTTATTACTTTAGCTTGATCAGCAGAACCTATAATAGCTGTGCCAGACACGATCATATTAGCACCAGCCTGAAAAATAATGTCAAACATGAAAACTATTGATTTAATTTAATTTCGCACGAGTCAACTTTTAATAAAATTTATTTATAATAGGGAGACCAAAAAGTGAGTTTTTTTTATAAATCTAAATAGTAGTTTTGTTATAATTTATTATTTATTTAATAATATAATCCTAATCATTTTCTATAATAGTCATTTATTAATTTTCTAATCTTTTTTCTTAAAGAAGTTAATTGGCTTTGATTCTGTAACATGGCATAATACTCAATATAATACCCTAAATTATATCAATAAAATATAACATTTATAAAAATAATATTACTTTTTGATTCTCCTAATATATTTATAGTAATTTTCACCAAGTTGTACCTTTGCGCAAGCTTCAATTGTAGCTGGTCCAACTCCGCCGTCGACTTCGATGTCCAGTTCAGGATAGTTCTCTCTTAACCACGCCACTTTTTTTAACATTGATTCCATAAACTTCTGCCCACCAAAACCAGGTTCCACAGTCATTACTAAGATCATGTCTGCTAAGTCCGCATAGTCCGTCACCACATCTACAGGTGTTCCTGGCTTGAGCGCTACGCCAACCTGATTTTTGAAATTAATTCCATTAATTATAAATTAATAAATAGCAATCTTTGTAAAAAGTGTGCCCACCTTCATTCCAGCTTCTCTCACTTTCCTACAAACTAGAGGAACATCCTCTACAGGCTCCACGTGGAATGTATACTGGTCTACACCAGCATCGGCCATGGGTTCAATCCACTGTAATTTATTTCCTTCAATTAAATTAATTTAATTTCAATTTACAAATGTTAAATTATAACATTTATATGGAATTTCTCTAATAAAAATTTTTATATGAACGAGAGCACTAGAAATATTCTATAGTTTTCTTTTCAAATTAAAAAATTTTTTTTACTCTTATAAGATTTTATCGGAATAACATTACAAAATAAGAAAGGTTACTTCAGAAATCACATATAAGTAAAATTTTAAAAGAAGATTTAGACTCAGTATTTTTTAAGTGTTCCAATTCGTATAAAAAATCTGAGAAAATTTTCCAAAAAATTATGAAATTATATACAAAATTTCTGAAAAATTTTTACCATAATTCAATTATTAATGCATGACATTAAAACTTCTATTGTGCTGTCTCCAGAAAATAACTGCAACTTGCATATATTTTACCTGCTCGGGTTTGGACACCATCATGTGCGTCTCAAAGAAGGCTTCTTTTATTTTATTGCGAAGACACTTGACGATCGGGTGGCCGAACGTGAGATTGGGCACAAAGTGACCATCCATCACATCCAAGTGCAGGTAATCGGCGCCGTTGTTGAGCAACTGTTGCGACTCCTCGTAAAGCTCCGCCAGGTCGGCGTTCAAGATCGACGGGCCGATTTTCGCGTTCAAACCCTTCGCAGTCCTCGCCATGTCGTCTGGAATGTATCAATGGGTGAGCACGTTTCACAAAACTACAAAAAAGTATACGCTTAAACACGTGTGTCGTTCTGTACAACGCAGATTAAAACATTCAGCGTATTGTATTGCGCAAATAAGACTTTTGTATCTGGCGTGATAACCTACATTGCTCAACGTGAGCACTGAGCGACTAACTCAGGTTAGGTTAGGTTAGGTTCGCCTTCTGCTTGTAGCACGTGGAAATCGACGGAGCAAGGACAAGATCGATTATGCGATGCATGAGCGATTATTTGAAATGAGAGAGACACGAAATTTCGAGTGTCAACGTAGGACTATGATTTCAAGGCTTGAAATGGCGAAGCTGGCTCTCCAAGGCTGAACACTTGTTTCGCGATATAAAAGAGAACTACGTTGGGCGTATGAGGAAAAATGGATCTTCCCGTCGAAGCACGAAAATCGAAGATTGGCCTTTTTTTTATCGCAGCTACAGGTTCTTATTGTATTGTTTTTATTATATCGAATTAAAATGAGTAGCCCCAACGATATTAACAAGCCGGTCTCCCTCTGTGCTGATTGCAGGTGGAATTGCGACAGCGATCAGCGTCGTCTGTTTTCCATTCGTGAGCCCGGCGTTTCGCAAGATATGCTTGCCATACGTGCCGGCCACGCATCAGCAAATAAAGAATGTCATTCGAGCGTTAAACGGCCGCTCCGGCTCCCTGATCGACCTCGGCAGCGGCGACGGGCGTATTGTGAGTATGAGCGATAAATATTATGACGAGTCATGCAACTCGTCGGAAAATGCGCCGTGAATGCAAACACACGGGGTGCGTGTCAAACTTTTCCACTCTCCCCCGACGACGGCGGCGAATGAGATAATTTATAAATAGGTTCTCGCGACGGCAAAACGCGGCTTTAAGGCCCACGGTATCGAGCTGAACACCTGGCTGGTGTGGTATTCGAGACTCCAGGCGCTGATTAACGGTCTGTCGAGCGACACCGCGTTTCTCAAGCGAGATCTGTGGAAACACCATCTGGGAAAATATGACAACGTCGTTATATTTGGCGTAGATCAAATGGTATGTTTTCTTTGATATTTGTCATGATATTCTTGAGAGGTAGGATAACTGTCCTGATTATTGCCAGTGTCCCAACTACTGCCAATTTTTCCATTGTATTGTGTTGTCAGAATAAAAAAATATGTTATATATTGAAAATGCTTTAATGTTAAACTATCATATACATAAATAAAACAAAAATGTGTGACTGAATAAATAAAAGGGCAATATCAGATGTGTGTAGCGATATTTAAAACATTGACATCACTTGGATTAATAGTCAAAAGACTGGCAGAACTGATAGTAATAAATTCACACCTTGTATTTTTATTTTTTTATTTAAATCCATCAATTTTTGAGCTCTTATTGCTTTTATTTTGTGTATATTAAAGTGTTGAATAATGAGAAAGAATATTTATATTTATATTTATATATTTAAAAACTACAAAATAAGCTATTAACTGCCACTATGTGCTTAAGACATCATTAATTGGGACAATTACTCTAGCAAGATATATATTAAGTAACTGTTGACTTTTACAGATGGAAGATATCGAAAAGAAATTCAATAGTGAGTTGGGCAAGGACTCCCTTGTGATTGCATGTAGATTTCCTCTTCCTAACACATGTCCTATTACGACGATCGGACATGGAGTTGATACTGTTTGGGTTTACAAAATGCCCTAGAGCTGAATTTGAGGTAACAAAGAGATACAGATTGAATAAATGAATTTTTTATTTCCTATAAATTATAATTTATAAGAAATACAAAAATAATTATACTTTTAATACTATGTATGTTTATTGAAATACAAAAGACATACAACATTAAAGGTCTTCATAGTTACAATAAGAAAATAAGTCTATTTTTTCAAAATATTATTCTAAATTATATTGTATCACGTAATTAAATAAATTATGTTATTGCGTTTACAAAACAGCTGCCTTACATAATCTCTATTATGCTGTTTTAAATTTTAAATACACTTTTTGTTTCGTGTAAAATTTTCTTCTTATAACTCCATGCAATAAATTGCATTTTGCAATAATTTGCCTAACGCTTCTCAATCGCTGTTGTATTTAAATCTACTTTAGTAATGTAATTGTTGAACACTATAGGATTCTCTTAAAATGCATAACGATGCACATTCAATTGTATTCACAAAATACTAAGTATCATATAAATGCACAGTCTACACGAGTTTAATTATACGATTAACGATCCGTGATAAAGAACTGAGCAATGAGATTTAAAAGCCCAATAATAGGTATACTTAAATGGAATAATATCGAACACACGTTTAATTTTCCTTCCTTCTTCAAAATGGATAAATGCAATAAATTTGGGAAAGTGAAAACGTAGATGAGTCCGCTTAAAGCGCCGGTGTACCTAACGATAGTCCCGATATGAGGAACAAACGTCGCGAAAATGATACATATAGAGACTAATATGAGATTAATGAAGAGCACCAAGCATGTATTGGATACTCCTTTGCATATCCATGAGAACAACTGGATACGCAGCATGTATGCGAGTAAAGGATAGACAGTTAGCAGTTGGAAGAGTAGCACTATACGAGCGCTTAGCGTCAGGCCATCCCACTTTTGAAAATTATTCAATAGATTCTGCAATGAAACAAGATCCAAATTAAAAAACATTTTGTCGAAAAACTCTTGGAGTCAGTGCGCCAATCAATAAACAAATAAGAAATTGAACTAGTCAATGAACAAATCTACTTAATATCACTACATTTTCAAATAAAAAATGATATTTTAATTAAATCTGTATGAAAATTAAATCTGAAAATTATCAATTAATTTGCAATTAATTTTGTAGTCTTATTATTTTAATCTTTCTTAAAATGTTTTATTCAGCGACTAAACAGGTTGTAGGTCAATAACCCTATATCATATTAAATATATTTTTCTATACAAAAATATATTGCGTACTTACATCTTCTATGCACGATTTGGGCAATGGGAAGCACATGAAAAACGATACTCCAACGATGATATAAGTAAATGTGACGAGAATATATGCTATGGTTAAATCTCTTCCCTAAAAATAAAATCGTTTCTGTTTAATTTTCGCAAGCGATTCGTATATGGTGTAAGAAAATGCAATTTGAAGTAACTAACGTTATTTTCTTGGTAACGATTATTCTGCATTATGTTGACTACGATATTGTGGATGAAAAATGACATTGCCAGCAACCCGGAAAGCGCTGGAAATGTGGGCCGTATCACCCAACTCGTTTCCCATTCGACTTGGTCCATGTTGATGCCCCATGACGCTGATTTTATCACAACGAAGATAATCAAGTACATAACTGACACCGTTCCTGTAAGATATATTAAAAACTCGTGTCTCATAACGGCAGATTTTTAATCAAAGTCGTATACTCGACAAAATTATTGAGAAAAAATACTCATATGGTATATTAAATATAAAAGTGATTAATAACGTGTACATGAACATCAAAATAAAATAAATAAGGCTGTTGCGTATGGTAAATATTACCACATGCCACATCGATAGCCATATTAGCTAACAATAAGCCCGCAGGGAATGTAGAGAGGTTCAAATCCTGACTGAGATAATATTTTTTGCAACAAATCTTTGTAGTATTTCGGAGCGGAAAGAGGAGGGTGGGGGGGGGGTTCTTATAGATCTTCTTAACATTAATGTTATTGAATTGATTATCAATTTCATATTATGATTTTATTATTCTGAGTTATTTTAAGAGCTGTGTTTCAAAATCAAAAATAATGACGTGCAGTTCAAAACTAAAAAATGGTATTTAGAATCATAAAGAAATTATTATCAGAGCACTAAGATCCACTTTGATCGTTATTGGTAATTTCTTAATGTAAATGTAAAATAAGTAAGGCTGTAAAAGCAAATCAAATAACATAAGAAAAATTTAGAAAGCTGACGCAAATGACGATACGTAAAGTTTAAATATTTATTGGCGATGACATTTGTATCCAGACGATTTCGTAATACTTTAATATTATGATATCGTCTGGACGCAAATGTCTCAATCATAAATTTAAGTAATCCTCAGTGCGATAAGAATACAAAAAAGTGTTAATTATGTTTACCTAATATGTACTTTTACGTTCAAACTTTATGACCGTTTATCTATTTGTATCTTCTAATATTCTGTTCTCGTATATTTGTAACTATTACAACTAATTTAATCAATGTTTTACACTTAATTAACTTCTTTCTTATCATTCTTATCGCACTGAGGAGGGCCTAAATTACAGTCGAACATTTGCGCAACTTTTGTAATATTTTATCGATAAATATTTAAACTTTACTCACCATTACGCATGTTGGCGTATCTGTTTCGACTTTTTTATTTATTCTTAGAGCATTATTTATTTTATTGGTTTTTTCTTGTGTTAACACGTGCATACTCACCGAGGGAATTAAACTTCGTGAAAAATGTCGTACTGTTAAAATTTAAGAAGGGAAATATAAGTAGAGCCAAAAACATGGGCACTGTGTTGCGCTGATCCCACGCTGGTCCCAACGCATCGAACGTTTTCTCATAGGTCACAATGGTATTATTGTCTCGGATCTCTTTCGGACACAGAACTGTAATGAAAGCGATAAAACTGTAACGGGGACACGTTACTTTCGAGGAATAAACTCTGTATCTATCTATCTATCTATCTATCTATCTACATCTATATATATATATATATATCTACCTTCTTTATATGAAATGTTCTCAGATACAGGATGCACCGACCAGCCACCTATGTTATCTGCAAAATGAATATGATATTCCGAGATCCGGAAGGACTTGTATTTACAGCAAAAAGAATATTTACCATAAATAAAATTGACGCTATTGTAAAGGAAGTTGGCCATTAATATCCAGTAAGCTATAGTTGCACCCAGCAATACGGCAATACTAAAAATTCTAGCAATATGTTCCGCCCATTTGCCGAGATATATCCGGCACAAGTCTAAGACTTCTACGTTTGCTCCACCACCTAATTAAACATAGCATTATTAATTACGTCACGTGTCACGAGAAGAAGCTTCATGGTAGAAGATTCTTTTACCATGATATGCGTGTGCAACTACGAGACGATAAGCAGTGTACAAGCATAAACCGCTCATCAGCAGATTGAGGATGATCCCAGGAAAGAATCCGGCCATCACAATTCCCCACGGCATCGTTAGTAACGACGAGCCTAGTATTGTATTCCATATTGAAAATCTAAAATATAAGAATTAATTAAATTGGGTAATATCCTCATAGTAAGTAAATGGTAATATTACAGAAAATGTATCTTTAGGTAGATTTATTGTAATATAATTTTTAATATATTTATATGTCGAAAAAAATTTATATCTTTAAAAATTCTGATCTTCGAATAAAAATTATATTAGAATAAATTAATATAAATATAATATATATATATATATATAGATAACTCGAATATATTCAATATATGTAATTCCATGTCAAATATCTTTTATAACTCCGATTCTCGAATTTACGTGATATCAGAGAAGGAAAATAGCGATTAAAGTTGTTGAAGATTTTCTAGTTGTTTATAAAAATTAATTAAAATGCGATTAAGCTCGGATATCCTATATCCCATTTATCAGCAATTGCCTCTTGAATAATATGCACATTACGTTACGTTCATGTCACGCAAACATTTCTTCGATAATCAACACTTCGCATATCACGAAGTTTGAGCTCATAAAAATGATATCTCTATCTTCTTAGCAAGCCCAGTTGCGCATCAGAATGCGCATTATCATCATGTTTCTATCATCCGGTTATCTAATACGAATTCCCTATGGTTGTATCATAGACAGGCCGTATGTAGTATACGGATGGTATAGGTATGTGGATCAAGGACGATGGGTGTAGATTTAAACTACTGCATGAACTTGATTTGTGATTGTAAAGGCCATACCGTAGTCCGAAATCGTGCGTAATTATGCGTCATCTACGCGACCACGAGATAATCCCATGTTTTCAGAGTATTTTTGACTGAGACGCACTTTCGGACGTAGGTAAATAACTCTCCGATTTCACAAACGTGTCTATCTTTTCGTTCTAATTTTTCTGTTTATCTGCCGGATGCTGCCGGACCGAGACCTAATTTCATAGATCATAAAAGTAAGCGGTTCCATTTTCTTACTTAGAATTAATAGACAAATGTAAATATGTCGGGGAAGTAACGAATACTTGTCCCATTTTTTTTTATCTATAATTTCACCGCGTTGTTTTACTGTATCGTTTTCTCGTTATGTGTTCCTTATCTTTTTATAGGGAAAACAGGTCATATCCTACTTATCATGAAATAAAAAACAGAAGAAGGAAATAAATAAAAGGAAGAGATAAAAATTAATTAGAAAAACATTCTGCATACTATATCGTAGTTTTATATATTACATGCGATTTATATATGATTAGGTGGGCTAATATATATATTTTTTTAACTAAATTAAGTCAATGGCTTATCAAATTTACTTATATTAAAAGTTACATGAACAAAAAATTAAATAATTAAAAGTTACGTTAAGATTAAATTAACTTAAGTTAAATTGGAATTGAATTTTGAGATGCATTATTCATATTAAATTAGACATTGTAAGATTTTAAAATTAGATTACTGAAAACAATTATATATATGTATATAATAATATGCATCATTGAATAAATTTAATATTTTATTTGTAAATTAAGTTTATATAAAATAACAAAGTTTCTGTTTTTTTTTCTTTTATACTCTCTTTGTTTTACGTCAATTTTTAATTTAGGAAAAACGTTAATAAAGTTTGCGTTTTAAAATAATAATTAGTTGTAAACGTAAAAACTAAATTATTTAAAATTAACTAAATTAAGTTAAAAGTTATTGACTTTACTATTTAACTTTTTAACTAATTACTACTCGACGCTGTATTATAGTATGATATATATACATATATATATTTGAGCATGTATAACAAAATCGTGATCTACGTGACTTTATTTCAAGCATACATATCTTTTCCCATCTTAATTATTCTGTTTATCCGTCGGACGAACCAGATTGAGACTCAATTTCAACGCAAAATAAATATATAAAATATATATCGTAAAGTAGGTCGCATGCACGACAGTATACACAAAAGGTATCTGTGCTAGCAAAGTTTAAAGGAGTAGGTAAAAAATTCGTTTAAACCCCGAGCGCGATCTCGTCGCTCGCCGTTCTAATTCCGAGCATGATCTCGTTGCGCGATTCCGAGTATTGTTAACGAGGGTCCGCTGCTTCGCGTGCGAATCGACGCTGATCGACGCCGGAATCCGAGAATTCCCGACGTCGCCGTCGCGCGCCGCGGTGGCGGGCGTTTCGCGGTGCCCGCGCTCGTGAGCTCGTGACGTGTGCGCAGCTCCGGTGCGCGCGCCCGACGGCGGCAACGGCGGATTGCCGGCTAAGGGCATTCACCTTCTCGGGGCGGTCGTCTGTTGCCCGGGCAACAGACAGAGCGGTAACCCCTTCGGGGCGTCCCGTCGCGTCTCGCGCTCTAGACGCCCCGCTCCGCGAATACCGTCGCGCGGAGCAGAGCGGCGCGGCGCGCCGCGGCACCGTGCACCTAGCTTCGTTCCCGCGTCTCGGAAACGAGCGGCCGTGTTTCGCGCTCGAGTTTCTCTCTGCCCTTTTTGTCGGCGAGGTGAAAGACCAGGCGTCTCTCGCGCGGATAATCGCTCGCTCGTTTTCCAGACGCGGGAACGGGCGATCGCAGCTTCGTGCGCGCGCGCGTGTGTGCGTGTGTGTGTGTGTATGTATGTGATCGACACCAGGATGCAGCACGACGATCTCGTCCGCGGGAAAGCCCGCGAGGTCGCGGCGCATGCAACGGTGAGTCGTCTTTCCCAATCGGTCTTCTCCGAAGACAATTGCGTTAGCGCTTTGGTCGGTTAAAAGAGCCTCGACGCCACGCATTTAGGTTATATCAGTCACATGTAGGCACTCGCGGTGTGCGAGAGTATACAGGCCGCGCCTCTCTCTCTCTCTCTCTCTCTCTCTCACTTGCGCGCGCGGATTCAATCGGGCGGCGCGCGGCGTGACTGATCCGCTAATTTCGCGCTGATTTCGCGAGCCGCGAGAACGTCGCGCGATTTGTTTACGTTGATTGATAATCGGCGAGAGAAAGAAAACAAAGCTGTTACGACACTATCGATCGACTCCCCCCTTTATTCCTGGCTATTATAAAAAGAAGAGAGAGAGAGACGGATGCATCTCTCTCTTGATCCTCATCATCGCGGAGAGGGAAACCCTTTTCGCATTACTTCTGTTCCCTCTCCCCGACGCAGAGGAAAAAACCTGCGCGGAGTGTCACGTATAATAACAATAATTATTCTTTTTTTCTTCATAGATTTCACGTTATTTTCCAGCGTGACAGCGCCGTTCATCGGAATTAATTGTCATGACACTCGTGCAACTATTCGTTAACCGCCGTTTTATCTTAAACGGCGCTCTTTTTCGTGCGCAACGCAGAGAGAGAGAGATTACGCGCGATAGCGCGTCGGCTCTGAAATATAGCGCTGTCGATTTCGCCCCTATACCCCGCGCGCGCGCGCGTATATGCACGCACGCACGCCGTATCGGTCGCGATGAAGAAAGAATCAATTGAAGATGCGCTGATGCAAGTTTCGGGCCGGTTGCCATCAGCCATCTGCGGGAGATAAACGAGCGATACGAGCGTACGAAGATTCACCCCGTGCCGTTTCGCCAGGACGTGTGGAAACACGCGATAAACAGCATATTTCATCGGTTGATAAATATACGTCGCTATCGATTCTCGCTTTTTTACTTCATTGCGCATCCCCCTCTTCCCCCCCCCCCCCGTTCTCCCTTCGTGTGCAGCGTCCGCTGTAGGGTCAGCTGCGACCGAGCCAGACGGGGAAACGACCCCTCGAATCACCCTGTCACCCCACAAAATATTTTGTCTCTCTTTTGTCGTAAAATGCAGGGATGAACGAAATATATGCAGGGAAACTTGTTGCACAGTGAGGAAAAAAGTCTAAATATTAGCAAGCAAATGTTATTTACTTGTGACGATATCTATATTGATTTGTAAAAACATTCGATTGTAATAACGAAATATGCATTTCTGTGAAATGTATCTCATTTTTCTTACCAATTGATTCATTTGCTAGGAATAAAATTTTATTTTGCCGTATTTAAATAATGATTTATTTCGGTGAAATAAATTTATATCTCTCCAAATTTTTTTTCTCAGTGCAGAAATTACAGCGATAAATTTGTTAAATTGTGCGATCTAATGGAATAACTCCAGATTCTAGATTCAATAGAATAATCGTTATAACTTCTGCACTGAGAAAGAAATAATTAAAAAACTCATTTGTAGGATATAAATTTATTTTACTGAAATAATTCTTGATTTAAATATGGTGAAATAAAATTTTATTCCTAGTAAATGAATCAATGAAAAAAAAATTATATAAATTTCACAGAAAAATATATATGCATCACGGTACAATCTTTTTTATAACCAATAATAAATATTGAAGAATACGTCACAAGTAACATTTGCTTTTAAGTATTTTTATTTTTTTCTCAGTATGTGTTATGATTGGGAAATGTGCCTCATGCCGACGAGATAACGTTACGAAAATAACGCACCGATGATACAAAGATTAATTACGCTTCTAGTATTCTAATCTGAGGGGGAGGGGGAAGGAGCCACACGATCATTAGACAAATTCCATTTTATCGCTTCTATAATCCGTTGCATTGTCGACTGTCGAGAATGTACGCTATCTCTGCTCGGTGTAGGAAAGGGTAGGTACTTAGGGCAAACTTAGGACGAGGTATTGATCGGTGACTCATTGATTTTGAGTGAAGTGACCGTGCATTAAAAGCGCATTGTCCGTATAAGCGTAATTTTAAAAAATTATAATGCCTGAGAGGGCAATGCCACGCATTATAATTTTCCTCTATCATAGATCTTATATTTCAAAGCACTCACATGGTAACCAGCGAGCTCTGCTTCGGCTTGAGATCCTTGCACGAAGCCTGCACCATCTCGGATTGAAATGGCAGGGGTCCAGGCTTAAAGTCTATCTCGTGCGTTTTTGCGTTGAAATTTTCGTTCGTTAATATCTGACAATAAGAACGTAAGAAGAGTTATTCACAAGATTGAAAAGTACAAACTTATCTGCATTGGCACATTTATCATTTAAACATGTATAATATTAATATTTTTGTTGTATTCGTTCGACATAAATTGACTGTCGATAAATTTTTAAGGTCTTTTTCTTTTAGGTTTTCCCACTAAAATTGGGCTGACCGATTTTCACAATTCAAATTTCTTTACACAAAGAAGAGAACACTTCAAACACACATTTATATTATTCTTACCAAATCCACGTTGCACGGCTCGTAATTTTTTCCGTGATCGAAATTTACTATGCAAGACGGGGTCACCATTGTGGAAACGAGTAACTCTTTATCCAACTTTGAGGAGAATGACTTCTTTGGTACAGCTAGAATCGTTTTATAACCGGCGTTGTCTACGCTCCCATATCTAGACAGAATAACAGATATATAAAGAATTACGCATCTAGATAACGTTAATCTAGATAATGTAAATAAGAAAGAACAATTTAGCTGAAATACCAAAAAAAAAAACATCTGCTTGGAAAATCATTATGTTGAACTATTTATAAAATTGTATCAGATATTCAACTTAATTGCTAGAATGTTAAAACGGTTTGCAACAACATTATCACGATTGCACATTCTACACTACATAATTATTTTGATGATTCAACATAAAACTATTTTCTGATTTATATCTTAGCTATATTTTTAGACACTGCAATAAAATTATTCTTCCCATTCAATCTTGATATTTTAATTATTATTATTTGAAATATATTTAATATTTACTATATATAAATAGTTGAAATATTCATATTTTAGTGTAAAATTTTTTTTCATAACTGGTAGAACTATAAACAAAGTTATTATTATTATAAATATAGCAATCTTAATTATTTGAATAAAAATATGGCACTCCTAATTATTTTGTCACAAATACCAAACACTTTTCTTTCAGTATATGTTATTATAAATTACACCCAGAGAAAAGTTTCTTCGAGCTCAAAAAAATTTGAGTCAAAGAAATTTGCGCATTGCTATACGGTGAAAAAAAAAAGTTTCTTTAATTTGAAGACATTTTTTTTATTGTTCCTTTTATTAGAATTAAAGAAATAGTCTGGTTATGCAACACAAATTTTTTTAAAATGAAAGTAATATATTTTTAAAATCAGAACAACTAAATAATTTCTTACATTTTTGTCAGCACTTCCTTCGAATTAAAAGAATTATTTATTTAAATTAAACAAATAGTTTGAATAAAAAATTTAATTATTTTAAAAAGAAAGCTAACAATGTCATTTCTTGAGATCGAATAAATTTTTATTTTTCAAAAACCCAAGTTAAAGAAACGATTTTATCAATTTAAAACACAACTATTCTCTGGGTGTATATGAAAATACGATTTATCTCCGTCGCAGATGCATCTCATGCATACATCTTACATGATAGGGCAGCCGGCCGGGCTCGGGTAATCTAAGTCACTCGTTTCCGAATTGTCGAATATCGTCGGTTCCGGGCTCGTGCGGGATTCCGAGGAGAGTAACGGCGTGCTCTCGGATCCGCTGTCTCGTGTCAGCGAGGAGTCGCTGCCTGGGTAAACACGGGACTTATACATAATGTCTCTGAAGCTGACAAAAAAAAAGAGATTTTCGTTGTAAGGAGGAAGAGTCTCTTTCGTTTAACACCTCGAGGGAGGCCTCCTCAAACGCAGCAGCTTCTCGGATCAGCGGCGGCGGATCGAGAGCGGATGAGACACGAGGGACATGCGAACACTTAACTTCGAAAGGAAGCACGAGGCTAAACGACGAAGCGATCTACGTTGCATTAAACTGTACACTCATGTTGAATGAGATTTCTTCTCACGTCATCGCCTTCTTTCCCTCCTATCTTTTTTTCCCCTCTCTTTTTGACGCAAAATTTTATTAAGTGCGAGCGCGTATCACCCCTCGAGGTGCGAGCGCCAGATAGCCGCGGATTCAATAAATGCCCCTCATGACACGTACCACGGTCTTATCGGTAACGATAAACGTATAATCTTTTTTCGTACCAAATTAAACGATTAGCCGGTCCAGATTAACTGGTCGTGTGAAAAGCTGTCGGCTGGAGTCTTTATTAGAGCGGCACGATAATCCGCGGTATCAGCGTGCCACCCGCGGCCGCGGTGAAACTGAAAGAAATTCCAACTCACTGTCTTCTTCTTCGCTTGTTTGTTTTTCCCTCTAACACGATCGATCACGACCTGATGTCCCCCTGACGATGCGGACGACTGGGTACCATCGGCACAGAGTGGGACGCTTCTCGCTCCCGCGGAACGCGGCTGATGCCAACCGATCGCGCGCCCTCGTCCGCGTCGGAAAACTGGGTTTTGGAGTAGGTACGTCCCCGTTTTATAAACTCGCGGACTTTGTATCGGCGGTACCATACCCTTGACTTGAACACACTCCTCCCTCCAAGCGACGTTTTTCAACGATTCGCGATCACGCGCCGCGCGCATCCGTCGAGTATACGAGCGCGGCTAAAAACCGCTGGCCGACCCGATCGGTCGCGACGATCGCATGACTTTCGCGCGGATGCTCTCTTTTTCCGGCTCTTACTCTTTCCCTTCGGTAACGACGATCTCTCGCGGCGCCAGGACACCCGTGCTTTTTCCACGTGGAGGACCGCACTCCTTCCCTCGATCTCGCCGTTCTCTACTTACGATTTGAAACTTCTTCGATTCTCTCGGGGCGAAAATTGCATTGACACCTGCGTCAATACGCACTATTTATCTTTTCTTTTCTTTTTTTAATTTGTATTATAGAGACGAAATTTTATTCTACATTTCTACACTGAGAAAAGAAGTCAAAGTATTAGCACACTCTCTTTTTAAACGAAAGAAGTATATTCTTAAAATCAGAACAGCCAAATCGTATCTTACATTTTTGTCAGTACTTCGTGTTGAAAATAATTATGTTGGATCAGTGAAAAATTGTATCATATTTAACTTGATTGCTGGAATGACAAAACTATTTGCAGCAACCACGCCTCCTGAGCGTTCTACACAAATTATTTTGATGATCCAACGTAAAATTATTTTCTGATTCTAACTAAATTTTTAGATGCCGCGGTAAAATTGTTCTTTCCGCGCAAGCGAATGCTACTTGAGATGTTTCCTTCGATATTTATTAGTTATAAAAAAATTAATTATAACGAAATATACATTTCTGTAAAATATGTATATCTCATTTTTTAATTAATTGATTTATTTGTTAGAAATGAAATTTTGTTTCGTCATATTTAAATATTTATTTCAATAAAATTTATATTTCATAAATAAATTTTTAAGTATTCTTTTCTGAATGTAAAAGGAAATAGGAATCATCAATCGATCGTCAAAGTATTATCAACGCGAATCACAGCGGTGTTTACGAACCTAATTGTGCTCGCTTGCAAAATTATTTTCGCGATGATTGTGTGAAATAATTCCGTGAATGAATTTCCATTTTATTTGCCACCACGTTTTTACCGCGGGAATTTCCCGAGGTCTTGGGGGGAGCAAAGCTTTTAGAAGAGATTTTTATCATTAGAAATTGATAATAATATATTTTCCTAATATATTTTTTTTAATAATGCTCGCGAAACACAGGCTTCCCTTTCCCAGCAATTGACGTGATCTTCCTTTTATTATTAGCAAACGTCGAACTCGCGACCCTATCCACTTATCTCTTAGCGGCGCGTACATAAGACGTCCGACAGACAGACGCTCTGTACATTTGCTATCTTAATTTATAGCAATGTAAAGTATGCTGACGTCAAACACACGAATTAAATTCGTGATTTGTTTTTTTATTTTTTTTATTTTTATCAACTTCTTAAACGGCTTTCAGCTTGGAGCAGCCAATTGTCACGCAAACCATCTATTCTCTCTCGTTTATCGAACGCAGTGACAATAATCCCACGATTCATGCGATATATTTGGACCGAAAGAAATCTCGCCTATTTCTATCTTCCCAATTAGCTTCCGCGTTGTTAATCAACACGTCATTTATCTACAAAACTGTTATCTATGTATTACGTACACGCGATTACGCGAACGTTCATTCTCGCTTCGTCGTTCTGCCTGCTCATTCGCTCGAAAAGCGTCTGCTGTTTCATGCAAATTCGATTTTGTAATAAAAAAAAATGCAAAATGCGAAAAAGCAGAAAGCTAATCAACGAGCAACACGAACTCGTAAATTATATTTTATTTTGTATTACATCTAGAGAAAGTTTTCCTCCAGTCAAACAATATTTCTTTGAATCAAAGAAATTTGTAAATTGTTATACGGTTAAAGAAAAGTTTCTTTAATCTGAAAAAATTTTTTGGTTGTTCATTAGAATTAAAGAAACAGTTTGATTGTGCAACGCAAATTTTTTTTTTTAATAAAAGAAATGTATTTTTAATACCAGAATAACTAAATTATTTCTTACATTTCTGTCCGTACTGAATTAAATCATTAATGAACAATCATTTAAACTGATAATTTGTTTGCTTTTAATAAGGCTAACGCCATTTTCTAAAATCAAATAAATTTTTATTTTTTGCAGAGATATTTTCACTTTAAAAAAGAATCAAGTTGAAGAAATGATTTCATCAATTTAAACATAATTTTTGGATGTACAAGTATTATTCTCTTTTTAAGAATAATTCTTGGCTTTCTTATATCGACTTTTATATATGTACAATACACATAGAGGATAGACAAAATAATGCGATTACTTGAGAAATACAGTACTTATTTTATTATTAAGAAATAATCTTATTGTTTATCTTTAATACAGATTTTATCCTTGTTTAGAATAAGAAACAATGCTTTACATAAAGTTACATCATTTTTCTAGCAGAATACTTTTTAATGATATTGGATGCTTAAAAGATATTGAGGATAAAATCTGTTTTCCTCTTTACCTTCCAAAACTGCTCATTATGACTCAATAATATTTAAATCAAATAGCTACGTTGGTCGAGAAAAAAGTTTTGAACAACGGGCTAACAATTTTGGACAATAGTGCAAGAGAAACAAAATTTCTTACTCTAACATCACTTACATAATTAGTGTAAAGATGTTTTGCCAAAAGAATAATATAACATTTTATTGACGCAACAATTCCAGCATTGTTTGACCTTTTATTCCAAACAAGGATAATATATAACAAAATAAATTATGGATTAATTCTTTATTAACAAAAAAGTAGCGTATTTTCTAAGTGTTATCATTTATTTTATTCTCTGCATACATATATACTATTAATTTAATATATATTTGTATCGATTTTTTCTTATTTAATTTTTTAAGCAGGGTTATTAATATAAAGACAATTAAGGAAAAGTTTTTTCATTTAAAATCGGATACCTATAATAAAAATGTGCATGTTTTCTGCCAAAGAAAAAAAAAGAGACTGTCGAGTTTGAAATAAGCTTTAGCATAGCCAGAATTTTATATTTTCAGTCTCTTTTTTTTCACGATTAAATTATTTAAAATTATAATTACAGTAAATCATTTAAATTACCTTTGCAACATCGTGACGATTGTGAAACTGGAATTACCCATATTACCGATATTTAATTACCAAAATGATCATCCGTCTTTTTCGTGGGTCTCCGCCCCTCTACTTCGACATGTGGAGTGCCAATGATAACCGAGGTGTCAACGACAGCTCCGTCGACCCATATGATTTCGGTCGTGGCGTGCACGTGCGCGCGAGCTACCGCCATTGTTTCGGTGCCGTCCTCGCCGCAACAGCTGGCGCGCGCGATCTTCCAAAATGGCGGCGACCGGGCACTCGTGCCCTTGCGTGTCATTGACAGGCAAAGTTCAGCTCGCCAACAGTTATCGGGCGACTGTCGCAAGTGCTTGGTCCCCGTTCAGCCTGCCTCCTCGCTGGTCGCGATCAACGGACTAACCTCAATTTCCGACTCCCCGTCTCATCGTTTCCTCCCTTTGCTGTCGGTTGCAGCACGCCCACGAAATCAACGTGCGAGCATGACCACGATGGTAGAGTCGCCGGTTTCGAGCCTGACGGTGAACACCCGGGTGTACGAGGGCCAGAAGCCGGGCACCTCGGGTCTGCGGAAGGCTGTCAAGGTCTTCGAGCAGGAGCACTACACGGAGAATTTCGTGCAGGCGATCTTGCAAGCCGATCAGGTAACCTCGAGTCCTGGTTACACCCTGGTCGTCGGCGGCGACGGGCGATATTATGGGAGGGAAGCGGTGGCGAAGATCATCCGGATCGCCGCGGCAAATGCGGTAAGTACTTGTCTGCTGTATCACGGATTGACATGGACCACGAGCACCGGAAAAACAGGATAGCCATCTCAATTATTTTTATAGTATCAGAATAAAAAAGTATGACAAGCATCATGCAAATTATTAAAAATGTTTTCATGTTAAACTATCATATTAACATGTGGTAGAGTGTTGAATACACGAGCAAAAAATATGGAGACAATATTAGATACTGCAATAGTCGGGGAAGCAATATTCAGGAGACTGGTGATAAGTTTATATCCATTATCTGTCAATCAGTCCAATATCTTATATTTTTATTTTTTTTGTTATGTTTAAACAATTTTTTTATCAATTTTCAAACTTGTTGTTTTGTTTTGTGTATATTAAATTTTTTATTTAAATAATAATGAAAAAGAATATTATGTATTTTAAAAAATTACAAAATAAGCATATCAACTGTGCTTAAAGCGCCAATAATTTACTGTATTTAGTGCTGTGTGACTAAGAAATACAAAAATGATTGATGACAACAATTATGTTTCACAGTTTTGACAAACTTAAGATTTGATGTCAGAAAATGTAGGAGTCCATGGTTTTTTTATGTAATACATGTGTATTATATTTATTTGATGACTTAATATTGACAATTTTATTTCAAGAAAAGTAATATAGTGTATAATTCTCTTGCAAGAGATTATTTGTAGACAATGACAAAAGAGCTTATGATATGTAAAAATATCAAATAGAATATATTACAAATTATAATTATTTACAAATTTTTTTTTTAGGTAAGCAAGTTAATAGTTGGTCAACATGGCATTCTCTCGACACCAGCAGTGTCAACTATAATACGAAAGTATAAAACGCAAGGTGGGATTGTCTTAACTGCGTCGCACAATCCCGGTGGTCCCGATGCCGACTTTGGCATTAAATTTAATTGCTCCAACGGCGGACCCGCTCCGGATAGTGTAACAAATAAAATCTACGAGATCACTAAAACGCTGCAGTGTTATAAAATTATTCCCGACATTGGTGTAGATATTGACAAAGTGCAGAGTATCTCTTTCCGAGTAGATGACAGACCCTTCACCGTTGATATAATTGATTCCGTGAACGATTATGTGGAGCTTATGAAGGAGATTTTTGATTTTGAGAGTATCAAGAAATTGTTGCAGGGTAGCGCAGATAGGCCAGCGTTTAAGATTCTCATCAATTCAATGAATGGAGGTTAGTTATTATGTAATTTTGTATTTAGCTTCTGTTTTTGTTGTCCGTAATATATCATTGTAATAAGAGCTTTCTCGATAATTTCCAGTTACGGGGCCGTACGTAAAGCGAATATTTAGTACCGAATTAGGCGTCGATGACACTAGTTTAGTGAATATAGAGCCGTTAGAAAATTTCGGTGGTTTACACCCCGATCCAAATTTAACTTATGCCAAAGATTTAGTGAATGCTATGAAGGAAGGACCGTACGACTTTGGTGCAGCTTTTGATGGAGACGGAGACAGAAATATGGTAAGCAAAATTCATAAAGAAAGTGGTTCAAAAAGATTGTTAGAAGAAATTATCTCACTAAATTGCACTTGTACTTACAGATCTTGGGCAAGAAAGCTTTTTTCGTTACTCCTTCCGATTCCTTAGCGGTGTTAGCTGCTAATCTAAAATTAATTCCATATTTCCAAAAGACTGGCGTTAAAGGATATGCTAGATCAATGCCAACGGCTGCGGCTGTCGATAGAGTCGCCGCTAAAGACGGGGTAAAGTTTTTCGAAGTTCCAACTGGATGGAAATACTTCGGTACGGCAGAATTTTTATCTTACGAGAGTAAAAAGTCAACAATTTTACAATATCTATTTAACACAACTTTTATAGGAAACTTAATGGATGCTGGGGATCTGTCGCTATGCGGGGAGGAAAGTTTCGGTACCGGTTCCGATCATATTCGCGAGAAAGATGGAATATGGGCATGCTTAGCATGGCTCAATGTAATCGCAAAACTAGGAAAATCCGTCGAAAACATTTTATTGGATCACTGGAAGGTTTATGGAAGAAATTTCTTTACTAGGTACGTACACATACATACTCTATTATTTTTGAATACGTTTGTAGACGATGTTTACTATACTGGAAAAAATCAGAAAAATCATGGATTTTCATGAGATTTTATTGATTATTCAGGAAAATTTTTGGAATTTTACTTAAATTCTATTTTTTAATAAAATTCTTTGAACATTTTTTCTCAATAATGCAAAATCGTTTAGCAATAAGTCTGGCATATGTATACATTCATATACTTTCACGTATATTCCGACTCGGTAGTTTTTGTAAAACATTAGTGACAGTAGAAAACAATACATTATTCTAAAAAAAATCTTTAATCAGGAATTTAAAAAAAAAACAGGGAATTCTCTGGATATCGGTTTATCAAATTTGAGTAAACACCCTGATTTTAAATACTTTTTAATTCAACATTTTCAAATTTTTGGATGCTAATTACAGGTATGATTATGAAAATTGTGATTCCGCGTGTGCGGATAAAATGATGCAAAACATCGAGGCTCTGATTCAGAAGCCGGATTTTATCGGCAAAAAGCTGCAGTGCGAAGGTAAAGAGTATATTGTTAAGCAGGCGGACAATTACTCCTACACGGATCCTGTTGATAGTAGCAAAGCTACGAAACAGGTATGTTACACGATTGTATTAGTATAATCCTAAATTTTCAAGCTGGCTATAATATATTTTGTACATTAGGGGTTACGGATATTATTTGCGGATGGCTCTCGCATAATATTCCGCTTATCCGGAACGGGAAGTTCTGGTGCCACTATCCGTATGTATATCGATAGTTACGAGAATGATCCGGCTACTTTCGAGAAAGACGCACAACTGGTCTTGAAACCTTTGATTAATATCGCATTAGAATTAAGCGAACTTCGTCAGCACACCGGTCGCGATGCGCCTACTGTGATTACATAAGAGTTCGCTCGTTACGTTCGCGTGCTCCTCCGTCGCAAGATTCCCTTATCTCTCATTCAACCTTATCTCTCATTTATCCAAAGAAGTTTATAAAGCAAAGGTCTGATTAGGGATATAAATTCATTTGGATTGTCAGAGGTTCGTCCGATTTCATTATCAAAATCATGGAAGCAATAGCATAATAATCGTTACTGGCGTCAATGAAGAAATTTTCCATTTTTATAAACTGTTACCGTTTTACGATTCCATCCGTTACGATATACATACTGTGCGTATTGGACGAGAACTATTCAATATGCATATCCAAGTAGCGATTGTAAAACAAGTGTTTTAGGATCTATTAGGATCTCTACCTAGATATTTAACATAGATGTTATTGCTTAAATCCTTCTTACATCTCTCCATTTTAAGTCAAATGTAAGAGGATGCGATTTAAACTTAAATCTTCAATTTTTGAATGTGAATATTGGTATTGCCTCTCGAGCATTAAAAAAGATGACTTTGTAATCATCTCTGATTATTCGGTAAAATTAATTTTATTGATTATTTATAATACATTACTCATATAATTACATGAGTTTTAATAAATATTAAAAATTTTGCTTATTTGTATATTACAATATGGATCTGGTACATGTAGACATTCTACTTATGCTAGAAGATTCTCTTTGGGAAAATATTTCGGGACGTAACATTATGTTATAACAATGATATTGTTGATATGCAATAATATATCAGCTCGTTACCACAGCATATAATAAAAAAAAAAAAACGCAATTCATTATATCCAGTAGATACTGCGAAAGAAACTGAGCATAAAAACCATCTTGTACTTATCATATCGTCTAAAAATTTATGCGTTATTCCGGCGATGAGATATGTGCATCTTTTTATTAATAGCTGACACTAAAGTCGATAAGAAGCTTTCGTTACTTACTCGAATTTATACTCGTATTTTGCAGCCACAAAATTGCAGTTATGTAATGAATGTCACCACGTGCATTTCGGTATGTAAAAATATAATTTGTAAAAATCACGATTTTGAATGGACAAAATGGGTAACATTGTCAATCTTCCAAAGCTTATGCCTATCCGCGATTTGCATCTGATATTCGTTATTCTATAAATTATCATTCATTTTCATCCATGAGTTTTACAGACTTTTACAGTGAAAATACTATCTAACGCTTTTGATTTGGTGCTCCAGAGAAATTTAATTCACACAAAGCGATCAGAATAAAATAATGATGGGGGGGGGGGAGAATTATTTAGTTACCAATGATGATTTATTAACTGCATATATGTCAAGGGTATAAAGACGAATTCAATATCAGATAGCATAATATTGGAGGATTAACAAAAGCGTAAATTTGATATTGTCTTGAAGGGCCAGTCTTTCCAACATTCACCAAACTAATCTTATCATTCTATCTGCATTGTAGCTAATGCTATAATCCAGGCAGAGACATAAGAGATTTATTTGCCAAATAAATCACTAGATTTTTTATCCGAGGATGGAATGACTGGCCCTGTGAATTGAATATAGCATAATGGATAATAATAAGCGGCTTTAATTTCTGTTGCTTTATAAGTAAACATTTTATTAATAAATTAAGTCATTTTAAATAAAACGTCACCGCAATCCGGGTGATAGCGTGACGTTACTTTCAAATTTTAACAACATATTCAGAATTCTTTTCCAGTGTCAGATTATTACATGAAAATTATATTTGAGTCTAACGCTATAGATTTATTTATGTCGATAAATTTACATTTAAATTGGAGTGAAAAAGCTATAAGTCTTTTGCACTTCGTCTTGTACAGTAGCATACGTAAAACTGCCTATGTAAAATTTATACTATTTATTGCAACACGAGCATAATATGAAGAGAATCTTAAAATTAAAAAAAAAACCATTTAAGTTTTTGTAGATAGTAGTGTACGACTGTAAGAATCTTTCTTTTTTCCATCGAAGCAGTCATCCATTTGTCTTTCTGGAACTATCGTACATTCATTAATACCACACACAAAGCTGGCCATTACATTGTGATTCACAAATCCCTTCACTGTGGCAAATGCATTCAAACGCATACAGTTTTTCCAAATCGCTTTTTACTTATTCTCGTTACGTCATTCCTCAATCACGCGATCTTTTTTCAAAATTTACTTTGTTACTTTGCCTTTTATAAACAGCACTCGGTTCTGACATTCGAATATCGGAAAAAAGCATGGATGCTTAAATTGGTGAACTCACCAAAATCTGAAAAATAGCCAGCGGGATCTTGTCACAATTTTTCAGAATTTGGGCGACCCCAGCGATATAGCGATGTAGGTTTGCAAATTCGGAATTTAGCGCGATACTCAGCGTCTTATAGTCTTCAAATAAGTCGTAACCTTCATGGAATGATACAATTGTTACGAAAAGCCATACGTCTGCATTTTGTTGCGCGATATGTTTGTTTTAAGGCCAACATAGGGACAACGTAATTCACTGAGTATCTCGTTAAAAGATTAATCGATAGAATAGAATACGTTAACGAACTTGTACAAAGAACAGTAGGATGATTCAAAAAAGAAAGAATTGAATTTCTTTCGGAGAACAGAAGAGGGAACAAAGTCACGAATAGCCAGTCGATGCGAAATTCTGTATGTAACAGTATATTTCCACGTATTATAAGAAGAAATGAACAATACATAGTAATATGAAACACTTTTGATAGAGAGAGGCACGTTATTGTATCTTACGAGTGTCAGTAGGTGTCTCGGCTCTATCGGATAATTAATAACAGCCGTGTAATAAATGTATTATATTACTTGTTTCCTTTTCGTTTCTTTTCGCTTCGTCTTTGCTCTTTTTTTTGTACGATATTTCATTACGAGCCTTTATATCAGAAATATATCACGCAAGCGCGTTTGTACCACGAAAAAAAACGCGCGGTATCACGACTCACGTTTCATTTCTGACAAATTGTATAAAAAAATTTCGAAGCGCCGGTATGGCGATACGTCGCGGAGATAGATAAGAATCCGGGACAAAAGCAACGAGTAAACGTTTTTTTTCTCCCTTCCGTGAATAAATGCAGCGTGTTACGGAGAGATTTCGCAAGGCAATTATGTAAATAGTTGACGGTGAAGGAGGAGAAGGAGAAGGAGGAGGAGATACTTAGGGACCTGAGCCGACACACGCCCCCGTTTGATCTATCAATTACGTTCTATAGAAGTAGCGAGGGAGAAATAGAAGAGAAAGAGAAAAAAAAACATGGAGTACTCAGAGCGTTCTGTAGAACGTAATAAAGATTATATAACGCGGCGGCGATGTCACAGAGACCAGCACAGAGACTGCCGATTACTATAAAGATATTAACATGTAACATTTGTATCATAATCATAATAAATACTAATTATCATTATAAGTATATGAATGAGTGGCTGCTCGGAATGCACGTAGTATGATTCATCGCTGCTCCACTACCGTTTTTCTTTGTCGCGTTTCACGTTTTCTAATGTTGATTCTATTAAGTGTTCTTCCTATATATAAGTTCCGAAATATATATACTGGTCAATTGATTGAATCTTATAGTGTCAGCGAATTGTACAAAGATGCATATTATTGTATTTTTGCTCTTTGTTTGTCGACTAGCACCAAATGCGACCACGATTCTGATTTTCCAATTTTGAATGCAATCTTTGTAGAAACTTGATACCAAAATAAAACTATTAAATAGTAAAACTGAATACACTGTAAATGTTTAATTGATTCGATCGATTTTTGTTATATGAAAAAAAAACTGGTTGATACTTAATAAACCATTTATAATTCCTGATTGTAAAAATCGGATGTGTCGCATCCGCGCTAAGCCGAAATAACAAGAGCTTCCATATTTATGACAATTACGTTAATGCGTTTTTCGTGCGCTTATATTTAAGCGATTATTATGTTTAAGCAACTTTCATATAATTTCAAAGTGGTGACGACTTTTAATAAACTTTATCTCATTACAACGAATCTATACGTACTTTATTATTTCGACATATATATTTTATAAAAATCTTGATAATTAAAACAACCTTTGTCCATATAACAGTAGCAAAACTTTGTCAAGAAGACAGTGCTGTTACTAGAAATTATGCCAATTCCTCTAGCTCGCTAGCAATATTCCTCAAAATATGTATGTCTATATACAATTAATATGTATAATATAATACGAACAAAAAATGAAAAGTAAATGGTTAGTATCTTCATTAATAGATTTTTATATATAAATACAATTGTTGACATAAATAAATACTTTTTTTTTTCATATAAAAAATAATTTTATGAGCAAAAGTTGATGTGTTGTACATTACACTATATCAAAGTCATCCCTCTGTAAGATAAAAATACGTTTATATTTTATATGTATATAAAAATATAATTTAATTGCAATAATGTAGGAAAAGAAAAACTAAAGAAATTCTCACCTCGTTGTTGTATTCCAGTACGTGTTTCTTGATAGCAGATGTGTCTACCCATGTTACAAAGTCCTCCAAATTCCTGTAAAATATACAATTGCCATTGTTTCATTCATTTCTCCAATATTTGTGATAATGAGTACGATATGAGTGAGGTACAAAATGTGTTACCTCGTTACTAGAAATGCAGGGTCTTTTATGACTTCTACTCCGACTCGGACATGACCCTGTTCTATCAATTTCGTTGCCATTGGTATTGTCTGGCTCATTTTATTGCGCACCATAACAACTGGAAGTCTCCGTCTGCAGAAGCAACTGGCTGTTACTTTCTGGGTTTGTGACAAGTCCCATTTTGTGGAGATCAGACCCATCATGTACAGCTTCTCTAGCAGCAGAGCACTATGCTCGATACGAAAAGGATGGTCAGGCTCAACTTCCTTGATCTTCTTACCCAACTCTCGTATATCACGTGATAGTTTATTGTACCTACAATCATGTTGATAAATATTAATATACTTACATTGTACATTTATTTTCAGTTCTCTAATATTTTATTGTAAAGTATATATTGTATTACATTTATTGTATTTTTTTAGAATTTAGATTTTTGTTATAATACATTAATCCGGGAGACATCCGATATGTTTTTTACCTCCTATCAGCGAGAAAAAGAAATTTTTTCTCATGTTTTTTTTTTAAATGTTGAATATAAATTTATATAATGGACTCAATTAATAAAATGGATAATTGTTTACAAGAAAATTAGGTAATTATTCTCAGGTTGATTTAATAATCCCACTTACACTGTGTAGTCTGATCTTCTCTGAATGCAATAGCGTTTTAAGACCTTAACCTCATGGAGATTGTTGTCTGCCTGCCACGAGAAAAAATCCACTTTCTTCAATAACTTTTGCTCATGATACTTGAGTTTTCGCACCATTGTGATTGATCACTGCGGAAATCTCTTCACAGAACGATTTTCCAGCTTGAGCTTTGTTTAAAAGAAATGAAAAGAAATTTCCAAATATCAGGATCGAAGTCACAGCCAGTCACAGCTGATGGCGCGATACTTGTTTTTCCAGACACGTGCAAAGTGCATTACGTGCAGTCAGTGCCAGTCAGTGCAGTAATCGATTAGCCGACACGAGTCTGCTCATATTATGATTGGAGCTCCCTTTCCTCTTTTCATACACGCGATCGGAGCGCGCTGTCTGCATCTCGTCTGCACTATCCACGTCCTTGGTTTGTGGCGATGGCGATCTGCCAACATATAGCGATGTAGTTTGTGACGCGCGTGTCTGTCACGATCTGTCATAGACTCGCAGGTCGCAGGTAGGAAGCAGCAGAATGTCGTTCACCAGCTGCACGGTTATTTGAGGCGGCTCCTCCCGAAGAAGCCGGTGAAAGTCCACTCTCAGGCTCCGACATGGCTCAGCTGAACGGCGTGCTAAAGGCCGTGGAGACGTTGAACGCGTTACGGGAGTCGGACACTCCGTCAGATTCTGGAGCAAGGTATGTGCGGTAAACATCTCTTTAACAGCGAGAGAAGATTGTTCCTCAGTAAACGCGAATTTCCACACTTGAATAGCAAAAAGGAGAAGGTGTCGTGCTGCGCGATCATCGTCGAGGGGATATGCTCACCGACCGTCAGACAGAACCCCAAGTTTCCACAGATTCTCAGTGCCACCATCGAAACACTACTGGCACTCTGTAACGATGATGAGTCCGACGTCAGGATGGTCGCGGACGAATCTCTCAACAAAATCATAAGGGTAGAATTATATTTTTCTGTTTATCGTTAGACCACAGGTTATAGATATTTCATGAAAGCGAGCATAAATCGAGAAACTAAACACTTGAGGATGTATATATTGTAAAATACCTTTTAAGGCAATCCATTGGACTAATAGATATATTATTATCATTCTTTACCAGGCGATGGTCGACAGTAACATTGTTAAGATTCAGATAGAACTTTACAATGAAATAAAGAGAAACGGACCTGCGCGCATTCTGAGGGCTGCACTCTGGAGATTTGGCTTGCTGAGTCACATGATACGTCCTTCGAGGGGTAAAGCTTATGTGTCAAATTTGATCCCATGTATAGTGATCATTGCCCATCGGTCAGAGGATACTGTAATAGAAACGTTATCGCAATCGTTACCATTAATTTTTAAAGTATTAGGACCATTTATGACAGACAAGGACGTTAAGGTAAGCGTCTCGATATTATCATGATTGTATAGAACTATTGTATTTCCACAAGTTTGGACAAAATTAAATCTTGTTCCAGAATTTGCTGAAAGCATTCTTTGAAAATATCTCTTCCTCTCAAGCAGTTTTTCGTAGAACAGCAGCTAACATGATTCTGGTAACTTGTATAAATTGCAGAAAACCACAGTTCTTTTTAAATTATGTGTTGGATTATATGTTAGGTACGTGCGTTAAATAATTATGACACGCATAGTACAAAAATATTCATATATTAATGGCGTTTATCTTGTCAGATATAATAACGTTGGGAAGAAACGCCGAGGATCATTCCTCTACCGTTATTGGCGTTTTTGGATGCCTGAGACTGATTTTACCTTACATATGTAAACCTTCGGAGTCCCAAGACGTCGAGACACAACGGATAGATAGCCTCTTACACATTTACGAGTTGTGTTTGCACTACACAAAATGGCATTCCGATCACAATGTTATAAATGCAGCTTTAGAGACCTTGGCACAACTTTTAAAAATGCCCCCAAAGCCACTCGTGTCCGTTTTATTGTCTTTGGAAGGTATAACACAAAGCAGAATAATATCAAATCAAAATGCATTTGTTCCCTCGCTGGGTCACTTGAGTATTTCTAGCGCGAGTACCACTCACGGTGGAAATTCGGATTCTATTTTGAATTTGCATGAACCTGATATTCCGGAGATTACTCCAAACACGGAGTGGATCACAGATACGGAAACGACAGTGCCAGTTGCGTGTAATCCACAAACACAGAATGAATGCACGAGTGACTTGACGGAGACGAAAGAGAAGACATTAGAGAGTTATTGCGAGTTGAAAATTGAAACCACTGACAGTAAGAACGAGCATGTAAACTCGTAACTCGCGTAATAATTTTGCATTTTATTAACTTTTGATGTTTTTTAGTTGAAGTCGCGGAAGAAGGCAGCGATGTTGAAAGTGAGATTGAAAGGTCCGAGAGAGTACCATATCCAAGTCTGCAAAATGAACACTTAAGGGAAGACGATTATTCCGAGGAGATCACTCTCTCGTGCGCTACTCCTAAGAAATCCTCTTTGGAGTTTGCATTATATGAAGCGGATGTTGGAAGTTACACGGACTCTGATATGCCCGTCAAGTTTTGCTGTCGTTACCTGGTGTCATCCTTTTTGTTAGCTGGCAAGCCCGGGCAATTGATATCGGATAAATTGTTTCGCGTTAGCGTAAAGTCTCTTGCTCTGACATGCGTGGGTTACATTCTCAAACTTTATCCGCACTTGTTTACAATGACCGTTGCCAGAGAGTCAAGCTGCAATGAGACGAACCAATTGATTGCAGACATCTTGCTATTTGCCAATCACTCAGATCCTCAGATCAGGGGTAATGTAGCGGTGGTTATTGGAATCTTTTTAAAGTCTATATTTGTTCAATACGGCGGCTCCTTCCAGAACTTTGAAACGGAGTGTTTAACTCGGCAAGAACATGGAAATATATCATTGGAGAACATGATAAAGTTACTTTTAAAAGTAAGTTTATATAATCTTTATAAAGGACGACAGTCTTTAACATATCCGTCTTGAGAGTTTTTAACTTACGTATGTTTTTTGTCTAATGTACAGGGCCTGAATAACGATTCCGCAACAACTTGTCGCCAAACGTTAGACGCGTTGAACCTCTGCTTGCCAGAGTTACTAGATTCCATCGACAATGAATACGGTCTTACCATCTTGACTGCGTTGCCAAAACTTATGAAAAATCCATATTTTCTTGTGAAAGTAAAATTAGCTGATTTATTGAGCAGATTATCGTATATTACAATAGAACACATAACAGGACAATCATTATTTCAAGAGCACTTTATCGATGTTATAATAGCGTTACTAGGTGATCAAGACCAAAGGGTGAGACACGCTGCGTCAGATGCGATTGTTAAGTAAGATATATTTTGTAGTTATGCAATTAATTGCATTTACTCGAATTATAATATTATTTGATTTTTTTTTATTATTTCAGGAGTATTCCGTGTTTATATTTTCGACAACCTCAAGAGGATACTGTTACAAAGAAGGCTACGCAATACACTCGACAGTTTTTAAGCGCAGTAACATCGAGTATCTCGGAATTGTCATCGTGCCAAGATAAATACAAACCGTTCGTCAACACGTCCATCAAGCCCTTTGTATTTCTGAATCATTACAATGGGACGAATTACGATTCTAGTCTAGAATATTCTTTATCTCGCATAGTTAATATCCTAACAGAAATACTGACGGTGCATTCTTCAAAATATTTAATATACGGGTGTTGCGAGACCCTCTTCTGTTTGAGCGAGGCTTATCCTACTACAGTTTATGTTAGAGGATGGGATTGCATTCTACCAAAGACATTGCTAAAAAAATCCAAGAAGAACAATGATCGATCAGATACTAGTGATATTAGTTTCGTGAATGAAATGATTTCTTCTCCAGTATGCAGTAGTCTGTTGTCATTGGCGTTGCCGTTGTTAACGTCGTCAACTATAAGCTTAGATTTATCTACGCATAGACACTTAGTCCTCCTCACCGGCAATCTAGCTTCCGGATTAGCTGTCTGCAACTTCAAAACTGGCGGTGATCCGCTGAAACTTTGGAGTACGTGTAAGGACAAATACATGGAATTATTGTTGACGCACATTATGAGAGTCCTCAATATTTTCGTTCACGTCATCGATGAGGTGCAATTAGTGCAGGTGAGCTCCAAGCCCGTATTGCCGTCTTTGTCCACGCAAACGTTGTCGCCTAGGAAGAAGATCATACCAGAGCAAAAATCAAAGGAGAAAGGAGAAAAGATTAGTGGCTTGAAGAGTGGAAAGGATCAAATGGGAACGTTTATTGGTAAACCGCACTACATGAAAATATACGACATCCTGAAGGCGGCGCATTCTAATTATTCAGTCACCCTGCAGCATGAAGCCAGCGAGATGTACGTTTCTCTGCTGAACGCGATGCTGGACGTTCTTTCGCAGATTCTTGAAATTGCATCGGTCAATGAAGCAGGTAGAATAGCGGAAGAAGTATTATGTTACCTAAAAACCACCGTCGTATTGTCACCAACGGCAACGGTTCAATGTGTGCAACAATTGCTGAAGTGCTTATTCAGTACGAACGTATGTGCGCAGTGGAGCGAGCTGGACGTGCAAAAAAATGTAGATCGATGCGGTACTCTGCAAGATGAAATCAAAGGTTTTTATAACCAGTGTTTTCAACAACCCGCGAGACAAATGGCGAACACGATTAAATGCATTGGAAATAATTGCAGGGGCGAAAACGAGCCGGATAATGGGTAAGTATTATTCCAATATTTCAATAGTATGTTGTGTCGCATTCAGGTTTACTGATATCTTCTCTTTTGCTTCCAGATGGATAGGATTGCTGCGCAGAAAAAGCGATCGTAAATTTTCGTCGGTATTTAAGACTTTGGCGCGATCTTCAGATCAGAAAACATCTGTCGCGTCCTTCATCCGGCTCTTTGAACCGATGGTTATAAAATCTCTGAAGCAGTACACTGTCACGAGTAATATCGCGTTGCAGTGCCAGGTTCTGATGCTGCTAAGTCAACTGGTTCAATTGAAGGTCAATTATTGTCTGCTGGACTCCGACAAGATATTCATTGGATTTGTGTTAAAGCAGTTTGAATTCATTGAGGAGGGCCATGTGCAACAAACTGAGGATCTCTTGCCGAGAATGTTCAATTTCTTAGTGCACCTGTCGTATGAGAAAAATCACTCGAAGGTGATAATAGGCATACCGAAGATAATTCAATTATGCGACGGTCTGATGGCGAGCGGGCAGCCGGCGATCTCGCACTGTATACCTGCGCTCGCGCCTGTCATCGAGGATATATTTCTTATTCGTAATGGAAGCTCGAGCGTGGTTGAGCAGCGGGAGTTGGAAACTACGAGGGACGTGCTAATAGCTATGCTGCTGCGTTTGGTGGAGTATCACGAGGTTGTCGAACTTTTGGCGCTGTGTCTGGCCGAGTCCAGATTTAGCGGAGATGGTAACGGCGAGGAGAAATGGCGGAGATGGTCCAGACTGACGATGGACACTGTGCTTCCGATCCTGGCCGCCGGGAAACTCAGAATAGAATCCGAGACGGCTCACGTCGCGTTGGTAAAACTATTCGCGGCGATCTCGCCCACAGTCTTCCGACCGGTGGATCCGCTTCTGAAGATTCTATTCACCGCGTCGATACCCGCGACCGCTCCGATTCTCAAGCTGAAGCGCTGGCTAGGCATGATCAACGTCGTATTGCTGTCGCTGATCTCCTGCGCAAAGGAGGAAGCAATGCTGGCACGTCTCTCGGATCTCAGCGTATGCGTGTCAGATGTGTCGCAACTGTGTTCGCCACTTCGGAGCTTCTCTTCCCGTGAATATGCGGATCCGTTGAACGCCTCGAGCGTCCAATCACGCCAAATGTTGCCCGAGCAAGTATTAGCCAGATTCATATTTAAGGTGATCAATCTTGTGAGCACAAAGGTATTTGGTCTGCTCGGTTTGATAAATCATAAGTCCGCAGATCCCTTCGTCGATTTCTCCGATTACACGGCGGACGACAATTACCTCGTTCATCAGTTCGCGTTCTTCCTACAATTGTGCATTCATATGTTCGAGTCTGGCAGTCATTGTAAAGTAGCGAACGCGACGATGCAGATGATTCAAGGACGCAATGTGTCCGATGAGGAGAAGTTACTCATCGACGATTTGAATTACTTAATGCTCAGCATCGGGAACGTGTGCCCGACGGTGACGTGCCAATGGGCGTATCTGATGATTCTATTGGGATACAACGAGATGTCCTTCTGGTCAAGAGTGTTAGGTACCGGCAAATCCGATCATGTCCGATCGAGTGAGAGGAGAATACGCGATTGCGTTAACAGTAATACGAATATCCAAATTATTAGGAGAGGTGGGATTATATTATTCTGTGACTACATATGCGAAAATCTGAACGACGTGGAGCCGCTAACGTGGCTCTTGGTAAATCATATAGAGGAGGCAATAAACGTCGCCACCGAGTCTCCGGTGAGGGATCTGTTGACCACGGCGATACATAGGAATCCAGCGGCCAGCGGACTATTGGTACAGGCCGTCGCGACGAAGTGCACGGATTTGACGCAGCCCAGTTTTATAAAGCGTCTGCTGCAGTGTATCGAGGGCGCGCATCATTCGCAAAGCGGCGCGGTTATAATGACTTTGATACCACGGTTATTGTCCACCAAGTATCTCGCTCTATCGAGGATGGCATCAAAGATCGCCAGCCGCCGGGTAGAGATACTGTTGACCACCAGCGCGGAAGATGCGAAGGACCAATTGTCAAAGGACGATATCATAAAGATCATGGATGTCCTGCAGACCACCAAGCTGGCGAGGAAACACGGCGGCTTGGTCAGCTTGCTAAACAAGCTGGCTGTACAATATTACGATCTGTCACCGCTGGAACTCGATCAATGCAGACCGTTCAATCCGTCTACCGTGAAGAGCGTTCAATTAGATCGGAATTGGTTTCTCTCTCAGGTGAGAATACGTTGCTGCCACGCAAGCGCTGGTAACAATCCCATGGAATTGGCGCAGTTGTTGAAGGACCTGGACTTTGACGATTGTCTGAGCATCCTCTCTTGTAAAGAGTTCAATCTGAAGATTTTGAAGCACTGTGTGATATTAGGAGCTCGACTCACCATCGAGAAGTGCCAAAAGTTAGAATTTGGAAAAGCGCAGAGCGAGAAAGATTTTGATTTTGATGCTAGTCCTTTATATGTCGCTGCCAAGCAGTGCTTATTAGAGCATATTCATTATATCTGCGAGCTCGTACCGAAACCACATCAGATCTATTATCCGGAGGCGGATAATAACAGCGGGAAGGAACTGAAGTACGCTACTAGATTCTCCGAGCTATTGAGCGACGCTCTATATTGGGAGATTCTTTTCACGATAATCCCAACTGTCAAAATTTACATGAAGACATTACCGAAACTAGCTAAGTACAACGTAGCGAAGATCGATATGAAATTCGAGGAGGATATTGCCAAGTTCTCTATGCTGTGTCTCGAGTTGGCACATTGGATGATCTATTCGGATAGGAAGGGTGTCCATAGATTAAAGCCGCATGACATGGACATCGCGCTAAGTTGCGCGGCCGAAATCTTGAGACACGCCGCTCCGAATAAGATTTTTGGTGATAATGCACGTCACACCTGGGTCTGTTCCGCGGCGATCTCTCTGACAAAAATCGTGGAGAGTGTACTGACGACGGTAGATTCCTTGCCGACTATGGATTGCCAAGCGCTGGAACCGGCTCTTCAGGACGAGGACACGAAAGACTACGCCCGGGCGTGCATTCAAATGGCGTCGATAGTGGCCTGGCTCGAGAAGTGTCAGGTGGATAACAGCACGAGGAATATTCCACCGTACCTATTTAACACGATAAAGTCGTTGGTCATCAGCATCAGTCGTCAGCCGTTAGTAAATTCTTACATCTTGACGCCTCCATTAGTGTGGAAACACGGTTGTCACGTCGTCGGCTCAGGCCCCACCAAGTGCTATTTTCCATTGATGTCGTCCGAATCCAATCTTCTGCAGGAGATGGACATCCTGGAGCAATTTATTTATCGGGTAAACCTACTGGGTTGGACGTCCAGATCGCAGTTCGAAGAGATCTGGATGGCATTCCTGAGCGTTCTCAACTTCCTGCAAAACGAGAACACGCCCTCGGACGAAATCGCGACTTTGATCCAAACGAGTAGCCTGGCGATTCAAGCAATAACGAGATTACTCTTGCAAACTCTGTTGCTACCGTGTCCTGGCAATCCCGGTGCCAGCACTCTAATCCATCATCCGAGAGATCCCCAACTTTCCGTGCATAAGACCAGCTCCCAGAAGCTGTTTGCGATACAAGAGCTGCTCCTGTGGAAGTACGAATACATGAACGACGCGGAAAATAAAAACGGCTTGAGATTGGATCATATATTCCATCGAGGCAATGTAGAGAGAACCGCAGTTTTCGACAGATATATGTACAGCCAATTATCGGTCTCTTACTTATGGTCGCTTTGCAATCTGTACGAGGACAAGTTAAACGCTTCTGTTCTTGATTTGAAGAACAGGCGGAACGATGCGCTGATGTCCGCCTCTCTCGATCTAGACTCCTGTCTGCGTTTTCTAATTGAGCATTACACCATCTGGACGTCACCGCAGGTTAACACGCCCGTACAATTGCTGACGGAAATCATGAAGTCGATTCTGGCGATCTCGGAACTCTTTCTCGAGAGATCGCAGTACCAGTGGATGTTAGACGTGTGCTTGGAAGTTTCGAGGGTACATCCAATGGAAAATGCTATCTTGCATCAGTATCTGACTGTTTCTGTGTGTAAAGCCGCCGCCGTTTTAACGCCTTTGGTACGCCCTAGGAATTTCATATAACAAAGAAACGAAGATCTTTCTTCTTGTTTTTAACCAACATCACTTCGTAGGATTTGGAAACGTTGGATAAGGTGAAGCGCATAGTAGACGTTAATTTAAAGTCGGTATTCCTGGCTTCCAGAGTATCCGCGCTTCATGGCTCTCTGTACTTGTTACAAAGCGCAGTACTGGCCAAATGCGAGGAGACGATGAATATTATACATCCCCTGGCCATTGAGTATATACAGAAGCACATTGATTCACAGGATTTAAATAGGTAATTCTAAACGAGTTTTAATTTAATTGTATTTAATAAAGTCTCGAAAACATCTATTAATTTCTATACTATTGTTGTGGCTGTTGTGTAATTCGTTGTTGCTTTGGTACAGCGTTTTAAGTCAGAGTGAAGAGCATCAAGGAATAATGTGGGCTCTAGTGTTCTTTTTGCTGGAGCATGCAGAAGACACTCCGCCGGACACGGAAGCGCCGGCCGTGTTAGAATTAGTCCTTTCTCTAGTCACGTCTCAGAATATTTCATATGGTTTACATCAAACATTGTTGCAGGTATGTCATGGCATCCTTTTTCTTTAATTGATACGAATACAATGATTGCCAATTTTTCTTGATAGGGTCTTGAGAGGCTCGTGGCGACGAAGAGCGTCGTCGGTAAAGTCGCTGAGCAGATCGTTAAAGTCGCAATAGATCGGCTGAAGCAACCCAGTCCGCTACTCGCGTTACCAGCGCTGCAACTTTTATTGACGTGCATGTATACAGAGGCAGCTGATCGATTGAATCAACCTGGTGTCGAGGAACCATTGCCGGATGTGGAGCCGGAAACGCTGGTCCGATCCATCGAACGCACCTCCGCGATATTCGACAAGATCCGCAAGGGACATTCTATGGAAGTAGAAGTGCTGTGCACAGTTCTGTCATGTCTCCTCGGGGATTTCTTCCCACCGTCAGAAATTCTTACCAAAGTTATTGGGGAATTTTTGTCCCCACAGCAACCGCATCCGAGATTACTCTCCGCTGTTGTTTTCAAAGTTCGTACATTGATTGAAGTTCTCAAATTGTAACGCAGTCGAACTATGTAAAATAAAATGCGAATGTATGCTTTTGCGCCAGGTCTGTGAGAAAGCATGTACCTGCACGGAAATGGAGCTCCTTCAAGACTGGGTGGTTTTCAGTTTACCGAATTTCATTCAAAGCTTGCCGATGGCGATGTCAACTTGGTGTTTGTCTTGTTTCTTCATAAGCGCATCGACAAATCATTGGTTGAGAGCTTTGTATCCTTTTCTTGCTAACATAACTTTATAATTTTTATGAAGAAAATAATAAGATTCCTTAGCTATAACATGGTAGATTTCCGTATGTTCAGTCGAGGATAGGAAAGTACGAATATGAAGACAAGAAAATATTGTGTATAGCAGCTTCGGATTTTTATCACAAGGTAGGTCAACGTTAATTCTTAGCTTTTAACGTCTATTTTATTTATCAATTTATCGATTTCAGCTATCCAAAGAATCTCAAAAGAAGGCATTTGTCGAGAGTTTCGAAGCTGCCGCGAAGGAACCTGGAACTCCATTTAGTGATATTTTAGCCTCCTTTTAGATAATGTTGACCATAGTCAGGAAATCTCAAAAGAGAAACTATCCTATAAAATATTAAACTCAGACTGTAAAAAAAATCGATGTACAATCACTGGTGCGCTGGCGCGTTACGTTATGCCTGTACATTTGTATGTATGATGATATTTATTTTACATTATGTCCCGTCAAAAGAGAGATATGCAACTTGTTTTGCAATAAACAATATTTTTTAAATAAAAATTGTGTAGCGTAAATGTTTACATAATATTCCTTTTCGACGATCATCCACAGCAGTGTCGCATATCGTCGAATTAAAAAGAGCCTAAATCTAAAAATCTTTATTCATATATTAATTTCATATAATTAAAAGTAGAATAAACAACTTTCTGTAAATTGTAAAATTTTCTTAAAATGTTTTGACTATATATAATAATACTTTTTTTCTTCGTCTCAGATTGCCATTATTAGTCATGAATTCTTGTCAAAATTAATTTCGTAAAATTTCAAGTTATCTATTATGTAACTGAGAGTACACGAGTGGATCAATAGATATACATATGTAGTTATATTATTTCAAAATTTTTATATTTGATTTCTTTTAATTTTATGTCTGCATTTTGATTGTATTAATGTACAGTCACTATGACAGCTAATACAACCGAAGTGCAGCTATTTTGGATTTCCAACATTGAATTTTCTCCTGATTGTTCCTGCATCGAATTTTGCAACTACTCGAATCGAAACACGTTCGCATCGAGCTTGGACGAGCCTTATCCGTCAAAGTTCCTCGAGTTTCTTTTTTTCTGTACAGCGCGTGTATACAATCTTTCATATCAATTATATACTTTTTTAAATATTTCTTTGGGCATACAATTTTAAACTCGTGAGGATATTAATAATCAAGAGAAGGAAATTTATTGTATGCTCTTTGAGAGAAATGCAAGTTATGTACTGGTAACGATATCATGAAATTCAATCTTCCTCGGTAGAATTTCAGTGTTGTCAGAGAATCCTTGGCTGAGCTCTGATTATGCAGCTGGATACGGTAAATTTTAAGGGGATTAAATTTCCAACGCTGTCGACGCTTCGTCCTGGCTACAACTTATTTCAGGAAACTATGGAGTTGTATAAGAGAATGCCCACGTACAGGGATGCCGGATTACATCGTCGCCGTGAGTTCTGCTCTAATTGCGAACAAAACGAGCACGAGGATGTACCGCACGGCGTCGCGATGCATAGAAGGAGAACGAGAAATTATGAGAAGCATTGTCCCTCGTGCCATTGCCCACCCGAGAGGCGAAGATTTTCTTCGCCCGGTAGACCAAGGTGAAGACATGCCCTTAACTAATTAATAAAGGACAATTATAAACGAATGATTACCTAGTAAAAAATTCTTGTATAATTTTATACCTTTCTCAGATTTTGTACACGTATTGAAACACTTTTCAGAAATGTTCTCAGAAGAAATCTTTTTTCAGAGAATTTTTCATATGTATTATTATTGAAATATCTTGAAATTTCTAAGATTTTTTTGGTTCCGATTTTTTGATTCCGATGAAATATTATAAAATCTAAAAGAGTTAAAAGTATTTTTTTAGAAATTATGGGATGAGAAATTTCAGAATATTTCAGAATTCACATGTATAAAAAATTATCAGAGAAGATATGGACTTTCTGAGTATTTCTAAAAAATGTTCCAATTCATATAAAAATTATGAGAATACTTTTCACCAGGGTAACTATAAATTTAACGATATTTTATAAAGTCCATTTATATATCTAAAGCGCGGATGTATGTGTGCGATAAAACTTTATTTTTCTTCCCTTATATTTCAGTGCAATTTAATTTTTCACACATGCAATAGATTTTATCTGGTGTTCTCAATATCGATTTCTTGATTCAATTTTTCCCAATTGTTAATCTTCAATGAGAGAATGAATAATCGAGTGTAATCGAGTCAGGATTGCTTTTAAGGACTTCGGAAAACGTCGAAGCGATGATAAATCGATGCGAACGCGTCTTCACGGATCCGATGAGTTCGGTTATCAAGAAGTCGCAGAGCAGTCCTTTGTCGCAGAAACTGTGCTGGTACGAGTGTCAAACGGATCCTCATTCTCGTTGCCCGAGAAGATCGTTACACACCCGTCGGCGGAGACTGGAACAGGATAGATATCTGCTCAGGATGAAGGGAGACGCCGCGAACTTGGAATTGACCAATGAAGATATCGCGGCTTGCTCCAGGTACGAGCGAGCGGTACCCGTCAAGAGCTCGCTGAAGAAACACGGTCATTACAGGCAGGCTGAGGTACTAAGGCACATCCTTCGACGTGTAAAAGATTATACATACGATTCTAGAAAAAAAAGAGATGTGTAATTTATATCATAAAAAAATCATTCATCGAAGGGAATTTTTCGTCATCCCGATCGTCATTCCGACTTTAGCTGATATCTTTTAGAGATCGCCAGACGAGCGGGAATGTTCCGACGCAGAGAGCGAGGTGTCATTGAAGTATACTCCACGCGTTCTCCAATCGAGGAAGTCTCGCGTGCTGAATCCTGGGCCGAGGCGCCGCTACGCCGGCATCGGAGACGGTGAAGACGTCGCGGAGACGAGAAACGACAGCGACGTCGAGTCTCAGGAGATGAGGAAACTCGTTCTGGGATTCGAGGACATGGAGAGGCTGAAGCGAGGCGACGGCGAGGCGACGGTGACGATCAGCGAGGATGACAAGAGGTTCGAGAGACGGAGACCCGACGTTGCGAGAACGACGAAATTGAAAAAATCTGGGGATGTTGCCTCTCGTTACGTAGCGAGCAAGTCGTCCACGCTGATCGGTCAGTCAATAAACAAACCCACGAAGGAACTCGTACTCAACAAATCCGCGGATCTAAGCACGAACCTGGATCTTCACGCCGCGAAGACTTGCATCTTGGAATCGATCGATCGTATGCTCGGTACCATGGACAACACGAAAGTACGTATAATATTTAACGACAGTGTTAGTTTCTCCGTTGCTTTCACACACACACACGCACGCACGCACACACACGCACACGCACGTATACAATATTGATTTTTTTATTTCATTATCTAGATTCATTCCTTAAATTTTTCTCCCATCTGTTGCTAAATTAACCCCCTGCATATTTAAAATCCCTTGGTCTTCTCCTCACCTTTTGCATATCTTTTTCTATATATTTTCTATATAATTTTACAAAGAAAATATTATTACGATCGAATATTTCCCTGCATCGCTGTGATAAATATTTTCTATAATATTGTCAGAACAATACGCCTGCGCAACAGGAGCAAACGGAGGAAGAGACTCTTGAGAAGATAACTCGCGAACTCCAGGAGAGCGGCTGGCAATTATTATTCAACGGTTTAACGATCCATAAAGACTCGGCAGACACTAGCAAGCGAATCGTCCGCCTGGAATGTTTGCATCATATTCGGCAGCAACTTGATAAGCTCTATGCTCTCGAATCGACTCTGGACAATTGCCCGCCCAAGCTGCAGCTTCCGTCAAGCCGCGATATGCCGCGTAACGAGGAACGTCAACAGTCGCAGCATCAATTGGAGCAGAAAACTACGGAGTCTTGAGCATGCTGGAAGTCCGTTCGCATTTTTTTTAAGTCTATTTAAGCACCATCGTAAATTTCGAAGATCCATGATGCGCTGATATACAAACATGTATATGGAGAAAATATTTTTCTTATTACCCTCAAAATCATGATAGTCGTAGGAGAGCATAGACTCCGAAAAATTTTGTTATATTTTCAATAAAATTCAATAAAATTTTAATAAAAATTTGATTGAATTTTACTAAAGTTATAGTAAAAGTCCATGTTCTCTCATGACTACCATGATTTTGAGAGAATAAATTCTAACGGAACTTTTCTTTATGTATACATAAAAAATATATTATATTGAAAAAAAAATATATATATATGCAATATGCATCGTGGATGTTTGAAATGCTAGGACGAATTGCAAACGTAAGTATCATCATGCGTTAAGAGCGAATGAGCATTATATATGAAAATGTCTACGCGCTCATACGAATAACTTAAACGTATGAAATTTTATAAAATAAATGTAAATGTAATTTGTAAAATCTGGCGTGGTCCTGCTCACTTACGATTTTCGGCGAGGCGGGGATGCGTTCTTTCGAGATTTAATTGGTAGCAATAGCTTTATTGTTGAAACGTTTTAAGTACATTAGAGTACATAACTAGTCTACCTTCTTTCCGCTTTCAAGCTAAACAAGGTATGTGTAATATTAAATTGTTTCCACTCGGTACGTAGCTCTCCTTGCAATGAAAGGTGGCGCATAAATTTATTATGTATAATGTATATATATATAGATATATATGTACTTTATAGGCTTTCTCTATTCTCTCTCTCTGCATTCACTACGTATACTCTTAATATACATACATATATATGTATATATATTTGCCAAATGTGTGTATATATATAATATATATATTTAAATCTATAAATATATATATAATGCTTATATATATATATACTATATTTATATATTTATGCGACATTGGTAGAACAATTATTTACATAACGTCGTAATAAGCTATGACTAGATATATTGACGCGTTAGGATATAGTTCTGGAAACTTGAATAACGATGGAAAGAGTCGTAGGTCGGAGAGATCCCGATACTTCTTTTTTTTTGGACTTTGTACGACATCACATGAATGGCGCGAAGAGGGAGAAAAAAAATCAGGGAACTTTGCACAATAGGGGGAGTGGGCTGAAAGCGGTACGGGTAAAGAATAGGCGACTGGCTATCACAGCGGCAGCCGATATCGTTGTATTCGTTGTACATCTCTACTTTCTTCATGTTGTATACAGTTCTTTTCTTTTTAAGTATGTCTTATATGTTTATATAAGTGTATCTCATTATAATTATGATACTTTCGAAGCTGCCATCAACCGGCTGCGTCCGCCACTGCGTCCTGATTGCAAAGAGAAGAGCGGAATCGAAGTGCGAAGCGAGGCATTGGGGGAGATCCCGGAAAGAGAGAAGAGACTCATTAAGAAAAACTCAACGTACGACGACAAAAGGAAAAAGGGGGACTCTCTCCTTCGCGATTTAACAGGTGCGAACGTATTCGAACGTATAATACGCGACGAAGACTGGGATAATACTGCAGGCAGAGGAGAGACCGCTGTATAAACTTAATTAATCAGGTAATATGTATATATCGGTAATATATATATAATCTAAGTACACAATGTCGTGATATAAAATCTACGTATTATACCCCAGTAGATCAACAACACGATTACGTCTGATCCCCGCTACGCCCGACGGCCGTCCGGCACACACATTCTACCTTCGATATTTTACGTATCATTAGCGTTATCAGAGTAACGTCGCCTCACATTATCCTGCCTGCTGCGTTTTGTACAAGTGTTCTCGGTGTATGTGTATACATGTAATAGGATATATTTATATATATAATATCGTCGTCGGCCTCCCCGTGCGATCCTCTGGGAACCGCTGGAGGTAAATGGGAACATCATAAAGGACGGGCGATTCATGGAATTACAATTATGAGAGAGACGTCTAAAAAGGTACGTTATTGACTTCGATTACACGCTATTAAGGACACCCTCGAATTGATCGACGTTCGGACAGCGTCCCGGGAAGCGGGGGATGAGGGGACGCGCGCGCACGTCTCTTCCTCCCCGGTTCCTCCCAGTCGCCCGGCGCTCTTCTAATTACTACTAATAATTGCCACAGGTGAATTGACTCTAAACGACACCGACGGTTCCCCGAGCGATCGTCGACGTTCGGCCGACGGTTTCGGGCTGCGCGGTAAAAAAAGAAATGTCGCCGGAAATTAGATCGCTAAGAAACTCTAAGATCGGTATTCATAGTCGATTCTTATATTTAAGACCATCTTAAGTATCATCTTAAGATGACATTAACCAATCGGAGAGCCGTATCTTAAGACATTATTCAACGCGCTCTTGAAATAAGAATTGAATATCGACTATGAATACCGACCTAAGCCCTTAATGTTCCATTCGTTGATACTCGAGATCGCGGGGGTCCTCGCACGACTATTTTCGTCAGGGGCGGTCATCAAGTTCTCAGAACGTCGGAATCTCTAATCGCGTTTCTGCCCTGCTTAAAAAATCTATATAATTCTACCATGTGCTTGCTTTAAATAAATATCAGATTTGTTATATTTTTTTTATATTATTTAGTAATCATTTTTAATCAATGTCTATTTGACTGTGTTTTGTCAAAACCGACATTATCTTATCATGTTTTTAGTTTATTTATCGTGTGTAATACTTTAATTTCAGTGTAATATTTGGTGTTTTTATATATAAATAAATAATTTTAATATTTCTTATACATATGTATAAATTATATACTACGCATAAAGTCATAATTTTCAGATTAGATTAGATAACTCGACAAGTTCTATAGAAAAATATACACGTTCAGATTAATATTTAACTGTTTAAGTAAAAAAAAACTATAACTTAAATGTAGATCCGATTGAAACGGATAAAATTAGATAAAATTTCAATGATGTTAAAATCTGTTTCTATCATTTTCTATTGCTTTTTCCTTTTTTTAAACAGGGTGTAAATTTTCTAGGTGTTTCCTAAAGCCTAAAGATGACTAGTTCGAAGACCGAAGAAATCCCTACACGCACCCCTGACGATCCTCCCCTCGCTTCTCCGTGTACGCGAACGAAGCTCGTTCACCAGGTACAATGTACCTCCTTGAATTATGCGACCGACGCCGCGGTACGGAGCCTGCGAAATCGACGGCGAGACTGGTCCGCTTTTAATGAAAGATCTAAGGCGCCTGTTTACTGTCGATCGGCGCTTCCTAAATTCTGGAAGCTGTGCGTCGATGCGTCCGACGCCAAGACGCTCAACATCCAGCTGCACTTCCGGTCTCGTTTCGGCCGCAGATCGAATAAGTCGACCTCGAGGCTCATCCCAGCTATCGGCACCGAACGCATCGCAACGCGAATATATATATGTATATATAATAATAATAATATAATATTCATATGCATAAATCGCTCTAACGCACTAACAATAACGGACAAACGTAGTGAACAAACACGTTGAACGATCAATAGTTATCACGATCTAAGCCTCTTCGCATTATATTATATATATGTACGCTAAATTTATATAATCACACTAAAGCGTCTGCGCGATCCTTGCGATTTCTCACAGATCGACTCGTCCAATTAAGGAAACAGCCGAATTATTAAAAATACAGCTCAACGAGCTGTACCGACGGAATGCTCACAAAATTCTCAAATATACATAGTATATAAGAGAAAAATTGTTTAGAAAATTTTATTAATTATATTGTATTAATGCAAATTATTCATTTTTTATCATTTCAATGAATTTTACCTGGATTTCTCTTAGGCAATATTTTCACCTTTTAATATCTCCACCGTGTGTTTAAACATTGTTAAAACCTTAATTTATATACCGTTTTCTTATCGCTTTCCAAATTAAGAATATGAAGTACGCGGGGTAAATCGAATCTTTTTTCTCATAATTTCGACGCAGCCCATCTCTTACGATTCCGGGAATTCCGCGGCTCGTCATCGATACCAATTTCGGCGCGCTCGAAAGATCAAAGGATCCCGGAAGCGGAGATACGTCGATTATACCGTGGATAGAGGTTCCTGTTGCCCCGTCTACCGATTTACAAGTGACCTCTTTCGCGAATCGGTCTCAAGGAACGCGCAGTATAATAGTGCTGGTTGTAGATACTTTCATCAGATAAGGCTGCGTTAATTATTGTCACTTTCAGCGCTCGTTCGCCCTCGTGGAGAACCAATTCTCCCTCTCCCTCTCCCGCTCCCTCCCCCTTCCTTCCTCCGTCTTCTTTGGTCACGAATTGAAATTTCGCTTGCTCCATCGTTCTCGCGAATTTTCCGCGCGTTATTGACGTCGAAGAATTGACAAATTTGCTCTCGATCACTCGAAAATAATTTGCTCGATTCGTTCTTCGCGTGGCGCTTCAAGGCATTTTCTTTACTTTTATTTTTTGAGAAAAAAAATTAATTTACGTTTTACACTCACGCTAACGAGGGATCTCCTTTGATCTCGCGAAGTTTCGTTTTTTTTTTTTTTCCGGTCACTTGGATGGCGGTAGAAGCACACAACGAAATCAGAATTAAACTATAATCACTTTTCGCGTCTCGAAAAACACGCAAAGACATTTTCTCTTATTTCACATTTCACGCAGTATCTCGCGTTCCGTGTCGCGATAGAAAATATATTTTAAAAAATATAAAAGTATGTATTATATTTCAAAATCGTCTAATCACGTCGAACAATATAAGGATCGCGCTTAACGTTGCGACGACAATTCCAGAGAGAATTTCTCTTGCCCATTCTCTTATCGAATATTTCAGTTCCGTCAGTGATATCGACTTTTGATTCGTACAGCACCGTGAACAGTCTTAACATTTAGCCGCAGATATGACGCTCCTAAGATCTATTCTAACAAGCCGTAACCTCTACTGGATCCTTTTACTCTAATGTTAGGATATAAAACGATTAATTGTCAAGACGCATTCCCCTTCCATGGTACTCAGGCATTTGCGCGATATGGCTGATATAAAACGTATCACATCTTCTTTTCTATATTGATTCGAACAACATCTTGCGCGAGGTCTGTGGCTAAGAGTTAAGATTGAAGAAGTTTGAAACTTTGCGACGATCGATTTGATGCCGATTTCCGATTCTAGCGAACAACTGTCATTACCGCCGATACGTCAGCAAATAGTAATTATAACTTATTACTGGTAGTCGCGTATTGTCTGTCCGAAAACTTAGGTTATTGAGAAAATTTATAAACTTTTCGTATTTTCACTCGAATATGAAAAATCGATTGGGACTCGTTAGTCGAACGGAAGCAAGCAAAATACTCTTTTGTTACTTTCGATAGCACCATCAGGATACAATGCCTGTGTACTCACGCGCGAGCACATATTGTCTAGATTTTCTACAACAGCCTAGAAAGAAAGAAAGCTCAATGACAAGCCCTTTGCTCTTATCTAAAATCTCGAACGGTCTCTTCAACAATTTCACAGCAAGCTAAAAATCGTACTTCTTTTCAACATGCAGCTATCTTCTAAGTTCCTTCTGTTTTTCGCTGTCTTCGTTATCAAGTAGGAAGAAGAAGAGGAGGAAAGGGACGTTCGAACGAGGTCGCTGAGCGTTTACGACGATCTACGACCGTGCGTGCGTCATCGTTCGCGGGCCAATCGGCCGGGACGACGACTCTTGCTCCGGACGATCGTTCCGCGTTTGAGCAAAGCAAAGGTCGGAAACGGACGAGGCGTCATTGCATTAGTAACTGCTGGGACATACTGGCGGATTCATCTCTCCGAAGACGTTGAGCTCGTAGAGCGACGCGAACACGATGAATATTAAGTACCAAACCATTAAGACCATGCCATATCGTCGATCCAGTTTCCAGCCGTTCAGATGCGTCGCCACTACTAGGAATACCACCGTGGATAGCAGAGAAACGGTGGAATATGTCAAACCTAATAGAAACGAGATGTACGAACAATATAGAATACAAATATGTACGTTTTGCAGATAATAGAGATTAAAAAAATAGATAAATTCGCGTACCTCTGCTAGTGACGTTCACGTGCGAGCCCGGCTGTATCATAGCGGTCTGAATGAACCACGGAAGACCGAGGCATACTAGAATGTCAAAGACATTGCTGCCTACGGCGTTGCTAACCGCCATGTCGCCGAGACCCTCCTTGATGACCGCCAGCGAGGAAAGAGCGTCCGGCACGCTCACACCAGCGGCAACAAAAGTCAACCCCATCACAGTATCGGGAATGCCTAGAGTACTGCCTGTAAAGTCGAATATCATTTCACTAAAAATAGCTCTACTCAAAGAAAAGTGATCGCTCACGATTTGAATAATAATATTACCTATGATCGTGATCATCCACACCATTATGTAACTGTAGAAACTGATCCAGATCATCGATATACAAAAAGTGAAGGGGTACCAGCTCCGCCATTTTTCCTGCCGGCAGTCCGGCATCGTCGCCCGGCACATGAAGTGAATAGGGTACACGAGGCCCCAGGTGAACAAGTTCCACTTGCTGCCGTCTGTCGGCTTTACGAGAGGCGACACTTCGTTGGGATTGGGCTCCTTCGCTTTGTAATACTCGGGCTGCCTTGATGCCGGCGGCTGCTGTTGCTGCTGCTGTTGCTGCTGTTGCTCGGTCGTTTCTTGAATACCATTACCTGAAAGAAGATGAAGGATGTATTCAAATCTGCAAAGAACAGGAAGATATAAACAGATAGGATTATTCAGTTACCTTCTTGATTCTTCATTTGGTCGGTGACTGGCGAGTTGGGACCAGTGTAGGACAATCGATCCTCCTGTAAGGATCTGTAGCTCACCAAGGCGCTCTCTTCGGCGGGTTCGTCGTCTTTCGGCAGGAATGGAATGTTGTACGATTTCGCCCAACGTTCCAATTTAACATTGAACGAGAGCGCCACGCAATAGACCCCGTACATAATTAACATGAAGAGAGATTCCATCCTAAAAAGCATTTTTTTTATTTTTATTTCGACTGTAAGACTCCACGCGATCGGACGCAATTAGATACGCGGCGATGCTTACCAAGATATGATCTCGTTGGAAATTGTTCCGAGCATCACGAGGATCGAGATGGCGTAGAAAAAACAATCTCGACAGAGAGGCCACCAGTTCAATTTGGAGGCCGTCGCAGAACATAGGCCGCAGATCGATATAACGAACATTATATTGAAAACGGCGCTGCCGATAACGCCGCTGACCTGAAACGCGAGAAGGGAGAATTTCATCACCGAATTCTGCGCTATTAATTAACGAGGCATCCGTCTCGCTGTCGAGCGTCAACCAGATTCACGTGGCGCGATAACGAAAATAGTCCTCCTCACAGCGGGAAATTAAATAAATAATTTGCTCGGGTACCAAGTTATATATCATATTATTTATGGTTCACGATTATTCGTATTTGATTTCACAAACGAAGCATACGAAGCGCGATTAAGCGACCGTGATACTCACTCCGATGTCATCCTTAGCGAAAAAGACACCGATGATGACCGTCGCCAATTCGGGCGCGGAAGAGCCGGCTGCCATGAAGGTGGCACCGGCGACGTCGGGAGACAGTCTCAGTTCTAAGAAAAAAAGAAGATAGTACAATAAATTTGTAATATTTAAATATAAATAAATATATAATATATAAATACATTTAAAATAAAATAGATCGTGTCTTTTTTGTTTCGAAATCGCGTATCAGGAATCCCAAAGCAACCTCCATTTTCAGTAAAAAGAAAATGGAATCGAGTCTCTTAATAAAAAATTTCACGACAGATCTGCGTGATGAAATACAATTCTCTTGTGCAAAATTATCTACTAGTAACGCTGTAACTTAACGCGAGTCACGGGATTATTGATTTCAACGTAATCACCGGAGGAGACAACTTTCACTCGGCTCACCTTCGCAGATCCTGTCCAAACTCGAGACGAAGTAATCGTCGCAGACGATCGCGAGACCCAGGAACGTGTAGATAGCGGCCAGAATGTGTATTATGAGTCCGCCGTGTTTTCTGGCTTCGGGGCCCATCAACGGCTGAGGAAACTGCTCTATGGCGGGCGCCGAACAGTTAAACCTTCGCGGTCTTCTCGTGGAGTATGGCGACCACGTAGTTATCTGGGTGGCCGGGGTGACCTGAGTCATTTATAAAAAAAGATTAAGGATGTATCGGACATACAATCCCTGTAAGGTAAATAACATTTGGGGAAATGTGTTTGATACTAATGTTAACACTTTAAATAAACTATATAAAAGTTGTGCGAATAAAATTCTATTTTTACTTAATGACCTATTTTTTATAATTTATTTGCTCTATTTGTTATTCAAAATTAAACTGTTTTTTACAACATTAAGAAAAATCTCAGCTCTGATCGAATAAACTTATTTTCGCTTAGCTGTGTATCAACAGTCAATGTTCACCTTAAGGATTATTTAAGGGAAAAAAAAAACGTTTGTCATTAATGTTCAACGTTCAAAGTGTTCATTGTTAATGAACGTTCATGATCATCACTTTCTGATCATGCGTTTATAATTTTTTCAATCGAGCTCTATCTTCGTGCAAAATCACGTATATATAAAGCCGTCATAATATCGGTATGTTAATCCGCAATGGTATCCGATGCACTACACTTAAAGCAGGTATTATGCAACCGTGTGTCACGCATCGTGTATCGCGTATCTCAATTCTGATCCGGATGACAACCTCTAATCTTGTTTCCTCGAGACGCTATCGTCCATCTGCGCCGCAAGATACGCAGGGTGTGCAAACCGCCAACAAACGGAACTGTCGGCGATCTGTCGACGGAATCGAATGAAAATCACAGCAGATTAGCATAGATTGCGCTCGAGCTAAACAGAGCTTGCGAGCGTAACATGACGTCATATCGGCGGCAGGTGTGAAGTAGAATTCGTCGGAAGACGTAGATCTTCGTTTGATATCTGCCGATACCCAGCAAACGAAAATGAATAGAAATGGACAGAAATGAATTGATATCGACATTTTCGCGCTTCAGATTTCTTGAATTTATTTAAATTACAAAAATAATATAATACGGAATTGAATACATTTAAATTCAACGTGATAAACAGCTCAATTCGTACTTGAATTCATTTGGATTCAAAATTAATATAATGGGGACATGCATCCATCCGAATTCAAAATAATGAATAACGCATTTCGTATTTCAATCTATTTGAGTCAATTTGAATTCAGAAATACTCCAGGAGCCTAAAGCGTAAACTCAGATAAATTAAAACGCAATTGTTAATTTATTTAAATTTATTTTCGTTTGCTGAGTAACTGTTATATTTATCATTGCGTTTTGCTAATAGATTTTACATTTCTGTCGACAGAACATAGATAAATTCTGTCGATAGAAACACAACAGAGTGCACTGTATATTGCACCCAATATTCTACATCATATTTGCAAGTTTTTCTTTCTACTAGATCTGTAATCGCGCGCTTCGCAGAATCCATGTTCTCCACTTGGTTGTATATATCACGACGGAGGTCTGCGGCACTCACCGTGCTGACGGTGGTGTTTCGATCGTGCATCAACGATGACGTCTCGATCCTGTTCGTAGTCTGTTCCTGGTCTTTTTTTCTGGTTCCGTTAGTCTGATCTCGCATGTCCGGCTTGATCTTGGTCGATCCCTTTGTTTTCTCTGTTTCCTCTGTTTCCATCTGTTTCATCCCGGTTTCGTCTCCCGGATTGAACGGAGACGGCGATGTTGATGAAGGCTCCGTCGTATTCGCCATCTCGGCCGACGGAGTTGTCGTAGAGGAGACATACTGCACGAGGATGTAGATCAAGAAGAGGCCCAGTCGCAGAGGCCACCTCCTGCGACGTGCCTGCAGATTACGCGGCCTGCATCTCATCGTCTGAAACTGGAACGGATTACCATCGTAGATTAGCGTCCCTGTCCTTGCTTTTTCTTTTCATCGATCGCATACTTGAACAAGTGATTTAAATCAGAGTAATCCGAGCACGCGTCTCGACTATTATCGCTCCGGTAATAAATTCTACTTCTTTTCCTTATTTCTTAATTGCAGAAATTACTACTAGTATTTACAAAAAATCCACACAACTGATCATTTTGTATACTCATTCTTAAATGCAATAAAAGACTTGACAATAAAATTGCAAGCTTGACGAATCGAAAGATGTGCACAAACGTGCACAAATATTTATACATAAGATCTCAGCAATTTATCTTCACGTAATGTTTAAAATATTACTGCAACATTATTAAAATCATATTACATAAATATATATATATATATATTTTTTTTTTTCAACAATGTTTCTGAAACATCGCATTGCAATATGAAAGACTTGCAACGCAGCTGAGCAAGATTCTGTGCCCGTGCGGATTCTTTCTCTTTCGTTTCTCGTGCGCTTATAGGTATAGGGGCCGAGATATCCGCAGCCAATTAGAGAAAAAACAAGCCCTGTATAAACGTGAATATGGGAGCAATTTGGAGATCGCATCGGTCGTAAGTTTTATTCCAAGTCACATCGCGTTAAGCTCGCACCGGTTACGAGAGCACGAACGACCTTCGGCGACGTGATAGAAACGACAGACCCTCTCGCGAGAGTGTCCATCGTCTTTATCTCGCGTCGTTTCATGCCACGCCAAAGGGGCTCTTTATATACACCGGCCCCGGCGCGGCTTATCGACGTCCCTCTTAAGTGGCATGTTCCTCAAAGCCCGATCTGTGACGCGGCCGTGTTTAGAAACAGTTCCACCTGTGCCGCATTCATTATACGATTATCGATGTCGCGTGCCCCCAGCTCGACGGAGGACGGAAGGGGAGGAATGGGAATCGCGGCGTGGCGCGGCGTGGGCGTCACACTCGCGCATACGTGGGTGACATATGACACGGCAGTCCCGCTGTTTGGACACGTATGGGTGTATACCGCTGTGTGTATCCACGTATCCACACACGACCGCATAAGGTAACAAAACTACCGTCCGTGTGCCTCGCACTGTCATCAAATACAACGCGGCTAGGTAAATCGATGATACTCGTCTCTCTCGCATGCGTACAGCTATACCCCTTAATTCGTCATTTCTTGTGTAAGAAAATGAATTTAAGAAGAAACTCGAGTTTTCGCGTAAAATATTAAAGATATTAATTTCGTGTTCTTACATATGTAACGCAATTTTCAATTATAACTCGAATCCCTTCACTCTTCAATTTATGTCTACTAACGTTTAGCTAACGATTAACTTCAATCTCAATTTAATTTACTTTTTCTGAAAGAAGAGTTAATTAAACCGAAGTTAATAATGCATGTTTCATTGAAAGGACCGAATGAACTTACGTAACAACCCAATGTATCAGATAACTCTTTCAGGATGGAATTTCTTTAAAACACATTTTTATTCAAAATGATGATTTTAGTAAATAACAATGCACTGAAGGTAAATTAAATTCATCATTTCGAATTAAATTGCTTAAACGATCATTTTACACAATTTATAATTTGCGACAGAATTTGATTTGTAATTTTATATAGAGAATGAGAGAATGCAAACAAACAAGACACTTGAAATATTCGCAATGTATAAATATCAGTAAGCTGTAAATGTGATAAACTACAACTCAACCTACTGCCATATGAAAGCGTGTAATATCATTTAATATTAAATAACATTCTAGGTACGTTCGCAGAATATTAAATGTAATTAAGAGAAACGAAGTTTATGTAAAAAATAAACGTACTATTTACACGTGCTATTTATTAATTACTTTGTAGTACACTTGAAGAAATGTTTATTCTTTCAAATTTTAAAATTGAATGAATATTTTTGTAATATTCCACGGATATTAAAGTAATACGCCAAAAATATTATGTGAAGCAAACATGTAATATTAACAAAATATTTCCACAGTGTCGAAAAATATTAAATAACATTCTTGGAATTTGATAGTAATATTATTTTAATTTTTAATAATATTCGTATACTTTAAGAATATTGTGTGCTTATAGGGATCTGATAATACCGTCATCTACATAATAATGTCTCGATTTTAGGAACAAGTGGCTTATGTATTAAATAAGACGTTGCTATAATTGTGGATATTATTGAAATGATCAAATTCTTTCAAGAAGATTCGATATTCGTGCTTATACATTAATATATGAAACAATAAATTGTTGATTGATACTAATTTTTTTCTGTTATCTATGTAATCATATTTTTTAATAGCCCAACCATGTCAAAGAAGCAACTGAATGTTCTATACATAATTCGATACAAATAGAATTCTATTTTGAATTTTGTCGCAAATTATGGATCATGTAAAACGTGTATATACCTTTTATTTCGATCGTGTGCTCAAGTAAATTCCCGATACTGCGATACAATCTCGCTCATCTTCCGATCGTATTTATCGCGAGAAAATTAATTCTCCAAATTGCACGAATTACATTCCCCGGTTTTTCGCATCCCGATTTTATCGCAAACTTGGAATTTTCGACGTAATTAACAAGCACGTACGCCACGCGAGATTAATTACGCGAGATATACGTGTAATGAAATACGCCGATAAAATAACTCGTAACGTTTTCCGCGGGCGTAATTAAAGCCGCCCCTCGGAGCCCGGCGGGGAATTCGAGGGTCCTCGGGATGATTCTCATCGGCGTGCCGCCGGAACACAGGGATAATTCGCTGCATTACGCAATCGCAACGGGTACGATTCATTAATTAGCGATCAAAGACATATCCGGCCGGATGCGAGTCGAAATGAAAAGTCGGACACGGCACGTGTAATCCCGTAAATGCGTATATATGCAATGCAGGGTAAAAGTGACAAGCGCACTCAACGAGCTGCACCGATATCGGATTGTCTAATTGCCGTTGGCAAAATTAATACACGCCCACATGTATGCAACGGGGTGTCCGGCCGCGGAATCGAAGGAGCGAACTCTCGTCGCGAGGCGAGAAGGGCAGGGGTGATTCACGATTTTCATCTCACTTCGCGATCGATCCTGGGCAACGAATTTCTATCGCAGTAAAAAGAAAAAAAAAACGTCGACGAGCTCTATACGTTTTTTTGGCCCGCCATTTATCCATCGCTCTTAAGAGCCTCATCGCTTGAAAGCTCTCGACCCTTCGTATCTTTGCCCTTTCGACATACGCCGTATATACATAGGTTGCTGGGAATAATGAACAATTTCCGAAATGCGAGCCGCGCAATCGAACGCGCTCGCTGTAAACACAATCTTCGAAATCAGATTAACGTGAAAGCTGCATTACATCGGCTTTCCTCTTGAAAATATGCGAAAGAATAAGCCGTTAAATTAATCCCTTTTCCTCGACGGGCGCCGCCGCTTACACGATTAACATTTTGCGCCGATTATTAAATTTATCGCGAAAGTTCACGTTGGCGGAAATAGGTGCATGCGGAATTTATTGCAACGCGCTCCGCAAATAATTGTAACCACAATAGAGCGTTCGTATACCGTGTTCCGACAGCTGTGTCAATAGCATTACAGCATCCGTCAATGGAAAATCCAACAAAGTTACTATTGATATTAATTACGACAGACCGGCACGTTCAATTTCTATTTCGAGCGATTCTTTTTTTTCTACACCGAGAGGCAACTTTTTGTTCGCGATAAAAAATCTCCGCTAAAAGAAAAAATCTCCTGCGCGAGAGAACTCTCTGATACGTTTTAATGAAATAATAACTCCCACGCACGAAATGTACGAGAGAAGAAAACGGTTGCAATTACCATAATTTAACTATAATTCACAGTCATTTTCGATGCCAACTATATATTTATTTTAATGCAAATTATAGCTATTAGTTATTATTACTGCGTGAATAGTAAACGAATGTTTAAATTATATTCACTACAATTACACAAACGTAATATTGATCTTTTTTTTATTACAAGCGTGTGACCAGTCATTTCTAGTCATTTCCAACGTATTCATGTTTACTAAATACGAATTCATCGTCCAAAGTTAGCTATCACATCACAATTTTGAAAAAAATAATATCAAAGATAGAAAAACGACAATTTTCAGGGTTTCAAAAATGTTATAGCGTACGAAATTTAATACTGGTGCTACAATTCCTTGAAAATCCTAGAAATTATTTTTGATATCTTTTTACTCCAATATTTTCCCCGAATTGTGTGACGTGATAGCCAAATTTATACGACGAGTTTTGCAGATGAAAATATATTAGAAATGAGAATGCACAATCTTGTAACAAACTTTTATAGGACTGTGTTACGATTGCATTTACTATATAAAAATATAGATTATTTTATTTTTACGGTCCATATATTTATATTTTACTATACATTAAATCTCCAGAGAACCGGAAACCGATATATCGACTTTGGTTAGATTTAAGAAAACTTTATTGCTTATTTTGTATTCATATACACTTAAACATTTATTACGAAGTAAATTGCTGTGACTTCGTATGTTTTTTTTTTTTTTACTTTATTACATCCTAACTTTTGATATAATTTTATAATTCTTTTTATAAAACTTTTTTACGGCAAATTTTATTAAATAATAATGCTTAAAATATTACATAATAAAGTTCAAATACAGAAAAAAACTAATATAAAGCTCAAATACAGAAAAAAAATTTTACCAGTTTTATTATCTTTTCGGTCCGGAAGTCGATACGAGGTGTGTTCAAAAAGTATCGCGAATTTTGTGTTTTTTCAAAAATTATTTATTTATTCATGAATATCTATTTTGTCCTCTTCAAAGTAATCCCCATGAGATATTATACACTTGTGCCAACGGTTTTTCCAATCTTCGAAGCACTTCAAAAAATCATTTTTTTTTATCTTGTTCAGCTCCTCCTTCGATGCCGTCTTTATCTCGTCAAGCGTAGCGTAACGTCGTCCTTTCATGGGCCTCTTCAGTTTAGGGAACAAGAAAAAGTCACAGGGGGCCAGATCTGGGGAATACGGTGGCTGCGGCATCATTAGTGTGTTGTTTTTGGCCAAAAAGTCGCGCACAAGCAACGATGTGTGAGCAGGGGCGTTTGGTACGAATTTCGCGGCGACCCGTCTCATGCCCAAATCATTGATAAAAATCGAATGGCACGAGCCAATCGATATGTTTAGGTCCTCAGCAACTTCTCTAACGGTGATTCGACGATTGGTCAATACCATTTTCTCCACTTCATTAATTTTTTCGTCTGTTGTTGAAGTGCTCGGGCGTCCGGCACGCTCTTCGTCGTTCACATCTTCTCGGCCTTCTAAGAACATTTTGTACCACCGATAAACGTTGCTTCGGTCCAAGGTAGCTTCTCCGTATGCCACAGTCAACATTCGGAATGCATCCGCGCACTTAATTTCGTTTTTCACACAAAATTTGATACAGGTTCTTTGATCCATTTTTTTGAATAGGTAAAAATCGAAGACGATCCAAAACACGTGCAAGCAAAGCAGCTGTCAACAATTAAGTGAACATTCAAAATGGCCGAGCTTGTCGGCATAAGTGAGAGACATGAGTACCAACATAACGCCACAAAAAGATCGAAATTCGAATATACGTAACCCGCGAAAATTCAAAATTCGCGATACTTTTTGAACACACCTCGTATATCGATTCTGGACGCCATTTTTTTCGTAGATCGATGCAGTGACATAGTCAACAAAATTCTAAAATTGTAAAAGTCGTCCAAAAACTTACTGGTGTTCTCAGAAGATTAATATTTAAAATCATCATCATTTATAATAAACATGTTTTCATAATTGATAGACCTATAAACATTGGATTATTACTAACACAGCAAAAATAACTAAAAAAATGGAGCTCCTAACAATAATTATTTTAAGCATATAATTATAACTACAAATATCAACCATTTTTCCCTTACAGTGTGCAAAAATCCAATAATTTCCCTCCCTTCCCTCTTTCTCTCTCTTTCTCTCTGCATATAAAAATTTCACTTTTATAAGCATCTGGTCGAGGTAAAAGGGTGCGACGCTACCTCTCTCGTGTAAAGCCATGCACGTGTACGATCCGCGGAATCGATACGCTTATAGACGAAACTTCCCGAATGGGGAAACGCGTTAATTAACGACGTTTTCACGGCACACGATATCTCTTTACAGAATCCTAATTGGACGCGATATATAGAGATCACCGCGCCGAGATGTACGATGTTGACCCAGCGCCGGATGTCTTCGCTTTTGCTGGCCGCTCTTTCGCGCAGAAGTTGCGCTGTCGGGCCCATTACCAGATGTTTGTACGCGCTTGTATTTGCGAGCGGTTCGCACGCTATACAGCCATTACGTTCTACCTCGCGGAAATTTTCACGATCGTCAAACGGCGATGGAAAGCTCTGAACGTTCATTGTGACTCGGGACCTCCTTCTCTCGCCTTTATTATCGCCGTATAGAAGTGTGTCATAGAGTTTAGCGATTCCTCGAAATCTCGTTCGTATAAATTTCGCCCGGAGAACCGGAAATTAAATTTCCCCTCTCTGTTTTTCTAGCGAATTCAAAAATTTCGTCGTAATCTTCAGTGTCCGGGCTTAATCTCATCGCTGAACAAATAGAGCTAGTCCTCTACCCTGCGCTAAAATAAATAAATAAAATTAAAATTTCATGTATCACCTGTCTTGGAAAAAAAAAAACTAATAAACTGATTACTGTATCAGCGACCGACGATATTGCATACAGTATCAGTGACTGATGAAATATCATTAGTTATTACTAGATATAGTAATCAGTTTATTGAAACACTTTATCAGTCTTCTTTTTTTTTCCAAGGACTTATCGCTTTATTGCACGTTCTGTCGAACAGAGAGAACGTTGAGGAAAAATCCACGAGGGATCTTCTGTTCCGGTTACGTTTTACGCGTGCCGCTTATCTCTTTAGTGCATTCACTCTCAGTGCAAACATTTATGCGTGCTTGCGCCTGCAAAATGCGACCGACCCGCTTTAGAGAAGGCGTCGGGGAATGCAACCGAAACCGAAGCGCAATCGAAGGGCGGCATTTCCAACAGTCCAAAGGAGAGAAAGAGAAAGAGAGAGAGACAGAGGAGGGGGGGGGGGAGAACCTTCGTTCGCCAAGGGACCTTTCTCGCGTCTCCAATTCTTTTCGGAGCTCTTGGTCTCGCGATCGCGATGCCGACGGGACGAGACGAGGAGCCAAGGCTGTCACTCGAAGGGCGACCGGTAACGAACCGGTGACCCGATTCCCCTTGCCCCGACGCGGAGAGTCCGCGCGCAACCGTCGTTCCGGCTTACCCCTTTGTCGCCGTGCATCTCGTCGCCGTTCGCACCGCTCCACACCAGCCGGAAGACCCCGAGGGTGTACCGCCGGTGTTACCAGCGGATATAGGTAGCGACGGTGTGCCCGCTCCCGTCGCGAGCTCCTCTTATCACTATCGTCGCGTATCCCACGTAAAGAAAAGGTGGAGTAGGCGATGGAGGAAGAGGCGCGAGAGAGGGTGGGCCCCGCGTCTTGCTCGTCCGCGAGACTCGTTCAAAGTCCTTCTTGTTTGGGGGAATCTCTCGTCCGCCACGCTGCCCACGATCGCGTTCGAATTATCGATTCGAAAAGCCGCTCGCCGCCACCACCGTCTTCGTCGCCGTCTTCGCTTTTCTCGTCGTCACGGCGACGTTCCGCCGATCCCTCGTGTCGATCGCGCGCGTTCCACCGGGATCAACCGGGCACCCCGGTGCCGCGCACACGTATTCACGCCCCGCGGCTGTGACTCGGCCCCGTCCGTCCCCCTTACTGTCGCCGTCGCGGCCTGGCCTCGCCGTCTCGGCGCACAGCCATCGTGCGTGTGTATCACGTACGTATCTCTCTCCTCGTCTGTCTGACGTGCGCCGCGAGCCCTTTCTCTCTCTCTCTCTCTCTCCCTCCCTCTTCTTCCTGCCTTTGCACCCCCTCCTCACTCCCACGACGCGGCGCCGCGTTCTCGCGTCCCCTCCTCGTCTAACTCCGCACCCCTTGCAATATCAGCGCTAGCCGCCCGGGGTGGCCGCTCACCGCCCCCGCGCGATTAAATGTCACGATTCCATCGATTCCGTTCTTTTATCGATATTTCCAGGCGCGAGTCAAACGAGCCGACACTCGCATTTTTACGCTCTTCGATTAGTTGAATATAATATAAACTACGTTCACTCCTGCATATCATAATGACACGACGACCACCGTATTATCCGGGTGCAATTCATCGGCGCCCAGAGGAAGATTTCAGGGAATCGCGCCCCGCGGCACCGCGCGACGGCCTTGCACGCCTACGCGCACGCTTTCGTTCGCTTCCTCTCCCTCCATCCGCCCCGACCTCGACGATGCACCGGCGCTTCCGTGCAGTGACGTTGAGACGCTTGCGCGTGATACGTCACCGGCCCATCCCTCCGCACCCTCTCGATCGTTCGTTGCACTTGCTCACTCGAGGGAGGGAGCAGGGAAGAAACAAATACTACTTTTTTAATAACACAGTTCAATGAAAAAAAAAACATCGGAACGAGACTAGTTGTTTCACATTTTTTTTTTTTAGATGTGAATACAAATCCAGTTTCAAAATTGCTCCATCGTGTTACAACGTTGATCCTTCGCAAACTTTATTGCAGATTTCTTAAAAATTATAATGCGATAGAGCAATTTCAAAACCAGATTTATATTCAGCATCCAAAGAGTTAAGAAACTACTAACATCATTCTGGCGTTTAAAAAAAAATTATTTCTTGTTGAGCTGTGTTATCAATAAATAAAAATTGCTGTGATTTCAATTACAAAATAAATTGTTCTTATAATTAAGACGTCTATCTAATATCTCGTTCAAAAAGAAATCTAAAATATCGCGATCGGGTGATATTTTTACCTTCAACATTTTAATTCCGATATTGTTATAATTAGACAATATCTCACATTTAATCTTACATTTTTGAATTTCCAATTGGCATCGATTGGTAATGAATCCTATAATCTGCGACCGAGGTCGTTCATTGCCCTCCACCCCCCACCCCCCGCCCATCAAGATGGAACAAAGTCATTCAACCTCTACGTGATGGTAGGAGCCACGGTTAAAATTATCGAGCAATATAGCTCGGTATTATTGAACCATAGACTATATCCGGTCTAGCATCGGCGCCAAATATAGCGGGATACCCGACATTGTGACTTGGAATATACATATATTGTTCGTTGAACGAAGAAATTATTTTGAGTCCGGCGGCTGTGAGAACGATAACGAATTATCGAGTAGCTTCAAACGCAGAGTCATTAATGGAATTTCGCAGTTTGGGTAACTTTGACTTTATCCTGTCAATATTTCGTTAATATTTATATTTAATTGTATAGCTAGGAATAAAATTCATAATGGGATTCGTGTAGAATATATAAATATATCTTAATATCTTACAGATAAAGAGGACACTTTTATCCAGTTTTTTTTTTATGAATAAGAAACATATAACTAGCTTGTTACATGGGGTTCTGATGAAACTTTACGGAATAGCCACCACTGTTGGGATCCTTCTCCAGTTCAAAGTTATTCGTGGAAAGACCAAAAGGTTTCAAAACCATGTTCCCTAGATCCTTCAGTTTACCCAACATTTCCGTTTTCAGCTTTTCGTTTCTTTCGTTGATTAACGGAGGTAGCCTCTGAAAAACGAGCAATTGTAATGTTAATAAATTTTAAAAAAATATAATCCTGTTGTTTAATCGTCTATAGCAGAGCTTTTTTGAAGAAACATAGCTTGTGATAAAATTTTTGAGTTTTTAGATTTGGCAATTTTTTAATATCCACAATCTAGATTTATCACTAAAATTGCTGTTTCTAAAATTGAAGTAAAAATCCAACTTTAGAGAAAAAAATTCACATCTTGAATTTTTCAAGATAAAGAGATAAATTTATTTTCCTTAAAGCAAAGATAAATTAAATCAAAAGTGGCGCTCATTATTTGTTATGAAACAAAAATATAGTAAAGAAAACGGCCAAGTACAAGTAAATAAGGATGGATGTAATTTTATAAAAATGGATTCATTCTTCTTTAAGAAAAATGTACAGAAGGTCTTTAGTAATTTCCTTTATTAGAAATTAAATCACTTATTATGTGTCAAATACTGTAATTGCTTCTTTTTTAAATAAATGTGTTCTTTATTCTCAAGAAGTTGATCTTTGACAAGACAAGTTTCTGAGGAAAAAGTTAAATTTTGAATAAGCAACAGTTATACATTACCCTGACAGCATGATTAGCTTCTATGTGACTAGAGTCAAATGTCAATACTTTCTTGAAATCTTCTAATGCCTCATCTAATTTTTCCGTCTCCTCATATAACTGCGCTCTTCTTATATATGCCTTTACATAACTTGAATTTAATTCAATAGCTTTGGAACAATCGGATATCGCCGAATCCTTCTCTGTCTAAAAACAATAACTTTTTAATAACAAGCTATGAGATAAACACATATTTTGTCAATCAGCATAATTGATTAATCACCTGACACTTTGCTTTTGCTGCTGCCCTATTCGCATACAATATAGCTCTTTCTTTGCTATATACCAAAGGACAAGTTTGCAGTCCCTGCGTGTACTGCGATATTGCCTGTACGTATTCGCCGCTCTTAAAAAGATCATTGCCCACCTGCTTCAGATTCTCTGCTTCACATTTCAACACCTACAAAAGTAGACAGATTGCAATGCATAGTTGTACAAAATAGTTGTACAAAATATATATCCTAAGCAGAAATGCACAAAAAATAAATGTACCTCCTGCTCGCTTTCCGTAAGCGACAGATCTCTGTCCTTAAGGAGCACCTCGTCCACGTCCTCCAGTGGTTCTGTATTTTGTGCGTTGTCATCGCTATCCTCGTTGCGTTCCTTATCTAGAACGTCCCAGGAATCCCCGTCGAGTCTCGCGTCCTTCGATCGCGTGACAGAGGAGCCGTCCTCTTTTTGATCACCGCCTTCTCGGACGCAGGAACTTTCCAGATCTTTGGTGAGCTCCTCGATAACCTCCTCGTTGGATTGGAGCCTCTCCGATTTGTCATTCGCACTCGCCATCGTTCGGTGTAGCGTTAAGCGAACGTCATAAAGAATTCTCGACGACGAGTCGACGTGACGATGCGCGTGTGTACACGCACATCAGCTGTGCGACGAAAACAATCTGGAATCTGTCTCAAAAAGAGAAAATAAACGTACACACACGCGCGCTTCGCAATTTAACCCTGACGTCACCTGACGTTTCTTCCTGAAGTGTCACGATCGTCACGAGAGTCTCGTTGTGTACGATAGATCGCGCTTGTCGTTCGATTTCCAGCCAACTTCGCCCAGAGCTGCCCGCCGAGCTGCCCTCGCGCTGTCTCACAGCTGCACTTTCTGCACTCAAAGTGCAGGATAAATATGAAACAAGATCGAAAAGATGAAAGATACAAACAGTTCAGTAAAAATTCAGTTATGTAGCACGGAGCTCAAGTTCATGGAAAAATTTTGAAGCGGTAGCTTGCAAAAAGCGTTCCGAAAATCATTCGCAGAGAAACACAGCGACATGAGAATTCAATAACAAATTCAATTCTTCGACTATTTTGAGATTGTTACGTAAGGTTAAGCGAGTTATTCAAGTCATTGATTGAGATTAGCATTATATGCAAAAGTTTTTACAGCGCAAAATTGCATTTGTGCATAATGCGATTGATCAGTCCATGAATTAATTAATTATGAAAGACTCCCACTTAAATCGGTATTCGTAGTCGATTCTTATATTTAAGATCGTTTTAAGTACAGCGATTTTAAGTCAACTCAAATCCATACAGCATAGAAGCTTAATTAAGTTGCAATGCGTTGTAACAATATTGCTGCAAGTTCTGTATTGTGTATATATAATGGAGTATGTCATTAATCAACAAAAAAAATAACAACTAGACTGTGATTTTAATGACAAGATATATATTTTTTATAATGTAATATATATATAATTTTTTTTCTTTTTTTTTAAAAAAACATCAATACTCGCATCTCTCAAAGTGTGTATTGTCTATTTTCTGCAATGTTAATTCGACTTTATCGTTATGCGCGCGTACTTCATTCGAGAAGCTATCATCACGGAATTATATAGTAAATATAGTAATTCTTAGATATAGAAGGTTTCCATATAGCACAGAACAACCTGTTTGCGTATTTATTTTTTAATTTAATTAGTCTTATAACATTAAAAAAAATCAAAATTCTAAAACATTAAATAAAACTGTGAAATCTTTCTGAGCTAATATTAGATTTAATCCAAGTTAAAAAATCCAGAGAATCTTGATAAAAATTCTGTTAGAAACAGAACGTGTATTTTCTTTCTAAATTTTTTTTAGGACAAAACGTCCAAACGTCTAACCTGATAACAATTTTTTTTTTAATTATAATAGATCTAAGAAAAAGTTTAATTTTTAATTCAGGTGTCTTGTTTATTATTATGTTAGGAAAAATTAATTGTAAACTTAACTCAAGAAACAATAATGATGTGAAATTTAAAAGTAGGTCAAATACGTAAACATATTGTACTTATGTGAGTGAAATAAACAAAAATATTCATTTATTGATGCAATATGCTAAGATATGCATTTTTGTGTAGAATATGCAAAGATTGCTATAACATGTAGAGTTCGAAGTACATAATTTCCTACAAAACAAATTTATATCTAGTTCATTTTTTTTATTAGTTAAATAAAAAAATTAAAATTATTTAAATAAAAAAATGCCTTCAGCATATTTTGGTTGGCCTAGTAATATAATTATTTTAATTTTATCATAATTCTTAATTATTTTATTATTTTATTATAACATAGATATATATATGTATAATAATTTTATAATGTATTTTATTTTAACTGACAAAATTGTCAGTCTTACCTTCACATCTTGTTGTTGAAAACGTAAGTGTTTATCAGTTAGAAGTATTTTTAAAATCATTAAGCGGTCAAAACATTTACCTATATTATGTTTCTGCACTTAACATCTTAATATATGCACAACTATTATTAGCAGCTCTATTCATTACCATTCTTCATTTTTTCTTTTTTTTTCTGTAATGCCTGTAAGAATATATTTCATTTTAAACGTAAACAACCTGATAAAAAGTAGCAAAAAAAATAGATATCTCTCGTAAACATATTTTGAAAGAGTTTAGATCTAACGATATGAAATTCTGTTGGTCGGTTTCACGAGAAAAAAGATATTTATCTAAAACTGCATTTGTGAGATATAAATTTATTTTGCTAAAATAATCTTTATTCAAATTACAGCAAGAAAAAATTATTCTTATCAAATTAATAAAAAAAGATACGGAAAGAACTTCAAAAAAATTGTATATTTTGTTATGACAATGAAACTTTTTTATGGCTAATAAACTGTGAATGCAACGTCACAAGTAACATTTACTTCCAAGTATTTCAGCTGTGTTTTGATACAGAACGTTCCAGAGAGTACAAAAGGAAAAGAGGAAATGAAGAAGATATTCAAACAAGATTGTTGTTAATTAAAAAAGATAAAATCTGAAGATTTCTTTTTATCTTCCGCTTATCTTTATTTTGATTTCTGATTAGTTCTTATCTCTTATTCTACAACATAATTTCTACACCGTGTATCTAACTGTACATTATACCGTGTGTTAAAGAATATCTAAAAAAGAAATCCTCTCGGTTGACCTAAATTTAAATAATCCAATTTTTATTAGTTTCTCTGGTCCTCTTGGTTCGCTCCTGCGTAATTCCACTTGGAGTCTTTAAGTTCGAGAATAGATCAATTATCACGGACTGGGAAGTGCATGTGTGAGAATGCAAGTTGCCAGGAACGACATGTTGTTTTTCCAATTGGCGGGCTAAAAGAAAAATCGCGAGCGCGTAGGCAGGAATCGCGCTCAATTTGCAACGAGCCTCGCAGAGAGTTGCACTCGTACATGTCCGTCGTAACCGTATAAATTAAAACTGATTAGTGATAATATGATGAGTGATATCGGTCGAAGGTATCTTCGTCGGACAAGGCCGTCGATGAATTACAAATATGCCGATAAATCGCGCGCGCGCTGAAGATATTGCGCGCGGGCAAGAAGCGAGGACGCGGGGAAAGGAATTCATCCTATTTTATCGGACGAATATCCGCGGAGGACGAAATTTTCAGGCGCCCGCCCGCCCGCGGCAACGTGGCGCCGAAGTTATTCGCGCGAGTAAATATTTCAGCGCGATGAGGAATGATTGATCGATCGCGTGCGCGACGTCGATGGCGCGAATTAGAAGACGAGCGAGAAGAAAGAGAGAGAAAAGGAGAGACGGAAGATAGAACGGAATTTTAATCGCTCCTCTGAAGTCACGGGAAGAAAAAGATATGAACTTCAATATTGAAGTTTCACACCCAGGATAACTGAGTCACTAAGAATAGCAATCAATAAAACGACGAGGAACGGAGGAAGACAGAAGAAATCGGTGCCAGCGTACGGAAAACGGAGAGAGAGAGAGAGAGAGAGAGAGAGAGAGAGAGAGAGAGAGAGACGGAAAGAGAGAGGAGCGCTAGATAAGGATGGAGCGAGAGGGAGGGGATGCGGGTATATAAACGTAACGTCCGACGCGCCACGTCGTTCCCATTTCTGTCGCGCGAACTAGAGGCGCGAAGATCACGAAGACGGTCCGTGTTGTGCCAGTGCCCGATGCGGTGCGACGCGCGCTGAACACTTTCCGATGCGTCGCGCGAGACCGAGTCATCTAACGCGGTGGTGGTGTTCCCCGTTGACGCAGTAGCCCGGCTCGTGGACTTCCACGGCGTGTCCGGTGATCGTAAAGTGCCTTTTCTGTCATTAGCCCGTTCGCTAAGATGGTGAGTCTTTCCTGGGTCGCCCCGAGTTCCAAACTTATTTTCTTTCATTTTTCTCTCTTTTCTTTTTCCCTCCTTCCCCCCTCGTGTTCTCGATCCGTCGAGAAAATTCGTGGAACGCATTGCGCGTCCGTTAAAGCCATTCTACAACAGTGTAAGCGTGGTCGTTTGTCTATTTTTGTTAATGTAAATTAGCTTATTGTTTTATCCTGGTTTTGCCTATTCATGGAATTAAAACGTAGAGACATTTAAGCTGAGATAAAGCTAATTAGCATTACTAGAATGTGCATATATAACTGCGGCTTGCAATCACCTACGATTGCGCGACTCGTAGAACGGCTTTTTCTGCACGTGTTATGCAAACATCGCAATGTGATTACCATGTTTTAGTTTCAGAAAGACGGAGTGAGACTGAGACAGCACACGACGAAAAGAACGTCGGCTGAGCTACCTTATGATAACAAGATCTCTTCGAGGAAGCAAGATGTACTGCCAAACGACACCCAGCATCTCCTCTTCGTCTTCACGTATTTTCTTTTCGTGTCCTTCATTATAATCGTCCTGGAGAGAAATCTGCCGAACCCGGTTACCATCGATACCGAGGGCCTGCACCCGGGTAGATTCGTCGCCGAGCGAGCTCGCAATCACATCGTCAATCTTACGTCAATCGGGCCCCGTATCGCCGGCAGCTACGAGAACGAGGTCTTAACTGTCAACTTTCTAACGACAACGATCAACAATGTGATGAAAACGGCGCACGAGAATCACAAGATTCTTTTTAACATTACGAAGCACAGCGGTGCGTTTCCGCTCAAGTTTCTCGACGGCATGACTAATGTTTACAGAAATGTACAGAACGTTATTGTCAAAGTTGGACCACACAGGCCTACGATGCACAGCTTGCTGCTTAACTGTCATTTTGATTCGTTTTTGGAGAGCCCAGGTAAGAAACGTTACCATGAGCACACGTTAAACAATGTATTTCATCTGTATGTGCAAAGTGATTATGTGAAAAATTTCAGGTGGTTCCGACGACGGTGCTGGTTGCGCTGTAATGCTAGAGATTTTGCGGCTGATAACCCAAAGCCCAAAAATATTGAAGCACAGTGTTATTTTTTTATTCAATGGTGCAGAGGAAAATCTATTGCAGGTATATTGATAAAAATTAATATTATATACTTAGGCTTGTCCCTCTTCACTCTTAACAATTATCTGAGATTTTTATTTATCTTCATAAAATTAAAAAATCTTTATTCAAATTTTTGTCTCTTAGATTTTCTTTTTGAATTTACAATTGTACTAGCTTGTATCTTATCTTATATTGCTTTTTGTTTGATATCTAATCTCGATGGTTCTCTGGCTTATTGATTAGTTTTACAGCCATGATAACATAATTTCAATCGATGTAACTTACAGGCGTCTCATGGCTTTATAACGCAGCATCCGTGGGGAAAAGATATAAGAACTTTTATAAATCTGGAAGCATGTGGTGCAGGTGGTCGCGAATTATTGTTCCAAGCCGGGCCTCACAATCCTTGGATTCTTGAGGTATATTATCGCATAGTCATTGGCTGTGTCAGCAGACAAAGCAGCTTTGTAACTATTCCCAAGTAACACATTCATATAAATTGTATGTTTCTTGAATGTATCTAATGTTCATAAACTTTTAGAAAACAGTAAATAAAATCAGTGTAAAATTCTTTAATATGATTGATTATTATACATTTAAATCTGACAGGAATATCAAAGAATTTTACAACTTTCACAATGTTGCTTTTTTTGTTGAACGCAACCATTATCTTTAGTGCTAACAACTAAAGCATTAAAATCAACTTCTTCTCGTGCATTTTTGTTAGATTTACGCCAAATCAGTTCCATATCCTTATGCGTCATCGTTGGCTCAGGAAATATTTGAGAGTGGTATAGTACCTGGTGACACAGACTTTCGGATATTTAGAGACTTTGGAAAAGTTTCTGGTACGTAAAGAAAATTTACCGATATAGTTGTGTCCTGATAATTTATTGCTACAGAAAATCTTTACTAAATTTATATCTGTAACATTTTTTACACAGGTTTGGACTTTGCATGGTCGAAAAATGGTTACGTTTACCACACTAGATTCGATAATGTTGATCAGATACCGTTGGGAGCTCTGCAAAGAACCGGCGATAATATTCTCGCATTGACCCAGGGAATAATATTCGGAGACTATTTATCGGATGCGGCAGAGACACAGGGTAGTCTCGTATTTTTCGACTTCTTGGGCGCATTCGTTATCAGATGGCCACAGTACATTGCCAGTACAGTTAATATCGCCAGTATAATTATAGCTGGATACTCTATCTATTTGAATATGCAGAGTGCACGTAGAAGTAAGAATATATAATTATTATTTAGATCCGGCTGCGCCAGTAGACATCAAAAAAATCGGTTCTCGTTTTCTCAAACAAATCTGAGTAATACAATCGAATTCTGCGTTATCGGATACAGATATTAAGAACTGGATGTACATGAGACATGTGCTGATGTGCGTTGGGGTGATCATGATTTCGTGGTTGGCGTCTATGTTTTCTTGTACTTTTATCGCCCTGTTCCTCACCAAGCTGGGAAAAGTGATGAGTTGGTATGCAAGACCGGCGTGGCTGTTTTTCTTGTACGTTTGTCCAACTATTTTTATATCGATGATCGTGTTCTTGCAAATGGCATCGAGGCAAAAAAAGGCAAGTAATAAAAATATTGCCTTGCAGCAATCCCAATCTTTAAATACTTTCGTTTTCGGGTTAAATTAAAAAAAAAATTAATTAACGGATTTGCTTGAAAGCTTATTGCAGCGTACACAAGTAATAGTAATTTATGATTGTAGGAAGTTGGTTCTGCATGGATTTTATATCACATGTACTGCGATGCGTATTCTCTAATGTGGATGTGCATTCTCTTCGTATGCGTACTACTTAGAATACGATCAGGCTTCATACCGCTCCATTGGGTCTTATTTCCGGCAGTTGGAAATATCGCGCGACACAGTTTCTTTAACAAATGGAGAGGTGAGAATACTCGTGACATTGTTCTTAATATTTTTTTATATGTTAACACTGGTAACCTTCCGTGTCGACTACTTTTGAAAATATTCTAATATGCGACTGAATGTAATTTTATGAATTTTGTAGACTGGAAGTGGCTTTGTTATCAATTGGGGTCGTTGAGTTTGTCTTACATACAGTCATTTTATTTATCGCTCGGTGCTCTCTATCTCTTCATCCCTATAATGGGACGATCCGGTGGCAGTATTAATTCCGAAGTTGTAATAGCTAACATGCTGTCGATCTTATTCTGCCAACTGTTGTGCTTCACGGTAAAATATTAATAGCTTCACGATTTCATTCGCACGATGTGTAATTTTATACACTTTTAATTTACAATCTTCTTTCAATGTCTGTTACAAAAATATAACTCACAATATTTTCAGTTGCCAATAGTGCTCCTAATAAAGAATGCAGAACGAATTATAAGTGTACTTATTGGAATTTTCTTAATCGCTATTGCTGTGTTAATTCTAACACCACTTGGATTCCCTTACAGTGGTGATCCATTGTCGCCCGCTCCACAACGATTTATGATCGCGGTAACATACTTGTCTTTCCTGAAAATTTTTGCTTGATAGACGATAATACAAGTTTCATGCATTGTTAAATTGTATCTTTGATTTACAGCATAGTCAACGCCAGTATTACAGTGCAGATGGTAATGAAAGGTATTCCGGTACGGGATACTGGTTAGTGGATTTAGATATGAATAGTCCTCAGAGCATAGAATCAATAGTACCTGAAGTAGACGCCGCGACGCCGACAGTCAAGGACTGCGAGAATGAATTATACTGCGGTTTTCCATATTTAATGCCGGTCACAACTTTCTTGTGGTACATATCATAATCCGTGGCACGTTATTCGAATATGAACACAGGGATTGAAAAGATACTTTTTCCAGGAAAACTACCTGGATACCCGGACCCGCTCCGCTCATAAGCATTCCTACAAATCTTGAAATAATTTCGAAGACTGCGAAACAGAACATCGTTAATTTCACTTTTAACGTTACAGGTGAGACATTAACAAGTTTAACTAATTGTACTATATTCGCAGAATAAAAATCCAGGTATTACCTTCGGAATTGTTTATAGGTCCCGACCATATAGGTATAATGTTATCTCCGTACAAAGGTGTTCATCTAGAAAAATGGTCTATACTCCCTGAAAAACCATTGAAAGGTCCAATGTGGAATGATAGGGAGACTTACTTTGTTTATTACGCGTGTGCCTCAGACTGCGTGCCATATACATTTTCTATCGAACTGAATGTAAGCTTGCGAGACAAAGACGTGCTTCTACCATGTTAAATACATACCTTACTCTCATGGAGAATTATGAATTTTTGTGTCCAGGTGTCTGCGGTGCCGAAAGGACCATGTTTATCCATCGCATTAGCCGGACACTTTTTACACGGCGAACACCAAAGATCTCTGAGATTTAAGAAGTTTCTGACACAGTTCCCGTCGTGGACTGTCATCGCTCCTTGGACGGCATCGTACAAGTCGTGGGAGTTGTAACAAGAACAGAGTAGGACAATTGAAACGGTAAACGTAATTAGAATATAAGCAATATTGTCCTAAGGCGGAGATCATCTCCCGCAAATTAAACGAAGCAGCCTAATAAAACGGCACTATGCTTTTGGCATACGAAACCTAATACCATGGCGATGTAATATCGCTTCAATACTTAGACTTAGCCTTCGACACTTCCTAAAATATTACAACTTGAGAGATATCGAGAAATGCGATAGAGAATGGAACGCGGAGAAAGACGTTTATATATGAATTTTTTACTTGCATATTATCGTTAATAGAGACGATGTCGAAACTAGACTAAGATGTTGATTCAGATTTAAATCATATAAAGAGATATCTTATCTAAAAATCATAGAGATAATATATGAAATATATTTGCCTGAACGCTTTCAAAAAAGTGATAACTACGATTATTTTTTCGTAGAAGCGTACGATAATATTGCATATCATAAGCTTTAGACTGATTCCATGCATTATCTTTCGATTTTATAATTTTCACGAAGAACAAATATCGATAAGAGAGAATGTTTCGTCATACAAAGTCTAAAACTTAAGTTAAACTTATGATATATAGAAACTGTGATTGCATGACGTACGTTCTCTTCAAATTAGTACGCTTCAAATTTACTGATCGAAATATCAGTACTAGTTCAAATTGTCATCTCAAGCGAGATGGCTACTAGATCAATAATCGCATGATTAGTGCACACATACAAATACATATTAGTATATATTGAACACATTTTACAAAAGTTATGCAAATGCAGTTTAAAACATTTGTGGACTATTCTATGCTTTAATACCTTAAAGCTTGCATAAATGCAAGAGACCATGATTTAATAGCCTGTTATTCGGTACAAAGTGCAGATTCGATGCTGTCATCTATGAACACGCTCGCTACACGACAGTATAAACAGACAGTATAATTAGACAGTATAAATGATAGCATGCACGCGAATAGTAATACTTTACATTTACATCGCGACATATTAGATATCGTGACGAACAAAAATCGCTCGAGGTACAAGATAATCAAATACGCGTTTTAAAGAAAATTTATATTTCGAATAGTATAATAGAAAAGAACGAATTTCAAATATGCACAAAGACACGCACACACACAGGATATTTTAATACGTTGCATTCTATTTTTAAGTTTGAACATTTTATTACACCTTGCATGCAATGAATGAATTTGAGTAGTCCCAATAAATATCAGTAGGAGAATTCGCTATGTGCTCTCTAAATCTGAATCAATGAAACCTTACTGCAAATCTTAGTGATGTGTAGTGTTATACTTATAACTGTGATAATCGGTGATTATTCACTGTTTCTCAGTGATTCCAATTAAGAAGAGGGTATTCTCACTGATCGAAATCAGTTTATTGTCACTGAAAAACAGTATATATCACCGATTGCTATAGTTACAAGTACTCCACTGAAATCAGATTATTCATTGTCTCTCAGACTAATACACTGATTCGATTTAAAGAGCGTTTTATTCGTCGTCACAATCTATAAACCATTCCTCTTTTTTCTAGTTTTAAGAAAAAAAAATCATTTTAATAGCATATTAAAGAAATTGACTATTGTAGATATTCCTGATACAAATTAATGATTTTTAATGGCTCACATTCAAGTGCCATTTCTTTTTTACTATCTCTTTATTGTAGCAAAAAAAATCAAACCTTTTAAATCCTCTACTTCTTCACTTTTCTCTCTGCAGCTTCCTTCTTTCTAATTTCAATAAAAAATTTTTTCTTTCACCCACGTCAAAAATATTTTTGATAAGTACATATCCGTTGATGTATGAAATATTTCTATTTCGCGATAACGCACCAACCGATATTTTGCATGAAGGCATCTATCACGCATGACACTTGAGAGTAACGTGTTATTCCGATTCTTCTAACATGATCTTAAGGTAGTTCCTCTTTACCAACTCTTTTACAAATCGCAATTGATATCAACTTTTTCCAACGAACAACCGAGCACCTTCGTTATTAAGTGAACGTAAAAAGTTATCTTGAACAAAAATTGATTAACAGAACGTATAACGTCTATTCAAAAAAAATAGAAAATATCGCTTACGTAATGGAGTTTTTTTCTACGAGTATCCATAGACATATCGCTAATAACTTAATAAACGCCTATGTCGCAAGTTACTTCGCGTAACTTACCGAATTGTTCACTTTACAATGCTTGAAAAAAAAATAGTGTATGAATATAATGCGAGATCGAAATCTTTTACGGGTAGAAAGTTATAAGAGTATTAGTAATAAATAGTACAACGTGATCCGTTATAAAAATTAATAGTTTTATATATAATATAGTAGTGCAAAGAAAGGCAGTGGTCGAATATACAATTTTAACGAAAATTAAACATTTTTCTATTATAAAGCGTATTGGAAAAGTTTACGAAAGCTTAAGATATTTTTGTATGCAGTTCAAGTTGTTTTTCTTATTATGTTTTTACGTTTAATTTATATAATTATTATCTAATTAATTGTTCATATTAGACTGGCTGTTTTATCTAATTATTCGTTAATTTGCTTGCAGCACAAGTGTTTTAACGTTAGCCAATAATAACGTTAATCCCCATTGCACAAATTTACGATCGCGATTCTACTTAATGCACAAAGTTATAAATGATTACTTGATCATTTTTAGCATCTCCGTCATTTATTACAGTCTGAAAATAACCGAATTACGACTCGCTTTGTTTTGTTCTCCTTTTTTAATGTTTTCACATTATTTCTTTATAAAAATACTTTTATATGTTGTCCGTGGATTTCTTAGACGTATCGTGCTGCGGTAATTGCTATTGTGACGTTACCGTAACGCGAAAGAGACATAGTGCGCTTGTTAACAGGGTCTTTATTTTATTGTTAGGAGTAAAACGAAGTTTCTTGCCTCGCTCTTCGAAACGGCGAACAGCGAGGATTTTAGATTGTACAATCGCGTTTCCGATGTGAAAAGGCGTTTTCTCTTTGCGTCCGTATCCTGAGTCATACAGACATCTGTACTTCGGTAACTTCGTTTTACGCTGAGTACCGGCCAAAGGAAAAAGTATCCATCCATTGCGTGACAAGTGTACAATTGTAGCTGCCTAACAATTCGTTTCCGTTATACTGCGTGCAGGGCAGTACACTTTGGTGATAAAATGTACCATGAATGACCCGCGTATCGCGGGATTTAATTCGCGGAATTTAACGTTCGATAAGAGGTGGTGCATATATTGATAGTGTAATATATATTGTTTTTTTTTCCTTCCCTGCCAATTTATTTATACACAGGCGTATGTTCCTGCTTGCGTTGTATTAAATTAACGATATACGTTTATATTGCGATATTGTTACTTGGCAGTTGTTGTTACATGATTAAGAGACTATATGAAAAAAGAAATAAAAAATTAACATTACGCGCCGTTTTCTTCATCATTCTTTCCTTAATTTGATTTTTAGATTTTTTTCTAGCAACGCCAATAGATCCAATTAATCCATGGAGGTCCAGATCGGCAAGATTAGCTAAAAAATAACAATTACTATTATTCCATTTATCACTGCCTTTTTACACAGCAATAAAAAGATATCAGTGTATTTTTAAATTCCTCAAGAAATCATTGTTATTTTTTGGTTAATCTTGCTGGTATACATAATCATGGGGCTTAATGAGTTAAGAGGTATTAAATATTAATAAATTAATGCATTAATTGTACGAGCTAAAACCGTTGATACCGACGTATCGATATTTGTTTTTCCTTCTCTCTATTTTATTACACAAACCGAGTGTTATCGATGTTCGTTGCTATTACGCGACTTTTTGCGTTTAATCAATACGGAATTGTCTTCGTTATCCAACGAATCTTTTGTTCACCGAATCAATTTCCTGTTTCCTGATACAGTACACCTTTTCCACGTTTGTTACATTATTTAAGTTTCACTTGCGTAACACGTGGATCACATAGAGGCAATCGCAACGATTGTACAGGAGGCGACATGTAAGTCATTTTTCTAGTCATCCGAAAGAAAGAAGATACTGAGTATGGCTTAACAACTGACATTAATTAATACGTATGCGATGTCAATGATTAATGTTACGTTATTAATATTAGATTAATAAAGTACGTTATTATTTAACGTGATTAAACATTATTTAAATGCATGTAACATTATGTATACCTATTAAACGCGCGTACCTAATTATAATTAATTTACATATATATTGTATTTAATTATAAGTATTAATATACATTCGACGTACCTCATCGAAGAATTGTGAGAGACTAATTTACTCGCCGGGAATCTGTGCGCGAGGTTTTTCGACAATCGCCAGATAGAGGAGGCCCGGAGATAGAGGAGACGAAAGCCCGGTTCTCTCGCGCGTTTCGTAAGAAATGTGTCAATATTGACGCACCGGCATCCTGTAAGGCGAGAACGATTTCCTAGTTAAAACGATCCGCGGCCGCCGTGCCGTCGCACTGATCTCCGCGTCGTGCTCGGAATACGATTGTGATTGCGCGCTGCGATTGTGACGGCTCGTGCGTGCCAGGCGCGAGACGTGAGTTCTCCCGAAAACGATGGAGCGTTAGAGAAACATCATTACAAGAACATTATTCGCAAAGGAGCAAGAACGACAAATTAACTCGGGGGACTGTTGAGCGACTATCATGTGCTTAAAAAAAAAAACTCCGAGTCTGCAATCCCTTCGGGTAAGTAAAATAAATAATCGTTCTATGTGAGAGCCGCCTTTCTCTCTTTCTCTTTCAAAATAATCAGAATGTATTTGTACTCAGACTCGGAACGCATTTGTAGCCCTAAATGCTTCCACTTGGAACCATTATCGTCGCCGCTGTTCTCTCGGACCGCCATGCTTAAAAAAAAAATCCGATAGAATTACATAAGAAAAAATATATAATTCTTTCGTGTTTTTGGTTGGTAAACATCAGATTTGTTATCTATTTTTATGATATTTAAAGTATAATTTAGTAATTATCTTCAATGTCCATTCGACCGAGTTTTGTCGAAATTGATATTATTCTATCATGTTTTCACTTTAATTAAATTACCAAAACAATGAAACTAAACAAGTTAACTATAAAAATGTTAAACTTGACTAAAATTTAATTTATTATTTACTGGTGCATACGTTAATACGGACACTTTGAAACAGAGCAATTTTATCACAGAAGTGAGTTGATTAGATAAGTTTGTTATTGTTTCTTTAACTATACATATTTTGTGTTAAAATAATTTTGATACACAGAAGTTAAAAATAATGTTATTTAACTCAAGGAATTGGGTTATTAAAATTTGATTCTTTAATATTTAAATAGTGTAAATAGATATAGTTTTTCTAGAGAAACCAAAAAGGTGTGAGTCCGATTGAAGCGATAATTTGTCACAAAATTGAATAAAATTTCAATAAAGTTGAAATCCGTTTCTATTATTTTCTATCAATTTTTTACATAGCGCGGCCGTTCTCGATTGACTTTCAGCACATTTCTCGTATCGGACATAAGTCAGAACTCGGGGAGTGTCGGGCGGATTTACAAACATGTCGACAGTGTGTTATTGCAGTATCACGAGACACGTTTGATTTCCCCACGTAAATGCCCGATCGCGATAAGACGTGCGTGGGGCCTCGGGCGTGGTATCGTCACGATAAAGAAGTTTTTTTTTTTTCAATACCGAGGCAACGCGAGCCTCTCGCGCGAGTTAAAAGGAGAAAAAAAGCCACCGAAGAAACGTTCCCGATAGCGACACTGAGGCCGGACGTAAAAAGAATTTCGCCTTGAGACACGCGAACGAGCTCTTTTTCCATCTTCCGCGACAGTTTTTCTTAATTGTAACACCTTGATTTTCCACGCGATCGCAGAATAGGCTCGAATAGTCGTCGAGAATTGCCCGACGAGAGAGGCGATTCCCGATCTCTAATAGCTAGAGACGGTCCCCGCGGAGAGGCGGCAAGCTGTCGCGAAGACTGTTTTGAATGTTTCGACGAAAAACGATAAAAATGTTATATAAGCGTTACTCGCGCCTGGTGCGTCTTGCCTCGCAAGACCAATCGGGTCGGCTTATCACGGCCGTGCGTACGCGAATTAAGCGCGAGGTGTCAATTGTACCGCGTTGCGACCGATGCACTCGGGGTGTGGTGCCCAAGGCGCGGCTGACCCGGGCTGCTAATTCGAAATCGAGTGATTTAAATTTCCCGATAATCATTTTTGTTGATCTATACCAGTTTGGTAGCGTCGCAGCTGCGCTTCTGAACCTCCATAAGGTGACTCGCGTAAATCGCGAAGTGACTTCGCGAATCTTTCGCTTTTCTGAACTGCTGTGCTGTGTCTTGATGGCGTTCTTTCCTCGGACCTTAATTCAACCTTTTGCATTCGTCGTAACAGAGTAAGACTTTTAGATTCTATTCTAATACTAGGATAGCTCCGGTATTCATGCCGCGGTAACTAGAAAAAATAGGAGTGAAGGTAAATTGCAATCTTTGTGTTATATTAATATTAGTAATTACAATTTTTTACTGTTAACATTACATCATTGTGAGCTGCATCAGTTTGCCAATCTTAATGTTGCGAGTAACACAGCAATGTATTACAAATTCTTACAGTGTATTACTTACTCTCTCCTTCCTTCCGTAAGGAATGTAAAAAGGTTTAGACTTTGATATATGAGTGTAACATACATACAAGAGAGAGAGGATGGAGTATACGAAAATACAAGCGTTTAGCTCTTGTATTCTTTGTTCGGTTCCATTGTGCTTCACTCATCACTCATGAGCGATCATATATTCCACCTCCTATTGAGATACAGCTAAAATGCAAATGTTTTTCCAAGTTTTTTTTTTAATATAAGAAAATAAATATTTTATTACAAAATTTTTGTTATAACAGTGGACATTATAAAATTTTCATTGGTTTATTTCTTTTAAACGTAGTAAGAGCTGCTTGGTAAATTTTAAGTTTTCGATAAGTGCGGCATGAATCCCGGAATCATAGATCTCTCAAAGGAAACACAGAGACGTGATTAGACGCTGATGAGCCGATCGAGCCGGCCTGGAAGTTTTTCCATCAGCGTTTCGCTAATTAGAGACACCGCGCAATTATGAGCGTCCTGTAAAACGACTTGTTGACCGCAGGTGCGCCGTGTTATCACTTGAGTCTCAACTGGAGTTAATTACCGCCCTCCCCTTAATTATTAGCGCGCTAATAACGGACGGGTAAAGGACGTACCTTTCCGCCCGAGCGAGGATCGACGTCGAGATCTCGGGAGAAAAATCTTTCACGTCTCGTTTCGACGTTCTCGTTCCCGATCATTATCGAGATCTCCCTCCGTCATCCTACGTTTCCTCGTTCGAGTCGAACCTTCGCTTCTCGACGAGATACGTCCGTCGCGCCCTACAAAACTGTAGCCGCTTGTTCTGCAATTAACACGCGCGACTCGGTTGCCTCGGTTATAGTAAACGCGTTCCACAGAGTCCACCTCATTTGCACGGCCTACTTCTACCCGAGATCTCTGCCCTGCGCCATTCCTCCTCGCTGTCATCAATGTTGCGCATTGTTCCGCTGTGGGAAATGACGATTCTGGAAATAACAGTGAATCCACCTTTTTTCGCTATTAATATCGATTATAACACCGATAGTAGCGTTCCAGGATAGATATTTTTTACGTCCATTTCCACCATGATGTAGATTAATTTTAATCTCAGTTTAACTCACTCTTGATCCTTTTTTTTTATTTCTTAAAACTAGATAGAGATAAAAAGTAAATTGAGATCAAAGTTAATCTGCATACATCGATTATGCGGAAACGAATATCAGAACTATGTGCCTTTAGGACGTCTTACGTCCCTATTTTGAATCTGATGTTAATTGCCTGGGTACGGTGACTCTGGGTCTGGGCATTGCTCGCGCCGCCGTTTACAATGGAAACAACCTGTTCCGATTATTTCCGCTTAATCTTTATCGTTTCCCGCGGCGCGGGCGCGCCGTGTCTACGAGAGCGATAAAGATTTAACGACGCGAGTAGTGCGCGCGCGAAATGATCGCGCGAAACGCCTTCCGCAGCCTAAAAATACGCCGGAAGGGAGCCGTGCGCCGTCCTTTCCCCGTTCATCTCGCCCCCGCGGGGGGTTCGCCGGAAATCTCGTGAAAATCTATCGACGAATTTTTACTAATTAAAAATTCGTCGGCACTCCCGGCCGACACGCAGCCCGGACGGAGTACCCGGCATGTATTTATATCCGCGCGCGCCCGTGGCCGCTGCGATTGGCAGCCGAATATTCCGTGTACCGGATGGAGAGAAGGTGGAGAACGCGCGCGTAAGGCGCGTTCCATCGCGACGCGCGGGGCCGTGTGCGTGTCCGCGCGTACGTGTTCCGCGTACGAATTAATTGTTCCTCCTGTGGCGCGTTTTTTCCCTTCTTTTCTTCGCCTCGTCTCCTCGCCCCGGTGCCGATGAATACAACAGCGAACGACGACAACGACGGCGAGGACGGTGGTGGTGATGGGTTGGCGATGGTGGTGGCGGCAACGATGGCAGCCGTTGTCATTGTTGCCGGCGATGACTTTCTCCGCGACGGAACACCGCGACGTGCTCCTCGGCGTGCCTGCTAATCGTCTGCCGAACGACGAAGTCACCTCGATCCACGGTCGAAGAGCTTGTTTCCGAAGTACATTTGTAGTTTTCTCCTTTTTGAATTTTGTGTCGCGAGGCGTTCCTCCTCGAAGCTAGATCTCTCGAGGCAGTTCACGTTCCGCTGACGTAAGTCCCGCGAGGTGAGTCTTCTAGTTTCTCGTTACCTGGATTGCGAAAAGAGGAAGCGATATTAAGGAAAAGTAGATTCAACTAAGGTAAAAAAAGACTCGCAGGAAATTTGTGACGATTCGGAAAGAATTTATATGAAGCTACTCGACGCAGAGAGAAGGATGTTGAGTTTTGGCCATTTTTTTCAATTTATATACATATTTCGAATCTTCTTTACGTTAGCCGGTTCCGAAATGTACAATTTGTACATCTCAAAACTTCTTTGGTATCAACTGAAAAATAGCGAAAACTTAACATCCCCTTTTATCATTTTCAGTCTTGATCAATCTCGATATCATTAGATTTCTTCTTGCGACAGCATATTTATCCCAATTGACGAAAATAGATTTACATCGACAATTTAATTTATATATTTCAAATCCACAAAATTCGCTTCAGTGTAGAATTTTTACGCGCGAATGATCGATTGCGATGGCCGATCGCGCAATTATTGCCGTTTTGAAATAATCTTCGCTGACCGGAAGACAGAATATGAGCGCACCTCCACCCAGACCCGCGATGTCTCGTCACGCGTCGATAAAACGTGTCTCTCTTAAGCGCGATTAAAGCTGCGTGTGTATGCTTCGTGCGGCTGTAGCGCGCGCGCGCCAAACCTAAACCTTCTGCAACGCAGGACGCCAAGTTTATACAGCTGTTCGATAACATCGAGTACCTTTGCTACCTGAGACGTTTGGCCGAACGTATATCTGCCGCTGGAAGGCGTTATGAAGCTTTTTATTTCCCATGAAAACGTTTTTCTCGCGTCGTCTCGCTGTCAGGAAGTCGTACGAAAAACTCTCATCGCGGAGTAACTCGAGCCGCGGTCAAATCTTAGAAAATATAATAATTTTCTTCTCCCCCCCCCCTCTCTTTTCATTTCCTTTGGGTACACTTACGGGGATCGCGACCAAGTTGTTTTCCATTCTGCAATACCCAAAGGATCAACGCAAATGGAAATTTCGGATATTCCAAGTTGTCGTTACGTCAAAAGCGGTTCCGCGAGAGATACGTTGTACATTCGCGCGATGTAAATTCGTCGCATTCCTAATCGCGATGCGCAGGGAATAATCAATGCGCAATGACTCGATAGCGCCGCCGATGTCAGAGACGAGGAATTTTCCTCTCTATTGCCGTTCAAAGGACCGAAAGGAACTACCCGAGGTAGAGAGGCTTACTTCTCGCCTTCGCTAGGATAAGTGAAAGAAATTAACAAAATTTACAATACTTTTTGATTTCTATCAGTATCGACATTGTTCTCATCCGGTCAATTTTGCGCTATATTCGTGGAAAATCGAAACTTCTTTCGGCAAATACTCTCTAAATCGAAATCAGCAAAATCTCATGTGCTGTACTTATATTCGAGTCTACGAATAAATTAAAATGAATTAAAACGAATTAAAATGAATTAAAGTGAATCACAATTTTTCAGTTCATTTAAAAATTTGCGAATTTTTATGACTCGATGCGAGCTGAATTTGATAAAGAAAATGGAGTCTACGCGCCGGCCAGCTCGTCGCGACCGAGTAATCGTACGGCTTTCGCGTGCCCGAACCGTCGAAATCCGAAACCATACCGGTTTCAATATCCCCGTTCTCGTGATGCCACCATGATGGAATGATAATGACGGACGGCCTAGGCGAAGATGCGCGGCAAAATAAGTTGCGAACGCGAACGCTCGCTTATGTACACAATGGGTATGATGTCACCGGCCGGTGCTCGGTATTTGGTACACGGGTTACGCGTGATTCGCATATGAGGAGAGACGCCGTGCCGAGCCGAGCTAAGCCAAGCCAAGCCGATTTGGCCGTCCGTTTCTTCGCCATATCCGGTCACCGACAGCGACACGTGACTCCTTCGGTGGCGCGCGAGTTCGCTTCGGTACCGGAAGTCACGAAGAGCATTAGGATCCCGCGAACGTGAGCGGCGTTTTACGCGTGCGAGATTCTCGTTCCCCGTCGAAAAGCGCGTTTTGGACGGGCTTCCGGTTGGAGGTGCGATCGACATCGAAATTATCGCGTTGTCGGAAGTTTTGCACTACGCACGGGACCATCCTCTAACGGTTTTAATCGATGAATGACTTTATATCGCTAAGCGAGTCCTTTCTTTTCTGTTACTAAACCTGTTACTAAGATTATAATTATTATTATGGGATCCTTACTTCGATTCTATTTTGCAAAGCTTAAAGTATATCTTTGATCATTTACTCCTCATCTATCCTTCGGAAAAAAAAGAATCGGCGATAGTATAGCGATTAACTACGCTCTTAGCTACTCGAACGATAGCGTCAATCGCGAGGAATGTCGCGGGTGTATGAGGTGCACGAGAATGCAACGGGCTTCATTAACGCCTTCTGGCCCCCGACGGGACAGAACGGAAAGCGATGATCCGCGATGGAGAGCGGCGTGAAAAGAAGCCGGCCCGTAAACACCTCGGACACCCAGCCAATGGAGTTGGGACGGCGGAAGACTTCGAACCCCCTCCTTAAAGGCCGCTCCTGGTGTAGACAGGTACACGCCACGTCCTTACGTCCACGTCTCCTCGAAGGTATCGACGCCCACGCTACCAGTTCTTCGGTGAATCTCCGGCCTCGTGCAGGTGCAAGTGCCTTCGGCGTTTGTGTGTCCGAGTAGATCCCCGGATGATCCACCGTTGTCACCACCGAATTCACGCACTGAGAAAAGTGTTCGATATTTGTAACTGCAATTGTATGGTAAAATAATTATAGGCTAGGAGTTCCATTTTTAGTGATCAAAAAGATCAGGAAAAGAATTTCGAAAAAATAAACATAAAGTTATTATTGCTGTAACATTAGAAAACATCAAGGTGGATATTTAAAAGATATCCACACACATAGGATGTTTGGGTCATATCTCTAAGCATTAGCAAAAATATAAATTCGTGTATTGTATAGCTATACCTTAAAGATAGCTTCAAAATATTTCTAGAAGATATTTCTGAAAAACAGCTTAAAATATAGTTTTAAGATATTTGTCACAAAAGATGTCTTTTAGATTTCCAAAAAATATCTTCAAGACATCTTCACAGATATCTCAAGATGTTGTATAAGATACCCAAATATATAAGATACCCTTTTGTATCCAAAAGGTATACTTTTTAAATCACTGTCTCTTACAGTAATATACAGAAATCTAAAAGATATCTTACCCTGTCTTGAGATGTCTTGCATTTTTTTTTAAAGATATCTTTTTATTTATGTTTATGGTTCAAAATTCTTTTCCTGATCTTTTCGGAATTTTAAGAAAATGTTAAGTATTTATAAAACATCCACGCCTAAAATGAAACGGTATATCGACCGCCAAATTCAATAAATAAAATTAAAAGAATCAACGACGAACAAACAAACAGACCTCCGATTTTTCAGAAACTCAATATTTTTCTCAATTTTATAAACTAACGACTGCGTTCTCCATTCGTCGAGGATTTCTTGGAAACTCGGACTCATAAATTCAGGAGCACGGAGCCGCGTGGATCTTATTAAAAATTTGCAATACCAGCGATCAAGTATTGCTTGTAGCAAAATTTGAATGGCAATTTCTTCCTTTTTTGCAGTATTTTGACCTTGCGTTGATTTATCTTGTGAATTTTTGAACCGTCCTAAAAAATGTCGAGACAATAATTTGTGAAATTCACTCTTGTCACTTTTTATTGTGAATTTAGAATTACTTGTGAATGTGCATCAATTTTGCACGCTATCAATTTTAACTCTCAATTTTTTCACATGTTTTCTACGCGCGATCCTATTTCCTTTTTATCAAACAATAAGATTGATGAGTAGTCAATGGAGCATCCAAGTCATAATCAATCAAGTAAGTACAAGTATGAGTTATTAAGAATATCCAGAATTCTGTTAGACTCTAGCTTATTACTCTTCTTTTTCTTAAATACTTGATTTTTAAAGACAAAAATTTTTTAAGATAATGCGATAATTGCGCTTTGTAAATATGTAAACATCTTTTCTTTATATTTTTTGAACTGCTTTTTAATTACGTGAAAATACACGCGGCATGTAAAATTATAAATGCAATTTGGCATAAATTATAGATCGCTTAAGGCTCTTCACACGATTATAATTTTAATATATTTACCTGATTATTCTCCTTCAACTGGACGTCTAGAAGGCAAGATGTCGGCATAGCTGATGTTGTTTGAAATTCGGCTGTGTCACATCCAGCCAACCAAACTTCCAGACGACGGCGCGTGACGTTTACGCAAATACTTGAATCTAATGTAAAGTGTAAAAAAATTCAATATATTGCAAAAATTTTTTCAACGTTGAAAAATTGAAGGCAGAATAAAGGAATTTCCTTGTCGCCAATCTAATTCTTTAAACATTCCTTTTCTTCTTTGTATTTTTTATTTTTATTTTTGGAGTACGTATGTGTTTCTAACCAACGAAAATAAATTCAAATGAATTGAAAATTGCAACTTATTTTAATTTATCCGAGTTTACGCTTTAGAGTCCTGGCGTATTTTTGGATTCAAATGGATTCAAAAAATCTCAAGTGCGAATTCGAAAATGTTAAAATTCATTTCTGTCCATTTTAATTCATTTATTTTCGTTTGCTATAGATTATATCTTCTGCACTTGTAAAAGGAAACTAAGGTGTAAAAGATATATTAAAGAGAAGAGATAAAAAAAAAGAAAAATGATACAAAAAATTCAGCCTACAAAGGCAAAATCTTTTAGGATTATTTTGTAAATTTCGATATATCTACTGTTAACAACCAAGATTCCCAGACTTGATAGTCTGACAGGATAATTCTTCTAACAGATGTCACTCAAAGCGAAAAAGTGCTAAAAGTGCAGTCGAGCATATCGCTTCTCTTTTCAGCTGTGGTTGCGTTGTCTGCGTTACACTCACTGTATCAAAAAGAAAGAGGGTATAATATGTTCTATGGTATAAAGATCTGTCGTTGAAGAGAGGGAGAAAGTAAAGAAGATAGAGCGAAAATAAGAGAGAAAGACAGAGAGGGGGAGGTAAGAAAAGAGAAGAATTGAAGAAGAGTGCAGAAAGTGTGCGTAAAAGGAACAGATTCGTCTCATAGGTTATGTTGTGACAAATGCGAGTGCGTGGGTTGCGTCTCGTTTCGTTCTGGCTCGCAACATACATGTGGAATTAGGCATGTAAAACTTTCACCGAAATAGCCCAATTGAAATCGGACAGCTCAGCTGTTGGGTAAGAGAAAGAGAGGACTTTATCGCGGCGTCCAACAAAAAATCACGGGGGTTATGTCGCTACGTTGCGATCGGCCACGGCCGTCCAACGGTCTCGGGTACTCGTGACATGCGGTGCACGCTGCCGACGAGGATGGATAAGACGAATCCGAAGGAGACCATCAACCTTCTCGATCTGCTGTCGGAGAGCGATTCCGACAGCACCGACCTGATCCTCGCGCCCCAGAAGAAAAAGAAAGTCAAACGGTAGATTAATTTTTCTTTAACCAATTTTTTAACGTTTCTAACAATGTACATTAATTTTAATCTCTTGAAGTTAAGAGATTCTTAGCATTAACGAAAAATATAAGGTAAACTGAGATTGAAGTTAATCAAATTAAAGTACTGAGAAGTTTGTATGTAAATAAACTGAAGAGATAAAGACCAAAATAATGAGCAAAACAATGTAGATGGCAATTTTGTAGAAATAGACATTAACGTAAGGATGACTTAACTACAGTGTCGTGACGGATGGTAGTTTTCAATTGCAGACGGCACAGATCGCGGATGTCCAGGAGTCAACATGGCAATTCCTGTGGATGCAACAAGTCGGACATGAGGATCATATCCTTGTGGTTAGCGGCGGTGTTGATCATGTTCTGGCTGATCGCTTTGTCCTGGCTGGCGGCTATACTATACGGCGAGATTAAGAAGATGGACATGTCTATAAAATCAGGTAAATGCTATCTTTGTTTGCTTAGAAGAAGCACTATTTTTATTTACCTTTTGATAAGTAGCAACTAGCTGCCAAAATTAAAGCAGGAAAGGTTCTAATTCAATCTATTTGTACTTATACACGTACATATGCTATGTATCCTATCCCTTTTATCATCTTCTCTTCTCTTGGAAACTTTAAGAATTGTTCTGGATATCGTTGTTTACCTATTAAAATAAAATTTATACATTGATTAATGCAAATATTACATTTGTATTTGTTTTAAAAATTGTAATAAGCAAATATTTTTATGATTTTGTTACTTGAATTAAGAGAGAGTAACTTGATAAAATATTCGTTATTATATCATGTAATCATCATATATTTGTGTTACACACTCGAAAAAAAATTTTATCGAAAGACTAAAATATTTATTCTGATAAGGAATTGGTTTAGTTAATTCTTGATTAGAAAATTTGAATTTTAACGTACGAATGAACTATATCTTTTTGTGCAATTAAATAATTGTTAAAACAGTCCGAACAGATCGGATTTAACATTTTAGTTTTGCTACAAATTTTTTTCTCGGTGCACGTACTTATTTTCTATACCTAATAAATCTGATTGGAGAATTTAATTTATTATGTATCTATTATCTCTCCGACAAATATAGAATTCGTTATTATTACGTTTCACCCCCATTGTGTATCAATTTTATTTTTTATATAGAAATTCACATAATCGTTACTATAATTCGTGATCTTTTTTTTAACTACCTCGAGTGTGGAACTATCCCAGAGCATGCATATAAATACGGACATGATAAGAATAATCAAACCCAATTCGCGGCCTTATCAAATTCGTGCTCGGCGTATAGCTCGGTGTTGCCGTTCGAAATTCCCTATGTGCCGTTACGGTTCTTATCAAGGAAACCCCTCCAGCGGGGCTTCAGTCGCCCACCAACCCTCGGCGAGTCGATATCGGACGACGGCGCAGCTGTCGGCGAGAAAGAGAGAGAAAGAGAGAGTGCCGCGTCGCGACGCCGCGCTACCGCGTTCCACGACACCGCGGAGTTTCGTCGAGGGGTCTTCGTGAGTGTATCATTCGGGGCTCCGTGTTTCCCCTCGTCATCCGATCCGCGAAACCTTCCTTCGAGGATCCTCGTCAGAAAAAAAACAAAAAAACAAGACAACAACGACGACGACGACGACGACGACGACGCCGCCGTCGCCGCTCGTGCCGTCCGCCCGTTTCCGTTCGTCGTGCGGTAATCGATTAGAATCGCTTCTATAATTCATCCTCCTCGTAGGTCAAGTTCTGCATGTTCTGTGTGAAAGCTCGCCACCCACTCTCTACCTGTTTCTCCTCTTCTTCTCGGTCTCGTCTTCCTCTTGTCCTCGTTCAATTATTAAATGTGAAATCGCGAATGCGGTGGAATGTGAATGCCGGAAGGATAGTTTCACGTAGATTGGAAACAGAACGATTGAAGGTATTTAAATATAAATAAAATTATAACGTGAGATATATATATATTAATCTAGAAGATTAATTTTCACGTTAATTTAATGATTAAGTTAATGTGCAAACATTAATGGATTAATCTTCTGGATTAATTTTCTGGATTATTATCTCACATTTTACATCAATTTTATTGCTTATTTAAATATCTTAGCAATAAAGCATTAATATCTTAGTCAAATATCCCAATTGGAACATTAATAATGAAGAAAATGTCTCGATAAAAAATGAAGAACAATCGCGACAATATTTTTAATATCTCAATAAAGTTTCATTTTTAGAATATTGATTTCTAGGTAAGGGGAAAAAAAGACAGATAAAAAACAGAGAACACAATTAAGGACAGGATGCGCGAATGCATATAAATACGGAGGCAACAAATTAGATAATACCGAAAACGAGTGACGATAAAAAGTTGATTTGCACGCTGCGAGGAGTCTACGAGGAGCGTGAAATCGTCCCTGGCATTTACATAAATTTGCATTTAAAATTTACCAAGAGGCGGCCTTTTCCTACTCTCGTTATTCGTCGCGCATTCAGTGTTAACGCGATCAGGATCAAATGCAACATTGACCCTTTTCGACCACGGGAAAATTCGATTTTTTCCCCCCTTTTTTTTTTTATTCACGTGACGAGAGATATTTTTTCTGCGGAATTTTAACGCGGAAGGAAAGGCGTGTCGTACGAGTCCGCACGCGAATCTACCTCCCCCACTGACGCAAATGCAATAAATATTTCAGCAGACACGCGCGTGCGGGAACCCGGCATCGAGTCGACGTATCGCCGATACTCCCCTCCGCAGCTCCTCTCTCTTCGGAATTTAACGAACGTAGTGCTGTGTCAGCTGTTTCGTTTTCATTTAACAATCGACTCGTATTCTTGTTCATTCAAAGATGAAAGAATCGTGGCGTACGTGTCAGAATGCTCAGTACGTACGCGGAAAGAACAATTTAATTGAATTATCTAAAAATTAACTAGCTACAGATTTGAAGATAATTTCGTTGGACGTCAAAATGATTATGTAGGATGCTCCGAGTATTATGATCAAGGTTGTATACTGAGAGAATATTGATCAAATGTTTAGCTAATTAGTGATCGAATGAATTTTGTAGTTATTAGTACCGAAAACTTAATTACGTTCGACGAACCATTTGGTTATAAGTTGTATAAGAACAATTGTTTGATTAAGTCTACAGATTGTTTGGTCGACAACTATATATTTAGTAATTATAATAATAAACTTCATTTGATCACTATTTAACTATAAACATTTGTCTACCATCAAATATTTCTCTCGGTGCGAGAAGCATTCTAGCAGCCAGTTCGATTGTCTTACATAATTATTTTGAACTGCCCGACAAAATTATTTTCAGATCTGCATCCAATTAAATTTTTAGACACTTTAGCAAAATTATTCTATTCAGTATTTTCAAATATCTCGAATATTTTCTTAAAGTACAGTTTTTTCGAGTGCGAATAATCCTATGAAGTGCATCCGTAAGAAGTCCAACTCTCGACATGCTATTAAATATTAATTAATCGACAGGATTAGTAAGCTACTACGCACGACGAAAGTTCCGCGTATGTCCGCGCAAGGACGGATGGCTAAATAACATCCGCTTAATTAGCGAGGTCTCTAACGTTTGCCGTTAACGCCGCCGATATACGCAGCTGCTTCCTCTCCTTCGACGCAGTGCGTTATCGCATCCTCGTGGAGAAACGCACGTTCTTCGTGCGACACGCAACGCCCCGCAATGAGGATTTGAAGATCATGATTCTGCGGAAGATAACGTCCGAGATAATGTAATCACGCAATTTAATTGGATATCGGCGAGAGGGAAATTCAATCGTAGCGATAAAGTGGAGTTGACTACTATTACAGTAATCAGATTGTCTCTCGGTTATCGTTACACACGAGAAATTGCGCTGGTTTGGTCGTCGGGATGTGCATAATCAGCATATTTGCCTTTCTGTACAGACAGAAAATATCAGTATTTACTTTTTTTTTCGTTTAGCAAGTAACGGTTATCTTTAGCATGATATCTTTAAAAAAGAAAGTTTTTTTGCTAATTGTCTTAAAATACACTTATCAATACAAATTTTTGAAAAACTCATTGTCATATATTTGGAAATAGAATTTGAGGTCTTTTGAGGTCAGATTACTAAATAAATCGAATTTTTGTTTTAATTTCGTTTTTGATTGAAGTAATAAATTATTAGGACTTAGAATAAATTTGTTATTTATGATGAACTACTTATGATAGATTCGCGGATATATGAACTTATAAAATATTTGAAATAATATTTACTTGATTCAAGTAATTTTCAATATATGTATTTTGTACAAACACAGAAGTTTATTTTAAATATTACTTATCAAATAAACGACGAGTGTATTATCAAGAAAATATTTTTATCTTGTAAAGATAACCGTTACTTACAAGAAGAAAACTAAAAATTTTCTTGGCACAAGAATGTTTTCCTGCGTGTATTTATCGTTGAAACTCCGAGGCTGCCGTGCATTTAAATTTTGTACGTTCATGTAGCTGCAATCAATTTTCGAGACTTTTCTATATTACTTTGCATAACGATCGCCCTCGATATTTCTTATCTTCCTTCTTGGAAGTATCCTTAATAATTTGATGGAGAATTGAAACTTTTCCAATCTGGAAAATTTAATTTCATCGATAGCCTAGTGAATAATGAACACTGTTAAAAATTGTTTCAGTTATAGATACGTTAAATTCGATGTACTTAAAATTTCATGTTTAACTTGAAAACACATTGAGTTTCATAACATTTTTAACAGTGTGCACAGCGACCTCGAAACTTTAAATGCGAATGGCAAAATTGCTTTTTTTACCTCGTATATCGGTATCTTATCGAGTTCAGGGCCGTAAGCGTAATTATGTCGCGACGTATTTCCATCCAGACGAAAGAGTCGCGTCGCGTCGCGTCGGATTAACGTCACGCCAGAAACCCCTTCAAATTGAATTTTATATATCGCGTTCAAATAAAGACCGACATTTAAAAAGCTCCAAACGATAGAATTTTCGATGCTACGCTCCACAGCCGTAATAGTTTCATCGTCCAATAATAACATTATATCAACCGAGTTGTCGAAGGATTAAATGTCACGATAATAGTTATCGTCACGGATTTTATGTAGTTAAATAATCCATTCAGTTGCGCATCAAAAACAAAAAGTCCAATTACGGCTGAGACATCACGATTTTACCTTTCGCTCTTCGCTTACGCAAGACTACCCGCTATAATTAACTGGAATTTTCTCTTGTCTAATCGATTTCGTTATCCAAAATTAATTTCGAAACTATACATTCCTTCTTCTCTTCCGTGTTGATCCACTTCTGAACGGACCAATGATCCACTTCGTTATCGCGTTTATCGAACGATTCTATGGTAGTAAATGTAAAGAGAAGCCTTGGAGAGATTAACGCTGAGGCAACGATTGCTCTTATCTGTCGGCTCGCCGCCTTTTTCTTTGTTCGTCGAGCAATTTCAACCGCGATCGCTCTTTTCACTCGAGACGTAAGTCACCGCGCGTCTTTGCGTGTCACGTGCGCTCAATTCAGAGTCTACCTTCGATCGGTACGTATTGTACGTGCGTACGTGTATGTACGTGCAACGCAAACGTGGCTGGCCAGGTACCGACCGGCTGATAAGAGCCTCTTTCCTCAGTAACGAATGCGTCATGACGATGTTAGGCACGCGAAGGTCTGCTGTCCACTTGGTTTTTCGAAACCCGGAATGATCGCGACGATCTTCTCATTTCCGTGACGCAATTACGGGGGTTCCTTTTTTCTCGCACCTCCGCTTATGAGCCTCGCCTCATCGGGACTGCACCCGGCTTCGGTCCCTATTTCGAACCGGTTCCTCTCCCTTTTTTTGTGAAATTGTGACATAAGAGCGATTGTCTGGTTGTGCAGTTGGTTGTTTGCAGTTTGATTTGTTCGTATCGTGACATGTGTTATTTATCGTGTGCTGCGATCACCGTCTCACTGCGATAGCAGGCTGTTAATTAAACTTTAATCGTTTTAAATCCAGCTCTGTAAATAGACAACTATCGTAAACGCGATACAGCGAGGTAATATCTCGCTGGATACTTGGGTTTATAAGAATTACACGATAAAAAAAAAGTCCGACGTCTGAATTAAAAAATTTTGAAATGAAAAGATTGTGTTACTGTTGTCGAGGAATGTTAATTAAGATTACATTAATCGTCCAATTTTTCACGATTCATCAGCGTGCGGCGGTTTCATGTACTCACGTGCTTTTACATATTACATATTGAAACGTCGCTTACAATCCTATATTTATTCAGTAATTTGCTTTGCAGAGCATTCAACGTTAATTCAAAATTAATTTCTTTATCAGAGGAAGTTACTCGGGAAATCTTGTGAAAGCATTTATTGACAAACTCGTTTACGTTAATGTACTTTATATTGACTATCTTTTAATAATTATTGGTAATTGATCTCGAAATTACTCGGCATCCTGAAACTTTGACGCTGATCGCAACACTTCAATTTCGGCCGCGAGCTCGTTCGATTTAGAGATGTGCGAATTTTACTCGAATCGATTTGAATCGGAATTATTCGAAAATTTCAAATATAAGAGGTTCGAATACGAGTCACGTATATCAACAATTTTATAAAATTACATTTAAAATGACTTTATAACATGTAATAAATATTTTTCTTACTTATAAAAATCTTTTGTTATAATCTATATATTAATATTCAACTTAACACACACACAATAATTATGTTGTTAATTAAAAATTAGATTTCAGCGTTTGGATTCAAACCGGTGTCAAAAACCCTGGTTCGCACGTTTCTAGTTTGATTGCATAATTAATCGCAATACAAATCACTTATCCGCGAAGTGTAATCAATTTTAGGAACAGCCGCGAATTAATGAATGTGCGATACGAGATATGTTTGATGTTTGAACAAGAACCGCGATCTGATTAAAGTGCACCAGCTAGACGACTGCGAGTCCTGAAAGCGCAGCGACAAAGCGCCGGATATTTTCACGGACGAAGATGTAGACCTTTCCGATTAATTTTCGAGCAGCCGCAACTGTTCGGGATCGCGCATCGAGTAATCGCGCAAGAAATGATCGCGGGACGATCCTCCGAGCTCGCGGCGATCGTGCGGTGTACGTCAGAGGACGTCGGCAAGTGAAGTGCATTAATCGGAGGGGGTGGTCCCCGCCGAGGATACCTAAAAAATAGGCGGCGCGGTCCTGCTTGAGATGGACTCGGTGGCGGTGACGGTGCCGCTTCGTCAGCCGACGAAGAAGATGAAGAAGCGGAAGGAGCTCGACGCCCTGGCGCCGGCGCACGCCATCTCCCGCCGGAGTTCCGGAAAACGCAGCTCGCAGGTGATTAAGATAATTAATTTTGTCGTCGGGGTGACTCTCGAGTCTATTAAACAGTAAAAAATAAATGGTAGACAAGTAGAACTCTTAACATAGATATTTTATCAGCACATGCGAAAACAATATTAGCCTTTGAAGTCCATTTGCGTCAATGTTTGCATTGTTTCCCGAAAAATGAGAGTGAGTCATAAATATGGATAACAGCAGACTCGTCGACTGGAAATATTCCGGCTTGAAAGAGACAAAACAAAATTGTTGTCGAGAAAGAAGATAAAAAAATGATTTATAAGTTATAAAGAAAAATTATGACTGTAGTATGAGCAAAGATAACGTTATTTTTTTTCAACGCTGATTAATTGGGAGTATTATATATTTGTTTCTCTTACATTTTTGTAGGAATTGTTGACGGACAGCAGCGACGATCGTTCGGAATATTGGAACGTTTCCACCAGAAATGGGCGCAAGTGCAGGGGCAGAAGGGGTCGCGTTTGTCCTGGATTCCTTAAGGCTTGCAACGCCTTTTTGGCGTGTGCTTCCGTATTAGCGACCGCCAGTCTGATATGGTTATTCATCGACGTTCGTCAACAGCTTGCCGCTCTGCGAACCGAGTTAGACCAAGGTATTGGTCTAACATCCGGAAAGTCTGGCATTAAATCAAGTCGATAGTTAGAAAAGAAAGTTATTTGTACCTAAATGCGAACAAATAAATGCAAACCCAAATATCATTATTGATACACGATATGATTGTTTTTTTTATGTTTACAAGTTTTATGTTAAAATATCTAAAGAATGGAAAAAAACCAATTCTACAAATATTTTTAATTAGAACCTTTCAGAGCTTAGAATTGTTATAACAATAATAATATTGAATGTATTGGTTTAATATCGCGTAATTTTTTTTTTTTTTTTGTACTTTTATGCCTAATCTCTTGTGCGTTACAGTGATAGCGGGCAGCGAGGGTGTTCCGGACGCTCTGCAAAAATGTCACTCGTTGTCGAGAGATCTCCAGAATAACCAAACAATAATTTTCTCCAGGCTGTCCGATCTCAAGCAGCAGATAAATAATTTTACGGTACAGGTAAAACCGCACAAGTAACATCGATAATTCATCGGTATTGCGATACTGTTCCGGGATGACTCACACCCTTCCGGATCGATATCTTTGCAGCTGGCGCATATTCAACAAGATCTGCATAAAGTACAGGAGTACTTTCAAGCCGCGCCCGAGATGGCCAATTTGCCGAAACGTCTGGACGAGTTGTCAACCAGCGTTGCAACGTTTGGCAGTCAAATAAGGGATCTCGGGGCTACGGTGAACACCCTGAAAGAGACGAACATGAAGGTACAGGATACACAGACCATCATGCAACAAAACATCAGCAGTATTAAGGTAAATATAATCTATCGACGAAATGAAAAATAGTTAATTTTTTCAACGTTTACTTGGGTGTGTTTCTAAACATTTTCATCGCTGTACTTTTACAGCACACTATGTTGGAATTGTCAAACATCACTCAAAAACCTCAAATACTGAGCACCGATGAAACGCAAGTTAAGACTGATAAACTAAACCTCACAATATTGCATTTAATGAACAATTTAACGCACGTCAACGAGACCTTGTCGAGCAAATTACAATGGGTCGCCGATGATCAGGACAAGGATCGCGTAAGTGTCACGTAACATATAATTTTTAATAGTAAATACATACTGGAGTATCAATTGCATTTACGTCTCGCTTCTTATCGTTGCAGAAAAAGTTGGTTTCGCTTCAAGAGGCAACAGCGGCCATTAACACAACAATGATGTCCTTGCAAGGGGAATGCGTTAAAATGACTGAGCAGACTTCCGTTCTAGCATCGATTCAGCAATTAACAGAGAAAGTGTGTATCACAAATACAGAACTCTATCGAGGGTAGCTTTAATGATCGTTAATATTTCTATTTAACAGATGAATGAGATACGTGCAACGGACATGGAACTAATTGGCAAGTTCAAGCAATTGGAACAATCTTATACTGGACTAAAGAACTCCACCAGCATAATGTTCGCGACTATGACCGATATGCAAAATCAACAACAAGTCAACAAGAACAAGCTATCGGAATCGTTGAATGGGGATATGACAACGGAGATGAATCGCGGTGCGACAGGTGCGATAGAGTAACATACGTAACATCTCTCGACGAATGTAAAATTTTCTGCAGATTTTCGTAACCATGCCGTTTCTATATCACTTACAGATGTAATTGACATTGCTCAGAGAAGGAATGACAGAATGTGGCGGGAGCGTAGTTTCAACGAGGTATAAAGGAGCTTGGAAGAAACTTTTGCATTTAAGAAGAGACTTTTGTTTGGCTGAAAGTCGCAATCTGAGAAGCTGTGTATTTGTAAATACTAATAAATTAAGCACACGTTACGCATGTACAGAGCAAAATACTATTAATGATATCGCGATAGAGCGATAATCGCGCAACTGACATGTGGATTGCGCTGAGAAGAGAGACTATCGTGAGCGTGCCGTGGCCTGAAAGAAGCTATTTATGCCGAGCAATAATTTAAAGCGTATAAAGATTATTGTTAGTGAGACGAATGTTCTGTATTCGACCTAGACTAGACACGTCAATTCCTAACAATATTAAACGCGATTATAACGAGAAGAATATTTCGGGAATACTATATGGAAAGTACAAAGTCGACAGCCGTCTCGAAACGCATTCTCGGTTGTACAATGTCTAGGAAAACGATTATATTTAAGTAACGGCAGCGTATACTGAAAGTTTTCTACTCTTCTACATTTTGTAGCGTTAATACGCTATATTGTACATTTCTCCGAGTTTTCTGATGTGAAACAGTAGAATTCTTCAGAACCACAGGGAAAACTACATATAAATAACGTGATTCAGGATATGTAAATACAATACAATATTGTTTAACGACTAACAGGCAGTGTGATAAAACAATAAAGGAGTAACGATCGCACATTCTAACTGCAAAGTCGATTAAGTTTGGTTTGCGCAGTTGAGAAACCAAGACATTGGCCGTATGTTCCAACTTTTAGCAACACGTGCACCATCGTTGAATGTACAGGTTAAATGTGATGGTTACAAAGGATGTTAATCTTTCTCTGCAGGAAATAACTTTCCGTTGCAGATTATAGTATTGTAGTAGCTTGATCAAATTTTTTCAACAAAGAACGAGCGTTATTTTTGTATGCATCGAGGGTGGCGTTTGAGAAAAGGGCGAATCGAAGTAATCGGAGCTTTTCGCGCGAATAAATTTGTTTTCCATCAAACCCTTACATAACAGTAGACAGCGAATGTACACGAGAATTAGCCGGTATTCGCACGTAATTATTTCGTACGACCACACAGCAAAATTTCAACGAATGCGTACCGACATCTCGTTACGACGTAGCGTGCGAGAAAATCATCGAATAAAGATCAATTTTTCGAAATATATTGTGAAATACATTTTTCAAATATATTTTGAAATATATTTGGCTGTACATTCGTGGAACTTAGGAGGGATAATCACGTGCGAGTATGCGATATAAATCAGCTACAACAATACCAAAGTGATTAATAAAAAAAGGAAGGTATTTAAAAAGAAAGTTAATGTTATTTCTTGTGCCTTCAGCGTTGTCGAGCACGCGAATCTTACGAGTCATTGTTTACTCCGGTATGTCCAGTCGAGTCGCGAGGAAGGAATTTATGCAAATTTATCTCGCGATCTTGCGAGTTTCCAATGCTCCATATGAAAATGGAAAATTACATATTTTTCCTTTGTTATTTTTCATTTCTTTAAGCGACGCCGTCAATTTATGAATGAAAGAGATATTAATATTTTTTTCTTCGAGAGAACACGCGAACTCCTTTTCGCTGATTCACGTCCGTTTCTCCGAGAAGCGTAGTTTTCCCGACGCCCTTGTGCTGCTGCCCGCCGCGTTCATCTCGGCGTGCCCCGCTCAGCGTGCCTCGTGAGCCTCGCGCGATTGGTCGGTCCTCGTAATTCTGTACGGTGCATCTGGTGCAGCAGATGCGGCGCGTCCCCATCATAGTTCAAGTCTTGTCTCACGCGCGGACGATTCGGTCGCGTTCTTCTTCGTCCGTTCCGATCGCGCAAAATCACTGTTGACCGTAGCCGCGCAAAATTTCACGGAAAATTCGGCGCATACGCCCGCATACCCAGCGTGCCCACGTGTAAGTACGCAGATTACGTCCAGCTAACATTCGATACGCATTACATCGCGACGCAATTTCATTCGGTGCACCCAACGCGAGCCTCCGACTTCCTCCCTGTTGACTCGATTTTACGTACGTACACTTTTACGTCTTTTTTTTTTAATTTTGTACAACGTTTTTATATACAATTTTTTTTTAAGATAATTATAAGTCCAGAATTCTTTATGCATTTCCAACTTTACGGTGCAAATGCAAATCGTTTCTAGCGATAAATTTTATATTAATCACGCGTCTCTCACGCGGGCATCTAGCAGTCGCTTTGTTCCGTCCCAACTACGCATCACTATATTATCCGGAAAGTCGAGCTCGAAGGTCATGTTGTTGAATGATAGAGGATGCGAAATAACTGCGCTGTTCGTCGGCAGAATTTTGCCAGGATCCGCGAGTGATCGCTCTGCTCTGTTATTTCGCTGGAACGTCAACGCGTGTTCGGACATACTAAAACAAAAGTTACGGACGAAAATGATGAGTCACGGTTGGCAAGGACCGTCGTTATCGTTCGCTAGTGAGCGAGTAACCACGTGAAATTGCGATATCGCCGTATTCTCACGCGGAGATTAGGCACGAGCCAATGTTGAACCAACGACGCGCTGAGATCGGGAAGGGGATTATTCGTCGCGGAGAGCGTGCACGGAGGCGCGTCTCTCGATCGACGTAAACAAAGCGTCCGCTCGATCACTGACCCCGCTGATCACGCTTTCGATAGCCCCGAGCGATCGATCCGACGACGAGGATACGTGATTTTATTATTGCGCGATTGACAGCGGGACTCCATTCGCGAAATCTAATATAGATTTGCCGTCTTGGAGAATAAGACGCATTTTGCGTGTGTATATGTTGCGATCGCACTCCAACTTCTTGGTTTACCTTCGTTTCCTGTCCGGGGGATCTCCTGCGGAGAGGGGGGAAGGGTTGCTGTAGCCTGTAGCTATCTTGCCTATGTTCCTTTCGAAAATCGTTCCTTTGTTTTCCGAAGCGCGAACTGAAAATTAATTATCGAATAGAGTACGTGAAGTATATATCTTTTACAGTGTAATAAATATAAATAGACATGAATGTGTCTATTTATTTATTATTATTAATTGTTAGTAATTAAATAATTATTTATTAATTGTAAAAAATTAATAGATTATAACACAGAGTAATTATGGTAATATAATCAAAAAAATCGGAAAGTAATTCTACGTTTAAAAAAAATTAATTGAAAGCGTTGTACGAAGTGTTGTGTATATATTTTTGAGCTACATCCCAAAACATCCTCTCCGAGGAAAATTTTACTCGATATAATCAAGTACAGTATACGTTACGCGTACTATATAAACTTCGAGTAAAATTTTCCTCGAAAAAAAAAAACGTTTTGGAACCTAACCTTAATTCGTTTTATACAAATACATGGGTTCATACGTTTATTTTATTGGATCGTTTAACGTGCTTGGATTATAAAAAAAAAAAAGTTTTCGGTTTTTGGAGCCCTCTCGCCGTCAGTTACCGTTTTTAAATCCCGTCTTTAAATCCCACGGCGCGCATAAACAAAGCGGCGTGGCGTGCTCGATCACTGACCCCCGCCAACGTATGTACACCCCGCTTCCGCCAGTCAGAGAGCCCGCGCCGTCCACCTTGTTCGCTCGCGATTGATCGATCCCCAGCCGCGGATTCGTCGTCGGTTTGCATCGTTCCCGTCGTTCTGCAGTGTCAATTTTTCTCTCTCTCTCTCTCTCTCTCCCCCCCCCTGTGCGCGACCGTTGCCGCATTTCCCCGCGCCATGTCCCGCTACTCCCGTTCGCCGTTGATTACCGCGACGCTCGATCGATCGATCGACTCTCCTCCCGACGACTGAGAATCGATTATTCTCCTTCCTCGCGCCGCCGTCGACCGCTTTCACCGATCGACGTTGATCGACGCTCGCCGAACTTCACGCCTTTTCTCGCCTTCTCGGTCGCGGAGCGGCCGCGCG